>NC_058376.1:114309573-114909573 GCF_018350175.1 Felis catus | reverse complement strand
CGATACGCCTCCCTACAGGCCCCACTGCCGAGAAGCCCAAGGCAGATTCCGAGCGCCTGAAGAAAAGCGCACGACTGGAAGACGCGAGGCTAGTCAGACGTCGACGCCGTCGCCTTCTAGCAACAATCTGAGAGACCAGCGACGCTTCGTGACTGACATTGGCAAAGTCCAATCGCGAGGAAGGGGGCTAGGAAAATGAACCAATCAGAGCACAGAAAGGAGGGCAACTCCGCCCCACGCAGGGATTCAAAGACTGTAGGGGGTCCCGGCTGCAGGGGCGGTTCCATCCGGGTTCTTCCCCGCCCCCAAGGCGGGCGCGCGGGAAAGCCACGCGGCCCTTGGAGCTCGCGTGGCGTGTTGGCGGTGTCTGCGTTTTGTTTGATCCCTTGGTTCAAACACAGGGAGACGACTCTCTTTTCCACTGTTTGCCCCGGGCCTCACGTCTCAGGCCCCTTTTTCAGGCCTTACCTCATCCTGCCTCTAATTTCCTCATTTGATGTGACCTGTAACGGGGTCTTCTAAATAAGCCCCGAGATTTTCCGAGCTCTGGAGATAGCAAGGAGTTACTTTCCTTCACTTCCTGTGGCGAACCCTGAGTGTTTTGCCCTCAAACTATTCATTTGAAGTGTCGCTAGCGAATCTGAGCATACGGAGTTCAGGAGAACCTCCTGCATTTTTTTTTTTTTTAAGGAAAATTTTCATTTCTAGTAGATTAAAGGCATACAGTGATTGATAGCATAACTTTGTTGGTGATTACTGGGAGTGGTGAGGGGGACCAGCTTCACCTGACCCACGTCGCTGCCCTGGTGCGTAGTGGGAAGAAGCCTATTTTCCTTAGGGAACTGTAGGAGGAACTGCGCTCCACGATTGGCTTTTGTGAACAAGTCTGAGGACAGTCAGAGGAGAACTGGATTTGGGGTGGGTTGGCCAGGGGGCCCGGCTGCAACTGCGGGGCTGGCAAGGCTGGGCTCTGCACCTTGGAAGCCTAGAAGAGGCTAATTCAGCCGGCCTTTTAAACTGGTGCGGGAGCTGCACCAGAGTAGGAAGCTGATAGTGACTTTGAACTGCACTTAGGGGTCCATAAGTTTAATAAGAGAATTGCAGGATCAGAGGAAATGTATTTGTGAATAGGAGCGATGTTGACATTTGCCCTTCATAGAGTAGTCCATTTTACTCTTCCAACAGCAGACGATGAGGGGTATTCAATGAGTTTTTCTTTTTTTTTTTTAATTTTTTTTTCAACGTTTTTTATTAATTTTTGGGACAGAGAGAGACAGAGCATGAACGGGGAGGGGCAGAGAGAGAGGGAGACACAGAATCGGAAACAGGCTCCAGGCTCTGAGCCATCAGCCCAGAGCCTGACGCGGGGCTCGAACTCACGGACCGCGAGATCGTGACCTGGCTGAAGTCGGACGCTTAACCGACTGCGCCACCCAGGCGCCCCTCAATGAGTTTTTCAAGAGCCATTTGTTCGTTTTCCTAAACTATCACCTGTAAGCATGAACCAGCAGTGGAAAGAGAAATGTAATTTGCAGCAACTTTAAGAATCTTAATTTCCAAAAGTCTTGCTATGATACAAAAACTTCCAAGTTTATGTCATAACTAACAGGCTCGGGAAGACTATATATGATGTGTTTTTGCTTGTTTGCTTTGTTCACCAATACGGAGATAGTGGCAAAGTTCAATAGAAGAGAATTTTCAGGAATGACGTATGAGAGTTTATAGAGTAAATCTCTTAACTGTATCTTAGGGAAAGGGCCTGAATCCCATCCATCACCCTAGGCCAAGCATGACAAAGGGAGGGATGATAGCTCAATAATTTCTGAGATCCCATTAAAAAAGGAAGCTATGTTTTATTTTCCAGATTGTAGCCTCAAGGTTCTGCAGATCTTGGAGTCTTAAGAGATGAGAAATGTGCCAAGGCAATAAAAGAATAAAGGCTAATAAAGGGGCTCTGTTAAAGGGCTCAATGGCAGCCTTTCAAAATCTTACGACAGTCCCCAGTGACTCTCCAGCTCTGTGAAGGCTGGAGGACTTCACTAGGTCATAGTTCTAGCCAACAGAAGCAGGAGGCTGGTGGCTAAAGATGAGGTGGGACAAGTTATATCGGTAGTTGATGCCTGCTGAAGGTGAATGGAACCCAAACATAAGCCCCCTAAAGAGTAACAGAATGGGACTGAATCTGAAACCTGTATTTAATTGACTTCAAATCTTAACATGCCCAAACTACTTGGAAGTGACTAAGTTACCTCCCATTAGGCAAACTGAAGGTATAAGACAAATTAAATTCAATAAAAAAATACAAAGCATTATCTCTGCAAAAGGAGTCCGTGATTGAATTAATACATACTACTACACATCCATATACACATACCTCAGTGAATTTATACCTAGGTATTTATAGCAGATACCTCTAGATGGTTGAATTAGGGGATTTTCATTTTCTTCTTTTCTATAATATGCATGTAAAATGTTCTCTGTATTGAAAATGTATTGCCCTTTTGCCATAAGAAGATTATAAAAGATATAAACTAAATTGTATTAAAGAAATTATGAAGTATTTCAACTTTGTTTTTGTTACAGAAAAGTTGCAAAATTACTACAAAAAGTTCCCTCATACCTCTTACCCCATTTGTTTTAACGATATACATAATCACAGTACAATTTTCTTTTTTTGTTGTTGTTGTTTTTATTTTTCAATATATGAAGTTTATTGTCAAATTGGTTTCCATACAACACCCAGTGCTCATCCCAAAGTACAATTTTCAAAATCAAGAAATTAACACTGATACAATACTATTTCTGAACTTTTTTTTTTTAATACAGAATACAGAGGAAAGGATCAAAGATAAAATCTTTTGTGGCTTATTTACAACAGAATTTTCTCAGACTTAATCAGGACCCCAACAGATATTGGGGCAGATTTCTGTGTACATCAGCTGGCAGGGCAGAGGAAGTAATATAAAATGCCAAATAAAAATCTTCAATAATATAATGAATATCAAGTGCCTGCCTTGAAATAAGCACTCAATAAATGCTCTGTCGTTACTATTATTGAAATAGAATTATTATCTAATGAGTCTCTAGCATTTAACAAGAAATATAGTTGATTGAAGCTTATTTCCTGGTGCTCAACAGCTGGGTTATTCCTAAATACCAGAATAACACTGTTTCCAGAAGCCAGTCATTTTTCCAGGTGTGTGTCCTTGATCGGACTGAATTGTTTCATAAAGAACCAGGAGACACTCTGATCTCAACTCCCATTCTGAGAAATCTGTGGTGTTCCAGATTATAGAAGGCTTTCTCAGGAGATATTGTTTCCTCCTCCTTCAGGCCTTGACTAATGCTCCTACTCAGCAGAAGACCAGAATTGCTGAAGAATCAGGCCTGTCTGGGATCCTAACTTCAGGAAAGCACAACTCTGGGCCATGGAATTATTTAGGGTTCTTGTCATGGCCATGGTGAAAATTCTTATTTTAATGAATACTGCAAGGATTGGTGAACATTTTTCTGCCTCCTTTATGGCTGGAAAATTAAAAAAACAAAACCTCAACTCTAAATACACTTTAGATATTATGAAAAATACTTTTTTAATGTGGGAAGCTATATAGTATTAGCAAATCAGTTTTTAGTCATCATCACAATTCACCAAACCGCTGCATCCTACAACCATACATAGGCTAATCCAAAATTAAGGTTAACTTGCCATCGTTTAGAAAGTTAAAAAAACCTGCAAAATGTCAAACACACTTCTCAGATTTGAAGAAAAAAAGAGCATTTGAATACATATTTGGAGGAATTTAATCTCCTGACCTAATAGAATTAGAAATTCCAAGAGACTCAAGTTCATAAACAGATGAAACTTTAGGATGAGAATATATTAATATCATGCTTGAACTGCTAAGTTTGTAATATTTACAAATGAAATTTCCATTTCTCAAATATTTTTAGAAGGTGTTGGGTTAAAGAGATTAAAGTCAGATGTACCCCCATACTAAGTCAACACAGATGGCTGTAAATATTCAGAAAATTGAGCTTATCAGGAAACAACAGTTGGCTACATTATAAATTTGTGAAAAAAAAAAGATAATTAAGAGGACAAGACACATTTTTACCCGTAACATTAATACAGATTTTTTTTTCTTGAAACAATGCGAAACATAGCTAGCCTGGTGTTCTAAGATGTACTTTTTCAGATACTCTGGTAAGAGAGAAATCACTATAACCTTGTTTAAAATTACCCTTTATTTGAAAGAAAATTTTGAATTTAGGAAAGAAGTGGCAAACATATTTTAAAAAATATTGACTGTCATAAATTGTTTATTAGGTTAAGAATTTTAATTTACTTACATTAGCAGTAACAGTGGAGCTGGAGGGTATTGCGTCTTCTCCAAGCTGCCTCATGTGGAACTTGTGACCCTTTCCAAGGCCACGCCTCTTGGGGCCTACAGGTCAATTCTTGAATCTCCCTGTGCTTGAGAGCTAGTTTGCTGATCCAGTGAGTGTCGGGATTTCTTCTGACAGCTTTATGTAATGGATCAATGGGGATAACCTCAAAGAATTCGTACGTGGGATCTTCACCAATCCAGTAAAAATTCAGGACTCTCAGAGCCCCATGGTGGCATCCAGCTTATTCCTAGGCAAGAGTGAAGACTTGGGGCAAACTTTAGCTGGTTAACACCATGATGGACAGGCTTGCCATAGGTTGCACCTTTAGGAGCTGGGCATTTGTAGTCACCACAGTGCACGTGAATCCGATACATGACATAACCTTGCTTGGCGTTGTATCCCAGTCTGGGGGCTTTAGCATGCCGGGCTGAATGGGGTACCCTGTAGAGCGCAGAGTAACTGGCAGTACTGAGAATAAAGCGCATTACATCAGACTGTGTCTTTCTCCATAGCGCTAGAATGTACGTGTAAGCGCCCATCTTGGTTGACCTTTGAGTGAAATGGCTGCTGCCAGATGGAAAGAAAAAGAGCTTTCTCCCACAATCCCTTTTGGGCGCCTCTTAATTTTTTTTTTCTAAGTACTAAATAGAGTAGTTCTCAATGTTTTACCCCAAGAATCCCTTTATTATTGAAAGATCACCTAAAACTTAGTTTATTCAGGTTTTTAATCAAGAGTTTTTAATTAGCTTTTAACAAACTTGAAATCATGTATTTTCAGGAAAAATACTTTTGAAAAGCTTTTTTAAACCTATACATTTTTATTTGAGGAGGTATGTTTAATTTTTTTTATACCAAAAATAGGTGGATAAATATTATTAACTTTGCCAGGGGTTCCTGGCCTCAGGCTGGGAATTACAGAGGTCTATGTGCCAGACACTTGTATATACACATACAAGAGTAATAGCACATGGTTATTAAGAATTGGGGCGCCTGGGTGGCGCAGTCGGTTAAGCGTCCGACTTCAGCCAGGTCACGATCTCGCGGTCCGTGAGTTCGAGCCCCGCGTCAGGCTCTGGGCTGATGGCTCAGAGCCTGGAGCCTGTTTCCGATTCTGTGTCTCCCTCTCTCTCTGCCCCTCCCCCGTTCATGCTCTGTCTCTCTCTGTCCCAAAAATAAATAAAAAACGTTGAAAAAAAATTTTTTTTGAAGAATAAAAGATAAGTTGTGATGGACAATGGGTGTTATATGTAAGTGATTAATCACTAAATTCTACTCCTGAAAACAAATTGCACTGTATGTTAACTAAAATTTAAATTTAAAAAAATAACTGGAAAAAAAGATAATTAATATATAGTCTCTAACTATACAAAAGAAAATAATGCATGTCTTACATGGGGTTATAAAGCAGAAAGGCACACCCAATGAGATACAAATCACTAAACTGCAAGGGAGATTAACAAAGTGGGGTAATAGAGATAAAAAAAATACTGGGCTCTGGAAACTAGGGAAAGGAAGCTTCACGGACGAGGAAGCAGCTAAACTAGAGGGGAATGACGATTTCAATGAGTGTGTTGCAAAGGAGTCTTTAAAACTGGAGGAAAAAAAGCACCAAGTCAGAGAAGGAGGCCATTTAAAATATAATGGAGTGCTTATTTTGGGTAAAAGAATGTCTAATGAGACTATAAAACAGAAATGAAAATGTCATCCAACTAAACCCAGAAAGAATGCAGTTCTATATTTCTCAATATCAACTTAATGTAGAATTTGGGCTGGACTACAGAAATAACAAGAGAGTAAACGTTTTCCCAAACACTAAGACTTAACATGATTTTGTTGATGTTAATTAGCCAAGGTGCTGTCCACCACCCACCGCAAGAGTCCCTTGCAATCAATGCCACACTTAGCAAGAATCTTCCTTAATGGATATTGTCTCTGCCCAAAACAAACTACAGACCTTCCTCAACTTATTATGGGGTTATTTCCTGATAAGCCTATCCTATGTTGAGAATATCTTAAGTTGAAAATGCATTTAATACACTTAACCTACAGAGCACCATCACTTAGCTTGGCCTACCTTAAACGTGCTCAGATTTGTTAGCCTAAGTGGGGCAGAATCCTCTAACACAACCTTATTTTATAATAAAGTGTGGATTATCTCCTGTAATTTATTGAATACTGCATTGTAAGTGAAAAACAGAATAGTTCTAAGTTTATCAGTTGATTGTCCCTGGGATCACATGGCTGACTGGGATGCTACCTAGCATCATGACAGTATCGCAATGCCTATCAGTAGCCCAGAAAAAGATCCAAATTCAAAATATGAAGTGCAGTTGCTACTGAATGTAATCGCTTCTGCACCACAGTAAAGACAAAAAAAAAAAAAATCATCAAGTCAAACGATTGTGATCGCCTGTAAAACAAAAACAATATGAAACAAAACAAACACAAATCCAAAACAAAACTAAGAGACCATCACAGCAAGCTTTGAGCCCGCATAGTTGACCTGTGCCCCAACATATTTCCTCTCCTACTCCCTCCGCATTAAACACCACGCAAACAGTAAAATAAAAGCCCACATCAACCTAAAAATCTTACTGGAACACTGCTGTGTAACTAGATGTTGTCATCTTCCTCCTCTACCTACTAAACATTCTCATTCATTAAGCTAGGGAATCATTACAATTATTATTGTTTTAGATTTCAAAGGTAGTTCAAAGTCCCAGAACAAACACAACGAAATTACATATTCTTCTTCCTCATCACTGAGGATTAATTATCCCAAGGCCTACCGTCTAAATCCCCATTTCCTGATTCTAAGACTAGTATAATGTTCTACCTCACATCATACAATTTAACAACTGACAATATACACAAAGACATTAAAAGTCCCACAAAAGTCAAAAGTAAAAAAAAAAAAAACAAAAAAACACGCAAAAACATCTGTACGTGGCATCACACAGGCTAAACTTAGCTAAAGACACAAAAATTTACTAGTTTTACTAAAACTGTGGGCATCTTAGGAAGTACTTGAGAAATTATCGGTTTACTAAAACAGGGTACAAATTTCAGTTGGGAGCAGAACACTAAAACCACGTTATATTCTGACAGAAGCCTTAGCCCTGACCATACCCCTTGCCCGGCTTCCTGCCTTGCGGTCCTTCTGGTTTCAGCTTCAACTTCAGTTGCTCTGGGAAACCTTTCTCACCCACTCGCTTCCGCTCAGCACAGCAATTAAAATACATGCCCTTCTACTCAGGCCATTTTGTCAGCTAGCTTGTTAGCCCTTTCCAAATTGTGAGCTCTGGAATGAATAAATCCCATGCCATCCGAAGGTCAGGCAGAACCCCGATTAAGCAGCAGAACGTCCGCAGCCCTTCAGGCTACACCAATCGGAGCCTCGGCGGGAGGCGGCACGTGCCCACTTCTCGCGAGAACAGATACCAGGCTCCAGCGCGCAATGCGCATGCGGAGTTGGGAATGCGGACCTGGAGACCAAAAACTACTTATCCCAGAATTCTGTGGGCATGCTTTCCTCCTTATCCAGGACTATGTTTCCAAGAAAGCCCTGCAGGATCTCAGTCCGTGTTGGGAAGCTTTTCTCTCATCAGAATGCAAACGGCAGGATTAACCCGTATGTTTCCTTATGCTGCCGAAGCTGAGGCAATCCCTAGATTTCCCGGGATGGTGTCAGCGAAGCCTCGTTTCGACTTGTCATAGTTTGTTAGACCATGATGCCGTTAGAAGTTCTGAGAAATCGAGATTTTGCAAGGAGTAGAAGGATCAGGGAGACAGCTGTGCCCGACCCAGCCTTGTGCCAAGCAAGGGCAGATGGCTGAGGATGCCCAGGTCTTCTTCAACTCACACTGGCCAGGATGGTGTCTTGGTCCCCAGAAGCCCTAATGTTCTGGGAGTCACACTGTGGTGGCCACCAGGCTTCAGCTCCCCAAGTCTTCGTAGGGGCAGTAGAGTCGTTGGCTGTTCTCAGTATCAATCTGCAGGGAAACGACCTAACGGGGCTCCAGACCTCCCTTCTCCCTTGCTCCTAATCTTCAATTCTACTGTATTTCTGCTTCAGAGACTCAATTCTGCAAGTCTGTCTGCAAGGATCCACATCCCCCACCCTGCTTCTCCCATCCCCTAGTCCCTAAATCTTCAGCCTCTACCCTCCAACAGTTTCTTACTTTGTTTCAGACCCTACAATCCCGTGCTTTTTGTTAGTATTGTGGCATCATTCATTGTTCCCTCATATTGAGAATGCCACATCTCTAGTGCCCCATTAGTGCTGAGACTTTAGGTTAGCCAGGGGCTTTCAGAAACCTGCCTGGAGAAAATAGTTCTGTATCTGGGCTTCAGCGTCCCCGCTTGAAGCCCCATATGAAGCCTCTTGGATTCAGGACATAGAGAAGAGATATGTCAAGATGAGTCACCTCCTACTGGCAATACCTTTCATTGGGTACGGAGACAGTTATTGCCTTAACCAGAAGGCCCAGTCAGTCAGGCTTTCCTATCCAGGAGTGTAACCTTTTCCTTCTACCCCACAGAAGAAATAAAAACCCTAGGCCTCATTACTCCTCTCCAGGTACTTCTGGCTCAGGTCAGTTATGTGACTGTGTTTGGCAATTGCAGGAATCAAGGTCATGCTTGGGAGCTAGAAATAGAACCCGGAAGCTATTGATGCACATGGGTGGTGCTGTTACTGGGAGGTTATGAAGACATTGCTGCTCTGGGGGAGGACGCCCTTGAGAGGAAGGGGAAGTTAGAGGACCAGTTACATTTCAGTTTCACAGCTATCAATGATTCTTGTGTGATCTTGATTAGCTTACATTCTAGATCTAAATTTCCCTTTCTAGATATATGTATAAATGGTAAAGGGGCATAGAAGTGGAGGATAGTCCTCACTGACACCTTTTCACTGCATTAAAGGCATTCTTACCACGCAAGAAAAGTAGATTATTTTTAGGTTCTAATCACACCACCAGAGGGCACTATCGACTGTCTGAAGAGCAATTTAGTTTACAACTTCATCAGCCCTGTTATGTTGTCATAGTTTTTACACACATTACTTAGAAAAATGAAACAATGTCCCAGTAAAGTCATTAATTTATTTAGCACCAACATCAGAAGGAAAACCAGTCTGTTAAACCAGAGGTTCCCAACCTTGCCTCATATTGGAATCTTTAAGAGCTACTGATGCCTGGCCCCTGTCTCCAAACATTCCGATTTCATTTTGATAAGGGGTGCAATGTGAGCTTCGGTACTTTAAAAAGCTCCCCAGTGATTCTAATGTGCGGCAAAATTTGGGAACGGCAGCAAGTCCTCTGCTCAGTTTTAATAAAGGAGTGTGAACCTGATCTAAACGTTACATGTTATCAACTTCATAAGAGAAAAGCAGGAGTCCTTAGGGAAGCAATTCCAGGAATGCACTTGATGCAGTTCCAACTGGAAGCAATGATAGCCTCTCTGTGCTATTTAGTGTTCCCAAGAACAAGAGCCTTACTGGAGTGACTAGAGAATTAGGTTGAAAGATGATAATAATAGCAGCTTTCATTTATTAAGCTTTTATAATGTGCCAAATATATCTTACCCTTAACAGGTTTTAGCTCATTTAGAATAAAATAAAAGAATAAAAGGCTAGAAGCTATCATTATTTCCACTTTACACATGCAGAAACAGGTACAGAATTGTTGAATAATTTGCTACAATCACACAAGACAGCTAGCAAAGCCTGGGTTCAAATCCAGATAGTCTTGTCTCCTGGAGCACAAACTCTTTTTTTTTTTTTAATGTTTATTTATTTATTTTTGAGAGAAAGAGCACAAGCAGGGGAGGGGCAGAGAGAGACAGAGGGAGACACAGAATCTGAAGCAGACTCCAGGCTCCGAGCCGTCAGCACAGAGTTGGTTGCAGGGCTTGAACTGACGAACTGTGAGATCATGACCTGATCCAAAGTTGGATGTTTAACTGACTGAGCTGCCCAGGCACCCCTCACAAACTCTTAATCACTGTGCTATTCTATTTCCTAATCCACAAATAGCGAATTTTTTCCTTTTCTCCCCACTTGGTCTATGTATTTAGTTTTCACATCCTTTTTTGTCCCTCCTTCATTCTCTACTCATCTCCAAGGCCTACATGTCTGGCCATTGTTCATTTTCAGATTACTCAAGTTTCTAGCACTATATAACACTCTTGGAAGATACAAGGCTATAACATTTTCTCACTATGTGGCAGGCCCTTCACTAAAAACTTTATGTGTATTATCTCATATGAGGCTTACGACAGCAGTTTTAAAGTTGAAGAAACAGGCTCGGTGAGGTGACGTAGCTTTCTCAGCTGATATGACTTGGTTTCAAGCTGTTTACCCTGGCATTTCCATCTATCTTACGAGTCCCAGTAAGTATTTATCGAAAAGGGGAAGAAAGGGAGGAAAGAAAGAAAAGAAAGGAAAGAAAAAGGAAAGAGGGAAGATAGAAAAGAGGGAAGAGCTTTTCTCTGTTAAAGATATTATGAATATTCTAGAACAGGCCCAAATTCCCTTAGTCTGAGCCTGAGTGAGGAGATGGTTTTCCTAATGTCATTCCACCAGGATGGAATTCTGAAGCACCATTATGTGAGATTTGCCTTTGGCTTAGGCTGGTATCTTCTTCTGGGTATTTATCTTGTGTCCCCCCACTAAGGAGCAAGTTCTGTGTCTCCTACTCCCTCACTTCACTCAGCATGTTGGCTTATATGTAGTAGCAAAGAATCATCAGGTGCTTTTTAGATATGGATGATACCTCATCTTGCTCATTCCCCTTGTTCTACAGATGTGGAAACTCAGGTCTAGGGAGATTGTTGGCACCAAGACCATGGTTATAGTAAAGCTGGGATTAGAATTGACTATCAACTGGCGGCACCTGGGTGGCTCAGTTGGTTGAGCATCCAGCTCCTGATTTTGGCTCAGGTCATGATCCCAGAGTTGCGGGATTGAGCCCCAGCCAGGCTCTGCTCTCAGTGTGGAGCCTGCTTAAGATTCTCTCTCCTTCTGCCCCTCTCCCTCTGCCCCTTTCCCGCACTTTCTCTCTCTAAAAAAAAAAAATAAAGAAAGAAAAAATAGAATTGACTATCAGCTGAATGCTCTTGGCACTCTTCCAAACTCAATAAATATTTGTTGACTTGTGGATTGATTTATTTTACTGTCAAAATAACCTGTAATATGATTGGTACAATACATTATACATGTGGAAACGTAAGACTATTTCATGAAGTAGTTACCACTGTAAATAATTTTTGGCTGTAATAAGATTTCAGATTCATTCAGCCAAATAGTTTACTGAATGGTTCTCAAAGTTTGGTCTGGAGATTAGCAGCATTAACATTGCCTAGGAATTTGTTAGAAATGCAGTTTCTCTGACTCTGCTATAGACTTACCGAATCAGAAAGTGGGGGCAAGGCACAGCAAAAAGTATTTTAACAAGCCCTCCGGGAATGTCTGATGCATACTCAGGTTTGTGAACCACCGGTTTGGTGTGAAGGGTCTGTTTGGTTTAAGAAATATATAACTAATGAAAAGACTAAAGATTTTGTATAATGGGATTTTTTAAAAAATCAGATAACCTGCTTACATATTACCTTTATTAGGACTTGTCTGGCCCAGGAACAAGAAAATGGTCACTTGAAATATTTTGACTTCCCCTCTTTGTCCACCCCTCCCCTGCTCGTTCTCTCTGTCTACTTCTCTATCTCTCAAAAATAAACATTTAAGGGGCGCCTGGGTGGCGCAGTCGGTTAAGCGTCCGACTTCAGCCAGGTCACGATCTCATGGTCCGTGAGTTCGAGCCCCGCGTCAGGCTCTGGGCTGATGGCTCAGAGCCTGGAGCCTGTTTCCGATTCTGTGTCTCCCTCTCTCTCTGCCCCTCCCCCGTTCATGCTCTGTCTCTCTCTGTCCCAAAAATAAATAAACGTTGAAAAAAATAAACATTTAAAAAACATTTTGTCAAAAATTCAGTTTCTACCATAAAATTATTCTCTAGAATAAACCTTTCTGAAAAGATATAGGATTAGACTCTCATGACAGAAGCAATGCAAAGCCAGGAATTGCAAGTATATGTATTTAACAAGATGTACCTGTTAATAGATACAGGCTACCTGTTAATGAATACAGGTAGTTCATAGAAAATTCTGTTAGTTCATAGTTCAAAGAAAATAATGTCAACTCATGAAATAAATATATTTATACGAGGTATAGTTAACTTATATATGTTTGCCTGTGTAGGAAAAAGGGAATGTGCACTTAGAATGTTTCAATCAGAGAGCTCTGTGATTAGTTAGGAAACAGTTTTCATACAATTTCAGCAATGACCTAGCTCAGTAGAGGATGCTACCAGTTCTTTCAAGTTAGGAGTCATTCTATATATGGAAATTCCAGAAGGGGCCACTCTTTTTTTTTTTAAAGTTTATTTATTTATTTTTAGAGAGAGAGAGAGGGAGAGAGACTGCATGTGAGTTGGGGAAGGGCAGAATGAGAGGGAGAGAGAGAGAATCCCAAGAAGGCTCCATTCTGCCAATGCAGAGCCCAACTTGGGGCTGGAACCTATGAAACCATGAGATTGTGACCTGAGCTGAAACCAAGTGTCGGACTCTTAACCAACTGAGCCACCCAGGCACCCCATAAGGGGCTGCTCTTGACTACAACAGAAACTGAGTGAGCTAGGCATAACCCAATCTGGAGGTCACCAGAAATGTAAATTGTCCCTCTGAGCAAAGAAGGCATCTATTGCATTAGCCCTGCTTTACTGAGTGAAAAGGTAGAGATGGAAATGTGGGTGTGTGTATGCGCGTGTGGCATTGAGTGTAAGGAGAAATTTACTTTCTTTCAGGAAATTGACAACTGTAGCCCAGAGGACCATTCTGAGAACACTGTGAGATTTTGTAACCTTTGGAATTTACCCATCTTTGTTATTTACTGTTTCTGCCTGTTTGTTTTGTTTTCCTAGCATTAATTAGGAGCAAATATATTCAAAAGCCAGAGTAACTGAAGATAGATTTTAAGAGTAGTCTTGTGGGAGAAGGAATCCCAAGGCAAAGAGTGGGTACGGAGAGAAGCCGCAGAAGGAAAGGAAAGGACAATAGGCTGTGAAGGTACCAGGGTGAACAAATCAAAGGGCCCATGTGGAAATTGTCTTATGGCCATACATGACAGTGGAAAAATGGGAGTAAAAGTTAGCTTTGGTGGCAACTTGGGCATATGTGCAGTTGCTACCTGACATTCTAAATTGTTTATTTATATTTTGAGACAGAGAGAGAGAGAGAGAAAGCATGAGCAAGGGAGGGGCAGAAAGAGAGGGAGACAGAGAGAAACCCAAGCAGACTCCAAACTGTCAGCACGGAGCCTGACGTGGGGCACGATCTCAGGAACCATGAGATCATGATCCGAGCAGAAATCAAGCGTCAGATGCTTAACCAACTGAGTCACCCAGGCACCCTGCTACCTACATTCTAAACTATCATTCACACTTTCTTTAAAGCCCAAGACAAGTTCTGGATACCATTATACTTTGGGTTGCTATAGAAATCCTTTCTACTTTAATAACATTGGTATTTTAAACTTCTAGAATGGCTTGCCCACCTTGCTTTGTGCCCTAATGAGTTGGCCTCTTTCAGTGACAAACTGCAAAAAGAAATGAGGTGATATACCAGTAAGAAATTCTGAGCTGGGATATTTTGTTCCTTTAGATAAGTGTTTCCCGAGTAGAGATTCTTTTTTTTTTTTTTTCATAAAATATGAGTATTTTATTCCAACTCTGGGAAATGAAAAAGTGGGGAACACATCCTTCCACACAATATTCTAATTTAGCTGACATTAGTTTCAAAAAGGTAAAACAAATATATATGTGTATCTGTATAAATATTTATGTGCCCACATACATATTTGCTCAGATTTTAGTCTCATCAGTGTTTATATATTTAGTCTATTTTTGTAAACACCGCTAAAAATCATTCAATGCATCCCAATACTTCTACTTCTGCCTCTTTGTCAATCATTTAATATTGTTTGAATTGAATTCAGTTTGTGTTTTAATCACTTATGTGATTAGTCAAACTGTACACTACATTAGAAGATGTACGGGAAAAACTTGGTTTAGGTTATATTCTATGTATCACAGTTACCCTTTACATGATTTTTTCATCATTATTTTCAACTTCACACATCTTGTAGTTCTCTATGCAGACTATTTCAGCTTCTAGTGCTGTACATATCTATATCTTCTGGATGGGACTGCCCGTGATCCATGAGCTTGGGGTCAGGCATAAACTGTGTAGCACCTGAGGTAGATTCCGATTCTGTCTTTGTTTCAAAGATGAGTTCTGTTGACAAAGGCACTGAAAATTTCAGGTTGTGAGTTGTTTTTGCAGATATTTCTATTTCACCAGAGTTTTCTATCTTAGTTCTTTCTTTAGGTTTAGGGAGTGACTCTTTTTTGTTGTTTTTTGTCCACAATGATTTAACTGCTTCATAAATTTGCTGGCTTGTAGTATATGCCTTTTTCCCAGTTACCTTTGCAATTATTATTGACTGAACTGGGTAGCAAACAGTTGCTCCTAAAGTGGCCAGTCCCAAGGGATAAGCAATTTTCTTAAACCTGGAACCTTTTCTTGCTGAAAACAAGCCTGCTAATCCTGAAACTGTAATCACTCCAATTTTTGGAAGAAAATCTCTAGGTGGATTCTTCAGATAGACATAAGCATCTTTTCCAAATTGTACTGTATCCATTATCCCATTTTTCACAAAGACATAAACACCCTTACACCAGCCAATATAATGACCAGTTGTTTTACGGATGGATGCAAAGCCCATTTGTAAATGACCAGGCTGCTCTTCAACATATTTAGACTGGAGAGGTGGTGTGGTATATATGGGGAGCTGCTCTGGTTTTACTAGCTGCTTTTTCAATTCTTCTTCTTTGGCTGCATGTACACTTATAGATGCACACATCAGACCTGCAGGTATGGTTATCAGTTTTCCCATCCTGACAGCCGCCATATCTGTGACCTTCTCCGTCTAAGTTTTCATATCCCGAGTAGAGATTCTTAAAGATGCTCTGAACACTCATGTTTTTAAAACACAGTGTGTTTTGACTTCTGTATTTTTAAATGGAATGAATAAAATAACTACAAATTACCCATGAAAGCAAAACAATGTGAAAGACCCTAAAAGTTTTTTCACTGAGGAATTGGGATATAGAGGACATCAGATGAACATCTGCTGGGTACTGTTGCACACTCTACTCTGTGCTCCGTGAGCCTGGGAATGTTACCAGAAAAAAGAGGAAAGTCATGGAGGTCAAAGAGGGAGACCAACTTTCTGCTACAGCAGAAAATTGAAAGGATTGCATTTTATGTGGAAGAGGCTCAGGAGTGAAAATGCAAGGAGGCACCGCTCTGTATTCCTTCTGGTCTCTGTATGATGCCTTGATGTCTGTCTCCAGGCTTGTTATATTTATCAATCCCGCAAATGTAGAAACCAATCCCAAACTTTTCTTCAGGCCGAAAGACGGCCAATCCAACTTCACTATCCTTTCCCAGTCTAACAAATGATGGGATGCTAGCAAATGGCAGGGGCACCCATAGCACACGTGTGGGTTGATCAATAAAGGAAATGCATGGTGTGATTTTGAGAGCAACTCTACATTTCTATAGATGCCAGCAAACTGATCTAAACACGAAATGTAGTAGGATCCACTTGAATAAGAGATAATGATCTTTGTGTCACTTTATTGTCTGAGTGACAGTCTCTGAATGCCCTAGCTTTGCACATGCTAGGGTCTCAATGCCAGACTATCAGTGGAGATCAGGGATGCCCAGCAAGGTCCTGGCAGTCTTCCAAAAGAGCTCCACAGCTGGAACCTACTTTTGCTTGAGGCCTCTAAAATTCCCATTAATAACAAAGGTTCTACTAAAATAATATGTTTTCTAGAGTTACATTTGTGATTATTACTCTTTGTTTCAGCAAAACCTTAAAGAAGAAAAGTGAGTCTACACTTTTCTTCTGGAGGGCATGTTACATGGAATGTCAGAGAAGTAATATTAGAGAGGACCTAAAAAAGAAGCAAGACAGTAAGTCAAGGGAAGATCTGGAAACAGGTTCTAGGTACAGGCAACAGCAAGTGCTAAAATCCTAAGAGAATGAGTAGCGGATGTTCAGAAAACAGAGAGAGGGCTTCTGTGTCTGTGGCACCATGAAATGGTAGGAAATGAGGTTGGACAGACACAATGAGGTTGACCAGATCATGCAGGGCCTCACAGGCCAAGAAAATTCAGTTTTGATCTGAATACCGTGGGAAGCCATTGGAATGTTCTGCGCATGAAAGTGACACTGTTTCTTTTTCTCTTATTTAAAAAAATTTTTTTAATTAAAGAAAATGTTTATTTATTTTTGAGAGAGAGAGAGAGAGAACAAGTAGAGTAGGGGCAGAGAGAGAGGGAGACCAAGGATCTGAAGCAGCTCCGTGGAGTTGACAGTGGAGAGCTGGATGCAGGGCTCAAACTCAGGAACCTTGAGATCATGACCCGAGCCAAAGCTGGACACTTAACCAACTGAGCCACCTAGGTACTCCCCTTTATTTAAAAATTTTTTTAGTCTTTAGAATTTTAAAATGTTTTCCTTAACATAGCAAATATCTTAGAACGCATTATTTACCACTGAACTCCAGTCCACATCATTTTTTACGTTAAATTCTGAAAGGAATACTTATGAAGTACCTACTATATAATTGAGGTTCATACAATGAGCTTTACTCTGCCTCTAATTAGCAGTATGATTTGGGTAAGTCTCTTACCTGTTACATGTCTTGTAATCTTAAAAAAAAAAATCCACATATTTAAAGCACACAATCTGATAAGATATGACATATGTATTCACCAAGAAACCCATTATGAAAATCAAGATAATGGACATATTTGGGGTGCCTGGGTGCCTCAGTCAGTTGAGCGTCCAACTTCGACTCAGGTCATGATCTCACAGTTCGTGAGTTCGAGCCCCGCGTCAGGCTTTGTGCAGACAGATTGGAGCCTGGAGCCTGCTTCGGATTCTGTGTCTCCCTCTCTCTCTCTCTCTGCCCCTCCCCAGCTTGCACTCTTTCTGTCCCTCTCTCAAAGATAAATAAACATTAAAAAAAAAGAGATAATGGACATATCCATCATTCCCAAAAGTTTGCTCATGTTCCTTTGTAACCTCTGTCACCTCCCTGTCCATCACTCAGACCCAGGCAACCACTGTTGTCTGTTACAATAGTTTGTATTTTCTTGAATTTTATATAAATGTAATCATTTATTTAAATAAGAGTATATTCTATTTTTATTGGGTTTCTTTCACTCAGCATAATTATCTTGAGATCTATGTGTGTTGTTGTATGTATCAGTAGTGCATTCCTTGTTATTGCTGAGTAGTATTTCGTTGTACAGGTAAAACAAAACTTGTTTATCCATTCATCTGTTGATGGATTTTTGGGTTGTTTTCGATTTTTTACTATCAAACATAACGCTGCCATGAGAATGTGTACAAGTCCTTTTAAGGATATATGTCTGTCTTCAGATCTCTTGGGTAAGAGAACTAGGTGTAGAATGGTTGGACCATATGGTAGGTGTATGTCTAATTTTCTAAGAGACTGCCAAACTGTTTCCAAAGCTATTATACCATTTGACATCCACATAAGTTGCTCCCTGTCCTCACCCCCACTTGTTATGATCAGTCTTTTTAATTTTAGTTATTACAATAAATGTATAGTGGTCTCTAACGGCAGTTTTGACTTGAATTTCCCTAATGATCAATGCTGTTGAGCACATATTAGAATCTTAGTGCCCAATGCAATGGTAATAAAAGGTAGGGCCTTTGGGGGGTGATTAAGTCATGAGGGTGGAACTCTGATGAATGGGAATTGTGCTCTTATAAAAGAGATTCCAGGGGCGCCTGGGTGGCGCAGTCGGTTAAGCGTCCGACTTCAGCCAGGTCACGGTCTCGCGGTCCGTGAGTTCGAGCCGCGCGTCAGGCTCTGGGCTGATGGCTCAGAGCCTGGAGCCTGTTTCTGATTCTGTGTCTCCCTCTCTCTCTGCCCCTCCCCCATTCATGCTCTGTCTCTCTCTGTCCCAAAAATAAATAAACGTTGAAAAAAAAATTTAAAAAAAAATTTAAAAAAATAAAAAAATAAAAAAATAAAAGAGATTCCACAGAGCTCCCTAGTCCCTTCCAGTAAGTGAGAACACAGCAAGAAGTCAGCAGTCTACAACCTCAAAGAGGTCTCTAATCCTACCCTATGCTGGCACCTTGATCTTGGAATTCCCAGCCTCCAGAGCTGTGACAAATATAGTTGTTGTTTATAAGCTGTTTAGTATTTCATTGTAGCAGCCCAAATGGATTTTGTTATAGCAGCCCAAATGAATTATGACAGTGGCTCTCTACAAGCCAAGGAAAGAAGCCTTAGGAAAAACAAGAACTGCAGACACCATGATCTTGGACTTCTGACCTCCAGAACTATGAAAAAAAAATTCTGCTATTTAAGCTATCTAGTCTGTGGTATTTTCTTATGGCTACCCTAGCAGACCAACATAGCCTCCCATAAGGAAATTATGGTGTGCCCAATGCTGCCCCTACATTTGTAACAGGAATACAAGGATGCGACTCCTGCTTGTACAAACCAGGCACATCCCCCACCTTCCCTTGGCTAGCATGTCTATTTCCTAAGAATCTTAAATAATCCAGTTCAGTGGCTATCTCTAGAAGGGATTGGGGTTCCAAATCTCACTTCTTTCTCCAAAATAGACATTTTTAATGTAGGTGAAATGACAATAAAATTGTAATTTTAGTCTTGAAATTGTAATTTAGTACAGAAATTGTAATTTTCACGGCACAAAAACAGACACTCAGATCAATGGAACCTAATAGAGAACCCAGAAATGGACCCACAAACGTATGGCCAGCTAATCTTTGACAAAGCAGGAAAGAATATCCAATGGAATAAAGACAGTCTCTTCAGCAAGTGGTGCTGGGAAAACTGGACAGCAACATGCAGAAGAATGAACCTGGACCACTTTCTTACACTAGACACAAAAATAAACTCAAAGTGGATGAAAGACCTAAATGTAAGACAGGAAGCCATCAAAATCCTCAAGGAGAAAGAAGGCAAAAACCTCTTTGATCTTGCCCGCTGCAACTCCTTACTCAACACGTTTCTGGAGGCAGGGAAACAAAAGCAAAAATGAACTATTGGGACCTCACCAAAATAAAAAGCTTCTGCACAGCCAAGGAAACAATCAGCAAAACTAAAAGGCAACCGGCAGAATGGGAGAAGATATTTGCAAACGACATATCAGATAAAGGGTTAGTATCCAAAACCTCTAAAGAACTTATCAAACTCAACACCCAAAAAACAAGTAATCCAGTGAAGAAATGGGCAAAAGACATGAATAGACACTTCTCCAGAGAAGACATCCAGATGGCCAACTGATGCATGAAAAAATGCTCAACATCACTCATCATCAGGGAAATACAAATCAAAACCACAATGAGATATCACCTCACACCTAATGTCAGAACGGCTAACATTAACAACTCAGGCAACAACAGATGTTGGCGAGAATGTGGAGAAAGAGGATCTCTTTTGCATTGCTGGTGGGAATGCAAACTGGTGCAGCCACTCTGGGAAACAGTATGGGGGTTCCTCAAAAAAGTAAAACTAGAACTACCCTACAACCCAGCAATTGCACTAATAGGTATTTATCTAAGGGATACAGGTGTGCTGTTTCAAAGGGGCACATGCACCCCCATGTTTATAGCAGCACTATTAACAATAGCCAAAGTATGGAAAGAATCCAAATGTCCATCGATGGATGAATGGATAAAGAAGATGTGGTATATATATATATATATACAATGGAGTATTACTTGGCAATCAAAAAGAATGAAATCTTGCCATTTGCAACTACGTGGATTGAACCAGAGGGTATTATGCTAAACGAAATTAGTCAGAGAAAGACAAATATATGACTTCACTCATACGAGGACTTTAAGAGACAAAACAGATGAACATAAGGGAAGGGAAACAAAAATAATATAAAAACAGGGAGGGGGACAAAACAGAAGAGACTCATAAATATGGAGAACAAACTGAGGGTTACGGGAGGGGTTGTGGGAGGGGGGATGGGCTAAATGGGTAAGGGGCACTAAGGATCTACTGTATGCTAGCTAATTTGGATGTAAATTAAAAAAATAAAATAAAAACAAAAGAAATTGTAATTTTCAGTCTTGAAGGAGAAAATTTAAAAACAGTATGGCATATATTTGTGGAGAAAGGGGTGTTCATGAGTGTTGTATCTGAATGAGTTACTGTAAGCAGTTCTTAGGCTCTTTGTTTTCTATAGGAGCCTTCTGTCAGTTTTCAGCCCTAGCTTGATGAACAGAGTAACTTCCTTGTCCAAATCTTTGCCTCACTGAGTTTGGTGAATGGTTTTATCCCAAAGAGTTCCTATTGGTTGGATGAGGTTAAGGAGAGTACCATACTACTAAGGGGTACTTTCTTCATCTAGATGGCACAGAAAATGGAGGTAGAGTTTAACTTCAATCCAATTGCACCTAATTTGTAAATTCTTTGAAGAAAGGGCTTATGAGGGTGACAAATAGAATCTGACCAGAGAAAAATGTACTCTCTCTTTTAACTCTGCATAAGTAAAGAGACACCAAAAGTAAGAGAACATCCCTCAATCCATACTTACATACATTATTTTCTGGATAAATCGTAAACAGTAGTTCCAACACTCCCTTTATCTAAATGTGTGAGTTTTTTGTTGTTGTTGTTTTTGTTTTTTAAGTAGGCTCCACGCCCTGCATGGAACCCAACGTAGGATCTGAACTTACCACCCTTAGATCAAGACCCTGAGATCAAGAACCGAGCTGAGATCAAGCGCTGGACTCTTAACTGACTTAGCCACTTCAGGAGCCCCATCTAAACGTGTTTTGTTTTGTTTTTTAAATTGGGATTGCAACCACGAGCTCCACGTTGAGACATCAGGAATAGATACAGGCCAGATTATACTATAGTCGTAGGTGCACTGGACTGAGAGCTAGTGGATTTCACCCCTCGTCCTTCCATCCTCTGGGGCTCAAACTAATCTTTTGTCAAATATCTGGAGTTTACTAGGTGATGTCTACGATTCTTCAGCAAATTTTTTTTTTCTTTTGCTAAGTACATTCTAAGTGTTGCTCCTTCCAACAAACAACTCTTCAGTATATTTAGCCCGGAGTTGAGCCGTGTGCACTGCACTTCAGTTTTCCCAGCCCTATCCTCCAGAAGCTCACAGGCTATCAGGGAGACACGAGTGATGCCCCTGAATCAGGAACAAAATGGTACAAGATCCTAGATGATCAAATGTTTAAACGTACTCAAGGGCCTAAACATCTCGCCCAGCCCAAAACAGGGCTGTAAAATGACGAATGAAGGGGCACAGAGGTCTCTAGGCCCGTCAACCACGCAGCGCGGAGCAGTGCCAGCACAGGGCGGCCAGGTCCAAGTCCCAGGACTAGGGGCCTGTGGGGCGCGGGTGCGCCGGGCAGAGGCGACTCCTCCCCAGCCGGGCCTTGCCCCGTAACTAGCAGCCACTTTAAGAAGGGGAGCCGCAGGCGACCCGGGTGGAGCTCACGTGACTCGGCTCTGTGCAATCGCTGGCGGAAGTGGTCCAGCTCCGGTGACCGGCACGGGGTCTCCAGGCGCCCCGCGGGGCGTGCAGGAGGGAGCCGCCCCGCCGGGCTGCCCCGCAGTGGGTCGCCAGGATGGTGCAGCTGTACAATCTGCACCCGTTCGGGTCGCAGCAGGTGGTGCCCTGCAAGTTGGAGCCGGAGCGGTTCTGCGGCGGCGGACGCGACGCTCTCTTCGTGGCGGCAGGCTGTAAGGTGGAGGCATTCGCAGTGGCGGGACAGGAGTTGTGCCAGCCGAGGTGCGCCTTTTCCACGCTGGGCAGGGTGCTGTGCCTGGCCTACAGCGAGGCGGGTGAGTAATGGCGAGGCCAAGGGGTGCCTGGACCCCAGCTTGGGGCCTCCTTCCTAGAGGACCGAGCGTCCTCGGCGGCACTCTGGGTGGGGAGAGGACTTCGTGCTTCCCGGAACTTGCCGAATGGTGTTGGGGGTCCGGCGGCTGATTGCTGAAGGTGCTCTGAGCTGCGCCATGGTAGTCCTGGCAACCGCAGGTGAGCGCCTGCTTCTAGTGGGGGGTGGGGAGGGATTGCATCTGACTGCTCCTTATCTCGCATGCTCAGGAGAAAGGCCCGTGGTTGGGTGGCTGGGTTCCACTCAGCCGAGACACTTCAAAACAAACAATAAAACTCCAAACACCTAAACTCAAAAGTATAGAAAATTTCAAACACATACCAAAGTAGGGAGAATAGTATCCTGCGCCCCAGTACTTCCAGCTTCAATAAATATGCCAACTCGTGGCCAGTCCTTTTACATCTATACCTTTATCGACTTCTTGTCGGTTTTTGAAAGCTCACATTATATGCTGGGTTTTAAATCTATGTAAGTGGAACTCAGGCCATAGACCCCGCCCCTGACAAAATGGTGTAATAACACCCATTACCCTTTTCCCACCGAAATGTGAAACAGCACCAAGAGATATATCAGGTGTGAGTATATTCTATTTTAGAAAAATTCAATATTTAAAAATAGGAGGTATTTAGATTACAGAAGGATTTATCATAGGATTCTTTTAACTGCCTAATAATCCACTTAAAGTTGGATTTCTGGTTTTCAAGAGTGGTGTAAATGTGTAAGTGGCAGTATTTATGGTGGAAAAGCCTATGGCTTAGGGGCTTACTAATAAAGTAGGGAGCATGAACTTGGAGGACTGGAGATCTCATTCTAATTCCTACTGTGTCTGCAACTGGTTGGGTGTTGAGTTAATAGAAACTTTAGGGTCTCAGTCTCTGTTTAAAAAAAAAAAAAAGGTGAATTACTAGATCAGTGATTTCCAGACATTGGGATTTTGTGGATCAGTAAAAAACTATGGGGTATCATCCATAGTATGATATATATGACTGGTCATTTTGTCAAGTAAAGATACATATTTTTAAAAATGAAAAGCCCGACTATTAATTGCAACCATAAGAGAAAAAACAGCCTCAAACATTGGATGTCTTTGCTTTATGAGCAACTTATTGTGCTGTTATTTTTGCTTTTTGACTAGCGAAGACAACAACAGAAGCCCCCACTGATCCACAGATATTTTTTTTAATTTTTTTTTTCAACGTTTATTTATTTTGGGGACAGAGAGAGACAGAGCATGAACGGGGGAGGGGCAGAGAGAGAGGGAGACACAGAATCGGAAACAGGCTCCAGGCTCCGAGCCATCCACCCAGAGCCCGACGCGGGGCTCGAACTCCTGGACCGCGAGATCGTGACCTGGCTGAAGTCGGGCGCTTACCGACTACGCCACCCAGGCGCCCCAACCACAGATATTTTTGAAAGCCACTCATTAGATCTGTGTGTTCTCTATCAGCAGAAGATTCTGATTTGGGTATTTCTACTGAAATCTTTCTTTTAATCATCTTTCAATATTGGTAGTTTTCCTCATCTGGCTCCCCTTTTAAGCATGGAGGTTCTCACCTTCAAGAGCTCTACTGAGTGGCAAACTCCCCAGTTTCAAGGTGTGGGGTGTGTGTGTGAGTGTGTGTGTGTGTGTGTGTGTGTGAGAGAGAGAGAGAGAGAGAGAGAGAAAGAGAGAAAGGGGCAGAGACAGAGACAGAGAGAGCAGACATATTTACATGATTTGACCTATTCTTCCAAATCGATGTTTATTCTAGAATTGGAAGCGGCAGACATTATGTAAACCTCTGGTCTTCTTGCCTGTCAGTAGTGGTGATTCTGGTGACCCTTGGATGTCACTACTTGTGTATCAGAATCACCTGGGGGAACTTGAAAAAGTGCTGATACCTGGACCACAACCTCACAGAAACTGTCAGTTTTCGGGGGTGTGGCCCAGCACGGGGGTGGGTCTAATATTTAGCCAAGATTGAGAACCACCTAGAGCCATACTGGCTGCTGTAAGCAGCGAGTAGCATGGTAACCTGATTAATGAGGCCTTGAAAAACAAAGACGTTTTTATAATCCAGTTGGCTGTCCTAAAGAAAGTTCAGGAGTCATGTGGTATGTGCCTTAGCATGGGTCAGATAGCTCAAGGGTAACTTTCAATCCTCAACTTGAAGAAGACTGGGTACAACCCCTGGGTACAGCTTCTATTATTCTACACAAAGATGACTCCTCGCTATGCTGATATCCAGATAACTTGTCTTCCACTTTCCAGCTTTTTCCTTTTGGTTTCTTTCTTCCCATTCACAGTAATTTAGACATGGGAATTCCTGCTCTAAGTGCCTAGGGTCTTCCTCTGTAGCAAATCTCCCCCTGTCAAACACAGAATGAATTTTACATCAGCCATTTATATTTACTATAAGTGCTTTGCAGCTCTTACCCAAGTAGAAAACATTTTCATTTTTTAATCTCTAATTAGCGGGATGCTATTCTTCCTTTATAAAATTTGGGGGTGGTAGGAAGAATGTAGATAGAAATTTGAAGGACAGGGGCCCCTAACATCATTATCAGTAATGAAAACTTAATTGAGGCTTTGTGTGTGAACTGAGGAAAAGGAGATGTGAGAACTTATTGCTCTCAAAGGAGAAAGACCTGGTAGCCAGAGTTGCGTGTTGTGTGGGAGCTCTCATGCTGGACACTTGTTTATGGGGTGTCTGAAGGTGGTTGGGCAGGAAGGACAAGACCACATGGCCCTCATTGCCTGTTCTTTAGCACAAGTGTATTAAACGAGTCTGTCTATTACATCCTTTCCAAGCCCTGCGGTCTTTTAACTTTTCTAAAGCCATAAAACATATTTTGATGCATTGTATATTATTTCTGCCTTCTGATGTCAATTTTGTCACAGGAGTGCTGCCTTTTCCTTAATCTTGTATTAGTGTTAACCAGGAAGTTTCTTATTTTTAAAAATCAGTGACTCTTAGCTTAAGAATAAATATGAGAGAGGCGCCTGGGTGGCTTAGTCGATTAAGTGTCCGACTTCAGCTCAGGTCATGATCTCACGGTCTGTGGGCTCGAGCCACATGTTGGACTCAGTGCTGACAGCTCAGAGCCCGGAGCCTGCTTCAGATTCTGCCTCCCTTTCTCTTGCCCCTCCCGGATTCTGCACATGCACGCACGCTCTCAAAAATAAACATTAAAAAAAGAATAAATATGAGAACATTTTTCTAATTTACTTAACGAAGACAGAAGCTGTTGTAAAATAAGTAGAATAAAGTCCTGACCATATAATGCTTAAAAAAGTTTATAAGTCAGACAGAGGAAGGCAAATCCAATATGATTTTTTATATGTAGAATCTAAAACTAGAAAGACAACAGAAGAAAACAAAGCTAATTGGTGGGGGCAGTGGGAGAAATAGGCGAACTGTTTTCGTCTGTTTAAATAAATTAAATTGAAAAAGAGTTTAGTTTCTGTCTTTCATAAAGAGCTATTAACCTTCACAGACTCCTTTAGACTTGTATCTCTTTTTTAACATTTTGAGAAATAGCATTATTGGGGAATAAGCATCGGCTTTTGAGCTAACCAGATCCAGGTTTGAGTCCCAGTTCTATCTTTTGTTGGCTGTGTTGCTTAGGCAAGTTACCTAGTTTGTCTGAGTCCCAGATTCCTGATCTATAAAGTGGAGAATGAGATAGTTTCATGAAGGTTTGTTGTGAGGATTAACTGAGAGAACTCTAAATCTCTGATCATAATGTTCATCAGGTAAACACACTTAGCAAGTTCTAATTCATTATTATAAAACAAGTTATTAAGCTGAAAACAGTATGGGCACTATCTACAGTTTGGAGATTATATATAAAAGGTATATAGACTTTATCAGTTAAATAGGTGTATGTTTGTAGATGCATGAATAAAACAATTTTATTTAACTAAACAAATATTCTTGGTTTTAAAATTCATTTACTAACTTGAATATGCAAAGCACAGGCAACAAAAGAATAAAGTAAATTGGATATCACCAAATTAAAACTTTCTTGCATCTATCAAAGACAGTAGGA
This sequence comes from Felis catus, assembly GCF_018350175.1. Lineage (NCBI taxonomy): Eukaryota > Metazoa > Chordata > Mammalia > Carnivora > Felidae > Felis > Felis catus. The sequence goes on along the minus strand of NC_058376.1, from coordinate 114,883,082 downwards.
CACTAACAACAGATTGAAAAGGCAATCCACAGAATGGAAGAAAATAACTTGCAAAGCATATATCTGACAAGGGATTAATATCCAGAATATATAAAGAACTCCTATAACTTAATGACAGCAACAAAAGCCAATTCAAAAATGGGCAAATAGGCATTTCTTCAGATGCCAACAAGCGCATGAAAAGATGCTTACCATTATTTTCACCAGGGAAGTGCAAATCAAACCCATAATGAGATACCACTTCACACCGATTAGGATGGCTGTTATTTAAAAAAAGAAGGAAAAGAGCAAGTGTTGATATGAATGTGGAGAAATTGGAACCCCTGTGCAATGCAGGAATGTAAAATGGTAGAGCTGCTGTGGAAAACAGCGTGGTGTTCCTCAAGAAATTAAATATAGGATTACCATATGATCCAGCAATTTCACTTCTGGAAGTATAGAAACAAAGTAATTGAAAGCAGGGACTTGTCCAGATACTTGCACACCAATGTTCATAGCAGCGTTTTTTTTTTTTGTTTGTTTGTTTTGAGAGCCAAGAAGTGGAAGCAACCCAATGTCCATCAACTGAGGAAAAGATGAACAAAATGTGGCATATGGCAGATCTATGCCTGCATGTTCATTGTAATATTATTTCTAATAGCCAAGACATGGAAATGACCTAAGTGTCCTTAAACAGATGAGTAAACATAAAATTGAATATTAATCAGCCTTAAAAGGGAGGAAATTCTGAACCTTGTGTTCTGAACACAAATGAACCTTGAAGACATTATGGTAAGTGAAATGAGCCAGACACAAAAGGACAAATATTGTGCAATTCAGTTTACATGAGGTACCTGGAGTGAGCAAATTCATAGGGACAGAAGGTAGAATAGTCAGTGCCAGAGTCTGGGGCGGGGGGGGTGGGGAGGATGGGAGTTACTGTTTTAGGGATAGTTTTGAGGAAGATGAAAAAGTTCTGGAGAAGGATGATGGTGATTGGTGCACAACAATGTGAATGTACTTAATACCACTGAATCGTACACCCAAAACTGGTTAAAATGGTAACATTTACATTATGTATATTTTACCACAATAAAATAAAAAAAAATCACTTACTGAGGGGCTTCTGGGTGGCTCAGTCAGTTAAGCATCTGGCTCTTGATTTCAGCTCAGGTCATGATCTCACGGTTTTTGGGATGGAGACCCATGTCGGGCTGTACGCTGACAGCACAGAGCCTGCTTGAGATTCTCTCTCTCTCTCTCTCTCTCTCTCTCTCTCTCTCTTTCTGCCCCTCCCCCACATTCTCTCTATCTCTCTGTCTCTCTCTCTCTCTCTCTCTCTATTTTCCTCTCAAAATAAATAAACTTAAAAAAAAGAAAAACAAAAATCATATACTGAGGAAATTCTAGGAAGATGGAGGCTACAAGGCATCTTTGGACCCAACTCCATCCAAACTGCTTCTCTGGAATAGAGTGAGCAAATTTATGAAGCCTGCAGGGTACGTTTAGGTATTCTGCCAAGATACCCAGGGAATGAAAGGTGTAGGTTCCATTTTTGTGGTATCAGAGGAACTAGCATCAGGAGAAGCCTTGCCCTTCTGGAAGGTTGGCTCATTTCGGACGAGGAGGGGACCTGGCCAGCCCAGTAAGTGTCTGCAGAAAGGGGCTGCTTGCTTGCTGTGTGTCTATGGGAAGTCATTATGCTAACAACAGCGTTTCAGTTTCAGTTCATTAGAAAAGGACTTATTTACCAAATACTGTTAGTAAACAGTAGATTCTACATTTGGAAAAACCTTGATGTTTCTCCCCCTCAAAGTTCTAAAGATTAAAAATTTAAATTAAGAAGCTGCTAAACTAGAACATGTAAGAATATAACTACGTAATTTGGAGGACATAGGAGACTGTGTAAGCAAATTAGGAAACTCAGAGGCCAAGCAGGAAATGATACATATCTGACTACATACATATCTGACTATTTTTACTATGGTAAAAGATGCCATAAGTGAAGTCAAATGTCAAAGAATAGACTACCAAAAACAATTTGCTATTCATGAGCAACAAAAGATTAATATCACTCTTACCCGGAGAGCTGCTATTTCTTAATAAGGAAAACAAATTAAACATCCTAATAAAGTAGATAACTTGCAGAAGAGAAATTATACCTGGCTGATAAACATAGGAGAAGATGGCCAGCTTTAGAAATGGTCTGGAAAATATAACTTACAATAACCTTAAGAGTCCATGTTTCCCCATCACATTGAGTCAGTACTAGTGAGGATATGGGGAAACAGGCATGTTCAAACGATGCTGCTGGCAACATGAATTCCTGTTATGTAATTGTGATAGAATCTGGCAATATCTTTTTTTTTTTTGAGTTGGGTTTTTTTTTTTTAAGTTTATTTATTTTGTGTGTCTGAGAGAGAGAGAGAGAGAGAGCACATGCACACACAAGTGCGGGAGGGGCAGAGAGAGAGGGAGAGAGAATCCAAGCAGGCTCTGTGCAGTCAACACAGAGCCCAATGCGGGTCTCAAACCCACGAACTGTGAGATCATGACCTGAGCCGAAATTGAGAGGCAGATGCTTAACTGACTGAGCCACCCAGATGCCCTGAATCTGGCAACATCTTAAAATTTAAAACGTACCTGCTCTTTGGCCCAATATTCTCACTTTTTGGAATTCATGCCATTGAAACAAACCCCTAGGAAATAAATATAGGTATAGGCCTATTTATTACAGCATGAAGTAAAGTGGCAGAAAAACTGGAAAAACCTGAATGAGTATCAGTAGGGCATAGTTAAATAAATTATGGCACATGTATACATCTAATATGCAGATAATTTTAATAAAAGGATGTTAGATACCCATGTATTGACCTGGAGGCCAAGATTTATTGGTAATTTTTAGAAGTAGTAGATTGTTAAATATATTCGGTGTGATTCCATTTTGGTGAAAAAGAAGAAAGACAAAACACTACTCTGTGATCTATGTGTATTTGAGAAAGCTGTGTGTGTTAACACTGGCTTCTCACAGATTGGACTGCAGGGGAGGGTTTATGCTTTTCATTTTGCATCTCTTTACCACTTTGATTTCTCACAACAGAGAATAACTACAAAATTATAATTTAAAAAATATAAAATCAACAGTTGAGGGAAAATCAATTGGATTTAAGTTTTATTCAATATGTTCAGCTTTATCCTATTTCTCAGAGTTGACATGAAAGTGTGACTTGTGAGAAGCGGGGTTCAACCTACAGGAAACATTCAGAGCTAAGATAAGGAAAACTAAAATTTCTATGCAAGCAACATGAATCACATAAGACATAATGGGGAGAGATTTATTTCAGAACCTAAATGCCTAATGTCAGTTAAAAATATACCTAAGATCCGGGGGGCACCTGGGTGGCTCAGTTAGTTAAGCATCTGACTTTGGCTCGGGTCATGATCTCACAGTTTGTGAAATTGAGCCCCGGGTTGGGCTCTGTGCTGACAGCTCAGAGCCTGGAGCCTGCTTTGGATTCTATGCCTCCCTCTCTCTCTGATCCACCCCCCACCCCCCACCCCCCCCCCCGCACTCTCACTCTGTCTCTGTCTCTCAAAAATAAAACACTTAAAAACATGTTTTAAATGTATATATACATATATATATGTACGTATATATATACATGTACACATATGTATACACATGTGTATATATATATATATATATGTACACACACACACACATACCTGAGATCCTATTGATTAAGGTTTTGTTTGAGTCAATGTTTAATTCAACCATTCACATTAGAATTCACTAATAGTTCCTTTTCATGGCACAAGGTAAGTGGTTGTTTCTAATTACACATTCTAAGTGTAATCTTACTTTCTTCTCAGGAGACTATTTGGCAGCAATTGAAGAGAAAAACAAAGCTACGTTTCTACGTGCATATGTGAACTGGAGAAGTAAAAGGACTGAAAACTGTCGTGTGTGTATCCGAATGGTTGGACATAAAGTGGAGGCACCCTTCAGCGACACCTTCAGAGACCAGATGTCTATTATTGAAATGCCGCTTTCTGAGGCGCCCTTGTGCATTTCCTGTTGCCCGGTGAAAGGAGACCTTCTTGTTGGTTGCACAAATAAGTTAGTCTTATTTAGTTTGAAGTATCAGATCATTAGTGAAGAATTCTCAATATTAGACTTTGAACGGTCTTTAATTATACACATAGATAATATCGTTCCTGTTGAAATTTCATTTTGTGTTGGATATGTTGCTCTCATGTCAGACTTAGAAGTCTTAATCGTGAAACTGGAGTCAGACCCTAAAACTGGAGAGAGTGTTAACTACCAGCCACTTAAGATCAACAATCCAATGAAACAGACAGAAGGTAAATGAATTTAGCTTGCTTTCTTATTTTAGGTGTAGAGAAAACCCTTCTGGTAATATCTGAAGGGCTCTAGTATATATATATATATATATATATATATATATATATATATATATGTGTGTATATATATATATATATATATAATTTTATATATATACATATATATATTTATATATATACATATATATAAAATTATATATATATATATGTACACATACACATATATATGTGTGTGTGTGTGTATACATACCACTAATATATATATATATGTACCACCAAGCCACATTATTTATAGATTCAGTTATTCCTAATACATGGGATTTTGGTTTATGATCTGGCTGCCCATATCTTCCTCCATAGCATGTCAGTGTGTTTCAGCATATACCTGTCAATAGAAATAATGGAAGAGCTGAGGAGGAGTTTCTAGTCCCAGGTCTCATACTTACAAGTTGAATGGCCTTGGGTTAGGAATACCATCTCTGAGTTTCAATTTCCTCATGTATAAGATTGGGATGATAATATCCTGTTGTACTTTATCAGTTGTGAGGAATACATGAGGAAATGTTAGGCTTCTCAAAACCATAGTGCCTTGTAAACATATGAGATGTCCGTATGTATAAATAAATAAAGTTACTGTATGTCTATTTAATTGATATGAGGATGTTGTGAAATTTAATTTTCACTCAAGTAGTACTTGGAGTTATTAAACTCTTTTCTTAAATTTTATTTTTTAAGGCATCAGTAATGAAACTTTGCAGCTTGACTCAGATGATTTTGTTATCTGTCAAAAGCCCGTGGAACTTCTTGGTGAAAAAAGTAGCCAGTCTGGAGTATCTGTTACACTGGAGTCAACTGGATTAGATGATAAAACCATAAAATATTACCACGTTCAGCACCTGCTTTATAAGTATTAGAAAGCTTTTTATTCACCAGCATTTAATATATATTTACTTGCTTAGAAGTACATGGAAATTAGATCTCTCCTTCTTTCTCTCTTTTTTTAAACTCACAGACGTTTTGCTCCTGATATTTCATCCCTTGTCTTATCTGATGACATCAAGTTGCACTCACTTCAGCTGCTACCCATTTACCAAACAGGTAAGTATGTCAGTGCAATGGCGTAATGAGGTGAAAAGGCTCTGGGCTGGGAGGAAAGACTGCTGTGGGTATTATGTTAGGTTCTTCTACTGAGTCTCCCTGGGACCTTACACAAGTTCTTTAGCAAATAATGCTAAGGAGTGCTCCTGTGAGCACTGAAAAGGGAAGTTGTATCTGCTAGGAGAAGCCATGGAGAAGACGTGACAAAAGCCGTTTCTGTTTTTGAAATGATTACTTGGCCCAAAAAGGGAAATTGGAGCCTTTTTATAGCCGGGGTTTAGCTGAGTTTTAGCTGGGTATTTGGCGGAGCTTCTTAGGATGGCTTTATGAACAAGGTGGAAAATGTGGACCGAATGGAAATTCATTCAGAGTAGTGGTTTTCAGCCTTGCTGCACATGGGGTTTGCTCGGATGCTTTTAAGAATACTGATGCCCAGGCTCCACATGCTGGAGATTCTGACTTAATTGGCCAACTATGGTACCTGGGCATCAGTAGTTTTTAAAAGCTCCCTGGAACCTAATGGGCAGCCAAGACTGAGAATTGCCATTGGGTTTTGTGCTTAGTTCTGGCCTGCTTAACATCTTTAGATCTTGCCTAGAGAACGAACGATATAAATATTATTCTGATTAAACATGTTCATCTTTTAGTTTTAGAAACATGTTCTTCCTTTAGTTTTTTCTTTCTTTTAGTAAACATGTATTGATTACCTACTGTGTTGGGTATTGGGCTGAGTACTAGGGAACAGTAATGAACAGTACTAGGCAAAGTACTTGCACTCGTGGAGCTTATTGTCTTGGGAGTGGGGGGAAGCAGATGTTAACTGAATAATCACAAAAAGGAGTATACAGTTACACACTGAAATGAATGCTCTGTGGGAAAAGAACCCTGCCTTGAGAGCCTATAATAAAGATATTAATCTCATCTAGGGGTCAGGGAAGGCTTCCTGAGAAAGAGGATCTGAAGAATGAATCAAGGCTGATTTGGGGATAGGGTTGGTGCAGAGGAAGCAACAAAGGTGTTGTGGTAGAGGGAAAATCTTATATTTGAGGAACTGAGAGAAGCAAGGGAGGAGAGCAAGGGAGAGGGGGTTGTTAGACAAAGCTGGAGACCAGACAGGGCCCATAGCCTTGCTAGAGGGTCAACTTCTCCCTTTTCCTCTCTTTTCTTTGCAGTCGATTTAGCAAGAAGTTGGATTAATACCACAGAATTTCCCATAATCTGAATTTTGCTGATTGACTCCCCACAGTGTCATTTAACATGTTCCTGTATCTCCTATATTTCCTTGTGATTTGGTAGTTAGATATAAAACTATACTGTTCAGTATGGTAGCCGTTAGCCACCTGCTGCTGTTGGGCACTGAAATGTGACTATTCTAAATTGAGATATAGTGTTAGGTGTAAAATTCATGCCATATCTTGAAGACTTAGTAAAGAAATATATATATATATAATATCTCATTGATTTTTTTGTTGACTACTCATTGAAATGGTAATATGGATATGATGGGTGAATACAATATATTATTAAAATTTTGCCTGCTTATTTTTACTTTTTAAAATGTGATTACTAGAACACTTTAAATTACATATGTGGCTCATATTATATTTCTTTTGACAATGCTGGTCTAGACCTAGTCTTGATTAGATGATGATGATGGTGATGTTTATGAAGATGATGATTAGGTAGCACAAGTCATGCTGACTTCTGTTGGAAGGTACCTGGTATCTGATTGACTCTTTTTGTGATGTTAATAGCACTGATGACTATTACCTAGATCTGTTGATTGATTAGGGGTTACAAAATGGTGATATTTTAATTCTGTCACTCCCTCTTCATTTCTTACTGGCATTCCCTAAACAACTCTTTGGTTATCCACTGATAGACTTTTTTACTTAGGAAAGTGAAGATATTGGGGTGCCTGGGTGGCGCAGTCGGTTAAGCGTCCGACTTCAGCCAGGTCACGATCTCGCGGTCCGTGAGTTCAAGCCCCACGTCAGGCTCTGGGCTGATGGCTCAGAGCCTGGAGCCTGTTTCCGATTCTGTGTCTCCCTCTCTCTCTGCCCCTCCCTCGTTCATGCTCTGTCTCTCTCTGTCCCAAAAATAAATAAACGTTGAAAAAAAAAATTAAAAAAAAAAAAAGAAAAGTGAAGATATTGATTCCCTTTATTTACTGGTTTCGTGGTATTTCTCCCCCATTTTTTTCATGCAGGTTCTCCTACTACTGATAGAAAAAAATTGTCTCAGGAAAAAGAATTGCTGAGTCTCTTTTGTTTTTTCTCATTACCTCATGTGGGCTATCTCTACATGGTTGTCAAATCTGTTGAATTAATGTCAGTTTACCAGTATCCTGAGAAGTCTCAGCAGGCAGTGCTCACGCCACAATTTTTGCATGTCATTACAAGGTATGTTACAGTGTTACTTGCTAGCCTTCGAGTCACTTACTCTTCTGTAAATTCCTGACATGCTTCCTAAATCTTTAAATGGGAATTGTGTGAAATTATATATAGTACTATAAATTAATGATGTGTCTCTGTCTTTTGATGGCCCATATCTACATTTTCAATGCCAAATATTTAGATTCTGGTTTTGCCTTTGTTTTATTTTCTTAGTTTGGCTAGGGGTCTTTGTAAGGAAGTATACAGTTCTTTCTGAGGAAATATTTTCATAGAGAATTTCGGTGAAAAGTCAGTGGAGCCAGTCAGGACATCTCTAGATTTCTTTTTAGATTTCCTAATTTTTTTTCTCTGCTGTCATATTCTTTCTGTATGAGTTGAGTTATCTCATAATGGCTTAGAACTGTGAAGGAGCTAGAAAGGCTACCTGATTCCACCCTCTGATTAGTACAAATGGGGAAATAATCCAGAGGTTGGGATGGACAAGGACATTTGGCTAATTGGTAGCAGATGCCTTTTCAGTTGCCTTACCCTAATATGCTGGCATGTTCCTGAGTTCCTGAGCTGGATTCCTGAGCAGGATTTTTATCTCATTTCTTTTAATCTCAGCAGTAGCTAGTGCTTTTGGTTCTATTTCCTGTTTTTTGAGCTTAGATTATGTGCAAGCCACTGCATTGGGCCCTCTGGCTAAGCAACTGGGAATAAGGTACAGCATTTGCTGTGAATAAGGTACAGCAATAGCATAAGAGAAGGCCAGAGACACATACATGGGGCACAAATACTAGGGGATTTGTGAAAAATATCTTAAGCCTTTGTGAAAGTGGTGTAGGTACTGGAAGGAGGGAAATTACTTCTGGCTGAGTCATACCGAAAGTTTTTTGTGTTTGAAGTGAGAGAAGCTAGTTGGAATTTGACAGATGTAGATTAGAAGAGAAAGGCATTATAGATAGAGGGAAGACTATAAACAAAGGCTACATCTAGTTTTGCGGGAGCATCCACTAATTAATTGCATAGGACAGTGATTTTTAATTATTTTTTCAACTGAGTGGTAGTATCAGTAGCCACAGGAAGTATATTCTGACAGCATAGAACTCACCTGGAGATTCTGCTACTCACCCATATTGTGGTTGCTGCCTTCTCGTCCCGTTGTCTGGTGTAAGGAGAAATGCTGTTGTGTGTTTCCTAAGTGAACATCCTGGAGGTAGCTAGTCTCCATTTCCAACGTGTTGTGCATAGTGATGTCCTTTAACTGTGAACTGTGGAGAAGCTGAAATGCAGAGAAGTGTTACAAATAATGCTTGAGAGAGAGCTCAGGGGTTTGAAAATTAAGGAAATTTTTTAGGGTTTTGATCAAGAAAGTGATATAGTAAGAGCATTGTTTTAGGAAAATTAGTGGTGGCTGTTATGGGGGATGGATTGAACATAGATGAATCAGCTATTGAAATGGTTCAGGCAGGATAATGAGGGGCTGTATTTGGGCAGGGCAGTAGCAGTGAGAGGACAAGGAAGAATGGATGGGAGAGGCCTTGGCGAGAGAATGACAAGACTTGGTGTCTGATGGGATGGTGGGAATGGAGAGCCATGGAAAACCCCGCTGGAGTCTGCTTTTATGAAAGAATGGAGGCTGGTGTAAGGTGGGGCAAAAGAGAAGCTTAATTTAGGCATTTGAGTTGGAGGCACTTAGGGAATATTAAGGGGAAATGTTAAGTAGGCTTTTGGACACAGGACCGAAGATTAGAAAAGAGAGGAAAATGTATGTTTTATTACCATCAAAAAAGAGCTGATTATCAAAGCAGTGAGCATGGCCCCCAAGAGTGTGTAGAAGAGAAAAGTAGTTGGAAAACTAAACTCTGGTGAAGGTCATGCTTAGAAAGTGAGAGAAGGAATAGAAGGATCTTAAAGGATGCAAAAGAACCTAGGAAACAATACCATCTTAGAAACTAAAGAAAAACTAGAGGGAGAAAGAAGAAATAAAATATTAATTTCTGTCCCAAAATATTGATACAAAAACACTATCATCTTTATCTGATTATGTAGATGTAAAGTCATACTTAACCAAACTGAGCCAGCCAGGTGCCCCTAAATTCACATTAGGTGCCCCTAAATAGGATCCCCAAACCTATTTTTAAAATCCTATACTGTTGAACTCATTTTTACATACTGATTTATCCAATAGGTATGTAGTTTAGAAATATCTTGACCCATAAATTTGTCTTGAAAAGTTTCTTGAAGACTGGTATATTTAAAAAAAAAAGCAATAGAAATTTTTTTTAAAAGAACCTAAGAACATGGGGTGCCTGGTAGCTCAGTCGGTTAAGCATCCAACTTTGGCTCAGGTCATGAACTTGCCATTAGTGAGTTCGAGCCTGAGGTCAGGCTTTGTGCTGACAGCTCAGAGCACGGAGTTTGCTGCGGATTCTGTATCTCCCTCTCTCTCTGCTTCTTCCCACCTCGTGCTCTGTCTCTCTCTCTCTCTTTCACAAATACATAAACATTAAAAAAATTAAAAAAAAGAAACTAAGAACAATAAAATCATGTAAAATGTCATCCTTATATAAATGGGAAAGCCCCTCCCCCCCTCCCCCCATCCTACTCCTCAAAGTCAACCATATCAACAACTGGTGTATATTCATCCAACTTGAAAAAAAAAAAACCAGTACGTGTAGTACTATGATTTGTTTTTTATGGAAGTGGATCATATGATGTCCACCATGCAGCACCTTGCTGTTTCACTTAGGAGCATACCCTGGATGTCTTTCCATGCCAACATTCTTCAGTTCACTTCATTCTTCTCTTCTACTGCTGCTTAGTATTCCAACAATAGCCAATAGCGGGATTACTGTAGGTGGAGGTGAGTCAGAGGACCAGCCTTTTTAATTTCTGGACCCTAACAGCCATTTATCTTTAGGGTCGTAGCTACTCTCACCTGTCATTCTGGCCCTACCACAGGTGCTTGTTTGCTTCTCACTGTCTCAAAGTCCTCTCTAATTCATTTTACTTCCTGGTGCTAACTCCCTATTCCTGATTTCTAAGTGGTGGTGCTACTGTTCCAGCTATTGTCATGACTCCAGAGTTCATGTCCTAGAACTTTGTGGAAATAGAGATGGCAGTGGCCTGAGGCTGTAGTGGAAGCCCCCCCCCCCAAAAAAGAGGGAGAGTGCCCTGACTGATGTACAGTCTCCCAACTGTGAAAATGTCAAAAATGCCTTCCATATTGAAGAAGTATTTCTTCTATTATAAGATCAATGCTAGGTTTGCTTTAGTGCTCTATTTTTTTATTTCAACACAGTTCATTTTTAATTCTCCTACTTTTTTAATTTGTTTCTAAAAATTATTTCTGTGAACTCACTACAGGATGGGTTTTGTAGCAGAGCTCCTGGGTGGCTCAGTTGGTTAAGCATCCAACTTCAGCTCAGGTTATGATCTCGTGGTTCATGAGTTTGAGCCCCTTTTCGGGCTCTGTGCTGACAGCTCAGAGCCTGAAGCCTGCTTTGGATTCTGTGTCTCCCTCTCTCTCTGCCCCTTCCCCACTCATGCTCTGTCTGTCTCTCTCTCAAAAATAAATAAATTTTTTAAAGAAACTATAAAATAGGGGTTTTGTAGCAGTTTCTAAGTGAACTCTTAACGGTTTTTAATGTCAGTATTGGAGGGTTGACTTATTCACCAGTCACCAGGCATCTATTATGTGCTGACTGTGGGGTCCCTGCGTCGTTTTACTGTGCAGAAGCAGCCTGGGCTTGTGGAAAGAACTAGAGGAGTGTGAGGAGTAGGGAGAACTGGGATCTAATTTGGCTCTGTCCTTCAGAGATGTCTTGGACCAGTCATGAACCTTCCATGCCTTCATCTTGAAAACAACCTCCTGGAGTGATTAATTCCAAAGATTCCCTCAGAGAGTCTATGATTTTCAGTTCTACCATTGGATATGTATTTGCATAATCTAAGTGTGTTGTATAGCCCAATCCAGGCTCAATTTCATCCTGAGATGAGTAGGATAGAGGTAGTAGTCAGGAAACTGGAGTTCTAATTTTGGCTTTGATAGTCATCTCTTTGTACCTTGGGCAGATCCTGAGGGCATGATTTTTTTCTGTAAAATGAGATATTGAGCCAGATCCATGGTTCTTAACTAGGAGCACACAGCAGAGCCACACATGGAGCTTTGTAGATATGTACATGTTTAGATTCAGCTCTTAGAGATTATGATTTCTAGATGAGAGGTGGGAACCAGTTGTATATTTTTAAAAGCATTCAACGGTATTCTGAGGTTCTTAAGAAGTAGATTAATAATCAGGTTTGCCGAACACTTGAGCCTTCCCTCACCCTCACTGTTGCTCTGTTCGCCTCTGTGATATCTTCCAAAGTACGGGCATGTTGGTTATTGGCCTCTGCTTTGCTCAGTGGTGTCTCTCCTCTTCCTTAGCAACAACTTGCAGTGTTTCACAGTGCGGTGCAGTGCGGCGGCAGCTCGTGAGGAAGACCCATACGTGGATACCACCCTGAAGGTTAGAATTGGTTTATGACCACAGCAAAACCTGAAGGTCAAAAAGGAATATATAAATCTTTGCAGATTTGCTCTTGGGTCAAAGTCAGTGAACATCTGAGGTCTTAAGCTACTTTTGCACATCAAATAATAAGCATTTTGTGATTCATGGTTTAAATGACAGTTTTTGAGATTACTTTGAAAACATTTCCTCGGAATTTAGGTATAGCGCATAGTTTTTAAAGTTGGGTAAAGAACATGTATCGTGTAACTTCAGAGATAGTACTTCACAACTATGGTATACTACAATTTTATTCTTCTGTAATGGAAATATTGGTGGCAGTCGTACATAGCTATTAACAAAACAGTACGGGAATCAGTGTGTTTCAGAACACAAATGCATGAAAATGACTTACTTACACTGTTATCAGATATGCCTATAATGTAATTATGTAGTCTTAATCTAAGAGTTAGTAGATATGCTAGATCATTAACCTCATTTTTAGTGAGAAGTAATATGCTTAGTCTCTGAAAAGGTCTTGACTACAAAATAAATGTAGGCAGTTTTACGATAAAATTCTACATTTTCTTCCCCCCCCCCCCAGTTTATTGATTTATTTTGAGAGAGAGGGAGTGGGGGAGGAGCAGAGAGAGAGAGGGAGGGAGAGGATCTCAAGCAGGCTTCATGCTGTCAGTGCAGAGCCTGAGGTGGGGCTTGATCTCATGAACTGTGAGATCATGACCTGAGCCAAGATCAAGTCAGACGCTTAACCAACTGAGCCACCCAGGTGCCCCCAAATTCTATATTTTCTGACCTTGAATTTCTGTTGGCAGAAATATACTGATCCTTTGTGTGATATCATCACATTCTCTTTCACCTGAGGTATAAGATACTTGAATGGATGTTTGTTATGAAGCTACATGCTTCAGGAAACCCCCAAATTATGATGGCTTATATTTCATAAGTCAGTTTATGTCTATCTGGCACCTGGAACACCTTTTCCTGGAAAAATAAGTATTCAGTCATGATGGTTATGTTGACAAGCCAGCACTTTGTAGTGCTTAATGTGTCTAAGGTTCTCTACTCCTATCACTGTCTCCCAAATTCTGATTTGTGATAGCGTTTTATATGATCTGAGTTCTCAGTAACTCTTTCACGCCATGGCCTGCCTGTAGCTTTCTGCTGCTGACCAGGCATGCTACCTCCGTTCAGCCTCTTAAGAAACCAGAATCACAGCTTTCCCATGCCTTTCTGCCTGTGTTTAAGATACACACATAGCCTTTTTAAGAGCGTGGTTTAGAAGTAAAGTTCATTTCCCTAGTAAAAATGGAAAGCCAACAGATTCTTTGTCCCATTCTACTTCGCCCCACACCTTGCTTTGCTTTTTTGTTTTCTGTTTTTCGAACTTCAGAAAGACATAGGCTTACATAGGTGGTGATGCTGGAGTGAGGGGTACATAATAGATTGAGGTAGGATCAATCTGCATTTGAAATTAAATCATGTTCCAGGTCTTCTCAGAGTCTCCTAAAACGATAGGGAAGGAACAAGGAAGAGAAGGAGGGAGATAAGAAGAGGGATGGGCGGGGGCGCCTGGATGGCTCAGTTGGTTAAGCATCCGACTCTTGATTTTGGCTCAGGTCATGATGTCACAGTTCCTGAGTTTGAGCCCAGCATCTGGCTCTGTGCTGACAGCACAGAACCTGCTTGGGATTCTCTCTTTCCCTCTTTGTCTGCCCCTACCCCTCTCGACTTGCTTTCTCTTTCTCTTTCTCTTTCTCAAAATAAATAAATAAGTGATTTTAATAAAAAAGAAGAGAAACAGGCAGCTAGCTTGTTGGGGATGTTGCCCTTGAGGCCAGGCCTCTTGAAGGTGGCAGAGGGAAGGACAGTGATTATTGCACCCCGTGGCTCCCCACTTCCTGCGACACTACCATTCTGAGATCATAGATACCACCTGAAAGAGCACACACTCTTGCTAACTCAGACTTAGGGATCTCTGGTGTCTGGGAAAGATTTCACAACCTCAGAATCTGGTCCAAAGTGTACATCTTACCTCCCTTTCCTCTGAGATTCCTGCTCCTCAGCACTAGCTAAAGCCATCTTATCTATTCTTAGGAATGAAAAAATAGATGGAGGTGTTTCCCGAATCACTTTGTACAAAAGGACAATGAAAATGAGCTCAGAATCAAAACAGTGTTAATGCAAGAGAGAGCACAGGTCTGGCAGCATCATTTTCTGAGCTCACAGAAGCAGCTCTTTTATTATCTCATCCATTCTACTTGAACTAATGTTCCCTTACAGTGACAGGAGCCTTGTGGCTCCTGGTCCAGGATTTCCTCCAGTTTACCTGACACACCAGCCTGTCATCCATTCCAGGCAGTGTTCACACCTAAGGAGTTAACAGTCAGGGGCCATCTGGACATGCAAGCATTTCTCTTGTACACACCCATCCACTAAGAAACCATTTATGTTCTGTCTGTACTGTAGAATGACGTTTTATAGTGTCTCATTTTTCCTAGAAGCCACCTTTGGGCATTTCCCCAAATCAGCCCACTGTTAGTGGGGATTTCTCCAGGTGGCAGGTTACCAGCCCACAGCTGTACTCCTGGAGCCACACGGTAAGCCACACAGGAGTTCTCACAGCTATGAGGGGCTCAGGTACACCGCTGTCTGCCTTCACTCAGTCAGCAAATACTGAGTAGCTCTTTGACAGGCACATATGGAATAGGTAGTTGGTTACATAACTTTACACAGGATAATCTCCTGCTCTGATAAGAATAGGAATTTGGATTTTTCTTTTTTTTTTTTGGAGGGGTTGGTGAGGGGAACAGGATTTTATCAAATAAGCAGACTGATTTTTGAAGATTAAAGTTGATGTACCCTTTATTCCTTGGTTAAAGTTGTGATTTTTTTTTTCTTTACTAGGCTTGCCCACCTGTCAGTATGGATGTCTGTGCTTTAAGAATACAGCTTTTCATAGGCTTGAAAGCCATCTGTCACTTTAAAAACCATATCATACTTTTGACCAAGGCAGACCCTGAGGCCATTCCAGAGAGAAGAGAACCACCCAAGAGGCTCCTGTAAGCATCCCCTCACTTCCATACATTCCTGCCAAAGTTTCTGGAGTGAATTGTTACTGGTATATTTTGTGTCCTAGTTTATCTTTTTTTAAAATCAAAACTTTGAATGATTAGATGGTTTGTCTATGGTGTTTTTTTTTTTTTCTAGAGAAAGAAAAGAAGGTTCTAATGATTTCCATACTATCCTTTATAATTGACCTTGGAATTTTAGAAGAAAATGAATTATAAAATAGTTTTAATAAAAATCTATGGTATTTTAGATAAGTTAAAGAACATGCTTTCTGGTGTAATTAATAGAAAAGACAGAGTCTCGAATGCTAATCCAAGCTACAAGGCTCTTATTACTTTTTTCTTTGACCTTTTGGTGTTTACATTTTTATCCAAATATTATTTTCTGGTATTTAAATTCAAAAGAAATTAATAACATATCTCTTACCTTAAAACTCATTCATGATGTATAGGTATGTGCTGATCTACCTTAAAATTAAATTGCATTTTGATAACACTAATCTCTGGTTGACTCTTGGGTCTCCTGTTTTTACATTCTTTGGAATAGAATGTTTAATTCCAGACTAGTTATGTTTCTGTTCAACGTTATCTATTCTGTGAACTTAGCAGTAGGGATGAGATTATTACTGTTATTTTTTGCATCTTCCCCTATGCATAATTTAATCAGGAAAGAAATTTGTCTTCAGGGAGAGAAGCAGATAGTGTACAGATGGACCCAGACTTATGATAGTTTGACTTACAATTTTTCTGACTTTGTGATGGTATTGCATGCAATACCCATTCAGTAGAAACTGTACTTCAAATTTTGATTTTTTGGATTTTTGATTTGGATTTTTTCTGCCTAGCAACATGTGGTGTGATATTCTTTCATGATGCTGGGCAGTGGCAGCAGTTACTCCCAGGCAGCCATGTGATCATGAGGGTGAACACCCGATACGCTTATATCCATTCTTACCCATTTGGCCATTCTGTTTTTCACTTTCAGTACAGTATTCAATAAATTACATGATATATTCAACACTTCATTATAAAATAGACTTTGTGTTAGATGATTGCTGTTAGATAAGTGTACTGAGCAAGTTTAAAATAGGCTAGGCTAAGCTATGATGTTCAGGAGGTTAAGTGTATTTGACTTATGATATTTTCAAGTTATGTGGGTTTATTGAGAATACAGCCTCATTGTGAGTCAAGGAAGAGCTGTATTTCCATCCAAATGCCAATTTTTGTTTTTAACCCAAGTTTTTGCTTTTTTGAATTTTTTTCACGTGTGCTTTGTCCCACCAACAGGAATAATCAGAGGTTGATTTGGGTAATGGGTCACTGAGAGCGTACACAGAATGGTCTGAGACTGACTGATTCTAAAAGCTTTCTGGCAAGAGGAAGAACAACTTGTAGTCTTGCACATTTCACATTTTTAAAATATTCCATCTTTAAATTATTTTTTTAATTCTGATTTATTTGGAAGTTGATTAGGTCAGAGGTTTACATTTTAAAAAGACTGTATACTAAAGAATAAAAATTAAAAAAAATAAAAAGACTGTATACTAAAGAAAATGCATCACATGGTGAAAGCAAGAGATAAGATAGTGTTTGAAGCAGACCCATGGTTATATGTGTCTTCGGCCTTTTCCTAGCAGCCCTGAGTATTTGGCCTATTGTTCTGTTGGAGCTTCTGCTTAGATTTGTGGCACAAGGCATGCTGGACTCATGAAGGCCATATGCAGGAGAGGTACTGGGCATAGATTTTCATAGCCAAGTCTCTCTTCCTCTTGAGGGGTCTTGCCTATTCTTTAACCTTATTGCCCACTTAAGAGTTTTTGTGGAGTAAATTAGAAGCAATTGGCTTATCAATACATGAGAGCTATAGAATATTAAATGCTGTAGGCCTATGTAGCATTGTGAACTACATATAGAACTAATGTTCTATAAAAATCAACTGTACAGCTAATCACTGAAGAAAATAGTAAATGAAAATGGTTTCATAGTTATTTCATTTTAGGTATCTCATATTTACCATTTAAAATTGCCATTTATTAATACTGTGTCTTATCTTTCAATTCTTGTCCTTTGTTTTGCTTTCAGTTCTAGGAAAGGAACCAATGTTAAGTTTAAAACACCTCCTGTAGCTGAGGCTGGGTGGAATTTGTATATTGTGGATACGATCTCACCAGTACAACTGTACAAGGAAATGGTACTCCTTTCAGACTTCCAATTCTTACTTGTAGAAATTTAGAGTGGAATCCATGACCAGATATAGATTCTAATTATCACGCATTCAGCATGCCACAGCCAACCAGCTTTCAAGTTCTGTCTGACAGTAGAGTGTATATCTTTCTTCACCTTCTCACTTTCATGGCTCCTGACATTTGAGGAGCAGTAGAAATTCCCTTTACTAAAATAAGACTTCCTTATGCATACCCACCCTCCTAAGAGGATCGATTAACCAGTATAAACATAAATAGCCTTTGACCTTTACTTTGAACCCTAGCAGAGGACCAGGAAATGGAGCTGAAAGATACCTTAGATCATTTATCCCTGTCTCACTCTTCTTTGAAATATTAGCAGAGTGTCCTGGGGTCCTGCAGCATCTGCAGCATTGTCCTGTGGGTAGGAGCCCAGAGAGAGTATCTTATTCCTTTTTTTAAGAGTGACAGCTGCCTACTCATCCCTGGCAATGTTTTTAACTCTTTATTTTGAAACAATTTCAAACTTACAGAGAAGTGGCAAGGATAAGAATAGCAGAAATAAAACCCTGTATATTCTCCACACGGATTCATCCGTAGTCACCATTTTACCCCTTTGCTTCTCTCTCTCTTTTTTTGTACTCTTGCACTTTCTAAACACTCACATGCACACGCACACACACTCCACCCCCCCACCATCCATTGGAAGGTAGAGTGCATGCGTCATAGCCTAATGCCCCTAAATACTTTATGGTATGTTTCCTAAGAATCAGGACATTTGTTTGTACCACCACAGTACAGTCATATGCTTTATTAAATTTAACGTGACACATATTCTAATTGTGTCAGTTTGACTCAGTAATGACCTCATAACATTTCCCTTCCTCAGTACAGAGTCCAGTCTGTCAGGTAGTACGTTTAGTTGTCATGTCTCTTTAGCTTCCTTTAAGCCAGAATAATTTAATAGTCTTTGTTTTTTTATGGCATAGGTATTTTTGAAAATAAATTTTGCCCCTCTACCTTTAAAGTTTATTTTATTATTATTTCTTGATTAGATTCAGGCTATGTATTCTCATTCACATCCAGAATGAGTGGCAGGTAATGTTGTATCTGTCTCAGGGTGTTACATCAGGAGGCACATGATATCCGTGCCCTTCACTGGTGATGTTAATTTTGATTTTTCCTGATTTATCCCTGGCATTTTAATGCTGATCATTATATCAGCTTTGTCCTGTCCTTTTAATCTTGCTTAACTGAAAGTCTTAGACTTCATTTAGGTGATTTGCTTACTGGAGTCTGAAAATACTGATTGATTCAGATCAGCTAGCAATAATTTTAATCAGCCCAATGTGAGCTATAGAAATAGATGTAGAACCTAAATTTACCAACTGAAATTACAATAAAGGAAGGATACTCAGTCTGAACTGGAGAAAGATTTAAATCACAGAACTTAAAAAAAGTTAACTGTTTCACATATGTTTGTTGGCCTTATCAAACTGTGATCAAATCACTGCCAAGTTAACAGTTTTATTAGTATTACAATATTATTTGTTCCTTCTCTAATGATTAGCACTGTTTAACAGAGGAGTATTTACAATCCTGTATGTATTAAACTGGCTCGTGGATTGTGAGGGAAAAGAACATTTCATCTAGGCCCTATCAGGATGATAAATAACCATTCTTTAGCTTTTAGGATTTAATGTGTCCAAATATTAACTTTACTAACAAAATCTATAGGTATTCTTAAGAACCAGGAAACTTTTAGGTGTCTTTCTGCAGTAACATCAGCTGTTGCCGTTTTTTGTTTCAGGTAGACTACAGTAATACCTACAAGACTGCAAAGACCCAGAGCTGCATCCACCTTCTTAGTGAGGCTCATCTGTTAGTGAGGGCCGCCCTGATGGATGCCAGTCAGCTGGAACCTGGAGAAAAAGCAGAGCTTTTGGAAGCATTTAAGGAAAGCTGTGGGCACCTTGGAGACTGCTATAGCAGGTCAGTGATGCCTCTTGGAAACTTGTTAAAGAAGCCGTCTTGAGCTTTGGGTGTACTTACTAGTTTTTCCATCTCTGGCACTTACCTGATGAATGGGAGAAGGCATGAAGAGAGGTCATTCATTTATTCATTTATTTCACAAGCATTTGTTGAGCATACTCTGTGCCAGATACTGTGCTAAGCTTAGGGTTCCAAGATGAACATAGCTGTTTCCTGCCTTCAAGGAATTACAAATTGTTTTAAGTTTATTTATTTAAAAAAATAATAAAGAAAATAAAGTTTATTTTGAGAGAGAGAGAGAGAGCGAGAACAGCGTGTGTGGGGGAGAGGCAGAGAGAGAGGAAGAGAGAGAATCCCAAGCAGGCACAGAGCCCGATGCAGGGCTCAAATTCATGAACCATGAGTTCATGACCTGAGCCAAAATCAAGAGTTGGACACTTAACCCACTGAGCCACCTGGCACCCCTAGGAATTACAGTTTATTAGACGAACAGTGAATCTTGAGTTCACGAGTCTCCCTCTGCTTAATTTAGGAATTAAGCTTCTTTCAGGCTTTCTGGGCACAGTCATGGCCATGAAAATCCCTCAGACAGCTGTTATTACTACTTTATTGCCTGTTAGCCTTCAGAGAGAGATACTGGTTGGTCTGTGACTTTAATCTTAGTAGTCAGTGCTTTTATGATTTCAGGAAGGGACTGGGATGAATAGTGGTTTTTATTTTTGAGAATGATCTTTATAGATTTTTTGTATATGATCATTTCAAAGGCTTACTTGACACACGGAATGAGTATAAATTAACAAAATAGACGTTTCCTGTCTATCAACACCATTATTTTAGAGCCGCATTATAAATATTAAAATTCACTTACTGAATTCTTTTTCTATTTTTATTATGAGCATGCAAAAGGAAACTATATTAATTAGAATGATTTTGTGGAATAAACCTTAGGAACTTCTTCCAACTACTAATGGCAGTAGAAGAGTATTTTGAGATTTATGTCATCTGGAAAGCATTATCTGTTTTATTATCAAGTACGTTAGACGTCCAGGCTTAAAAATGACAGATTTGAGGGTTTTTTTGCTTCCTTCCCCTTTAGGCTTGACACCCAGTATTCCCACCTTGCCTTGCCGTACTATAAGATGTCTGGTTTGTCTATGGCTGAAGTTTTAACACGAGCAGACTGGCCACTAGAGGATGGATCGCAGAAATATGAGAGGGGATTAATCTTTTACATTAATCATTCACTTGATGAAAACCTGGATGAAGAATTAAGTGAAGTGAATAGTTTTCTACTTAGTTATATCGAACATTCCTAACTTTTCATTTTAGCAATTTATTTTATGTTACACTGTTCAGAAGTCAAGTTCCAAATATTTTTCTTTGGTATTATATTCTTCTTTTCCTAAAAAGGTAACGAATGTGTCCTTGTCTTCATTAATAATCCTAGAATTATAGCTTGGAAAAGAGCTTATAATCACCTTCCCCTACTTTCTCATTACATAGGTGGGGGAATGTGGTGCATTGTAGTTGAGCGACCTGCCCAGTGTGACAGGGGCGTGTCTTTAGAAGAATGACACAGGCCCAGGGACTCACCCTCCTTCTCATCTGCAGCCCTTTGCACAACCTACTTTCCCCACACTCCCATATGTCCGAAGCTTCACTTAGGAAATCCTGGCCCAGTAACCTGAAGACATTATTAAGGCTTATTATTATTTTTTAATTTTTTTTCAATGTTATTATTGAGTCAGAGGGAGACAGAGCATGAGTTGGGAGGGGCGGAGAGAGAGGGAGACACAGAATTTGAAGCAGGCTGCAAGCTCTGAGCTGTCAGCACAGAGCCCGACACAGGGCTCGAACCCACAAACCATGAGATCATGACCTGAGCCAAAGTTGGACACTTAACCGACTGAGCCACCCATGCAATCCCCATTAAGGCTTATTTTTAGCCCCTCATGAATTTTTAAAAAGAATTCAATACAGATATGCAAAGCTGGACATAATGATACTAAATGCTTTAAGGTTTTGAGATAAATGAAATTTTATCATATAAGTTACTTCATTAAGTATATTTTGTACTTAGCTGCAATCTTTTATAATGGACTTTTAAGCATAATTTAATCAAATATTTATTTTCTTCTTTTGACCTCTTGTTAAAATTTGAAATGCTAGCCACAACTTGGTACATATTTCCTTTTTAAAAAAATTTTTTTTAATGTTTATTTATTTTTGAGAGAGAAAGACAGAGCATGAGCAGGGGTGGGGCAGAGAGAGAGGGAGACACAGAATCTGAAGCAGGCTCCAGGCTCTGAGCTGTCAGCACAGAGCCCGACACGGGGCTCGAACACACAAACTGTGAGATCATGGCCTGAGCCGAAGCCGGATGCTTAACCAACTGAGCCACCCAGGCACCCCATCTTGGTACATATTTTCGTTGCTTTTTCTTCATTATAACTCAGCAAAGAGATCACTTCAGGTCATTTCAAGTCTCCCACGTTATCACCGTGCACCTTGTCTTTTTTTTAATCCAAACGTAATACTTATAATTTTATCTTATTTGGAATGTTTCTGTCTTGGCTTTTTATCTCTGTTTTGTTTTGGGTTTTGTTGCTGATTTTTTTGTTCTCTATTGGCTAACTGACCTCTTATTTCTTATTCATGCTCACCAAAGGAGTTAGCAGCAAAAGTGGTTCAGATGTTCCATATGGCTGAGCCAAAACAACTGCCCCATATTCTCTGTAGTCCTTCTATGAAGAATATTAATCCGGTAACTGCCATGAACTATCTAAGCAAGCTGGATACTTCTGGGTTCTCGTCGATCTTAGTGACATTGACTAAAGCAGCAATGGCTCTGAAAATGGGAGATCTTGACAGGCACAGAAATGAAATGAAAAGCCATCCAGAGGTATGGTTCCCTGATACAGGACCTGGTAGTCCTGAGGTGTTTAACTTTCTTCTGGCTTCTGTCTAGTTCATTTTTTTCTCAGTCATAAAGGAAAATAGACTTAATGTTAGAAAAGAAGTGACCCAAAGTGGGAATGCTTGGGCTTTGGACCTGGCAAATAAAAAAGAAATAAGAATAGTAAATGGTAGCAATGGGTACCCAAAGATCTTTCAACTTTGTGTCAGCTATGTTCAAAGCACAGCACTTGGTACTAAAGAATATACAAACTCTGCCCCGAGCTAACAGTCTGATCTAGTGTGAGGGATACGGTATGTCCAGTGACACAGAACAGAGTGATGTGTATTCTAGTACAGCAAGTGGGATGTTATCCATAAGCCTTGGGAGTCTAGTAGTAGCCCATTGCATATGTGATCTTATTTAATTCTTGCAACAATGCCCTAAGTTAGATGTTATTATTACACCTACTATACAGATGAGGGAACTAAGACAAAGAGAGGTTGAGTAAATTGTCCAAGATCACGTAGCTGGTGAGTGCTTGAGCCAGGATTTGAAGCAGGCAATATGGCTTCCGATCCTGTGCTCCTGTCCTGTTGTTGCGTTGCCTGTGGTCAGACGCGCACAGTATGACTTAATTTCTAAAACAAGAGAGCAGAAGTGCTTTTTCACTGCACAAATGACATGTTGTTTGTGATGATGAGGAGAGTGAGTCAACGTTGAGGTAACCTCTCTGCTTTGAAGAGTAGAGTTTTAGAAAGATGAATCTTCTTTCCATAATTTTGAAAAAACTTATGGTATGTTCTTTTTAAATTAGGTAGATAAATATACAGCTCTCTACAAAAATAGGCTATCCTGATGGTGAATTAAATATTAATAACTTCTTTAAAGGTACTTAACAATGATGCTCTTCTTAGAGTGAGAACTTTGTAGTTAAAGAAAAAATTGAGACTGAAGTATTAATAGCTTAACCATGAACCTTGAATGTACTGGCAAATATTTTCAAGATGAATGCAGTGTACATTTTGATCCTAAATCTCTTGCTTATCTGAAGATGAAGTTGGTATGTGGCTTCATCCTGGAACCTCGGCTATTGATTCAACAGAGAAGGGGACAGATCATTCCCACTGAACTTGCAGTACAGTTGAAGGACACTCAGCCCGGACTGCTTGTGGCTTCAGTTCTGGGCTTACAGAAGAACAACAAAATTGGAATTGAAGAAGCAGATTCCTTCTTTAAGGTTTGTCGCTCTGAAAATGTAATGGCTCTGGATATAGCCTGATAAAACTGGTGGCAGACGGGAAGCTGAGTAAGAGACTGGGGTTCCCTTTGTTTATTGAAAAACCAGACTTACACATAACAAATTTATACAAGTACAGATTAAAAGAACATATGTAGAAAAATTCCATTCATGCAACCTAGAATCGGTTTTCTGTTCAAATGTCTCAATCTACTCTGCCATCGCACTAATGCTAATGATAAATTATTAAATGCCTGGCCCACGTGATAGAGTGTTATTCAGACTAGCTGTAACTTATCAATACTATATTGATCTGGGATGTGGGGGCTTATCTCACTGTTTTCAAGGTGCTTTGTGGTAAGGATAAAGACACGATTCCTCAGCTCTTGGTAGACCTCTGGGAAGCTCAGCTTGTGGCAGGTCTCCCAGATGTGGTTCTCCAGGAACTCTTTTTCAAGCTCACATCACAATACATCTGGAGATTATCCAAGATGCAGCCCCCTGACACCATACCATTGCGAACATCAGAGGATCTGGTGAGAGAATAATATGTTAAATTAAACTTGTACATTACACATTATAGTAGTATACCTTGTTATTTTTAATGGCTTAGAATCAAACCTAATTTATAGTACCAGATATCTTTTTTTAAGCAGGCATTAAAAATACCCTTAAAACTTGTCCATGAGTAACATTGCTTGCAGGGTTGTTTTTTTTTTAATGTTTTTTGTTTTAATTTTTATTTTTGAGAGCGGGGTGCAGGGGCAGAGAGAGAAGGAGACACAGAAACTGAAGCAAGCTCCAGGGTCTGAGCTGTCAGCACAGAGCCTATTGCAGGGCTTGAACTCACAAACCATGAGATCATGACCTGAGCAAAAGTCGCTCAACCAATTGAGCTACCCAGGTGCCCCTAACATTGCTTACATTTTAAATAATTTTATATTATAAAGAATGCCCCCTACTGCTCCTATATTACTCACTTGCAGTGGTGCCTCAGTAGATGAAGCAGAGGGGAGGGCTTCCCCCCAAACACTTCTATACTCCCTGGGGGGATAGTTACAGAGCAGAACTTGAGAAAAGACACAACTGCAGACCTCCCTGACGGGAGAGGAACTACAGAAGGCTTGCGGGAGGGAGACCTGTACTGGAGTCATTTCCTGTCAGCTGTGCACACAAGAGCTATACTGTAGGCCTTGCAGGAGCCCTAACTACTCTGCTTTACCACTTCCTGCCCCTCCCCTCCTCTTGTCCTTTTTGCCTCTCATGGATGTAAAATATAAGGAAATATTTAGTGCATTTTTTTTTCATTTTTGGTGCAGTTTTATTCAGTGAGAAGCAGCAAGGCTGAAGCTTTCCTAGGGGAATAAAATCTTTTAGAATAAGAGACTTTCATTCCCATTCCCAGGCAAGTGTACACCTAATTCTGTGGCGTGACAGAAGATTAGCAACTGCTTGCTCTTTGTGGAATGGATGAAGAGAATCTTGTTTTGTTCTATTTTGTTTATGAGAGGTTTCTTTTACATTTTAGATAAATGCCTGTAGTCATTATGGCTTAATCTATCCATGGGTTAATGTCTTAATATCATCTGATTCCTTAGCGGATAAAAGTTACACAGAAGACCTTTCTAAATTACAGGTAAATAAAAATGCCTCTTTTTTTTTATTAATATGCAGATTACAACATAGTATCATATTTAAATTTGGTGAGACCTCGTGTGGCCTGTTAATCTAGAACATATACTTTTTGGGGGACAAAAGTCCATCCTTAGGTATACTTGGGAGTGCCGGAGGACTTTCCTGCCTCTGCCTGAGCCCGCTGAGAGGAGGGCTCCTGAAGGCTGGTTTTGTTGCCTGTAAAGAATGAGAGTGAGGTCACCAGGTCACCTGACTGTCTTGCCTCATTTTCAGGGTGTGCTTCGAAATACTTTGTGAAAGGAAAGCATGGCAAATGTGTAGCGGTGTTTTTATTGACGGAATTCATTTTTTTGTATAGCGTTCATTCATATATGTTTGGCTTCTAGCCCAAGCCTCCCACTACTATCTGTCTTACAGAAAGTAGGTTAAAGTGGCCAGTTTGGCTGCTGAAATGGAGTTTTAAAAAGATAAGTATGATCAGGAAATGTAGACCATCCTGCAGGAATTCTGACTGTGGCAGTGTTTTGACTGCAAATGAGAAATAAAGTCCACCTTTGCCTTGGTGGATCAAGCTGGGCTAGATGTGGATGTGATTTTATTTAATGTAGTTCATTGGCCCAAGGACTGAACGTAACCCCCACGTCTGCTTTGTTTGGTCTGCCCAATGTAGTGCCAACATATAAAAACTGAAATTTCAAATGAAGAGTTCTGAGTTTCAGTCTCTTCTCGGAAAGTTCAGCAGAGCCAGTAACCCTGGGCTTCACTGCCTCTGAGACCTGAGAGTTGGAGCCAACTAGTGGCTCCCCTCCATGGTCAGTGAATGTGTTGTCCTGTCTGCCTCAGTTCTCATCTCCATGTCTTCCCGGTCCAGATACGGCGTCTGGTGTCCATTTTCCTTATACCCAGGTGACTTCATGCATTTTCCTCACCTCTTTTGGCCTCGTTAAGCTTTTGAGTTTACAGCCCCTTATTTATACCGGGAACTGGCGTAAGTGTGGTTACTGTCTATAGAAGCCAAAATGTCAAGTTGGGGATTGGGTCAGGGATGGAAGCACAAGAGTGCTCAGCGTCTGGACAGACCTGTGTTATCTCCAGAGATGCAGTTCCTTACATTCATAAAAAATTGCCAGAGAAAAATCTTGTTGGTTCCTATCTCTAGTACCCTTATGTTACAGAGGCTCCTTAGGTGTTAGCCTCAGATATGCTCCTTGAACAAATATTCCTCAAGCAGGTACCATAAATGTGGTCTGTGGCAGTAGATAAGCCAGGCAGGGAGGGCCTTGCCCTCCCAGAATATATGTATTAATTGCGTATTTAAAATCACAATTGTAACAAGTGCTATTAAATCTCACCTGATAAAGCTTCAAGGCATATTTATAATCACTGCTTGAAAAAGTTTAATTGAGTGATCTTTTAAAATTTATTTTAAAGTATTTAAAAAGAATACATTCTTTCTGGGAATCTTTGCTGTTAAAGCATAGAAATGTAGTAAGCCTATACTCTTAAAAATCCTTTTCCTAATTATATCTCCTTCTAGATTATCTTGGTTATTCTTAGTCATTAAGAAAAAAATAACCATCCAGAAACAAAATGATGTCATTTGTTTTCACCTAGAAGAATAAGGAGGTTCGGAATCACCTGGAAAGCGTTTTCAGAATTGCATGATTTCTCTCTTCCCCACGTCCCCACCCTCACACACAGATTTGATAGGAGTTTCTGTCTCTTGTCCTCAATCACTGTAATAGCATATTTCTGGAAAACCTAAAATAAAAATACTCTACAAATCATCTACATGTCAAAAACCCACTGTTTGGAATCACACAGTAGCTAGTAAATGCCCTGCCTTTTGCCATAATTGTCACGGTCCCCTCCCCACTCCCCCACTTCCTTGCCAACCACCACTCCTTAGATTGTGTAGGGAGAGAAGACAGAGTCTGTGGGTTCCAGCCCTGCAGAGTTGGCTGCAGGCGAAGGATCTAGATCAGAGAAGGCAATAAATGGTACATGTGTCGGGTATGGAAAGGAATCCATTCCCAGTACGTAAAACAAGGAGCATTCTGCTAAGGAGCAGACAACATTAAGAGTATTTTAAAAAGTAGTAGTAACCTTTGGAGCATTTTTGATTCAGTAATATATGTGTTGTCTGGTGTTTCTTATTTTTAAACTTCTTGATAAAACTAAGTAAAAGTTCATGGGTAATTAATTTTGTATGAAGCTTTGACTTTCGTTTTAACCATGGTTTGGGTTACCCCTGCCTCGCTCCTTCTTACCCTGCCCATTATCCCAATAAATCAAAAGTTGAATATAGAAATAATCTGTGTTTTCTTTCATGTTGGGAGATCCTACAAGTGGCAGATTATCATGTTTGCTATGCTTTTGTCCAGAAATTATTGAAGGTGATTATTAAACTTGCAGGAAGGAAAGAGACCAACCTTATACGCCTAGCCATTCCTTGGTAGATATTTGGAATAACATAATCGCGATGACTATAAACGAATAGTTCACATTCCATATCATCTTGTATGTCAGAGAAGACGCTGTAGTAAAAAAGGATACAGAAAGAAGAAAATCAAGATATTACCATCTCATCTTTATCCAGAAGAAAGGCAAAGAGGAGATTATTTTGGTGGTAGCATCAAAAATAGTATTTATAGTTTAAATGCTTAAAAAATAAAATACTGGCAAAGTTCTGAGTACTCAAATAGTACCTACTCTATGTCTATGAACTTGTGGCAAATAGTATAGACACAAATTGTTAGGTTATTAACAATTTCTTTAGTTATCTTAAATGTTAAATTTTATTTTTGGCTATTACGTAGTGCATGTGTATTCTGGAAAATTTGGAAGATAGAGGAAAATGTGAAAAAATAAAAAGTGGGCTTTGTCATTCCCTCCAGTAAGCTGATCTCTGTTTCAAATTTCAATGCTCTTCCAAAGGCATTTCTGTATGTGCATGTACCTGTGTAGATTTTACAAAACTGATCATGCTGTGAATATAATTTTGTATTGACATTTTTTACTCATCATTCTGTTATGAGCATTTTCTCATTAATTAGCCTTTGGAAATAACTTTGATGGCTATATAATATTCCATCATATGGATGTACCATAATTTTCCTTTTCCTTATTTAACCTAGATTCTAGCTGTTCAATATTATAATAATTCTTGAAATGGACATCGTTGGGCATAAATCTTTGATCACATTGTTGATTATTTCCTTAGGATAGGCTCCTCAAACATTCCCATTAGTTTTAATTTGCAGTATATCCAAAGGAGCTAAAATCATGTTAGTTTAGATATGATTACTATTAAACAGACTTTCTATTTAAACTAGAGGTGGTTTCATGATTATTTAATACTTCAGAACATTTAGACTTATAAATATTGTATGCATGAACTCCAAAACTGCATTCTTTATGTTTCCTTTTTTTTTTTGGCAATAAGGCTTGGTCTTCTTTAAAAAAGAATTGTATTCTGTATGTTGTACTTTATCTTTTGGGTGCCCCATTCCATAACATTTCATTTTTCTGTTCATAGTCTCTTATATGTGGTCCTTCATTTGACATAGCTTCCATTATCCCATTCCTGGAGCCACTCTCAGAAGACACTATTGCTGGCCTCAGTGTCCATGTTCTGTGTCGTACACGTTTGAAAGAGTATGAACAGTGTATAGACACACTGTTAGAAAGATGCCCAGAGGCGATCATTCCATATGCTAATCACGAACTGAAAGAAGAGAATCGGGTATGCTTTTCAGCTTATGTCTTTGAGGCTTGATTAGTGATAATCAGATTTGATAATCTCGTTGCCTTATCTGCAAAATGGGGACAAATTATGTGAGTCCAACCTCACAGGTCTGTGTGGGTCGGAGGAGCATATATGTTTAATATGTTATATGTTTTGAGTACTGTTAGAGGCTATTAAACTGTATGGTGATTGTATGTGATCACAGTAAAAATCTCTTGTTTGGAAATGAAATAGGCTATTACCTGAAGATTTGGAAGACAGAAAATATTTTCTGGGCTATATATGGTCTTTACCTTCAAAATTAGAAGAGTTTTAAACTTTAGTACTCCTGCCTTCCTTCCTCCTTCCCCCTACTCCCTTTTTTTCCTCTTATTACCTAAGAGATGATAACAGGACACGTCTGTGTTTCTTCTCGAAAATAGCTAACATGTGTACAACATACATATCATTAGATTTTCAAGTTACGAACCTGATTTGTTATAGTTTATTTATTTAAAAAATTTTTTTAATGTTTATTTACTTTGAGAGATACAGATAGAGAAAGAACAGGGGAGGGGAAGAGAGAGAGGGAGACAGGATCCCAAGCAAGCTCCACACTGTCAACACTGTCTGATGCGGGGCTCAAACCCCCAAACCATGAGATCATGACCTGAGCGGAAATCAAGAGTTGGACACTCAACTGACTAAGCCACCCAGGTGCCTGTGTTATAGTTTAAACAGAAGACTGGCTGCTCATATAACTTCTGTTGTAACAAAGTTTGTCACCTTAACCAAAATTATGTATTTTTGCCCTGTGCTTTCTTGCACCATCTTATTTTTGTTGGACATCTGAATGTAAAATGCATCAAACTTAAAATTTATTCATTTTTTTCTAAGATAGACTTTGTGGTGGAAAAAACTGCTGCCTGAACTTTGTCACAGAGTAAAATGTGGTGGAGAGAAAGGTCAACTTTACCTGTCATCATTAAAAGGTAAAATGATCTTTTATGCTTAATTATAAATTTAATTGAATCTTAATTTTAATTTCTATAACGTGAAGCCTTGCTTTCTCTGTTCTTTTTTTTTCATGTGATTCTCAAATGAGGTGAAGAGTATCTTAGCAGAATCATCTTAAGAGCTTATATCAGCATGTATATGCTCCCCATCACATTTGATATTTACTTACAGCTATGGAGCTGATGCTTTTAAGTTAATCTTTTCAAACACTTAACATTGTGATAGTCACAGAAACTCACTCAGTATTTTAAAAATTTGAATATCCATTAAGACAATTACATTTTTTATTAATGATCTGAGTACTTAATTTACTTCTTGTAGGAAATTAAGATTAGTATTATTAATTATAATTGTAAGCAAGTATTGAGGAATAACAAGGTTCTCAAGGATTTAAAAATTGAATATCTATAAATCATGCAGTGTTTTACAGAATAGGTAGTTATTGTTTGAATTTTCATAGTTCATAGTCACTTATAAATCTTGATAGATATATAGTTATCAATTTTTCTAGTCTTATGTATTACACTAGATAATTGTTGGCCTGATGACAAAGGGTATGGTTATATTGATTTCAGTGTGCATAAAAGATTAGAAACTAACACTGGGTTCTACTCCTAAAACCAAGACTACACTGTATGTTAACTAACTTGAGAATAAAAAAGTTAAAAAAAATATATATATATATATATATGTGTGTGTGTGTGTGTGTGTGTGTGTGTGTAAATAATAAATCAAGAAAGAAAGAAGAAATTGACAGTGTGGGAATTGTAGTTTTCCAGCTGACATCATTGATTTTTAAAAGTGATTTTTAGGGGGCGCCTGGGTGGCGCAGTCGGTTAAGCGTCCGACTTCAGCCAGGTCACGATCTCGTGGTCTGTGAGTTCGAGCCCCGCGTCGGGCTCTGGGCTGATGGCTCAGAGCCTGGAGCCTGTTTCCGATTCTGTGTCTCCCTCTCTCTCTGCCCCTCCCCCGTTCATGCTCTGTCTCTCTCTGTCCCAAAAATAAATAAACGTTAAAAAAAAATTTTAAAGCGAGTTTTAAAAATCAGTTATGATTTTTAAGTGTTAGGCAGAGCCCGTGGCCATTGGAGGGGGTTTTTCTGAAGAGGCCCATTTAAGTAAAGTTGTATGTTTATGACCGGGAAGATGTGGTGACTTTCATCCCACCTATCTTCCTGAGTGATTGTTGGTTTTTAGGAGGTGGAAATGTCAGATATATGATTGCCTTGTCCCACTTGGGTAACATTTATCACATAACTTTGAGTAATGATTTGTGTTTATGGATCACTTTTCAGTGCAAGCTATCCCACATTTTCATGCGTCAGCAGTATCATTATCTTAGTCAAAAGACTTCATCCTTTCTTGATTCGCATTACATACTCTCTACCCCTGACTTACCCATAATCATTCCTCCAAATGTTCCATTTTTCTATATAATGCATATTTCTATAAAATACGTTAGTGTGTGTATGCATGTACATGTGTGGCTCATGGGACTAAGTGCTGTGTGTGATTTACCTTTAGTAGACTCTAATACCTCAAGAGCTGGTGTAGCATTTTATTCATTTTTCGTGTTGCACCCTCCTCACCAGCACTTTGCCTCTCCGTAGGAAACATTCTATACTTATTTGAAGGGAGACACCTGAATAACTTCAGGTCCATTGCCAAAGGAGGTCTTTTTGTCAGCAGCTGCAGTACGCTAGAAGAGACCAGGACTGGAGTCTGGAGACCGGAACTGAGTTCCAGATCTGCTACTTACTGAGTGACCTGAAGCAAGCCAATTGTCTAGTATCTCGAGACTAGTGAGAAGCTCAGGACTGACTCTAGAATAAGTGTTAGGCAAAACCGTAAGATGTTAACTTTGGAGATGGAGGTCAGGAATCTATACAGTATGTTTAAGAGCTTGTATTTCTTCTCTCTCTAATGCAGCATTTCTCAACCTTGGCACTATTTACATTTGGACCGATAATTCCCTGGTGTATGTGTAGGTGTCCCCTATGCATTTTAGGATGTTTGGCAGCATCCGTGGCACTAAATACCAGTAGCTCTGCCCCAGTTATGATAAACAAAAATGTCTCCAGACATTTCCAAATGTCTGAGGGTGGGGGCGCAAAAATCATACTGGGTGAGAACCATTGCACTAATGCAGAGCCGTTGAAACCGGGATTAGTGATTGATTGGCTTGTTTTCAGGAAATGTTTGTTACTGTTTTTTGGTAATGAACTGTGCTTATTAAAAATTTTACTACTGTTTAAATTATAAAATTGAAGTTGAAAAAGTCATTTAAAGTCTCACCAGCCAGAAGTAACTATCTTCTGCATCTGATGAATATTTTCTAGACACACCGGAGGACTTAAAGTACTCTACAGATTTAAAATATTGACCTTATTCTTGGAATTATAACCCGTATCAGCCCCTCATTGGTTGGCAGAAGTGGAGAATTGGGCAGTGGCAATTTTTATTGGCTTTATAACATCTAGACTCGCCCCCAACTCAGTTTTTTAAACCTAGGATACTACTTACCGGCTCCACATTTAAGCTAAATAAACCGGTTTGATAGGAAGGTGTTGATAAGTCATGTTTTTCATATGCATTTTGCAAACTAGTTAGTAGTCATTGTTTATAAAGTTTCTACTAACATCTTAGATACACATCATTGTATTTTAATTCTCAAAGGACTCTAGAAGCTAGCAGATGATACCACTCAGTAAGTTAATTAAGGGACTTTCCTAAAGTCACAGACAGTAGGTGGAAGAGTCTGATCCCTTCCAAAGGCCGTCTGATTCCAGAGCTTGTGATCTTTCCCATCCATCACTGCTGATCCATTCATTAACTTTTTAGCAACATTGGCATGTGTAAGGGAATGATTTAGGTAAAGGATTTTGTGTAAGGGATGATTTTAAGTTGCTGAATATTAGAGAGATGACTTTAGATGGATGCACATACATCTGAGCAGGAGATTTTATATTTCAGTCACTCTGCAAATAGTGTCATTGGAGGGCAGGTGAGGATGACAGAGAATGGCATGGTGTTTATTGCTAACACTGTTCTTAAGTGTTACCCCCTTCTCTTCCCAGCAGAGGGCAGCATGTATCAAGAAGTAGAATTATAAACTTGCATAGTTCTATTTACAAAAATGTTTAGTAAATCCCTTCATAATTAAAGATGTACTCTAGAGCAAATTATTTTACAGTTTGGAAAAAAATAGTCATAAAGACAGATTTGTGCTTATTAAAACATGAAAATCTCATAATAGAGAGCAACTGATTTAGGAATATGACATCCAACAATTAATAGTATTTCCTGTCCTAGCACTCTTTGTAAGTTAGCTGCAATATAGCCCTAACATTAAAGACAGTATTCAAATGATTGTATTTTCTTTAGAGGCTAATACAAGTATACTGAAAAATAATGTAATAATCCAGCAATGAAATAGTAAATCAAAATAACATGGAACTAATATAACAAACTTGAGAGCATTCTAGAAAGAATGAAGAAGTTGTTAAAACCATAAGTAGTCTGTGGATTTAAAAAACTGATTTTGTTTTCCCTTGGTAGTTATAACATTTTGTTACCTGAACTAGCTTCTAACTGGCTGAGTGATAAGAAAATTGGATGAAAGATAGACTTTCAGTTCTAACTCAGGTATTCTGTCCTCTACCAACAGAAACGCTGTCAGTTGTTGCTGTGGAACTAGAACTAAGGGATTTCTTGAATGTCCTCCCAGAAGATGGCACTGCAGCATTTTTCTTGCCATATCTTCTTTATTGCAGTCGAAAGAAATCATTGACTTGAAGGTATCATTGAAAAAGTACCATAATGCCATAGGAGACTGACTTTTTGAAAAATTGAATGTCAGGTAAAAATGTAAATAAAGGATTTTCATATTGAACATGGACATTTATTGCAGATGCTTTCAGGCTGCTTACCTTACCAGGTAGTAGTATTATTTCTTTAATTTATGACCTGAATCCATTTAATTGTCCAGAATGTAAAAGCTACAAGACTTCAGAATTTCCTCGAAGAAAGCATATGTTTTTAAAGCTGGAGACTGACTTTTATTACAAGGAACAGCAAATCAGTGTTGTTGGAGACATGACAATCTTTTTCGTCCCAGAAACACAAACATTTTGTAGGTATGTTTGAAAGCATGTTACTCCCAGGTGGTCCAGAATTTAATCTTGATTTTTCCAGATTTCTTTATTAGGTCACTTCATTTTTTTGTTTTGTTTTGAATAATTTTTGTTGAGAAAGATGTTAATATTTTCCCACAGTAAAAGATTTCAAACTTTACTTTTTTGTTACTTTTTAAAACTCATGCTGTGGTTTCTCTTTGAATCAAATGAAGTAGAAATTTACAAAGCTAACTTTCTTGTTGTCTGGGCATTAACATATTTTGTTGAATGCATGTTTTTCAGCCAAAGCCTTGTTTCTATTTTTTGTTGATGTGTACTTTTGCTCTTTTAGCTAAAGTGTATGTGAAAATAAAGAACTATATCATTGTATTCACAACTGTGTCTACTTTTTAAATCTCTTATTAAACAATTTAGAGTCCAAGTTCAGCTTATTGATAGTGTGCTTTGACTTTAGTTAAGGCTAGAAAAATGCTACTCACCCAGCATCTGCCACAACTCTGTATTGAAACTTTTCTCCTGATGTCAGTGTTCATCTTTACCAGGATTTAGTTTACAGAATTGTTTCTCAGTTCTGCCTTTCTCCTGTTCCAGATTACTATCCTTTTGACCATCTCTTCAAGGGTTCACAAAATCCAAATAGATTGGCATTATTTTTATTTTTTGTCTTGTTTCATTTTTAAATTTTAAAAATTTTAATTGAACTGTTTATTTTTATTTTAAAATATACTTTTTAAAATATTTAATTTTGAGAGAGAGAGAGAGCACAAGCAGGGATGGGGGGAGAGAGAGAGGAAGACACAAAATCCAAAGCAGGCTCCATGCTCCATGCTTTCAGCACAGAGCCCAATGCAGGGCTCGAACTCATGAACCATGGGATCATAACCTGAGCTGAAGCCAGACACTTAACCGACTGAGCCACCCAGGCACCCCTAAAATTTAATTTTTTATTTTACTTTCTCTACACCTATGCCCTCATGTCCACTGATTCATTAGGAATGATGTCAGCATCATATTAGAGGGATTGATGGAAAGCCAATGGTTGGAAACATTTCAATGAATCTTAACAGTGATCCTTTGAGAACCATCAAGGATAACATTTGGACATAGATTTTGGGGAGTGGGGATGAGGAAAACAGTTTTGTAAAGTCCTTCTGATGGTTGTATGAAGGGCCTATGTAAATCAGTTATAAGTGTATTAGAGTTAGTCGGATGTCTGTTGATCTTTTCATATGAAATGCAGGAAAGTGTGTTTTCAGTCTTTTTTTTAATGCTCATAGCCATTCCAAAGTAAACTTTTTCTTCAGCTCTTTCACGTACATAGTTATGAATCATTGTTTTTTTTTTCTTTTCTTTTTTTTTTTTTTTCACTTATCACCAATTTATTTCTTTCAGCCAGACTTGGTCTCTATAGGAAGAGAAATTTTAAGACCATTATTAAAAACAGTACAGTAGTCCCCCCTTATCCATGGCTCCAGTGATCCATGGTCAGCTGCAGTCCAGAAGCAGGTGTTCCTCAGAAGGTAATAGCTTAACACTATGTCACAATGCCTACGTCATTCACGTCACTTCACCTCATCACAAGAACAAGAGGGATCAGTAAAGTATGTTTTGTGTGTGTGTGTGTGTGTGTGTGTGTGTGTGAGAGAGAGAGAGAGAGAGAGAGACCACATTCACATAACATTACAGTATATTATAACCGTTCTATTTTATTATTGTTGTTGTTAATCTCTTACTCTGCCTAATTTATAAATTAGACTTTATCATAGGTATGTATGTATAGGAAAAAAATAACACATACAGAGTATAGTACTATCTGTCGTTTCAGGTGTCCCCTGGGAGGATGGATAAGGGTCGGAGAACTATTGTATTTATCATATGGTTTAAATGTATTCTAATTTTTTGATGTTAGTTATTTTGTTTAATTCTTGATTCATTTCTATTTTTCCATTTTTTTACATGTTTAAAAACACATGTCTCATTTTAGTACTGCTTTATTTAAAGAAAAATGTCTCCTCCCTGCAAGATCTTCATTAATTATAAAGGGAAAAATAATAACTTTACAATAATGAAACCTGGCAGACATCTCCTTAATCAAATGCTCAACGTTAACATAATCACTAAGAGAAAAAAATCAACATCAGGTGCGTCTTGACATGTGTACTGAGAAAAACTATATCACTTCTGTGAGAATCCTTCCCCCCCAAAAATGCGTAACCTGAATCTAATCATGAGGAAACATTAGACAAACCCAAACTGAAGGATGTTCTGCAAAGTCACTGCCCTGTATCCTTTAAAAATGTCAAAGTTGTAAAAGGCAAACTGCTTCAGACTAAGAAGACATGCCAGCTGAACACAACGTATGACTGGGAGTTTCTTTTTCTGTGAAGAACGTGATGAGAATAATTTGTGAAATTTGAAAAGGGTCTGTAGCATTGAATCATTTTTAACTTCCTCATTTTGAGAAGTGTATTGTGTTTATATATAATAACCTTGTTTTTAAGGAACTAGATGTATGTATGTTTACTATTGTGTGTGTGTTAGGGTGGGGGGGCAGGTAGAACGGGGAAGCAAAAGCACAGGTGGCTATGTAAAATGTTAACATTTGGGGAATTTCGGTGAAGGGTACATGGGAATTTTTTGTATTGCTCTTGCAGCGTTTCTCTAAATCTGACATTATGGCCAAAAAAAGTTTTAAAAAGTTCCTTTTCATTGAACAGATTCAGATATTTTTACCAAGCAGAATACTGGATTTGGGTACTTAGTAGAAATACAGAATATATAATCCCTGCCTGTAAGTAACTAAAAGCTAAGCAAGCTTTTTTTCCCCCACAGACTCCTCCAGAAGGTTATCTTATTGTCATAGAAGTGTCACAGTCTAAAAAAAAAAGTACCTTTTATATTTGTCAGAGGAGATCTTGGTTATGCTTCTTGTGGTAGGGGAAATGAAGCACTATATTAAGTGTAATGGGATAGCCACAATTCTTTTCTAGTGTTTTTTTTTTTTTCCTTGTGGAGGAAATTGCCTGTCTCCCGGCGCATAATATCGGAACGTTTTACTCTAATTTCCTGTGCTCTCTTTTCTGTGTCAGGTAAGCAGAAAAATTTCCAAGATTCAGAATTCATGTAGACTTGTCCAGAGCTTTATCAAACTTTTATTTAAAGATAATTCAGACTGGTAAACGTGGCTCTCCATTTTTTTGTTTAGAGTTCAAACTATCGTTTTTGTTCGTTACTGCTTCTTCCAGGCCACGCAATACCTTATCTTTTTGTAAAAGCCAGTTTCTTTCATCTTTTCCCCACTGTGTGTTCTCTCTTCACATTTGCTCTTTGTTCTACAGTTTTCCCTATGGCTTTTAAAACAGTCTCCCCTTTCTTAAGCAAGCAATCATCTCCCTCTCCTTCCAGGGTATTTCTACAGGAGGACTTTCCAGTGCCTGGGTGTGTAGGGTTAGCCTGTAGCAACATCCTCTGCACATCAGGCATTTGCACACACAAATTTCCAGAATGCCTGCCTCAGTGTCCCCTCACTCTTGGGTGTTTTTCTCTGAGCAGGACCATGCTTTTGTGTGCTGGTTTACATGTGTGCTGATGATATTCTTCAAACACTATTTATAAAGTTTTCTTTCTCATCTTTGACTCTTCACCTTCTTCAGTAGGTGGCGTCAATCCCAGTGGTTTGCCTGTTCCCCTCTTTGGTGTTGTGATGCTCTCAGTACCACTCTTTGTAATAAAGGGTTTTAATAGAATAGTTTCTCATGTTATGACGTGTTTGTGTAAAACCCAGGAGCAGAAATTAAAACTTGTCGTTTGCACTAATCGTTGATCTTTCAGTGACTTTTAGCTTTTAAGAAATTTATTTCTATATTTTCTTCCATCTATATGTCCCCTTCTATGCCCATTTGGAAGAGGAAACACAAGGAGGTGTTTTCTCTACATCATTTCCCCCCATTGGATTTGCCATTGCCAATTCTAATAGTTCTGAACCCAGAAGACCCAAGAAACACAAAGCCTGCAGCCACACAGTGGGAATTTCACTCTATAGAACACATTTTGTGAATATCCACTAAAGGGCTGTTCATTTTCTTGTGCTTCCTGTGCTTATGTGTATGCACACAGGAGGGAGTATTATTGCTGGGGTGGGAAAAACAGGGAATTTAGATTCAATTTTTTTCCCCTGGATCTTTGCTATGGTCTAAATGTTTGTGTCCCCCCCAAATTCCTATGTTGAAAACCGAATGCCCATGGTGACAGTATTACCTGGTAGGGCCTTTGGGAAGTGATTAGGCTGTGAGGGTGGAGCCCTCGTGAATGAGATTAGTGCCCTTATCAGAGAGGTCCCAAAGAGCTAGTTAATCTCTTCCACCACGTAAAGATATAATAAGAAGTCTGCAACCCAGAAAAGGACTCTCATCCAACCATGCTGTCACCCTGATCTCAGATTAACAGCGTCCAGAACCGTGAAAATAAATATACACTGTTTATAAGCTACCTAGTCCAGTATTTTGTTATAGCAGCCTGAATGGACTAAGACAATCTCGACAAACAATAATCACTAATGCTTCTCTTCACCCTAGAAGTGCAGAAAGACATCATTTCTGCCTGATTGACTATTTGAAATTATATTGACGGGGCGGAGGGGCGGGAGGGGGTAGCTTTCTTGTGTACCAGGTACTACCTAGAAAAAGAAGTTAAATGTTTTCTATTAAGAAAGGAATTAAATTTACACGTGTCTTTTGTAAGTCACAGTTACTGTTTTGGCAAATAATATGACCACTCCCTTATATCAGTTTTAGGAATAATTAGCCTGCCTCACATTGGTGTCAGTTTGTGTTTGCTCAGAGACTACTGGTGCTATGATCAGTACCTGCCAACAGAAGATAAGCTGTATCCCATAGCATTTAGCAGTAAAAAAAAGAAAAAATTAAAAAAAAATTCTTGTTTGGAGGTAGAGGAGGATGAAATCAGGGCAGCAAATTCAAAAATGCTTCCTATTGGGGGAAGTATTTAGGCAAAATAATGCATCTTAATTATACTGGTGATATATGACTTCTTCAATTACTAACTCAATATTCACCTTCATTTGGTAGAACCGTGTAAGTAGTTTCCATTCCAGCATGAATGTGGTCAGTCACATGGCAGTGGAGTAACCAGATTCCAGGTGTTTTTGGAAACATTTCTAGAGTTTGGAAGGTCCCAGGGAAAATGTCGAAGACATCAGACCTATAGATGCCCCTGTGCTTAATTAGAAAAATGACAAATATTATATAATGTTTATTATATGTGAGAGTTCATTCAAGTAATCTTTCATGGGCCATTTCAAGGATATTAGAAAAATGGATGAATCTGATAAAAAAAAAAAAAAAAAAAGAATGAGACCCTGTGCATTTGACCCTGTGCATTTCTATGTCTAATACAAACAGTGAGATATGTGGTCTTTGTACTCCTGCTAAATGCCTGGGGGGATGGTCCATTTAGTGGGTGTGAAGGAAAAATGTGATGAGAGTGAACTCATCCATTAGGACCACCTGGCATCTCTTACACTTCAACTCTGGTTTGCCTTTTTATCAGAGCACTTGAGTTACAAAAGGGAATTTAGCTCTGGCCTTATTTCAGTCCTAATCTCACATTTGCTTGACCTATTCTAGATTAGCTGGTCTGTGAAACTTTATGACAAGGAGGGTAATGCAGGGAGCAAAAAAAAAAGGAGGCCAGTGGAGAAGCCAGAACCAGGGGAAGTTCAGGTAGAGTCTAGATTAGACACAGATACTTGGAGGGTATTTCTGTAGGGACAGAATTGAAAGTCCAATAGGAATATATCATCTATGTAAACCAAAGTACATATAACAAAATGGCCTTTTCTGCAATGGGCTTTGTGGTAGCTTCTGACTTTTCTACATTAACTCAAAAGTAAGAAAAAGGAGCTATTGACTCCTGCTGAAATCAGCGCTGAGAAGTAGAAGTAGCATTGAGATCTAGGGACCTAATCAGTTGCATGACACCAAAATGATCTTCTCGTTCACTTCAGGCCATTTAGGATTCAGAAATTAGAATAAGTAAAGGTTATAATAAAGTCTTGTCTCCACGTTCTGATTCATCATTATATGAACATTCCTAACCTCTCTGCCAACAATTCTATTTGAATGCCTTGCCCGGTAATATGTGAGCAGAACTCCATGAAAACCCACTAAAAACTGTAAATCCAAGGAGAAGCCCAATGTGTTACAAAGGGTGGTAACAGCAATTGAAATTGCTGTGTGCCACGCTCCTTGAAAATAATTTAGTTGTCTCTTGAAACCTCTAACTTTTCATTAGTCTTCCTGAGGATATATTTTCTTTATTTGTATTCAAACATTTTCCAAAAGAGCAAGAATAAAGACCGTGGATCACTCCTACCTTGTATCCGAAGCTGTGGCCGTGAAAATGTACAGAGTGCAAGTCTATTTCATTGCCCATTCCCATCAGATACCAATTGACTTCATCTCCCACACGCATTGTGAGGCCTTGTAGGTTCCCGAACATTCTTCCATTAATAGCTGAGGAAAGCACATGACTTTTTTTACCTTCCAGGATTTTTTATTCAAAACAATTTTTTTAAAGTTTATTTATTTATTTTGAAAGGGAGAATATGAGTGGGGGAAGTGCAGAGAGAGGGGAACTGGGGATCTGAAATGGGCTCAGTGCGCACAGCAGAAAGCCCGATGCAGGGCTTGAACTCATGGACCACGAGATCATGACCTGAGCCAAAATCAGATGTTTAACCGACTGAGCCACCCAGGTGCCCCTACCTTTTGGGATATTTTAAATCAACAATTATTTCACTGAAAATATGATTACTAGGTTAACGTACGGGATCTTTTTGAGGTAGTGGGAATTACTTCACTACAGATGGGGAAATGAATACTTAAAGGTCAGTAATGTCGCACTGCTCTTCTAGTCACTTAGTGCCAAAAGCCTTTATCCTAATTGTGAATTTAAAAGGGAATGACACTTTGGAATTGGGAGAGAAGTTAATAGATGGTTTTGC
The DNA here is from genome assembly GCF_018350175.1 of Felis catus. Taxonomy (NCBI): domain Eukaryota; kingdom Metazoa; phylum Chordata; class Mammalia; order Carnivora; family Felidae; genus Felis; species Felis catus. The sequence continues at coordinate 114,841,831 of NC_058376.1, read as the reverse complement.
AGAGAGTCCCCTTTTTGCTTTGAACAGAATTCTACCTCACAAAGTGAGGCAGAATTGGTTTATTATAAAATGAAACAAATGATTGGGACACCTGGGTGGCTCAGTCAGTTAGGCGTCCGACTTTGGATTAGGTCATGATCTCACGGTCCCTGAGTTTGAGCCCCGCGTCCGGCTCTGGGCTGACAGCTCAGAGCCTGGAGCCTGCTTCGGATTCTGTGTCTCCCCCTCTCTCTGCCCCTCCCTCATTCATGCTCTCTGTCTCAAAAATAAATAAACGTTAAAAAACTTTTTTTATAAATAAAAAAAATAAAATGAAACAAATGAATGGTCTCCAAACTAATTTTATTTGAAAGAAAAAAAGGGAAAAAATGGGGTTTAAAACAATGTATCATACCGTGCATCTTATTGCTTTCTATGAATTCCTCATCATCTTTGTTTACTTTCTCAGGGTGCTCAGAGTATGTTTTGATGTTTTCATCTATATACCAGGATTCATTTTCATCAAAAACAAAAAACAGAAGAGAAAATTCCAGTTTCGTTATAGGATTGAATATTTTCATGTAATGTGTCCGACAAACAATCAGTGGGCCAATTAATCCACTATAAAGATCCTGAAAACAAGCAAAAACTTCAGTCATCCTTGTGATGTAGGTCAGCATTTCAGAGAACTGGGACCTCAGGAATTTAGAAGGACTGATTTAAATAGTAGATGTGGACTAATGTGGTGCTGTCAGGCCAGTCACTTCCCACTTGTAGTTAAACTGGGTGAATGGTGAGTAGTAGGTAGGTCGGACGGGTGATGCTGAAGTAACAGAAATGTGTGCAGAGGCCAAATATTGGCTCAGCTAATGAGCAGTATGTACGTATGTATGTATGTGGCAATTTAAAAGACCCCCAAATAAACAGTGCTTGTCTGCCTATTCCATCTAGCAAGCACCGTGCCAGTATTTAAATAACCAGAGATAATCAAACAAAGCCCCTGCCGTCCAGGAGCTCAGTCAGTAGGGAAAATAGAGGATAGAAGAAATGGATCACTTGTTGTGATGGAGGTACATGAAGTGCTAATGAACATGGAGGAAGAAGACCATGATTGACTTTAGTCTATGGGAAGTTTGATTTGCCTGGGTGTCAGGAATGGCCTGTGAGGTCTGGAAGGGCCTTTGAGCTGTATCGTGTTCAGGAATTTTAGATTTTATCTCAGGGGTCATATGTAGCCATTGAACATTGAACATGGAATGGCAATATATTTGCATTTTAGGCCAGTCATCCTAGTGGTGGAGTGAAGGAAGGATTGAAGGAGGAAGAGGCTGGAGCCTGGGAGACCACTGCAGTAGTCAAACGAATGACAAGGACATGATCTATGGAGACAGAAGGAATAGACTGAACTACATGTAGGTGGGGGAATCACCTGGGTGAGCCAGGTGGAAGAATCAGACACTTCCTGCCCAACATTCTAGCTTGAACAAATGAGTAGATTTGTAACTTATTGCAACAGGAAACACAAGAAGAGGTGGAGAAGAATCTCAATTCCGTTTTAGAGTTGCTGTGTTTCCAGTGGCTGTGGGACATGCTGGTAATGTTCAGTAGGCTGGTGTATGGGCAAGTCTGGAACTCAGGAGAGAGATTTCGACTCGAGATTTAATTCTTCGAAAGAATCTTGGAACAAGTTCTGTTTTGCAGTTGTTGAGCGGTTTGTTGGCTTTGAAATATTTAATCACATAGCCTTAATTGTGCTGGAATGACTCCTGAGATCAACATTTTTATTACCAGGCAGTAACAGAGCTCTGAAATCACGTACCTCAGTTCTTTGAGCTTAATGTGTTCTTATATCAAAAGGAAAATAAAATACTGTATTGATTAGTATTTGATTCTGCATTACCCATAACCAGCAGTCATAGTGTTGATACAGCTATAACTGTATCCTTAAAAAGAAACAAACCAAAAAATGAAACCAAAGTAAATTGTTGAGCAGCTTACTTACTTTCCTGGGACTTTAAGATGGAATTGGGTCATAGGAAAACTGTAATCTCATCTTCCTTCAACTGTGTGTCTATTTGGGGGATTTGTACAAAACACAGAGGATCTAAATTTTACCTTAACTTGATCCACCGTTGAATAGTAAGCCCATGGAATACAAGCAGAATCCTCTGTTCCAGCTCCAGATCTTTCTGGGATTTTCCATATGTATGTGTGAGTTTCACCTAAATTAATCAAATGTTAATGTATCTGTTTTTTTTGGTTATATGTGTGTGTGTGTGTGTGTGTGTGTGTGTGTGTGTGTGTGTGTGTATATATATATATATATATATATATATATATATATATATATATAAAGTCTTGAGAACGAGTGACCTAGAAACTGGAAATGTCAAGGTAAGTAGTTTTAAAAAGCAATGGCACTCAATTATTTTCAGGAATTTAGTTTAAAGACAAACTGTAAGACATAGACTTACATAGACTTACATAGACTTACTGACATAGAAAGACTTTTAGACTTTCTTTGTCAATTATGAATTAACTAGCCATGACATACATGTACCGCCAAGCCAGGAGGTGGCAATACCAATATCACAATTTGGGGGAACTTTGGAACAGATATTTTTTTAAGCTTGAACTATGTTTCTGTAAAACACCATTTTCAACTCTCAAGTGATCTCCCCCAGTGTAAGACCCTTCCCCAAGATGTCTCTGTGTTTGTATCTGGACTGCCCTGAGTAATTCCCTTGGCTTCACCATGGCCTTCCTTTTCTCCTTTTTCACTATCATCCCTAGCAATTCCACAGTTTCTGGTGAGGAGCCATTAGATTTCGTGACCTCGTCTCTGGTCTGTCTCATTCTGTTGTACAATACGCTGCTCTGTCACGGCTCTGTCACATACAGGACACCACCACACCTTGGACCTTGACACTTTGGAGATAGCCAGTTACTCTACCCTCCCTGTTGCCAAGGTCTTTACCTTCTTCCATTTGCTCTGGGCTCTTTTCGAGCCTGATGTCTGCTTCTAGTCACCTCAGGGATTGCTGTCCCACTGCTCACCAGACCCTGACTTTCAGCTGTGGCCACCCACTGTCCACTCCATTTATACAGACCTCACCATTACATATTCATGCTGGCAGACTTTAGTTATCCAGAGTCTGACAAGCCTTTTCTAGGGAATCAAGCGGGACAGGAGGGGTGGTCTCAAGGGATGCAGTAGACTCTTTCCGTCTTCCTCAAGTCCCGCATCCTACCTGCCCCTACCTCCTCACCCTTTTTCTAAGCAGAACATTTCACTGACAATATGGCATACATTCACCACCTGAACATATTGTCTCTTCATCTATGCTCTTATTCTCATAAGCCCCAAAATAATATTTCCTCCTCTTCTCCATTCCCCAACCTGCTCTGCCACTCATGGTAGATGCCCAAAACCTTGGTACTATCCTTGATTCCTCCTTCCCTAACCTGCCCTAATGCCCAATCTTTCAGCAGGGGCTGTTAGCACCACCTTTAAAATAGAACCGAATATGACAACTCACCACTTCAGCTGCTTCCACCCTGGTCCAAGCTTTATTATTATTTTTTTAACCCAGATTATGGCAATAGCCCTCTAATTGCTCCTTGATTCCGCCCTTTTCCTCTGTAGTCACTTACCTACACTTCAGCCACAAGAGGCCTTTACAAAGTGTTCATCAGATCATCATTCTCTGACTCAAATCTTCACATGGTTAATAGTATAAAATCTAAGGTCCTAACCTTGGCCTCTGAGGTTCCCCTTCTTCCTACTGCATCCGGCCCCTGCCCTCCCTGGATCTCATCATGTCACATTCTGTCCCCCCGTTTGCTCTGCTCTGGCCTCTGGCCTCCTTGCTGTTTCTCAGACAAACCAAGCCCTTTACCATCTCACAACCTGGGGTGCTCTTCCCCTATAAGTAAGTCCCTGTGGCTCATTACTTACCATTTAGGTATCTTCACCACTGGCGCTTCCTCAAAGAGGGGACTTCCTGACCACCCTACCTAAAATACCACCCTTGTTACTCTCTCTCATCCACTGTAATCTTTAGCACTTTTCACAGCTTGGTGTTATGTACACATTTTATTGTTCATTTCTTTTGGAAGAATGTGACACTCACAGGGAAGGGCTTTTTATCTCCATTCCCCTCAAGTGACCTGAGCAACTTCATAGAGTAATTTATTTTTTCTCACTCATTTTTTTCTCACTCACTTGACATATTTGGGAACTGTTAGATTACTAAGAAATGGCACTTTCCAAGAAAGCCAACTTTACAACTAATAGAAGAAAAATATAGTTTTTAATTAAAGTAAAAACACACATGTATTTCATCTGTTCTGGCTTTTACACTGTGTTAAAGTTATTGAGTTCCTAGTACATGCCAGATATGGGGCTAGAACTGAAGGCTTTAAAATGTCACATGGCAGTCTCTGCCCTTAGGATCCTGCCTTCAGATACAAGGCATGGAAGCATTCAACCACACACAAGTGTAGTAAATGCTGTCTTGGCGTGGAGGGATCATTTCTGCTGACTCAGCCTTGAGTATTTATAGATGCCCAGTATCCTCAGATCTTTTCCTCACATTTCTCCTGTGGATCTTTCTCTTCTTCTCTCCTTCCCTCCCTCCTTCCTCCCTCCCTCCCTTCTTTCACTCCTCCCCTCCTCTCTTCCCTCCCCTCAACTCCCCTCCCCTCTCCTCTCATGTGCATGGAGACATACACACAGATACACATCTCTGTATACTCTCTTAACCACCTCCTTCACTTTCTCAAGATACTCATTTGGAAGGAATACCTCTCTGATAACAGTCATTTGTGGAAAGCCTGTAAAGTCTACTAGAATGAATGAAATGCAACACCCCCCCAATGAGTACCTGGTAAAGTTGGAGTAACTATAGAATCCTCTGTTTTCACTCCATGGGCATGTATTGAGTAAGGCCTTGTGGCCATGTTTTTAAAGACAATTACAACTTTGTCTCCAACATTTGCATGAAGTTGTGGACCTGGAAATAGCAAAAAAGAAGAGTGGTTTATATGCTTGTCAGATTGGAGGTTCTAACTCAGTAATAGAAGCAAAGACCAGGTAGCTTTCTTAGCATGAAGGCCAGAGTCTGTGTCCCCCACCCCCTCCACTGTGGCTTCATACTTTACTGTTAGGTTTATATCTGGCCTCAGAGGATTCAGAATAAAAACACTAGTAATGATTGCCGCTACAGATGGAAACCAGGGATGCATCTCTCATCAAGAGTCCTACTGGAGGTTTTGGCCTGAAAGTCCCCTGCAGGACAGTGGCCTAACCCTGGTGAGCCAGCTGTGACCCTACCCTGGCCAGAAGTCATTGTGCAGCACTTGCTCTCATTTCTCAGCAGTTGGGCTTCCAGAACTTCCTGAGTGTGAACTGATGGCAGTACTGCATTTAGAAGGGTGAGTGGGGTTACCCCTCCAATTTCCACCCCCTCTCTAGCCAATCTTAGCTTGTCTGCTGCTTAGAGAATTTCTGTGACCCAGCAACAATGCCATTCCCCTTGGGTGTCTTATTCCAGGGGCTAAGGGTAATCAAATCCCAGGGTACTCTGTTAGTATGGAAATAGAGTGGGGTTGGGAGTGATGTCCCCAGCACTTGATGATTTTCAAGAAACTTCCCAAGAGCAGTGTTGGTCAAACTCTTAGACATTCTCTTTTAAAATGGTTCCTGAGGGGCGCCTGGGTGGCTCAGTTGGTTAAGCGTCTGACTTCAGCTCAGGTCATGATCTCATGGTTCGTGGGTTCAAGCCCCACATTAAGCTCTGTGCTGACAGCTTGGATCCTGGCACCTGCTTTGGATTCTGCATCTCCCTCTCTCTCTGTTCCTCCCCTGCTCTCACTCTGTCTCTCTCTCGAAAATAAATAGAGATTTTTAAAAAATTTAAAATGGTTCCTGAGAAATGGAAGGCAACTTTTCCCATGCCTTGTGCACGGTAACACTTTTTCCTATATTTCCTGGTCTACATCTACATTTCTTTTTCTTGGCGTTACTCACTTACATGGCAATTTTAAAGCAAACAGTGATGACTTGGGAGTGGGATGAGGGGTGGAATAAGAGGGAGAAATTTTCTTTTCTCAATGTATAATAATAAATTGTTCATGAGAGAAATAAGCAATATTTTTATTATGCCATATTCTTTAGTGCATATAGGCTCCTTGTTTTTATTGCATAAATTTTACTTTCATTTGAATACCTTTGATCTATTAACTGGGAAGTTAAACCCAGGGACACGTATTTTAATGTACATAGCACCACATCGTTACCCCACCCCTGATGATTAGAGTACCTAGAATTCCCAGGTGTTCTTCTTTAGCCTTCCTTTCCACTGGAACGCTGAACGTGCTGTCGGTGTATTGCCGATACACAACTTTCTTGTACTTTGAGCCTATGTAAAATTCTTCCTTATCTAAAAATGCATTTGAAACACTTAAACAAAACACACACACATCTGAGGTTAGTATCTGTCTTAATGAAAGTAGAAATTGAATTTTAAATCTTGAATATAGTTTTTATTTAAGTAATTATGCTAATTTTTAATATCACTCTCACATTCCAGCAATAAAGAATAATTTAGAAATACATAGGGGTGCACTATAAAGGAGAACTAAAGACGAATTTCCCTGATGAACATGGATGCAAAAATCCTCAACAAGATACTAGCCAACCAGATCCAACGATACATTAAAGAAACTTATTCACCATGACCAAATAGGATTTATACCTGGGATTCAGGGCTGGTTCAATATCCATAACACAATCAATGTGATACATCACATCAATAAAAGAAAGGACAACAACCATGTGATCCTCTCAATAGATGCAGAGAAAGCATTTGACAAAATACAGCATCCTTTCTTGATAAAAACCCTCAAGAAAGTAGGGATAGAAGGGTCATACCTTGAGATCATAAAAGCCATATATGAATGACCCAACACTAATATCTCCTTAATGGGGAAAAACTGAGAGCTTTCCCCCTAAGGTCAGGAACAAGACAGGGATGTCCACTCTCGCCACTGTTATTCAACATAGTATTGTAAATCTTAGTCTCAGCAGTCAGACAACACATAGGAATAAAAGGCATCTAAATCGTCCAGGAGGAAGTCAAACATTCACTCTTCGCAGATAACATGATACTATATACGGAAAACCCAAAAGATTCCACCAAAAAACTGCTAGAACTGATCCATGAATTCAGCAAAGTCACAGGATATAAAATCAAGGCACAGCAATCAGTTGCATTCCTATATACCAATAATGAAGCAACAGAAAGAGAAATCAAGGAATCAATCCCATTTATAATTGCGCCAACAAACATAAAATACCTAGGAATAAACATAAGCGGAGAGGTGAAAAATCTATACACTGTAAACTATAGAAAGCTTATGAAAGAAATTTAAGAAGACACACAAAAAAGGAAAGATAATCCATGCTCCTGGATTGGAAGAACAAATATTGTTAAAATGTCAATACTACCCAAAGCAATCTACATATTCAATGCAATCCCTATCAAAATAACACCAGCATTCTTCACAGAGCTAGAACAAACAATCCTAAAATTTGTATGGAACCAGAAAAGACCCAAATAGCCAAAACAATCTTGAAAAAGGAAACCAAAGGGGAGAAATCACACTCCTGGCTTCAAGATGTATTACAAAGCTGTAATCAAGACAGTATGGTACTGGCACAAAAACAGACACTCAGATCAATGGAACAGAATAGAGAACCCAGAAATGGACCCACAAACATATGGCCAACTAATCTTTGACAAAGCAGGAAAGGATATCCAATGGAATAAAGACAATCTCTTTAGCAAATGGACAGCGACATGCAGAAAAATAAACCTGGACCACTTTCTTACACCAGACACAAAAATAAACTCAAAATGGATGAAAGACCTAAAGGTAAGACAGGAAGCCATCAAATTCCTAGAGGAGAAAGCAGGCAAAAACTTCTTTGACCTTGGCTGCAGCAACTTCTTACTCAACATGTCTCCAGAGGCAAGGGAAGCCAAAGCAAAAATGCACTATTGGGACCTCATCAAAATAAAAACTTCTGCACAGCAAAGGAAACAATCAGAAAAACTAAAAGATAACCGACGGAATAGGAGAAGATATGTGCAAATGACATATCAGAAAACAGGATAGTATCCAAAATCTATAAACTTCTCAAACTCAACACCCAAAAAAATAATCCAGTGAAGAAATGGGCAAAAGACAGGAATAGACACTTCTCTAAAAAAGACATACAGATGGCTACCAGACCCATGAGAAAATGTTCAACATCACTTTTCATCAGGGAAATACAAATCAAAATCACAATGAGATATCACCTCACACCTGTCAGAATGGCTAACATTAACAACTCAGGCAACAACAGATGTTAGCAAGGATGCAGAGAAAGAGGATCTCTTTTTCCCTGCTGGTGGGAATGAAAACTGGGGCAGCTACTCTAGAAAACAGTATGGATGTCCCTCAAACAATTAAAAATAGAACTACCCTGCAACCAAGCAATTGCACTGCTAGGTAATTTACCCAAGGGATACAGGTATGCTGTTCCGAAGGGGCACATGCACCCCAATGTTTATAGCAGCACTATTAACAATAGCCAAAGTATGGAAAGAGCCCAAATGCCATCGATGGATGAATGGATAAAGAGGAGGTGGTATACATATACAATGGAGTATTACTCAGTGATCAAAAAGAATGAAATCTTGCCATTTGCAACCATGTGGATGGTAACTGGAGGGTATTATGCTAAGTGAAATTAGTCAGAGAAAGACAAATATCATATGAATTCACTCATATGAGGAATTTAAGATAGCAAACAGATAAACATAAGGGAAGGGAAGCAATATATATAATATAAAAAGAGGGAGGGGGAAAAAAACATATGAGACTCTTAAATATAGAGACCAGAGGGTTGCTGGAGGGGTTTTGGGAGGAGGGATGGCCTAAATGGGTAAGGGGCATTAAGGAAGACACTTGTTGGAATCAGCACTGGGTGTTATACATAGGGGTTGAATCACTGGAATCTACTCCTGAAATCATTGTTGCACTATATGCTAACTAACTTAGATGTAAATTAAAAAATAAAAGATTAATTAATTAAAAAAAAAAAGAAATAGATAGGGGTGGTAAAAAGGGAGTGGAGCCATCTGAGTGCTGGCCTTGACTCTTCCATTAGATAATGACCTCCAGCTAGTTATTGCCTGTTGCAGCCTCAGTTTCCTCATCCCTAAAATGAGGTATGAGATGAGATGATATCTAAGGTTTCTCTACAGTTCTAAAATTCTGCACCCATATTTCATCAGTGAAGTGTTCTCTCATTACTTGTGTCTGGTTTATAAGAACTGAAGTGGCCCAGTGTTCCCAGCCACTCCCTTTATCTAACGTTTTCATTGACTCTTCATGGCTCCTTCAGCCTTTTGACTATTTTACCCCCATCAATTGAAATAACATTTTACTCCTTTACACTGCAGTCAAACTAACCAGCTAACCTTTGCTTAGCTATAGGCTACCAGTCATTTTGTACACCCCAGATCTGAACACATGCCCGTCCCGATCTCTCAAATCCTTTCCAGGAAAGGTTAGTACATGGCGTATGAGGTGATAGAGGGGAAAGTGGTTAGAAAAGTCTAAAAGAAGTGTCAAGTGATACTGTTTTAAATGTAGTTTCTGAAGCTCTAATAATGATCATTTACTTACATTTATTCACAATGAACATACTTTTTACATCCATCATGTACATGTTATTGGCGGTTTTGAACCATATTTTCCCTATAAATTCTTGGAGGACAGAGATCATGTCTACTATACTGCCCTCAAGAATTTAAAATATTCTTAAAATAGTTTTAAGAATGTAAAATAACTGAGGCACCTAGGTGGCTCAGTCAGTTAAGCGTCTGACTTCGGCTTAGGTCCTAATCTCCATGGTTTGTGAGTTCGAGCCCACATTGGGCTCTGTGCTCCAGCTCAGAGCCTAGAGCCTGCTTCGGATTCTGTCTCATTCTCTCTCTGCCTCTCCCCCACTTATGCTCTGTCTCTGAAAAATAAATGAATGTAAAAAAAATCTTTTAAAGAATGTAAAATAACTGATTACTAGAGTGATAAGGAAATCTTTGAAGGAAAGATGAGACACGCAGCAAATGTCTGATAAGGAAAATAGTATTTTAGCTTTGAATTTAGGCATTGATTTTTGTTTAAGTTTGAAAGTCAATAGCAAGATATAGGCACAAGAATATAAAAAGACAATCCAACAGAAAAGAAAGTGAGATGAATGACTATAAAGAATCAAATAAGGTGGAGATTTTCCTGTGATAAAATTGCAAGAACAGAAATTAATGAGGAAAGGATCAGGGGAAGCATTTTGTTACTGCTCTGTTGTTATTTAATGCAACTATTTGTTTTTCTACAATTGAGTGTAATTCTTAATTCTCTGAAAGAGAAAACTAAAAAAAAGAAAAACTTAGGAATCAAAATCTGGAGAATTACTTTTGTTCTTGTAAGTGATGCAGCTCCTTTTCCCACTCCCTGCTTGGGGAATAATCCCACTCCACCTCCACTGCCGCGATGTAGTAGGTCCGCTGTCCCTGGGAGGACCTTGGGTTCTCAGCCTGTTGCCTGCATGTGTTCACAGTGTATTTTTGCTTCATGCCTCCCGTATAGTGATCGGTTGTTAAGCACTCAACGTCAAATGTCCCTGAAATGGTATATAAGAGAGCATGTCACTCCTTTGTTCAGCACCTCTATGGCTCCTCAGCTCACCCAGAATCAACGCCAAAGTCCTCAATGTGGCCTCAGTTAGATGATCACATCACCTATCACTCACGCTGCTCTAGTCACAGAGGCCTCTTTGCTATTCTTAGAACAAGTCAAGTATGTGCCTGCCTCAGGGCCTTTGTACTTGTACAAAGTGTACTTTGTACACTCCTCCCCCAATTATCCACATAGTCCATGTTCTCAATTCATTCAAGCTTCCCTTTAATTGTCAGAAAATGTTTACTCACCTTCCCCCATCAGTCAGCCCCTTTTTCTGCCCTATTTGCTCAAACCACTTAGTTTTATATACATATGTGTGTATATGTGTGTGTGTGTGTGTATGTGTATATATATGTTTGTGTGTGTGTATGTGTGTGTATGTGTGTGTATACACACACATACACACACATATAAAATCGCTTGTTGTCTGTCTCCCTGCATTAGAATTTCCACTTCACAAGAGCAGACACTTATACATTTTTTCTTCACTGTTGTATTTATACTTGTCTAATGAATAAAGAAAGAGGTGACATTGGACTTGTCTTATGTTATAATGGCATATAATGAACCAAATAAAGCCTGAAGCAAGTTAGTGTGTTTCACATTTTGGTTAAAGTGCTTTCTTTTTGTTTTTGTTTGTTTTGCTCATTCATAACCAGACCTGCAGGTATCTCTGAATTCGCATGGCTATAGTTCTAGTACAGGACACTCAACTGCAAACAACCAACAAGCCAACACGACATGTAGGCTACAGAGAGATGACAAAAAGTTTAACTACAGAGCTGTTATGGAAGTCATTCCCTTTTTAGTCTGATTTTTCAGCCATCTTTAAAAGGATCATAACTTAAAAAGAGACATCTCGAGGATTCTACTGTGTGGAAGTGGGAGAAACCACAGTCTACTCTTCATTTGTCACACCCCCACCCTCAACAAGCAGGAAATGGACCTGTCTGGCCCATACTTAGCTAATAGTGGCCCAGACATGCTCTTCAAGGGAAGGAAGGGAACTTGGGAGGCTTAGAGAAGGAATGAGTTCATCACCCAACATAGGGTTGAAAACCAAAATGACTGACATGAATTGATTCCATAGAGACTTGTCTTGACTTTAAAGAAATTCACCTTGAGCATCAGGCTGCATGAAGAGTGTAAGACTTGTTTGAGGGAAGAGGTTTCCTGTGTCTCTTCTTTCTCCTTTTGACAGATATGTGTTTCCTGTAAAGTAAATCCCGTGTACATCAGCCTCATTTCCAGCGCTGAATAAGTACCACACGACTGACTCTCTTTTGCACATACTGAGACCAGGCTGATTCCCATACATGAATCCATTCATGGCTGTAAAATTTGGGAAATAATATTTGGAAAGTGGTTTATCTGATGTCCCACTACACGGTGATCTCCCAGATTTTCCAGAGCGAACTCTGTTTATTTAATTTTTGAAAGCCCCATTCATGCCTGCCCACCTCTTTATGTGTCTGGAGTGTCTCTGAGACTTCTTGTTAGACGCAGCACTCCCAGAGTAGTCCCTGGCTGGAAGGAGAAGAGCTGAACACAGAGTCCTTGAAGTTTCGCACTGCTCTTCCCCACTAACTACTTCTTAGTCCTCTCAAGAGTCATATGTGTGAGCTCTCAAATGTATGAATAATTACAGCTGTTCCTGGGCACCGTAGACTGAGAATGTTGTTGCTGCTCTAGGATGGAAAAGTCTCTGATTCATCTTGAATAACAGGGGAGAGTAAATGCAGGATGTTTTCTCTCACTGCTATTACTAATAGATGATACTCTCAACTCCTCCAAAATGTAAAATTGCAAACTCAAAAGGAATATCTTAATGAGTATAGATAGTACTGACTCAAAAAAAAAAAAAACCCACCAGTATCAGTTTGTAACGCAACTTTACATTTGTTTCTTCTGACCACAGTGATTTTCACATGTAGTCTGTTAGCAGTGTGGGCATTCTGAATAATTAACTCACTATCTAAACCTCTAGAATTACCCTGGGAGCTAAAAAGAAAATCTGATGCTAGGTTTCAATTAAATAAAAATTTCTGGAGGTTGCCCTGAGCATTAAAAAAACGGTTTTAACAATTTTGAAAAACTCCCAGGGAACTCTAATTTATAGTCATTGGTAAGAATCATTAAAGTTCATTTTCAAGAGAGGTTGTATCTTTCTTCATATTGAATAATAAAATGAGGCTGTCATTATGAAGCCACAGATGAGAAAAGCATCTAACCCAGTAGTTCTCAAGTTTAAGCAAATATCATAATGATGGAGAGGGTTTGTTAAATAGATTGCTGGCCCCACCCATAAAGTTTCTGTCAGTAGGTAGGAGCTGGGGCCCAAGAATTTGCATTTCTAACACGTCTGTGGGTGATGCTGAAGCTGCTGATCCAAGGGCTACATTTTAAGAACCATGCATCTAATTGATATATTTTGCAGGTTTCATTATTCTAAATTAAGCAAAATGAGGAATAACTGACTGATAACTTAAATATCAATATTACCCTCAGAGTTGTATATAATCATTTATTTAAAATTAACCAATGGGCAAAGCTTTAGCATTTTGATTTAATTAAAAGCACTACATGGGCAGTACTGAAATAACTTAATATTGATGGATGATGTATACTTACAGTGCATCTTATTAGATTCCTGAAAGTCTTCATCTTCCTTATCTACCAGGTGAGGTGCAGTTGTAAACATTCTAATATTATCATCTAGGAGTAAACTTTCATTCTCATCAAACACTGTGGGAAATAAATAGAACTCCTTGTCTACATCTTTCTGTAAATTGAAACAAGAACAAGGAAGTGAAAATAGGATAAGTGAAGCAGAAAGACTTGCATGTACACAATACTATTTGTTCACAAATTCACTCAAGGAAGGATAAGAAGTTTCCATTCTTCTTTGTAGATGGAGCTCATGAAAGACTCCAGCTGACCACCAGAATTTCCATCAGCATCTATGCAGATTTTTGGTTCAACATGATGTAAGCCTCTCTGTGCGCATAAAAGTTCTGACTCTTCCTGCCCATACCAAGTAAACACACCAAAAACAATTATTAAAATAGGGGGAATATGAGCCTGTGCCAGAAATTAGGGAAGTGACATCCGCATACATGAAAACTTGAAGAATTTCTGTAAGGCAGAGCAGGGGAAGCAGGTAGAGGGAGGAACTGTCTGAAGTGAAGAAACAGAGTGCCAAATGAGCTGGAACAGGAATTCACACAATCTCAGTCATCTGGACAAACAGTCTCACTTCCTTTCCCCTTGTCCCTGGTGAAAAATAAGCAAGCAGAAATGCTATCTGGTCTATGAAATGTCCCAGTAGTTAAGAAGAAGGCAATTAGTCTAAGAAATCAAAGCATACGAGCCCCTGAAAACAGGATACTCCCTCAAATAAGAGAAACTTTAGAGATTATTGCATGTCTTTTTTCTGAGATAGTTTTTTTTTGTCAGATAAAAAACATGATTATAAAATTTTTAAAATCCAACTAAAGCAGAGACCTGAAGGTTAGATCCTACAGAAAACTGAATCAATGATGGAGATAATGTTAAGAAAGCTCCCATGAATCAGAACAAAAAGATTCAAAGGTATACACAGTAATAATTTCAGAAAGAGAGACACTATAAAGGGGAAAAACATAATGATAATAAACAATAGTAGGAATGTTTACCACCATAAAAAGAAAAGACTAGAATATTCAGATTCAAAGTCTTCACTGAAAACAAGGCAAAATCAGTTATAGAGATCTGTGCTTTAAAATATTCTGGCAAAATTTTTTAATTTCAGGCATAGACAATTTCTACAGTAATTCATTTTAAAAGTGTTATCACAAACACTGGACGTCTCTAGTACAATAAATGTCAGAAGAAGATGGAGTAGCATTTATATTTTTGAGGGAAAAAGATTATGATATGAAAGTTCTATATTTGGCAAAGAACAACAAAAATACATTCTTGGGTCTTGGTTGAGCAACCAATCCTTGATTTTGCCTAGGATTATGATCCCAGGGTCCTGGGATCTAGCTCTGCATTGGGCTCCATGCTGAGCATGGAGCCTGCTTGAGATTTCTCTCTCTCTCTCTCTCTCTCTCTCTCTCTCTCTCTCTTTCTGTCTGCCTCTCCCCTGCTCTTTCTTACTAAAACAAAATTTAAGAAAATATTAAAAACACATTCTCAGATATGTAGGGATTCCAGATGAGGACTTCTATGATCACTTGAATTCTGATCTACAGAAAAAACTTCAGGGGCACCTGGGGGGCTTAGTTGGTTAGGTGTCTGACTTCAGCTCAGGTCATGTTCTCATGGTTCATGTGCTGACAGCTAAGAGCCTGGAGCCTGCTTCAGATTCTGTGTCTCCCTCTGTCTCTGTCCCTTTCCTGCTTGTGCTTTCTCTCTCTCTGTCTCTCAAAAATAAATAAACATTTAAAAAAAGAAAAAGAAAAAGAAAAAACTTCAGTGAGAAGTTTACAGGTCATGTTTTCTGGTCATGATGAAACAAAACTAAAAAATACTAATAAAAGGACAAAAAGTTAACAAAATTAAAAAGATCATATTTGATCCAAATTACTCTTAGATAAAAGAGAAAGAAAAAATGAATTACTAAATATTTAGTAAGCAATGTCCATGAGAACAATGCATAATGTATGGAATATAAATAAATACGCAAACTGAAAGTCTGAAATGCTTTTTAAGTAAAACCAAATAAAAATAAATGTTTATGAATATCTGAAAATTTTAGAGAAATAAAATGGGAAAATAGGAATTAATAAAGGCAAAAGCAGAACTGTTTAATAAATTAGAGCACAAATTAAAATGGTTAAACCTAAAAATGTATTCTTTGAAAAGACTAATAAAACACAAAAACCTCTGGCAAGTCTAATAAAAAAAATTGGGAGACAACCCAAATATACCACATTAGTAATGAGAAAGGACTATAACCATATATATATGGGGGAAGGAAAAAAGATCATTACGTACAATAAATATGATAAGTTGATTTAGAACAAGGTAACTGAACGGACCAATATCCATGGGTCAAATAAAAATGTGATTGAAACATAAACAAACAAACAAAAAAACAAAAAAGAAAATCCTAACTACTTCTTTTTAAAAGTCACATACTCGAAAAAATTTTACAGAAAATTTCTTTCAAATCTAAGGATCAGGTAATTCCTATTTAAACAGTTGCAAAATACTAAAAACATGGAAATATTCCCAATCTATTTAATTAAGATAGTATAAACATGATATAATAACTAAAAAAGCAAACAAAATGCAAAATAATGTCACTTATCATTTAGGAGAGAAATTGAAAATAAATTACTACCAATTTACTACAGAAATATACTGAAAAAAAAATTTAAAAACCACAGTGCTCAATAATGTTTCTCTCAAGAAATGCAAGACTGGTTCAATATTAGGAAATCTTTAATGTAGTTGGTCAGGCTTATAGGTCAAAGGGGAAAAGATACATAATAATTTCAAAGAAATCTAAAAAAATTTTTAATAAAATTTGATATTTTGACCCTAGCTATTCCCTCTGCTTTCCCTCAGATCCTTGCAAGTCTATCTCCTTGAAATTGAGATCTCCTACCTCAAATATTACATCCACCTTATCTAAACTCGGATTCCTGTTCACTATCACATTACCCTAAATAGAAATTCCGTGTTCATGGATAGGAAGACTCAACACTGCCAAGTTGCCAGTTCTTCCCAATTTGATCTATAGAGTCAATGCAATTCCAATAAAAATACCAGAAAATTATTTGTAGGTATCAACAAAGTGATTCTAAAGTTTATATGGAGAGGCAAAAGACCCAAAATAGCCAACACAATATTGAAGACTGAAAGACTGACATTGTCCAACTTCAAAAATGTCTACAATACTATAGCAATCAAGACAGTATGGTACTGGGGCACCTGGGTGGTTCAGTTGGTTAAGTGTCTGACTCTTGATTTTGGCTCAGGTCATGATCTCATGGTTCATGAGATCAAGCCTCAAATCAAGCCCCATGTTGAGCCTCACTTTATGCTATGCACTGACAGTGTAGATCTTGCTTGGGATTTCTCTCTCTTCCCCTCCCTGGCTTGCATATGCGCTCGCGCTCTCTCTCTCTCTCTCTCTCTCTCTCTCTCTCTCTCTCTCTCTCTCTCCCCCAAAACAAATAAATAAACATTAAAAAAAAAAGACAGTGTGGCAATTGGCAAAAGAACAGAACAATAAATCAGACTAGAAGTAAACTCACAGTCAACTGATCTTTGACAAAAGAGCAAAGGCAATACAAACAAAGATAGTCTTTGAAACAAATGGTGATATAACAACTGGACATCTACATGCTACAAAATAAACCTAGACACAGATCTTATGCTCTTCACAAAAATGAACTCAAAATGGATCACAGACCTAAATATAAAAGGCAAAATCATAAAGCTCCTAGACAATAGCATGAGAGAAAATCTAGATGACCTTGGTTGTAACTTTTTAGATACAACACCAAAGGCACAATCTATAAAAGAAATAATTGATAAACTGGACTTCATTAAAATTATAATTTATGCTCTATAGAAGATAATTTCAATAGAATCAAGAAAACAAGCCACAGAGTGGGAGATAATATTTGCAAAAGACACATCTGATAAAGAACTGTTATGCAAAATATCAAGGAACTTTTAAAATTTCAACATTAAGAAAACAAACAACCCAATTAACCAATAGGCAAAACACCTTAACAGACACCTCACCAAAGAAGATACACAGATGGAAAATAAGCATATGAAAAGATCCTCTACTTCATATATCATTAAGGAAATGCAAATTAAAACAACAATGGGATATCACCACACACCTATCAGAATGACCAAAATCTGGAACATTGGCAACACCAAATACTGGCAAATATGTGAAACAACAGGAACTTCCATTCATTTCCACCAGGAATACAAAATGGGATAGCCATTTTGGAAGACATTTGGTGATCTCTTATAAAACTAAATACACTTTTACCATATGATCCAGCAATTAGGCTCTTTGATATTTACCCAAAGGGGCTGAAAACTTACGTCTACACAAAAACCTGCACGTGAGTGTTTATGGCATCTTTGTGCAAAATTGCCAAAACTTGGAAGCAACCAGGATGTTCTTCAGTAGGTGAATGGATAAATAATCTGTGGTACATCCACACAGTGGAATATTATTTAGCACTAAAAAGAAATGAGCTATTAAGCCATGAAAAGACTTGGAGGAAACTAAAATGTCTTTTACCAAGTGAAAGAGGTCAATCTGAAAAACCATATACTGTATGATTCCAACTAAATAACATTCTGGAAAAAGGTAAAACTATAAAGACATTAAAAAGAACAGTGGTTACCAGGGGTTGGGATTGGCAGTCAGGGATAAATAGGTAAAACACATGGTTTTTAGGGCAGTGAAAATAGTCTACATGATATCGTAATGGTGGATACTTGTCATTATCCATTTGTCTACCAAGAGTGAACCCTAAAGTAAACCCTAAAGTAAACTATGGACTTTGGACGATAACAATGTGTCAGTGTAGGTTCATCAATTGTAACACATGCACCACTCTGTTGGAAATGTTGGTATTGGAGGAGGGTGTGGGGGATGGGTAGGGAATAGGTGGGAAATCTCTGCACTATTATTACTTTATTTCATTTTATTTTATTTTAGAGAGAGAGAGAGAGAGAGAGAGTGTGTGTGTGTGTGTGTGTGTGAGAGAGCAGGGAAGAGAGGCAGAGGGAGAGAGAAAATCTTAAGTAGGCTGGGATCATGACCTGTGCCAAAATCAAGAGTCAGACCCTCAACTGACTGAGCCAACCAGATGCCCTTCTGTACTTTATTCTTAATTTTGCTATTAACCTTAAAGTGTTCTAAAAATTGGTTTTAAAAGCAAGATGGCAGAATAGCACGGACGTTCTTTTTGCATCTCTCACCCCTGAAATGCAGCCAGATCAACACTAAACCATCCTTCACACCTAGAAAACTGATTTGAGGATTAACACAACAATATGCACAACCAGAACCACAGAACTCAGCAGGTATGCAGTGCAGAGAGGTGAACTGGGGGAGAAAGAAGCTGCAGAGGGCAGGGAGCTGTTTTTGCTTGCAAAAAAAGGACAGATGGGGGGAGAATACAAGAAAAGCAACCCCCCTCCAAAAGCAGCTGGAGAGAAAGTGGAAAAGTGAAAATATCTGCAGGGACTGAACTAAAAAGGGAGAAAGGAGAAAGCAGAGGGTTCAAATTCCATTAAGACTCTATACACAAGGGGAGTGCAGAGTCTGAAACTCTGAAGCTTGATACCTGGTGGATCTCTGGTGGGAAGGGCAAATCTCCAGAAGCATAGAGTAAGGTCTTTGGAGTCCTCAGGGCACATGGGGGGGAGGGGGTGGTTCCGTTGCTGGGAAGACATTTGGTAGAGGCTGTGTGACCTCCTCACAGGCAAAGGGCTCAGAGTACCCCTGAGAACAACCACATCCACTGGTGTTGGAACAAGGATGTTAAGGGGGAAGCCTGGCACCAGATGTGTGTTGTGATTTTCCATATCTGAAATACTGCTGCTACAAGACTGCAGAAATGTTTTCTGGGGTGGGCTGGTACCTAGCCACAGTCTCTGGGCATCAGCAGCAGCAAGGTCTTGGGAACATTCCTGGGTGTGGGCAAGCATCCAGCCACTGCTCAGTGAGACCCTCCCCCAGAGGGTCTCAGCAGGTCAAAGCCACAGTCCCTCAGAAGTGAGGGGTTGGGAAACACAGCCCCAAATGATATAAAACTCAGGAGGGAGTTGCTGCCTGGCAGCATAACGACCTGGTCACAGATAAGTGTAGTAGCAGGGAGTAGATGGAAGCAGAAGACAAAGGAGGGATGCTTGACTGCAAGTCAGTGAGAGCACAAAGTTCTGATACTAGAGACTGGGTACATGGGTGACACCATTTTCACTGCTCCTGCACATGTGTATACACGCCTACACTTACCACAACAATTCACCCCAGTAAGCTAAGCAGCGCCATCTAGTGGAAAATGGAGCCATTACATTAAACCCCGCCCAACTGGGCCAACAGCTCTCTTGACAAACACAAGTGTCTCCACCTGCTTAGAGTATGAAGTGTTTCCTGGCTTGACTTCTATGGGAAACCAAATGTAATTTAAATTGTATTTCATTCTGCTCACTGGTCCTTTTATTCAATAATTTTTTTCTTTTTCTTTTCTTTTCTTATTCTTGAATACAGAAGGAAAAAAAATTTTTATTTTCCATTTTTATTAAAATTTGTTTAATTTTTTTCTACTATATTTTTTACTTTTTGTAAATTTTTAAAATTCAATATACTTTCAACATTTCATTTTATTCTATTTTATTGTATTCATTTTTCAAATTTTCAAATGTTTTCCTTTTTTTCCTTTTTTTCTTCTTTCCTTTTTTTCCCTCTAATCTATCAAGCTTCTTTCAACAACCAGATCAAAACGCACATAGGATGTAGCATAATTTATTTGATTTGTGTCGTTTTTAATTTTTAATTTTAGTATTTTTAACTTTATTAATATTCTTCCTTCACAATGAGGAAATGAAGGAATTCACCCCAAAATAAACAACAGGAAGAAATGACAGCCAGGGACTTAACCAACACAGATACAAGAAAGATGTCTGAACCAGAATTTAGAATAATGATAATAAGAATACTAGCTGGGGTTGAAAATAGACTAGAATCCCTTTCTGCAGAGATAAAAGAAGTAAAAGCTAGTCAGGATGAAATAAAAAATGCTATAACTGACCTGCAATCTCAAATGGATGCTACAGTGGCAAGAATTGATGAAGCAGGGCAGGGAATCAGTGATAACAGGGGACAAACTTATGGAGAATAATGAAGCAGAAAAAAAGACGGAGACTAAGGCAAAAGAGCACAAAATAATAATTAGAGAACTCGGTGACTCATTAAAAAGAAATAACATCAGAATCACAGGGGTACCAGAAGATGAAGAGAGACAAAAAGGGGTAGAAATTTCATGTGAGCAAATCATAGCAGAAAACTTTCCTAACCTGGGGAAAGACAAAGACATCAAAATCCAGGAAGCACAGAGGACTTCCATAAGATACAACAAAAACGACCATCAGCAGGCATATCATAGTCAAATTCACAAAAGACTCAGGCATGGAAAGAATGATGAAAGCAGCAAGGGAAAAAAAGTCCTTAACCTACAAGGGAAGGCAGATCAGGTTTGCAGCAGACCTATCCACAGAAACTTGGCAGGCCAGAAAGGAATGGCAGGATATATTCAATGCACTGAACCAGAAAAATATGCAGCCAAGAAGTCTTTCTCCAGCAAGGCTTTCATTCCAAACAGAAGGAGAGATTAAAAGTTTCCCAGACAAATAAAACTTAAAGGAGTTCATGACCACTAAACCAGCCTTGCAAGAAATTATAACGGGGACTCTGAGGGAACAAAAGACAAAACAAAACAAAACAACCCCCCCCCCCAAAACCCAAAAAATCTGAAAAGACCGAAAGCAACAAAGACTAAAAAGGACCAGAGAACACCACCAGAAACTCCAACTCTACAAGAAACGTAATGGCAATAAACTCCTATCTTTCAGTACTCACTCTAAATGTCAATGATCTAAATGCTCCAGTCAAAAGACATAGGGTAACAGAATGGATAAGAAAACAAGATCCATCTATATGCTGTTTACAAGAAACCCATTTTAGACCTAAAGTCACCTTCAGATTGAAAATAAGGGGATGGAAAACCATCTATCATGCTAATGGTCCACAAAAGAAAGCTGGAGTAGCCATATTTTATCAGACAATCTAGACTTTAAAATAAAGACTGTAACAAGAGATGAAGAAGGGCATTATATCATAGTTAAGGGGTCTATCCACCAAGAAGACCTAACAATTGTAAACATTTATGCTCCAAATGTGGCACACCCAAATACATAAATCAATTAATCACAAACATGAAGAAACTCATTGATAATAATACCATAATAGTAGAGGACTTCAACATCCCATGTACAACATTGAACAGACCATCTAAACAGAAAATCAACAAGGAAACAATGGCTTTGAATGACACACTGGACCAGATGGACTGAACAGATATATTCAGAACATTTCATCCTAAAGCAGCAGAATACACACTCTTCTCCAGTGCACATGGAACGTTCTCCAGAATAGATCACATACTGGGACACAAATCAGCCCTCAACAGGTACAAAAAGATCACGATCATACCGTGCATATTTTCAGACCACAATGCTATGAAACTCGAAATCAACCACAAGAAAAAATTTGGAAAGGTAACAAATAGTTGGAGACTAAGGAATATGCTACTAAAGAATGAATGGGCTAACCAAGAAGTTAAAGAGGAACTAAAAAGTACATGGAAGCCAATGAAAATGATAACACCACAGCCCAAACCTCTGAGATGCAGCAAAGGCAGTTATAATAGGGAAGTATATAGCAACCCAGGGCCTCCTAAAGAAGGAAGAAAGTTCTCAGATGTACAACCTAACCTTACACCTTAAAGAGCTGGAAAAAGAACAGAAAATAAAGCCCCAAACCATAAGAAGGCAGGAAATAATAAAGATTAGAGCAGAAATCAATGCTATCGAAACCAAAAATATAGAACAGATCAATGAAATCAGGAGCTGGTTCTTAGAAAGAATCAAAAAAATTGACAAACTCCTACCCAGTTTGATCAAAAAGAAAAAGGAAAGGACCCAAATAAATAAAATCAAGAATGAGAGAGGAGAGATCGATCACAACCAACACTGTAGAAATACACACAATAATAAGAGAATATTATGAGCAATTATGCGCCAATAAAATGGGCAATCTGGAATAAATGAACACATTCCTAGAAACATATAAACTTCCAAAACTGAAACAGGAAAAAATAGAACATTTGAATAAACCCATAACCAGGAAAGAAATTTAATTAGTAATCAAAAATCTCACAAAAAACAAGAGTCCAGGGCCAGAAGGCTTTCCAGGGGAATTCCAGCAAGCCATTTAAAGAAGACTTAACACCTATTCTTTTGAAGCTGTTCCAAAAAATAGAAATGGAAGGAAAACTTCCAAACTCTTTCTATGAAGCCAGCATTACCTTGATTCCAAAACCAGACAAAGACCCCACTAAAAAGGAGAACTACATGTCACAAAAACAGACACTCAGATAAATGGAACAGCACAGAGAACCCAGAAAAGGATCCATAAACGTATGGCTAACTAATTTTTGACAAAGCAGGAAAGAATATATAATGGAATAAAGACAGTCTCTTTAGCAAATGGTGTTGGGAAAACTGGACAACAACATGCAGAAAAATAAACCTGGACCACTTTCTTACACCAGACACAAAAATAAACTCAAAATAGATGAAAGACCTAAAGGTAAGACAGGAAGCCATCAAAATCCTCAAAGAGAAAGCAAACAAACACCTCTCTGATCTTGGCTGCAGCAACTTCTTACTCAACATGTCTCCAGAGGCAAGGGAAACAAAAGCAAAAATGAACTACTGGGACCTCATGAAAATAAAAAGCTTCTGCACAGAAAAGGAAACAATCAGCAAAACTAAAAGGAAACTGATGGAATGGGAGAAGATATGTGCAAATGACATATCAGAAAACAGGTTAGTATCTAAAATCTGTAAAGAACTTCTCAAACTCAACACCCAAAAACAAATAATCCAGTGAAGAAATGGGCAAAAGATATGAATAGATACTTCTCCAAAGAAGACATCCAGATGGCTACCAGACCCATGAAAAAATGTTCAACATCACTCTTCATCAGGGAAATACAAATCAAAACCACAATGAGATACCACCTCACACCTAATGTCAGAACGGCTAACATTAAAAACTCAGGCAACAACCGATGTTGGCGAGGATGCAGAGAAAGAGGATCTCTTTTGCCCTGCTGGTGGGAATGAAAACTGGGTCCGCCACTCTGGAAAACAGTATGGATGTTCCTCAAAAAATTAAAACTAGAACTACCCTACGACCCAGCAATTGCACTACTAGGTATTTACCCAAGGGATACAGGTATGCTGTTTTGAAAGGGCACACGCACCCCAATGTTTATAGCAGCGCTATCAACAATAGCTAAAATATGGAAAGAGCCCAAATGTCCATCAATGTATATGTGTGTGTGTGTGTGTGTGTGTGTGTGTGTGTGTATAGATAGATAGATAGATAGATAGATAGATAGATAGATAGATACAGTGGAGTATTACTCAGCAATCAAAAAGAATGAAATCTTGCCATTTGCAACTATGTGGATGGAACCAGAGGGTATTATGCTAAGCGAAATTAGTCAGAGAAAAACAAATATCATATGACT
This sequence comes from Felis catus, assembly GCF_018350175.1. Taxonomy (NCBI): domain Eukaryota; kingdom Metazoa; phylum Chordata; class Mammalia; order Carnivora; family Felidae; genus Felis; species Felis catus. Next base: position 114,817,706 of record NC_058376.1, on the reverse strand, counting down.
TCACTCATATGAGGACTTTAAGACACAGAACAGATGAACACAAGGGAAGGCAAGCAAAAATAATATAAAAACACGGAAGGGGACAAAACATAAAAGACTCTTAAATACAGAGAACAGAGGGTTACTGGAAGGGTTGTGGAAGGTGGGATAGGCTAAATGGGTAAGGGAAATTAAGGAATCTAGTCCTGAAATCATTGTTGCACTATATGCTAACTAACTTGGATGTAAATTACACAATAAATATATTTTAAAAAAAGAAAAAAATGCTCTAAAAAATCAAGCTGACAAAAGAATAATGGAAAACAAATGGTTTCCATTATGGTTTATTAACCATAAGGTAAAAACCATAAAGCTAAAACCATAAAGCTAAAAAATAAGAGGTAAGGGAATAGATGAGAGGGGAGAAAGGATAGGCTAGACTTTGTTGAATATGCATCTTTTTGTAGATCTGATGTTGGAACCAGGTGAATATGTTACATAATTACAAAATAATATTGTAATTATTATTCCTAAAAGACAATTCCTAAAAGAAATAGAAGTAAAATAAATTAAATAAACCTGTGTATCTGGTGAGTGGCAAAACTATGCAGAGAAGAACTATTCCAAGCAACTTTAACTCTGTAATTTGACTGAACATTTCCAGTGGGATCTATTCGAAGGACAAAAAAGGGCAGCAAACAAATCTTAAATTGTTTTCAGTAATTATATTGTTGGTTCTGGTATTGTAACTGTGATTCTGAGGCTGTGGTAGGTATATTGTGTGATGAATTGAGTGAATATTTATCTTGTTATCATTGAGAACTAAGATTTTTCGGTACAGCTAAAGGGAGATACACATGTAAGATTAATAAGGTTAAGTGAATAAAAAAAAAACACAAAAAGAATCTTTAGACCTGAATTTGAATAAAATGTATCAGTATAAACTCATGATGAATTTTATCTTAAACTTTCCCCCCAGTTCTGCCCATTGAAAAGGCCTTTAGAAACAATGATTAGGCCAATAGAAATTAGCACCCATAAGTGTTCAGATTATGGTTCAAAAAATAATTTTTTACCCAAAGAACTACGGCTTTTTGGGAGAAATGGCTGATCCCAGGTCTGGCTCAGAAAATGTGCAATATGAACCTTAAATAGCCTTTTATACTAGAAATCAAGGAAGCTGCAAAGACTATGAAGTTCATGTAAAAATCAAGGAGTCAACCTGAACAAATCCCCTCAGGGGCAAAAAATAGGATACTTTGGGCATCAGTAGGGATAATGGCAATGAATTCAAACATACCAAATATACTTAAATATGTGAGTTCACAATAGTACTCAAAAAGAAAAGAGGGGCACCTGGGGTGGCTCAGTCGTTTAAGTGTCTGACTTCAGCTCAGGTCATGACGTCGTGGTTCATGAGTTCTAGCCCTGCATCAGGCTCTATGCTGACCACTCAGGCCTGGAGCCTGCTTCAGATTCTGTGTCTACCTCTCTCTGTGCCCCTCCCCTGCTCATGCTCTCTCTCTCTCTCTCTCTCTCTCTCTCTCTCTCTCTCTCTCAAATAAATAAGCATCAAAAACATTTTTTTTAAAAAAAAGAAAAGAAATTATGAAAAATCTTTGAAGTATGCTAGTGGAGAACTATCACTTTGAAAACTTGTAAATAAAGGGAAAGAATCAAACATTGGTCATTCCTTGCTTATATGATATGAACCTCAGGCTAACCAAACAATCCATTAAGGGAAGTTTCCATTTATGGAGGTATACTGGCTAATAAATAAAGAAGAATGATGGGTGGGTGGCACCCACCATAGAATAGTAAAATAGAATTTTACTATTGTGCAACCCCTGTTGGCTTATGAATCTAGGAAATGGTTGTCAGTGGCTGACAATATTCCCAACTGAGAGACAATTATATATTATATACCCCCTGATGGAAGTACACAGTACCACACTTGGAAGTTGTATTGGAAAAAAAAAATCTAACCTGAATCTGATCAAGCCTGTTGACCTAGCCACTGATTTATATGAAATTGAGAGAAAGAGAAACAAACATGCTAAAGGAATGCAATCAGTAAAATCTAGGCATGAGAAACTGCTGTAAGATAAATATCCTTGCAACAGAAAAAATGCAATGAAATAATCTTGAGAAACATAACAACTGATTGCAATGTGTGTAATTATTTGGGTACTGATTCAGACAACAAAATTGAAATAACTGAGAGGCAACTGGGGAAATATGAATACACTGATTGGAAATTTGATAAAATTTGATAAAAAATTGATAATACTAAGAGGTTATTACGATGATGATTTTAAGGTATGACAATTATATTGAAGGCATTTTTAAGAGGGTACTTATCTTTTAAAGGTTCATAGTAAAATACTTAGTTGAGAGATAAAAATATGATGGAGGTATATTTCTATTTCCTGGTCAAATGGCCATTTCCTTCTTTCTAAAAAATGTTTTAAGCAATATTTTCTTCAGTGAATGTTGAGTGACCTGTTACCATTTTTTTAATTTGTGTGTTGAAGTCTAAATATACATCAAAAGACCTTGGATTCCAAAGAAAGTTTGTTTCCAGCTCTTCTTGAAATAATGTTAGCCAGAGAAACTCCGCATAGTACAGCTGTCATGAGCCTGAGAAAAATTTATACTGAACATCATTTGTAAAATCCTTACTGCCTCAAAACCCAGATTTTTCCCTGTAATAATGATAGTTCAAAGGGATTGGGAAATCATTTTTATTTTCCCTGATTGGACTTACCTGTCTCCCATTTTCATGTAAACTTCCTTTCCTGCATATTTTCATTGGCCCAATAAGCCCAGTGAATATATCTTTAGTGGGATCCACAGCAGAGTAATACATCTTAGATAGACAGACAGGGTCTTTGTAAGTGGGTCCCACTTCTTTGGGCACAGTCCATTCATAGGTAAATGTTTGTTGAGGTGCCACATGGGAGGCTGAAGGAGGCACACCTGTGAGAAGTGTCACAATGGAGAGGTTAAGTATGCTTTCTAATGTGGTCATTTGAGCCACAAAGTAGACTGGGTTTAGTCTAAGACAACCCACTTCTCAGTTCCTTATTATGAATTAGAATGAAATCCTCCTTGAATGGAGTCCCACTTGTGCTCCTGTGCCAGGTCACGGATGGGTGTGATTTCCTTCAGGAAGCCTCCTCTTAACCAGTCTGCGATTGGTGCCTCTATGGTCTGAATGTTTGTGTCCTCCCAGAATTCACAAATTGCAACCCTAACACCCCATGTGATAGTGTTAGAAGGTGGTACCTTTGGAGGGTGATCAAGGTAATCCTAAATGGGATTAGTGCCCTTATAATAGAGATCCCACATAGCTCCCTAATCCCTGCCACCTTGTGAAAATACAATGAGAAGTCTGAGACCCAGAAAAGGGTCTTCATCCAACCATGCTGGCTCCCTGATCTTGGATTTTCAGCATCCCGAAATGTGAAAGATAAATTTTTGTTGTTTATAAGCCTTTCAGTCTGTGGTATTTAGTTATAGCAGCCTGAAGAGACTAGGAGAGCCCCTGAGAATGTCCCCAGCACATTTAATGTTAGATTGTGGGTATTTCCCTGCCCCCATCCCAGCACCCAATGGAACTTAACCTTCCTGAAAGGCAAGCATTGTCTCTATATTTCTATTGGCTAGAGCAACACCTGAAAATAGGAGGTAATCCATACATTTTCTATTGAATGATACTGAACTGAAAATAACTTCAGAACTGAAAGGAAACTGCAGATGATCTGGTTCAAATCTCCTGATTGTATACTTGGGGAAAGTGAGGCCAGAAAGACTTAATAACTTGCCCACAGTCATACTGCAAGTGGTGACAAAGGCACTAGTCTTCTTCGGCCAGCCCTGACATATACAAATACCAAAATATGTGCATAAAATGGAATATTTTGTGTTATTAAAATGATATAAACATGCTTATGATGCTAAAGAAACAAGTTCAGTACAAAATTACAATGATAAGTATATTTATATAACTGTGATCTCAACCACATTTAAAATATATAGGTACCCAGATGAAAGAGTAGAGGAACTATGCAAGAATATAATACGGTTGTCTGTAGAACTATAGATAACATTGCTGGCTATATCTTTTTATATTTTTCAAATATTCAAGTATTCATCTAATCTTATAATTGCAAGAACATTTTCAAATTTAAAAATCACCCAAGGAGTACTTCAGAAATGTGTAACTGATGTAATCCTAATTAGTTACTAACAGCACTGTTAAAAATCATCCAATTAAGGCAGAACAAAATTCCATAAACCAATTGGAAATGGAAGGAGAAGAGGTTAACTTGCTTCCTGCCATGATGCCTAAAAATGATACATGAGCAGTTTCCTTGGAAGATCCTGCCTTCAGTTTTTGCAGGACAGTTTTCCCTGGTGACCAGCACAGTGGGTTATTAAATATTGTTTGGTTACAGAATGTTGTACTCACTTCCACTTGAGGGGTTGTGATGTGAGGCATAGTAGGAGCCCTCGTTGTCCTTACTGACTCTCACCCCAATGGGCTCAATACTGAGGGGATATGTTCCTTTGTTATGGAAAGTGACTCTGATCCTGTCTCCCACCTCTGCCCAAATGACAGGACCTAGGGACAAAGAGAACATTATTACCCTCCCTTGGTATATAACATACAGAGTACATAAGACAGTTGTTTTCTTTGGCTTATCCTCTGGCAGAAACCACTGGAAGCAACATTTTATTTGTGGGAAATGGAAAACCTAGTTTTTTAAAACTCCATTATCGATTTGACGTGGCAAGGCTCGAAAGAGATGAGAAGGGTTTTTTGATTCGACTTTAGGTTAAGAAAATCTGTTACTGTTTTTATCCAAGTCAGTTTCTACATCTACAAGAAACTATTCAGTGTGTATCTATACTCTTTTCATCTTCATCTTCGGTTGGCCAGATGGGTGACATTTGTCCCAAGAGTCAGGGGTGTTCTATAAACCTTGATCACCCTAAGGGGGTAAGTTAAATTGTCTTGGATGTGAAGAGTAACACTTTTGTGGATTTTTCTTCACCAAAATTAATATTATTACCAAATATAGAATAAAAACATAGATACATAGTGCATATTTTATGTAATATATAAGATGATATTGAGAGCTTTCCATGTGCTTTTCTGAGTTTTTATGTGTATTAACTCCTTTAATCTTTACAACACTTTTACGAGGTAAGGACTGTTATCATTATTACTGTTTCCATTTTACAGAAAGAAGGCAGAGCAGGCTGAGTACTTTCAAAGGTCACATGGTTAATAGGTGAGGAGTGAGGATAGTCTGAATCTACACTTTGTGTGCTCACCCATTATATTCTGCCTGAAAGCCTGAGCAAGAACAGGTCTCTGGGCTGTGGACAAGGCTCTATGACAGAGGCAGTCTCTTTCATTAATAGCCTGGATTTTATTTCTAAGGAAGTGTACCTTCAGCTAAGAACAGAGGCTAACAGCTTTGTTGTCAATTTAAACCAAGTCATAAATACACAATTCTCCTTACCTCTTGAAGAAAAAAAACATCATTATTTGAAGCTAGCATAGTTTTTAACGATGAAGATTTACTATTGGTAATTTACATTGGAAAGTTAATTAGCTGCTACATTTAATAGTTGAACGACCTTCCACAACTCTAGTTTATACATAGAAATCATACTGCAGTTCTTGAAGTTTCTATTCTTTCTGAGGTTGGGTAGCCCAGGAGAAGAGTATAATAGTCATCGATACTCTGCATGGACTCACCCAGGATGCCAAGATGTTCCTCTTCAGGGCCCCTCTTCTTTTGATTTGTGAAGGAGGCATCTGTGTACTCACGATAAACCAGCTTTTTATAAGATCCTCCAATTCTTGTAGGACCTTGTTCAAAAAATACCTCTGAAGCACTGCCAAGAGAAAAAGGGTTTAACAGTGGAGTTGAAAACAAAACAGAAAGCAGGGATTCATATAGGATACTAACTGAAGAGAAAAATGATGACCAGTGCTCAGAGGTAATTATTATTCATTATTTATCAAATATCTAAAAAGAAGCAGATGGTACTAGGCACTTCACAGAAGATGTTCAACTAAAGAGTGGAGACTCATGGTGTAGAGGTTTCACTTTTTCAAGTGAAGGGAAACAATTTTAAGATGGCTCGCGTCAACCCCTAATAGTTATACTATTCTACGATAGTATCTTTTTAACAAATTATAAAAGATTTAAAAATACAATAGCTAGCTTATTGCATATGAGCACCCACCAGGTACTTAGGAGCTTTCATTTATTATTTGAAACTCCCATAATAAGGTGGCAAAGTTGGCATTATTCTCCCCAGTTTACAAATGGAGAAATTATATCTCAGAGAGGTGTTTGACTTGCCAAAGTCATCCCATTCATCTCTTCTTCCATTTAACGAATGTAGAGGACACATGCTTTTTTGCCAGGAACCTTGGTATGTGCTGATGGTATAACCATAAGCAAGCTGGACCCATCTCTGTCCACATGGACTTGACAGAGAAGACAGACTGTGAGCCAATCAATGTAATAACATTGCTATTAATATCAATATTATTGGGGCGCCTGGGTGGCTCAGTCGGTTAAGTGGCCGACTTCAGCTCAGGTCATGATCTCGCGGTCAGTGAGGGCTGTGAGTTCGAGCCCCGCGTCGGGCTCTGTGCTGACAGCTCAGAGCCTGGAGCCTGTTTCGCATTCTGTGTCTCCCTCTCTCTGACCCTCCCCTGTTCATGCTCTGTCTCTCTCTGTCTCAAAAATAAATAAATGTTAAAAAAAAATTAATATCAATATTATTGGTTAATTGCATGTGCAATTAAGCACAGGGTGTTATGGAGCAGTTTTCCTGGGGTTGGGGGAAGTGGTAGGAAGAGGTTCCAAAGGCTTTCCAAAGAAAATGATTTTTAAAAACTATCTAAAAGAGAAGTAGAGTTAAAAAGATGAAGTATAGGGGCACCTGGGTGGCTCAGTCTGTTAAGCAACTGACTTGGCTCAGGTCAGGATCTCGCAGTTCAGTTCGAGCCCTGCTGTGCCGACAGCTCAGAGCCTGGAGCCTGCTTCAGATTCTGTGTCTCCCTCTCTCTCTGCGCCCCCCTTTTCGCTCTCTCTCTCTTTTGTCAAAAATAACAAACATTTGAAAAAAAGATGAAGTATAGGGGGAGGGGGGAGAATGAGGTGGGTGTTTACAAAGAGGAAATAGCCTATGGGAAGACTCAGAGGAAAGAGTGAATGTGTCATGTTTTACAAAATATGACAGGAGCACAGTGTGCAGGGCAGGGCAGAAGAGAGAATGGGACAGAAGAGAGAGAATGAGGCTTGGAAAGATGGGGGCTGGACAGCAGGACCTTGCTAAAATTTCAGTACTCCATCCCAGAGCAGTGGGAAAGCTTTGAAATATGTAAACATTTAGGATTAGTGTTTTAAAAGGATCCCTCAGGTGAGGAAAAAATAGACACTTTTTGGAGATGTTTAGGATATAGTGAGATAGTACTTGATGAGGAGAGGAGGAGGGAGTGGGGAAGTGTGGAGTCAATGACGGTACTCAGGTTTGGGGCTTCACTGATGGATGGATAATGATAGTATTCACAGAGAGGAGGAAATTCAGGTATACGGAGAAAACAATGCTGATTTGGAGGGACCTCATCTAAGCAGGGTGTTTTTAAGCAATTAAAAATGCAAATCTGCAATTTATAAGAGCCTTCTGAGCTGGTGATACAGCTTTGGAGTCATTGCCTCTGGATGTCAGTGTAGATTGGGACTTAAATTTCTGCTTCAGGAATCAGAGACCTGGGTAGAGCCAAGCCCAGCTATTGACCTGTCATGCATCATTGAGTAAGTTACTTAACCTTTCCAAGTAGATAGGTGACAAAGAAGGCATCTCTTAGGAGGTGATATTTGAGCAGAGACTTGAAACAGGGATGTGGCATAATTTCATCAACACTTTTGAAAGATCACTTTGGGTGCTTTATGGTGAATGGACAGTAGGAAAGGAAGACTGAGCAGGGAAGAATGGCAGGGAGGTTGTGGAACTCACTAGACACATACAGGAGTAGCTGCTGTACCCCAGGGGACACTATTAAGAAAGTGAAAAGAAAACCTAATTAATGGGGGAAAATATTTGCAAACAATGTATCTGATAAGAGATTAATATCCAGAATATATAAAGAAGTCATATACTTTAACAACCATCACCAACAACAAAAACAAAGAACCCAACTCAACAACAGGAAAAGGACTTGAACAGACTTCTCCAAACACCAACAACATGAAAAGATACTGAACATCACTAGTCATCAGGAAAATGCAAATCAAAATCACAATAAGATACAGCTCCACACTCAAGAAGATGTCTATTATTTTACAAATGGAAAATAAATATTGGTAAGTAGGTAGAGAAATTGGAACCCTTGTAAATTACTGGTAAGCATGTAAAATGGTACAGCCACTGTGGAAAACAGTACGGCTCTTCCTCAAAAAATTAAAAATAGGATTGTCATAGGATTGAGCAATTCCATTCCTAAGTATGTACACAAAACAACTGAAAGCAGGGATGTAAACAGTACTTGTACTTTCAATGTTAATAGTTGCATTATTCACAATAGCCAAAAAGTAGAAGCAACCCAAATGTTCATCAACAGATTGATGGATAAATAAAGTGTGGTATATGCATACAGTGGAATATTATTCAGCCTTAAAGAGGAATGAGATTTTCATAGATGTTACAACATGGATGAGCCTTAAAAACATGCTAAGTGGAATAAGCCAGACAAAAAGGGACAAATATTGTTATTCCACTTGTAGTAAGTGCCTAGAAGAGGCAAATTCATGGGACAGAAAGTAGAAGTTATCAGGGATTAGAGAGCTACTGTTTAATGGATACAGACTTTCTATTTAGAAAAATGAGAGTTCTGGAAACAGATAGTGTTGATTGTACAACCTTGTGAATGTACTTAATGCTGCCAGATTGCACAATGTTGTATTTTCATGAAAGAAAAATAAATAAATTAATTAGTCTAGTTATATTCAGTATTTTCTGAGGATTTTGTCGACTATCTGATAACTTTTTTATATCCATTTTTTCGTGGACTCAAAAGTCATATTTCTCAAACTTGGACTCATACCAAACACCTTAGTAAATATTTAGCAGTCTAGTTACTCAGTTTCAGGTACCAATTAAAATGTTAATTGCTGAATCAGTTTTTTTTTTCTTTCTTTCTTTCTTTCTTTCTTTCTTTCTTTCTTTCTTTCTTTCTTTCTTTCTTTCTTTCTTTCTTTTCTTAGGGAGGCATACTTTGAAATAATAGTCCTTCTTCTGAATTACCTTCCAGGTGCTGTTAAATTTTCTTGGGTGAAGGTGTCTATTCCAGAGGGTGCGTAGTTCCAGATGATTTCCTCAGCAGCGATGTAGTAATGCCTGACATGTTTCCCAAGGATACTGTCCTCTGATGAAGGCTTGTTACAGTCTCGTACCTGGAAAAAGGCCTGCAGACCAGCTGAAAATCACATGCAAGGAGACATTGGTTAATGGAGCCAATGTTTCTCCCTCCTATTGCCTTGTAAACACCGCTGATGAAATGACAGATGGAAACTGAAGAAATAGACAGCTAGAAACAATATTAAAAATGATAGTAAGCAGTTATAAATAAATTACTGATGAAAAATTTGAGCAGTAAAGCTTCTCCTTATGGCACAGAGAAGAGATATTAAGCACTAGTATTTTTCAAAAAATATTGTACCAATCTTTGTGGGGTTTCACTTGGGATGTCTTTCGATGAGAAACAAAAAAGGACACATTAAAAGACAAGTAATAAAGAGAGACTTTGCCATATTTTAAGGGACGGGGTGGAGTGGAGGAGGGGGAATAGAATGAGCATATATTATTACTGTTCTTGGACAAAACAAAATGGTTATGTACCTGCTGTGCTGGGTCTTCTGAGACCAAGGTGACATTTAATAGTGAGATTATATTTGAAGGTCAGAGTAACATGCCAAAAGACCCAGATTAAAGCTAGTTTCTTCAGGAGATCAATATTACAAACTAGTATTTTTCAAGAACAAGGAATGTTCTTATGTTGAAGAGATGAAGGAGGTATTTAGCAAGTTAAACCAAGGAGTAGCTGGACTCAAAGAACAAAGTTGGTTGTGTCTGATAGAATCAAATTAAAACAAACAACAAACAAACTACTTTTCAGCACAGTATATAAATCTTCTGGTGTTTACAATATTGTGTATTTTACAAAGCAAAGAAGTTGTATATACTTCTCAGTGTATACCTATACTTTTAGGACAGAAGAGTAATTCAGGGCCAGTTATGCTTTTTCTCAAATTAATATATTTTCATATTTCATTATTTTGTAAAATCCTAGTCTTTCAGTTTTTTTTATTATATTATGATGCATACCATCATAAGAATAAAATTAAATTACCAGTTCAAAGCTCTGATTATTCTAAAGATATTTAACTTTTAGATTCTTTTTTAAAAAATTTTATTTACTTTTAGATTCTGATTCCCAGTTATCACCCCATTAGTAGTGTAACAGATACATGACTCTTTTTTTGGCTGAAAGCTCATTTCAGGTAAAGATGACTTACCTTTCAGGTGGTTTAGATTCTGACAGCTAAGCATCCATTCTCCAGGACTCTGGGCCACCATAAAAGCTTCAAAGAGGGTAGCAGGAAAGAGATTGACTGTATCAATACGGTAGCCCTTATTAGTCAATACTTGGCCGTGGAAGAAAGCTGAGTGCACATCAATTTCATTACCCATGCCAAAAAGATACCAATTTACTTTGTCTTCTGCACACATGGAGAGTCCTGGGAGACTTCCAAAAGTATATCCATTCACAGCTGTAAGTCAAGATCAGAGATTGTGATTAAAAACATTGGTGCCTGGGATGGTAATAGTTATCTCTATAGAAATAAATATCAATTTGGATTGGAAAATGCCTGGCACATGTACTGCTATTCCTTCCTCCGTACCTACATCAGACATTGCTAATCAATCATAGCACTCTTATTTTGGACCTGAATCCAGTCTCAGGATTTTTGTCAACACATTAGCAGATGAACACAACAATGAAGATGAAACCTATTTTTTCTCTGTTATAAGCTATACACATTAGCTGTGTAGCTGTGTATTAGTATGTGTATATGAGTATTTGTAAATATAATGTATGCATATATATGTGCATATATACAAAATGTACACACGTAGAGTAAATTTTAGAAAGACTGAAGTTTATTTCATAATCAATCACATATCATGTTGATAGTGGTAATATTAATTTCAATTTTTTCTTTTTGCATGTTAGGACTTTGCTGATTTTCTGCAGTGAACATGAATTCCTTGTGTCATAAGAACACAAGGAAAGCTTTTTTCTTTTTTTAGAGATTATAAGTCAAAATTGGAAGAGATGTGATGGCAAAAAGAAGAAATCCAGGGGAAGGATAGTAAGGACCAGTACAAGAGCCACAAAGACCTAAAAATTCGAAGGCAGAATGGCCCAAGACCCTTTAAAGAAACCTAGGGGGACTTAAATACTCCACTTACAACAATGGATAGATCATCCAGACACAGAATCAATAAAGAAACAAGGGCTCTGGATGATACATTGGATCAGATGGACTTGACAGATATATTTAGAACTCTGCATCCCAAAGCAAAAGAATATACTTTCTTCTCAAGTGCACATGGAACATTCTCCAAGATAGATCACATAATGGGTCACAAAACAGCCCTTCATAAGTATACAAGAATTGAGATCATACCATGCACACTTTCAGACCACAATGCTATGAAACTTGAAATCAACCACAGGAAAAAGTCTGGAAAACCTCCAAAAGCATGGAGGTTAAAGATCATCCTACTAAAGAATAAATGGGTCAACCAGGCAATTAGAGAAGAAATTTAAAAAATATATGGATACAAATGAAAATGAAAATACAACAATCCAAATGCTTTGGGATGCAGCAAAGGCAGTCCTGGGAGGAAAATACATTGCAATCCAGACCTATCTTAAGAAACAAGGAAAATCACAAATACAAAATCTAACAGTACACCTAAAGGAAATAGAAGCAGAGCAGCAAAGACACCCCAAATCCAGCAGAATAAGAGAAATAATAAATATCAGAGCAGAAACAAATATAGAATCTAAAAAAACAGTAGAGAAGATCAATGAAACCAAGAATTGGTTTTTCAAAAAAATAACAAAATTGATAAACCTCTAGCCAGGCTTCTCAAAAGGAGAAAGGGGAGGACTCAAATAGATAAAATCATGAATGAAAATGGAATTATTACAACCAATCCCTCAGAAATACAAGCAATTATCAGGGAATGCTATGAAAAATTATATGCCAAAATGTCGGGGAAGATGGTGGTGTAGGAGGATGCTGGGCTCACGGCGTCCTGCGGATCACTTAGATTCCACCCACACCTGCCTAAATAACCCAGAAAACTGCCAGAAGACTAGCAGAACGGATTCTCCAGAGCCAAGCGTAGATGAGAGGCTCACGGAAGAGAGTAGGAAGGGTGGAGAGGCAGTGTGTTCTACACGGACTGCTGGGAGGGAGCCCGGGGGGATGGGCAGCCCGCTGGCAAAGCAGAGCCCCCGAGTCTCGCTTGCAAAAGCAGAGGGGCCGGACAGAGTGTGTTATGACAGCAAGCGGGACTTAACATCTGGAAGGTTATAAGTTAACAGCTCTGCTCGGAGAACGGGAGGGCTGGAGGACAACGGGAGGGAGAGTTGTTGAGCCACGGATGACAGAGCTCAGTTTGGCGGGGAACAAAGGCGCTCACCAGCGCCATCTCTCTCACCCATCCCCCAGCCAAAATCCCGAAGGGAACCAGTTCCTGCCAGGGAACTTGCTTGCTCCATGCAAACACCCAACACTGTGCTTCTGTGGATCCATCCCTCCGGTGGGTCTGACTCCCTCCCGGTGCCGCAGGGCCCCTCCTGAAGCAGATCTCTGAAGGAAAAGCGAGATGAGCCTGCCCCTCCCGCCCCTGTGCACCTTGCCCATCCACCCCAGCTAATACGCCAGATCCCCAGCACCACAAGCCTGGCAGTGTGCAAGTAGCCCAGATGGGCCACGCCACCCCACAGTGAATCCCGCCCCTAGGAGAGGGGAAGAGAAGGCACACACCAGTCTGACTGTGGCCCCAGTGGTGGGTTGGGGGCAGACATCAGGTCTGACTGTGGCCCCACCCACCAACGCAAGTTATTCAAGACAGCACAGGGGAAGTGCCCAGCAGTCCCACACCACTCCAGGGACTATCCAAAATGACAAAACCGAAGAATTCCCCTCAAAAGAAACTCCAGGAAATAGCGACAGCTAACGAACTGATCAAAAATGATTTAAACAATATAACAGAAAGTGAATTTAGAATAATAGCCATAAAATTAATTGCTGGGCTTGAAAACAGTATAGAGGACAGCAGAGAATCTCTTGCTACAGAGATCAAGGGACTAAGGAACAGCCAGGAGGAGATAAAAAAATGCTATTAATGAGTTGCAAAATAAAATGGAGACTACCACAGCTTGGAATGAAGAGGCGGAGGAGAGAATAGGTGAACTAGAAGATAAAATTATGGAAAAAGAAGAAGCTGAGAAAAAGAGATAAAAAAATCCAGGAGTATGAGGAGAAAATTAGAGAACTAAGTGATGCACTAAAGAGAAATAATCTACGTATAATTGGTATTCTAGAGGAGGAAGAGAGAGGGAAAGGTGCTGAAGGTGTACTTGAAGAAATCATAGCTGAGAACTTTCCTGATCTGGGGAAGGAAAAAGGCTTTGAAGTCCAAGAGGCACAGAGAACTCCCTTCAGATGTAACTTGAATCGATCTTCTGTATGACATATCATAGTGAAACTGGCAAAATACAAGGATAAAGAGAAAATTCTGAAAGCAGCTAGGGATAAATGTGCTCTAACATATAAAGGGAGACCGATAAGACTCGTGGCGGATCTCACTACTGAAACTTGGCAGGCCAGAAAGGAATGGCAGGAAGTCTTCAACGTAATGAGCAGAAAAAAAATATGCAGCCGAGAATCCTTTATCCAGCAAATCTGTCATTTAGAATAGAAGGAGAGATAAAGGTCTTCCCAAACAAAAACTGAAGGAATTCATCACCACTAAACCAGCCCTATAAGAGATCCTAAGGGGGATCCTGTGAGACAAAGTACTAGAGACATTGCTACAAGCATGAAACCTACATACATCACAATGACTCTAAACCCATATCTTTCTATAATAACACTGAATGTAAATGGACTAAATGCACCAACCAAAAGACATAGGGTATCAGAATGGATAAAAAAACAAGACCCATCTATTTGCTGTCTATAAGAGACTCATTTTAGACCTGAGGACACTTTCAGATTGAAAGTGAGGGGATGGAGAACTATCTATCATGCTACTGGAAGTCAAAAGAAAGCTGGAGTAGCCATACTTATATCAGACAAACTAGACTTTAAATTAAAGGCTGTAACAAGAGATGAAGAAGGGCATTATATAATCATTACAGGGTCTATCCTCCAAGAAGAACTAACAATTATAAATGTCTATCACCAAATACAGAAGCCCCCAAATATATAAAACAATGACTCACAAACATAAGCAACCTTATTGAGAAAAATGTGGTAATTGCAGGGGACTTTAATACTCCACTAACAGCAATGGATAGATCATCTAGACACATGGTCAATAAAGAAACAAGGACCCTGAATGATTATTGGATCAGATGGACTTGACAGATATATTTAGAACTCTGCATCCCAAAGCAAAAGAATATACTTTCTTCTCGAGTGCACATGTAACATTCTCCAAGATAGATCACATACTGGGTCACAAAATAGCCCTTCATAAGTATACAAGAATTGAGATCATACCATGCACACTTTCAGACCACAATGTTATGAAACTTGAAATCAACCACAGGAAAAAGTCTGGAAAACCTCCAAAAGCATGGAGGTTAAAGAATACCCTACTAAAGAAGAGTGGGTCAACCAGACAATTAGAGAAGAAATTTAAAAAATATATGGAAACATACGAAAATGAAAATACAACAATCCAAACGCTTTGGGATGCAGCGAAGGCAGTCCTGAGAGGAAAATACATTGCAATCCAGGCCTATCTCAAGAAACAAGAAAAATCTCAAATACAAAATCTAACTGCACACCTAAAGGAAATAGAAACAGAACAGCAAAGACACCCCAAACCTAGCAGAAGAGAAATAATAAATATCAGAGCAGAAACAAACAATATAGAATCTAAAAAGCTGTAGAGCAGATCAATGGAACCAACAGTTGGTTTTTTGAAAAAATAAACAAAATTGATAAACCTCTAGCCAGGCTTCTCAAAAAGAAAAGGGAGATGACCCAAACAGATAAAATCATGAATGAAAATGGAATTATTACAACCAATCCCTCAGAAATACAAGCAATTGTCAGGGAATAACATTAAAAATTATATGCCAACAAACTGGACAGCCTGGAAGAAATGGACAAATTCCTAAGCACCCACACACTGCCAAAACTCAAACAGAAAGAAATAGAAAATTTGAACAGACCCATAACCAGCGAAGAAATTGAATCAGTTATCAAAAATCTCCCAACAAATAAGAGTCCAGGACCAGATGGTTTCCCAGGGGAATTCTACCAGACATTTAAAGCAGAGATAATACCTATCCTTCTCCAACTGTTCCAAAAATAGAAAGAGAAGGAAAACTTCCAGACTCATTCTATGAAGCCAGCATTACTTTGATTCCCAAATCAGATGGAGACCCAGCAGAAAAAAAGAGAACTACAGACCAATATGCCTGATGACTATGGATGCAAAAATTCTCAATAAGATACTAGCAAATTGAATTCAACAGCATATAAAAAGAATTATTCACCATGATCTAGTGGGATTCATTCCTGGGCTGCCGGGGTGGTTTAATATTCTCAAATCCATCAATGTGATACATCACATTAGTAAAAGAAAAGACAATCCTGTCAATCGATGCAGAAAAAGCATTTGACAAAATTCAGCATTCTTTCTTAATAAAGACCCTTGAGAAAGTCGGGATAGAAGGAACATACTTAAACATCATAAAAGCCATTTATGAAAAGCCCACAGCTAATATCATCCTCAATGAGGAAAAACTGAGAGCTTTCCGCTGAGATCAGGAACACGACAGGGATGTCCACTCTCACCACTGTTGTTTAACATAGTGTTGGAAGTGCTAGCATCAGCAATCAGACAACAAAAGGAAATCAAAGGCATCAAAATTGGCAAAGATGAAGTCAAGCTTTCACTTTTTGCATGATATTCCATGTAGATGACATGGAAAACCCGATAGACTCCACCAAAAGTCTGCTAGAACTGATACATGAATTCAGCAAAGTCACAGGATACAAAATCAATGTACAGAAATCAGTTGCATTCTTATACACTAATAATGAGCAACAGAAAGATAAATAAAGAAACTGATTCCATTCACAACTGCACCAAGAAGCATAAAATACCTAGCAATAAACCTAACCAAAGATTTAAAAGAGCTGTATGCTGAAAACTATAGAAAGCTTATGAAGGAAACTGAAGAAGATACAAATAAATAGAACAACATTCCGTGCTCATGGGTTGTAAGAATAAATATTGTTGAAATGTCAATACTACCCAAAGCTATCTACACATTCAATGAAATCCCAATCAAAATTGCACCAGCATTCTTCTTGAAGCTAGAACAAGCAATCCTCAAATTCATATGGAACCACAAAAGGCCCCGAATAGCCAAAGTAATTTTGAAGAAGACCAAAGCAGGAGGCATCACAATCCCAGACTTTAGCCTCTACTACAAAGCTGTCATCATCAAGACAGCATGGTATTGGCACAAAAACAGACACATAGACCAATGGAATAGAGACTCCAGAATTGGACCCACAAAAGTATGGCCAACTAGTCTTTGACAAAGCAGGAAAGAATATCCAGTGGAAAAAAAGACAGTCTCTTTAACAAATGGTGCTGGGAGAACTGGACAGCAACATGCAGAAGACCATTCACCATTCACAAAAATAAACTCAAAATGGATAAAGGACCTGAATGTGAGACAGAAAACCATCAAAACCCTAGAGAATAAAGCAGGAAAAAACCTCTCTGACATCAGCCGCAGCAATTTCTTACTTGACACATCCCCAAAGGCAAGGGAATTAAAAGCAAAAGTGAACTATTGGGACCTCATGAAGATAAAAAGCTTCTGCACAGCAAAGGAAACAATCAACAAAACTAAAAGGCAACCAACGGAATGGGAAAAGATATTTGCAAATGGCATATTGGACAAAGGGCTAGTATCCAAAATCTATGAACAACTCACCAAACTCCATACCCAAAAAAACAAATAATCCAGTGAAGAAATGGACAGAAGACATGAATAGATACTTCCCTAAAGAAGACATCCAGATGGTCAACAGGCACATGAAAAGATGCTCAATGTCACTCCTCATCAGGGAAATACAAACCAAAACCACACTGAGATATCACCTCACGCCGGTCAGAGTGGCTAAAATGAACAAATCAGGAGACTATAGATGCTGGAGAGGATGTGGAGAAACGGGAACCCTCTTGCACTGTTGGTGGGAATGCAGACTGGTGCAGCCACTCTGGAAAACAGTGTGGAGGTTCCTCAAAAAATTAAGAATAGATCTACCCTATGACCCAACAATAGCACTTCTAGGAATTTACCCAAGGGATACAGGAGTGCTGATGCATTGGACCACTTGTACCTCAATGTTTATAGCAGCACTCTCAACAATAGCCAAATTATGGAAAGAGCCTAAATGTCCATCAACTGATAAATGGATAAAGAAATTGTGGTTTGTATATACAATGGAATACTACATGGTAATGAGAAAGAATGAAATATGGTCTTTTGTAGCAACGTGGATGGAACTGGAGAGTGTGATGCTAAGTGAAATAAGCCATACAGAGAAAGACAGATACCATATGTTTTCACTCTTATGTTGATACTGAGAAACTTAACAGAAGACCATTGGGGAGGGGAAGGGGGAAAAAAGTTACAGAGAGGGAAGAAGGCAAACCATCAGAGACTCTTAAAAACTGAGAATAAACTGAGGGTTGATGGGGGGTAGGAGGGAGGGGAAAGTTGGTGATGGGCATTGAGGAGGGCACCTGTTGGGATGAGCACTGGGTGTTGTATGGAAACCAATTTGACAATAAGTTTCATATAAAAAAATAAAAATAAAATAAAGAAACCTAGGATCACTATTCAAACTGGGTGGTCCTAGAGATAAGATAGAAATTGGTTCTGGGAAGCACCATGAATGTATGTGATACAACAGAGGTACAACCAGACCTATCCAGACTAGACCTTGAGTATCTTTTTCTAACATCTATTTTGTTAGTGCATAACAAAGGCAGGATTGAAGTATAGACAGGGGACCTTCCAGCCAGAAATAAACAAAAGTTGGGGGGAAAATCTGCACTTTGTTAATTAGTTTGTTTTTCTGCTTTGGTAGTTATTTTTGTATTCTCGGTTTCTGAGTAAAGGTAATTTTGAAGAAGCTGAATACAAACAAACAAAAAGCCATACTTATTGGTCTAGTTGGTGTTAAGAGATTTAATTTCTTATGCAAATTCTGAGTGATAGACAACCTTACTAAGCTCATTATTTTGAGTCTGAGAATTAAAGAGGAGCCTAGGCAGTAAAGAAAGCATTTCTAGAAGAAATAAAGTAAATTAAAAGATAGAAAAAGAATGATGCAGAGGGACAATGTATATATAAAAGAAATACCTTTTAGAACTGTAGTTTGATCTATTTTAAGTATAGTTCGATGCTTTATGATATAAAGATAATTTTCAGCATTTAGTTTAATAATTTTAGGTGGCCTCAAATAAATTTTAGAATGAGTTTGGAGAATAAACAAACATATAAATAAATATAACATACGTATACATTAAACCAAAATTGATGATGTTTTCTCCTTATTAGTTTGGGAACAATTTGGTGTATCCAGTTTTACCTGGCACAGAGTTCTGATTTGATCTGTTTAGCTAAATATGAAGTTGCAGGTTTAATATGCTTTCTTATCAGGGCCAGAGATTAGAAACATACTACTTATTCATGTGAAAGAATAGATCTAGCAGACTTAATGGATCAAGAAAAATAAGATTAAGTTAACACGCTTTCTGTAATCTTACAATACATCCTGTTACTCTCTTGGAAATCTTCGTTATCTTCCTCAACTTTCTCTGGTTCAGAGCAGTAGGTTTTAATGTTGTCATATAGGTACCAGCTGAGATTTTCATCCACCACAGAAAACATCAGCACAAATTCTTGGTCAATATTTTTTTCTTTTTCTTGATCCAGAGAATCTGAAGTGAAAATTACTATTTTAGTAGAAGTTACTCTTTAGCATGTATTTTTAGCAGGTGATTTATAGCTTTAAAATTTTACTTTTCTAATACACCCCCAATCTGGATTTGTCACTTCTGTTTTACAGATGGAAACACCAGGAAACTTTATGTTCAGTATCCTGAGCTTACAGATACTCATATATCTGGATGCCCATTGACCACGTAACTATTCAATGCTTTTTTGGCAAATGAGAAGGTTGGAATTCAAAGTTGTGTGTGTATCTTCTGGTGCATACATCCACAAACTAAGGCAGTAAGTCTTTGAAGGTAACTCATTCTGTTCAAGTGAGAATTAGCTTTCAAGCTCCTTTTTTTTTTTTTTTTTTTAAGTAGGCTTCAAGCCCAACGTGTGGCTTGAACTCATGACTGTGAGATCAAGACCTGAGCTGATGCTTAACTGACTGAGACACTCAGATGCCCCTGGATTTCAAGCTCTTGAGCTGCATCGTCTTTTTCATGATGCTGGAAATAGTTACTGTGATATTATATTTACCAACGCAATGCAGGTAACTACAGATCTAACACCATGGAGTGCCACTAAGGGAGTCACTTCTGGTAAAGTCACACATCTCTTCAACACCACTGTTGGAAACTGGATACAGCAAACCTATCTTCCAGGAGAGCATGTTTCTTGCAGCGTAGTAATGGGTGTGAATACTTGTTCCATTTATTTCTTCTTCTTCTCCTACCCTGTTGTTTTCCCCTTTTTATCTAGATTCACTCCTTCTCAACCTTACCTACTCAGTCATAACACAGAAGATTTGACTTCTATGTTAAAAAACAAACTCCTCTGTCTCTTGCCTGTCGGTCACACAATGTGAGCAACAATGAAAAAATTTACCTTTTTTACAGAATATTAAAGGTCCGATGAGTCCTGAGGCGATATCTTTTGGAGCATCAATGTGGGAATGGTAAATCCTGGTCACACAATTGCTATCTTCCTCACCAGGACTTTGCTCTTCGGTGGCGTTCATTACATATGTGTACTGCTCACCAGGATGCACTTTGTCATCTGCTTTGTGAAAATCTGTGGTGTTATCAGGATAGATGGCCCCTAAGAAGCAATACACAGTGAAGTTACAAAGTGAATGTATTTGAACTTAGAAGAGAGAATAGATGATTCATTAATTTATTTGGCAAACGTGTATTCAACTTGTAGTATGTGCCCCTTTGGGAATGTAGTGAAGTCCTATTTGAACACACAAGCGTGAGAGGCTAATGACTAGGGGGTCTGGAAGCTTCACCAAAATTTGGTTGTTATTTTTTAACTTACTGAATACTTACTGAATCTTAAGGGAGTAGTAATAGAGCATAGTGACTTCTGGTTTGCAGTGTAAAGAACCACTTTTGCTCTGGGGTCATGGTATGGAAGTATGAACAAAATGGCTACTCTCTCTTATCATTTGAGACATCTTATAGGATGTCAAATTTCCGCCCATGAACTAACTATGGATTTTTAAAAATTCTGTACTTTTACTTTTGGAAATTTCCAAAAATACGTAAATGTTGAGGAAATAATATGATGAACTTCCATTTACCCATCAACCAAGCTTTAACAATGATAAACTCAAGACCAATCCTGTTTCATCTACACCCCCACCCACTCTTAACCCCATCACCATCGAATTAATTGTAAAGCAAATCCCAGGCATCATATCATTTCACTAATAAATACCTGAATATATACCTCTAAAGGATAAGAACTGTTTTTTCCTTTAACATGAAGACAATATAACTACCATGCCTTAAAAATGATTAATACCCTACTATGCCATGAATTTGTAAAAAAAGAAATAAGATGGCAGTCAGCCTCTAAGCTATGAATGTAACTGTTTGTTTCAGAAAAACAAATAAAAATATATGGTCAAAACATTCACCTTCTAAAGCAAAGCCTCTGTAAAAAAGAAAACTAATAATTTTAAAGCTCTAATTTTATCTTAATTTCCAAACTTAATCCTTATAATTTCAACTAACATGGTCTCCGCATTTTTGCTTATAATGCCTGACATTCATTGAGCTATTACCATGTACATCATTGTCCCTATTTTATATATGAGGAAACTGAAGTGCAGAGAATTTAAGTAACTTAGCTGAGATCATTATTCAGCCAGTGAAAGACAAGGCTGCACTTGAAGCTTTGTCTATTACTTTCAAAGTCCTCGCTCTTATCCATAACAAAACCCCACCTCTTTTTATCATTATCATCAACAAGTACTAAAAATGATATCACAGACACCGAACCTATTCTTTGTTCTTCCTGTACCATCTTTAAGGTTTCTAAGTCCTACATTCAAATGACCTTTCCGTTAATTGTATCTCAGATGCGGCTCTGGGGTCATCCAGCCATGTGTACCATTTGACTGATGCAAGAGACTACTCAGACTGCCTTAGGTAGGACAGAGTTAATCCAGAGTTAGGATGGTACGTGACAATGACCACACTATGGTCACGTGTAGGAACTTTAGACTTAAGACAACCCCTATCTTGAGTCCTGTTTCTTCCCTCTGGATGCTTGCCTTTTCTAGGCCTTCATGCACGTTGCCTAGTCCTCTCATTCTCTTTGGCTGGCGAGTTGCCAGGCACTGGTAGGGAAGTCCCAGCTCTCGCTGCCTCTCACTGTATAGTCTACCCAAGAGTTCTTTCACACAAGCAAGTGCAACCAAGGGAAACACACCATAGTAACACACTTACACATCTTCTCCAGGAGGGGAGGCCATAATCTTAGATGTT
Source organism: Felis catus (assembly GCF_018350175.1). Lineage (NCBI taxonomy): Eukaryota > Metazoa > Chordata > Mammalia > Carnivora > Felidae > Felis > Felis catus. Next base: position 114,795,569 of record NC_058376.1, on the reverse strand, counting down.
AAAAAACAAAAACAAAAAAAGTGCTCCTACTGAAAATTACGAGGAAATTCCAGCTAGAATATGAGCTGAACTTACCCTCATGTTCCTTATGGTAAGTTACTCCATGTGGATGGAAAGTGTAGGGCCTAGAGGCAAAGTTTTTTAGGTGAACATAAACTTGATCTCCAGTTTCAGCTTTGATAACAGGGCCTAAAAACCCCAGCCAGACAGGTTTTTCTATAATTGTGCTAAAAGTTCTGTCTGTGTACTGAACATAAAGGGCCTTCTTATACAACCTTCCAATTCTATCTGGGCCATTTTGAAGATAGATATCTGAATGATCCCTGCAAAAGAAAAGAAGACAACTCTATCAGAAGCCATCATTTCTGGGGATAACATTATAACATCTCATGTAATTAAAGAGAAATTAATGACCATATCACATCAAATGTTTGCCTGTTATTGTAGGGGCGCTTCCAAAAATGAAGAGGTGAGCTGGCACTTACCCTCCTATTTTAAGTATGTGAGGCGTCCCGCATCAGGTGTGATAGCAGGGAATCATGTGTGAAGCCACCATTAAAATCTGGTGTATCTCACCAGACTATTTTTCTACAGGATTTTTATGTTACAATACAGAAACATTATGAAGTCGAATACAAAGTGAAAGTAAAATGTTAGGGTAAAGCAGTTAAGACCTTACTCATCTATTACTCTTTCAGCTACCGGAAGAAAATGAGTTTATAAGCAGTGAGTCCGGATATTTGAGACTTCAGAGTGTGTATATATTTTGTTTTCCTAAATACATAAAATTAATGATGCTATACTAATCCTACATTTTTTATTTCCTTTAGCAGCACTAAATCAAGATCGGAATTGATGTGTGCAGTGTATGTGGGTTTTAAAATTACCTTTGGATGCAAATTACCCTTATGTTCTTTTAATCCCTTGCTACCGAAAATGTTTGACTAGTGAATGTTTATATTCTGTTTTGTGGCTGATTAATAGTTGCTCGAAACTTTTCTAAAAATGTTAGCAAAGTAAATTGTAGTGCGGGGCGGGGGTGGGGGGAAAAAGGAAGAAAAGAAAAGGGAAGAAAGAAAGTGGGTTTGGTGATCACACTTTTAAAGTGATTCTTAAGCTGTCCTTAACAGAAGGGCTCTAAGTAGCTCATTGGGATCTGTTGGTGAGTAACAACATCTACACATTTAGGAGGACTCACCGAAAACCTGGACTTTGGCAAGCCCCTCCACAAATGGGATCTCCTCCGATAGAATAAAAACTGCTAACACTCAGGCTGATGACCTTGGGGGTTGTGCTTCTTCGTGTGAGTGTGTGTGCTGTGGACTTTCACCTCAGGGATCTTTGATGCCTCACCATTTCTTCTTAATTCCTGTGGAGCCGGCTGATCTGACTGAAGAATAAACTTTGTCTTGTCTCCTCAGCTGTAAGCTCCTCAGAAAGAGTGAGAAATACTTCTCCTTTTCTTCAAGACGAGAGGAGGGCTTGTCTGGAAGCTCTGGACTTCCCTTGCTGCAAAGTTTAAAGGCCCAGTTTTTCAAAACTCTAGAGCTGTAGCCCAATATTTCCTAAGTTTTGATGTGCGTAGGAATCTACTGAGGCCCTTGAGGAAACGCAAGCTCCTGAGCCCCAGCCCCATTTATTCTGATTGCTTGCTTCTGGGGCAGGCCCAGACGTTCATAGTTTCTAACAAACACCCAGCTGTGTTCTATTGCAGGCAGGCCGCTCTGGGCTCATGGGTAACCTGAGCGGGAGGCTCCGAAGTGAAGGAAAAGAGAGCTGCCTAATCCCAGAGGCAGTGGGATTTCTTGGGACTGTGAGACAGAAGGGTGGCAGGATCTGTTTCCAGGCCATACCCTGGTGGCGGCCAGACCTCTGTTGGTATAGTTGCATGAGGACATCCGATTAAGCCTGAGTGCCGGAGGCGGTGGTGGTCCTGGAGGCTGAGTTTGAGTGGCGGCAGGTGTTGGAAACAGCAGAGCACCACGCACTGGACTGACCAGAGGACATCGACGATGAGGATCTCATCGTTGGCACCAAATACCAAGGACCCCACTTTTCCTGGATTGTGTGAACTCCAGGATTCCAGATTGTTCACCGAAAAATGAACCCTTTTGATGGGAAGGGGGCCAAGCTGGAAGTTAGAAAAACAAAGAAGAAGCATCCTTTGTTTTATTTCTCTCAGTTGGTTCCATTTTCTAATTGTTGTGGTTTCCATTTTGTTAGAATGAAATAGAAAAATGGATTCAGGAAAGCTCAGAGAGACTTCAAGGGCATCCAAATGCACAGGAAAACAGGACAGGGGTGTGAATTCTTCCTCTAAAACTGCAGCATTCGTATTAACAGAAATGGTCTTAACAAGTGGATGTTTTAACAACAGCAAAATTCTGAGGCACTGAAGACCATTGAGATTGAAAGCAGATTCCTGCAGTACTCAGTGCTGCAAGGAGGTTAGCAAGAGTACAGTGTTAGTCTGGCATACGGCTGTAGCAAAGCTCACAGCGCAAAGACAGAATTCCTCTCTAGTCACCAGACGACCCTGGCCCGCTCAGTCTTAGGCCTATTCACATCTGAGGGTAACTTTTCTCCAGCATCTCTTATTGCTAGGAGATGAGTCCTGGTGATATTTTTTTTATTTAAATTTGTTTTAATGTTTATTTTTGAGAGAGAGGGAGAGAGACAGAATGTGAGTGGGGCAGGGGCAGAGAGAGACAGAGCGAGACACAGACCCTGAAGCAGGCTCCAGGCTCTGAGCTGTCAGCACAGAGTCTGACACAGGGTGAGAGGCCACAAACCGTGAGATCATGACCTGAGCCAAAGTTAGATGCTTAACTGACTGAGCCACCCAGGTGCCCCTCCTGGTGATATTTAAATAGAGATTCTAATCTTTGTTCTAAAATGCCCTGTTGAGGGGCGCCTGGGTGGCTCAGTCGGTTAAGTGTCCGACTTCAGCTCAGGTCACGATCTCGTGGTCCGTGAGTTCGAACCCCGCGTCGGGCTCTGGGCTGATGGCTCAGAGCCTGGAGCCTGTTTCAGATTCTGTGTCTCTTCTCTCTCTGCCCCTCCCCCGTTCATGCTCTGTCTCTCTCTGTCTCAAAAATAAATAAAACGTTGAAAAAGAAAAAAATTTATAAATAGAGATTCTAATCTTTGTTCTAAAATGCCCTGTTGAGGGGCGCCTGGGTGGCTCAGTCGGTTAAGTGTCCGACTTCAGCTCAGGTCACGATCTCGTGGTCCGTGAGTTCGAACCCCGCGTCGGGCTCTGGGCTGATGGCTCAGAGCCTGGAGCCTGTTTCAGATTCTGTGTCTCTTCTCTCTCTGCCCCTCCCCCGTTCATGCTCTGTCTCTCTCTGTCTCAAAAATAAATAAAACGTTGAAAAAGAAAAAAATTTATAAATAGAGATTCTAATCTTTGTTCTAAAATGCCCTGTTGAGGGGCGCCTGGGTGGCTCAGTCGGTTAAGTGTCCGACTTCAGCTCAGGTCACGATCTCGTGGTCCGTGAGTTCGAGCCCCGCGTCGGGCTCTGGGCTGATGGCTCAGAGCCTGGAGCCTGTTTCAGATTCTGTGTCTCTTCTCTCTCTGACCCTCCCCCGTTCATGCTCTGTCTCTCTCTGTCTCAAAAATAAATAAACATTAGGGGCGCCTGGGTGGCTCAGTCGGTTAAGCGGCCAACTTCAGCTCAGGTCATGATCTTGCAGTCCGTGAGTTCCAGCCCCGCATCAGGCTCTGTGCTGACAGCTCAGAGCCTGGAGCCTGTTTCAGATTCTGTGTCTCCCTCTCTCTGACCCTCCCCTGTTCATGCTCTGTCTCTCCCTGTCTCAAAAATAAATAAAACGTTAAAAAAAATTAAAAAAAAATAAACGTTAAAAAAAATAAAATGCCCTGTTGATACACATTTTACATAGGTCAAAGTTTTAAAATAGCCCTCAAATTCTTTTTTATTGAATTTTTAAAAGTGTATTTATTTATTTTTGAGAGAGAGAGAGAGAGAGAGAGTGTACAAATGGGGGAGGGACAGAGAGAGAGAGAGAGAGAGAGAGAGAGAGAGAGAATTCCAAGCAGACACTGCACTGTAAGTGCAGAGCCTAAGGTGGGGCTTGAACTCATGAACCGTGAGATCATGACCTGAGCCGAAGTCAGAGGTTCAACCGAATAAGCCTCCCAGGCGCCCAGCCCTCAAATTCTTAAGGCTTCATTCAATACAGTGTGTATTGATACTTTCTGAACATGACTCTGAAACATTTGGGAGTATGTCACGTCCTGTTCCAATAAAATTCAGTGGGCTTTGCCAGAATGCCTTCACTGCACATTTCTCCCATATTAATCACCTCCTGAAACAAGACAAGCATTGCCCAATCTTCAGGGTTCACTCTTTGTACACAGAGATTTGGGGGAGGCAAGAATTGCTTTAAAGTAGTTGATCTGAAGTTATATTCAGAGTTTTTAACATTTGGAATTGCTTTTATATACACGGCAGTATGCAAAATATGTTTCCCATCTTGTTTTTGTTTTTTTTTTTAAACAAAATGAACTCTTGACCAAATTGGGAAATATTTCACATCATGTGATACTTTGGGGGAGGTCTATTTGATTATGTGCTATCTACAAAGGAACATCAAAGGATCATTAGGAGGTATCTATTTAATTTCAAGGGCACAGGGGCACCTGGGTGACTCAGTCAGTTGAGTGTCAGACTTCAACTCAGGTCATTAGCTCACAGTTTGTGAGTTCAAGCCCCACATCAGGCTCACTGCTCTCAGCGCAGAACCCCTCTGTCCTCCTTGCTCTCTGCCCCTCCCCCACTTGCGCTCTCCGTCTCTCAAAATAAACATTAATTTCAAGAACATAGTGTGGGGACTAGGGTCAGTTACTGGAAGTTTGCAGTAAGTTTGCCAGTTTTTCAGTCAAAAGAATCTATTATAGTTGTTCTTTGAATCAAGCAAATAATTCACGTTAATTGTAGATCTTTCTGTTGACAATTGTAACATGCTCTTTTCTATTCATTACAAAGATATTGTCTCCCTCTCAGTAATCATATCCCACCTTTTTATCACCCCATCTTCTAGAATCCTATAGCCAACTCTTATAATTTCTGGCAGATTCAGACTCAGGAGTGAGTTTTTAATGGTAGTGGAATTAAAAAAAAATTTATAGTGACTCAGTAAGATGATAATAAAGTTACATCTTTCCATAAATTCAGAATGTACTTGAATGGTCTTGGCTTATGTTTAGACTTGATTACTGAAATGTCGGTAATGGGAAAAGTTTCTGGATTCTTGTCTTCATCGGTTGAGACACAGGACATTAGTTTTCCATTGCCAAATAACAAATTGTCACATAGTAGCTTAAAAGAACACCCACTGATTGTTTCACAGCTCAGTGGGTCAGAAGTCTGGCATGGCATGACTATCTTCTCTGCTCAGGTTATCACAAGGCTGACATCAAGGTGTTGGCTGGTCTGAGCACTCATCTGGAGGAGCTGGAGAAATCTGCTTCCAAGCTCATTCAGGTTATTGGCAGAATTCAGTTCACTGTGATAGGATTGAAATCCCCACTTCCTGGCCAGCTGTAAGCCAAGGACCTCACCCGCCTCCTCAGGGCCACCTGTATTCTTTCTCAAGTGGCGTCTTCTATCTTCAAGTTAGCAGCAGTTTGTTGAATCACCTCAAATCTCTTTTATTCTTTCTCTTCTTCTTCTAGAGAATTCTTTGGTTTAGATTAGGCCCACCCACATCATCTCCCTATTTTAAAGTCAACTGCACCACTGAATATAACACAGATCACAGAGTATTCGCTCACCATATGGACAGGTTCTGGAGGTTTAGGGCCACCTCTAACATGGTGGATTAGGAGATGGGGCCTTTGGGATGCACTTGGGTCATAAACATGGAGCCCTCATACATGGGATTAGGGCCTTATAAAACATGCTCCAGAGAGATTTGTAGCTTCTTCTACCATGTGAGGACACAGTGAATAGGCTACTGTAACCAGGACTAACCAGGAAGAGAGCTCTTACTAGAACATGGCCATGCTGGTACCTTGACTTTGAATTGCTCAGCCTCTAAAACTGCAAAATACATTTCTGTATTCTTCTGTGGTATTTTGCTATAGCAGCCCTAAGAAACTAAAACCGCTGGACATGCTGGTAATCAGACACAAAGAAGGGAGAAACAAGTTGCTACCTAAACTCATCTATACAAAAAGTTTAGCATAGTGTTAGCGAAATTGCTGAATCTGTGTTCAACAGTCACAGTTAGATGTAATTGAAAAAAAAAAAAAAAAAGATCACAGGCAGAGTGAGCAGCGCCATCTAGAGTCCAAAGATTCTAGGCTGTCCTTGAAGCCACAGATGATCAAACCAATGTTGCAAAACCTCCCTAAACACAGACAAGACACGAGAATATTTAAAACCAAAGGAATCCTCTGACCCCCACCTCCCCTCCCCATTCTTTTTAAAAAAAATTTTTTTATGTTTATTTATTTATTTTTGAGAGAGAAAGACAGAGAGCGACCACAAGTAGGGGAGGGGCAGAGAGAGAGACACAGAATGTGAAGCCGGCTCCACGTTCTGTACTATCAGCGCAGAGCCCGACACGAGGCTCGAACTCACACAGAACCCCAACTCACAAACTGTGAGATCATGACCTGAGCCGAAGCCGGATGCTTAACCGACTGAACCACCGAGGCGTCCCTCCGGCCCTGTTCTTAATAAACTCCCTCTCTCTTCTGTCTTCTCTAGCTTCTGGTATTACAGACTTCTTCACTGAAGCATGCTTGGAGCAATGTCTTGCACTTCGCTTATGCTCAGTAAAGCTGATTTGATTTTTAATCATGAGTAATAGCAGAAGAATGGTGGATGGGGGCTTAGAGTAAAGCAGACTTTTTTTTTTTTTTTAATGTGTCTTGTTTCCCTATAGAAACCATGTATAATTTACATTGTATTTAATAAGGGAAAATCTTGCATTCATACAAAATAATTTGGTGAAGTCATGAAAATAGGCCCTATTCCTAAGAAGAGAATACTACCTCAAAACCAGGTTTAAAAAAAAATTATTGTAGGACGTATTAGTTTTGTTTACAATCAGTTATTTTTAGGTCAGAAACTTTGCTTACTGTATATCACTAAATTAATAATTTAACGGATATTATTAGCAGCTATGTATTTATTTTTTACTGTGAAAAATGTCAAACATACATAAAATGAATGAGAATAGCATATACCCATCAATAGAACCAACAATTATGAAGATTGGGATACTTGTTTAGCTATTTTTAAAGATATAATCTTAGCAGCTGATTGTCATTGGGTTCATTTATGCTTTATCAGCATTAAAATGCATTTTAAAAATTTTTGTAATGTTTTTATTTATTTTTCAGAGAGAGAGAGAGAGAGAGAGAGAGACAGAGCATGAGCTGGGGAGGGGCAGAGAGAGAGGGAGACACAGAATATGAAGCAGGTTCCAGGCTCTGAGCTGTCAGTACAGAGCCCGATGCAGGGCTGGAACTCCTGAACCGCGAGATCACGACCTGGGCTGAAGTTGAATCCTCAACTGACTGATCCACCTAGGCAACCCTAAAATGCATTTTTAAAAGTAGTAAACATGGGGTTTAGTGATAAATGTTTAATTGGCATTATTAAGACTGATGACCTCAGTATAAACTTCATTATAAAAACATCAAGAGCTATACTCGTGTTTTTCTATATTGTATGGTGACTATTGCTTGAAATAAGAGGGCTTACACCTGAAACACGAAAACATTTAAGTTACACAGAGGTTTTTTTGGCGGGGGGGGGGGGCATCACAATAGCTATCTCACATATTTTGTGCATGTCTGATGTACCTCGCATTGTACTAAGAGCTTTACGTGCACCCACTCTTCAAAGAACCCGATAAGGTAGTTTTGTGATCTCCATTTTCCAGATTAGCATGCTAACGCTGAGAGAGAGAAAATTAACTGCGAGTCAACTAACAAGTCTTAAGCACAGTCATGGTTATTAAAATTGTATTTGATTTTTATAAATGATGTTTTAAAGGATTAAAAATCATTTTAGTCTTACCTGCTAATAATCAATAACTGGTATAATCAACATAACATTTTGTACTGTTGTTATTTAAATTAAAGTACTTCTGCACAAACAGACAAGAAGACTGAACCCTGGTGAAAGATGCAATATCGACCGGAGGAGGTAATAAGCCCACACAGATCCCCCAGGACCAAGGGGAAATCAGTCGAGCAGCCTTTCCACCCCACCCCCCACCAAAACGTGCCCAGGAATTTAGAGGAGTTTTATTAGTTTCCCGGATTTCAAGTCCACATTTTGCAGTTTCCATATACAACAAATTAATAAAACATTTTATCTTCTTCCCTTTATTTTTTAATTGATAACTTATAAATTTGGTCTGTACACAATAAAAATAGTGACTTACTTGTCAACTGAAATTAGTCTCTTTTCCCCATTGTCAGGCGCATAGTTCCAAGTTGTTTCGATAATCCCAATGTAGTAATGTTTCTCTGTCGCCCAGGCTGAGTTACTATATAAAAGTAGAAAAAGACCCAGCAGCAAAATCTTCATTTTTTTTTCCCTCGTGCAGCCTGAGAAGCAACAAAGTGAAATCAGAAGCAGGCAATTTTATAAATAAGGCTTTCTTCCTTTATTTGCTTGATTGACACATCTTCAGGTTGCACAAAAGTAAATTGTTTCGTAAAAGCAAATAACGTTTCCCACTTCAGCTCAGTTCTCGTAAGCCCAGGGGGAAAAAAAAGGTTTCTGTTGCCAGGCTTCTCTGATTACAAATAAAAAAGCCAACAGTTATTGTTGGAGCCACTAGAGTGTGCATAACTCTGCTTTCCTCCATTTGTTGTGTAAATTCCAGGAGGGCAAAAATCATCTCTAAATGCTCCCTTTGTTCCTCGAACAATATGCCACAGTACAGCGCCCTGCTCGCAGTGAACTGTTAATAAATCATGAGGAAATTAGGCAAAATGGATTAAAATGTGTCACTCTTTACTTTTGAAATGGCTAACAATACTTGATTGCAACTTGATGATATGAAGTGCGATATTTAGCATGCCAAATTTAAGTATCCCACAATAAGAATCTTATTGTGAAGGATTTATCTATTTTGTATGCTCTTAACACATCTGCATAGAAAGTTTGCCAAATTATTCTGCATTACTATATGCAAAATAACTAGCAGAGCATAACAGGGGGTGATAATTCTGTTTTATCATTAAAGAAAGCAGACATAAGTAGATCTGTTTTCAAAGGCAAAGGTTGGTCTTAGTAAATAGGGGTTTATTACGCTAAGTGAATACAAGTTTATTAAACAGAAAATCCTGGTTGTAACACTGCACATTTTGTGTTAATATAATCCTTCAATGCATTTTATGTATTTGTCCCAAGTTATTTATAAAAATAGATTGGCATAGGAGAAAGAACCCTGATGTTTGCATAATTCATTAATTTAATAAGTATTAGTGAGTGAGCCCACTGTGTGCCAGACCCTGTTCCAAGTGCTGCAGATACAGCAGTGAATAAAGCAGACATGAAACCCTACCTTCATCAGCTTATGTTCTGCTTGCAAGAGACTGGTAATGTACAAATGAAGAGAGAACACAGCTAGTATTAGCAACAAGTGCTATGGAAAAAAAAAATCAGAGAAGGACAATAGTAAGTACCAGGGAAGACAGCAGGATGAAGATCAAAATCTGATGGCACCACGTCATATCAGGCAAGAAACTTAACCTCAGTTTCCTCACCTGTAAAACCTCAGTCTGGGAGGACTATTGTCCGAATGGTAATTGAAATGATCTACTAAGTTAAGGCATAGAGATACTTCTCCCACCAGCTTATAATAATCTTAAGTAATTGCCCTGATACAGAAAACTGAGTTCCAATGCTCGGTATGTCCCAAGACCTCCTTCTAGAGCCACCTTTAACTATTGTGCCCTCATGTCCACTGAGAGGAACACTGGCCAAAATCTGTGCCTTGCAAGATGCTGTTCCTTTTAAACATTGGTGTCCAGAGGGGCTCCTATTCCCAAATGTTCTACTTGGAGGGGACATCATTTAGCAGTTCATACTCCCAAAGGGAGAATGGCACAAAGCCACTGTATGAGCCAATAGCTTTCCGAGCATTTCCTTCTTTCTCATTCTCTACTCCATGCTCAAACTCAGCCCTGAGAGATGGGAGGACGGTGATCAGATCACAGCAATAATCCCTGAAGTCACTTTTTTCAGTAAGTCTACCCCATTCCCACCAAATTAATTAATTAATTAATTAATTAATTAACACACACACACACACACACACACACACACACGCAGCTCAGGTAGTACTATGGAGGGCTCCAGAATGTATACTTCTAGCACCGTTTATATTGGTGGTGAAATGAAATGGTTAAACGGTAACACTCCTGACCAGTGGGAGTAAATATTTTATGTTGCAATGCAGAGAGGGTCAGGAAGTCCACATTTCTGTCCTGTTTTGTGACAGTTACCCTTTCCATAAAGCTGCTGAGTGGCAGGAAGTAGGGAGAATGCGCTGAGCCTCAGGACTGTCTAAATAAGCACTGTGGGCTAATAAGCAACCAGACATTGACAGGGTCATTTAACACTGCAAATCTTACAGTGATTCCAGAGCTGGTACTCAAAAGTGAACTTTGAATAATGCTGCAATTGAGAATTTCTGCACTCCAGAAATGTGTCACAGCAGCACAAACTGGGGTGACACAAGAAGAGCAGAGGGCCCACCAGGAGAGGCTTAGCTGACTTGGAGCATTGCAAGAAAGAAGAGAAGAATCTAGACAGGACCAAGTAGCTTATCCACTTGACTGTGTCTGTCAGAAGGTTGTTATCTCAGAACCCTGGGGTATATCTTTGTAGTTTGTTATAAATAATCACTGCATACTTAGAGTTACATCGCACAAATTTTAATCATTTTCCACAGTTTGTTTCTTTCTTTCTTTCTTTCTTTCTTTCTTTCTTTCTTTCTTTCTTCTTTCTCTTTCTTTCTTTCTTTCTCTTTCCTTCTTTCTTTGTTGTTATCTGAAAGATTTCTGGATTACATGCATTTAGCAGTTAAGGTTCTGGGGCTGATAATGGCTAAAATCAAGGAAGCTTTTGTTTTATTTCTGTTCTGGCAAGATTTCCTGCTTATACCCCCCAGATTCTTTTTGGTTGATCCATGAAGCTTTTAACATGATAAATCAGAATTATTGAGAAACAAACTGCCAAGGACAGTCTTTCACTCTGTGACAGCAGGAAACACTCACTATAAAATAGCAGTCTGTTCATGACCAGTCAGACCACCATGATGTTATCTTTTTACAGGAAATTGTGCAACTCTGGAATGTTATCGGCGAGTGGGGTCACACGAAGAACTCTGATAACAAGCCCCCTGACTTGAACTAGTATAGCACCGGCTTGGCTGATCTTCTCCTCTACTGCTCAGTTCATGACTATTTAGAGAGTGTTACATAGATGGGGCTCTGGTTGCTCCATCCCCTTTGGCTACCCATTAGTGGGTCAAGGTTAGGCTCATCACCTTCTGGCAGGTAGAGGGGTCACAGGCGGGGGAAGAGAAAGCCTAGATTCTAATCCCACAAAAGCCTTGCTGGTGTCGATGTGTACATTACAATGGAGGAGATTTGTTTTTTAATGGCATTATATTTTAATGGCCATTCTTGTTTTCTTACTACCATGAACAATGTAGAAATCAAAGCATATGATTTGTTAGCAATGGAAGAGAACCAAAATAGTAGAATCACTTTGTAATTATTTTTTTAACGTTTATTTACCTGTGAGAGCAAGAGAGAGAGAGTGCATGAGAGTGGGACAGAAAGAGAGAGAGGGAGACACAGAATCTGAAGCAGGCTCCAAGCTCTGAGCTGTCAGCACAGAGCCTGATGTGGGGCTCCAACTCACATACCACAAGATCATGACCTGAGCCGAAGTCCAAGGCTTAACTGACTGAGCCACTCAGGCTCCTCTAGAATTACTTTTATAAAAGATTAAAGAATAACTTATTCACAAGGCTTAATTACATGCAACTTCAAATATGTGACTTTCTTCCTCTCTTGCCATGTTGACCCCATTCCCTCTTGCTTCTATTCCATGCGGGGGTAATACATTCTGTATAGCTCTTATCACTTTGAAATCTGCCTGGGTCTTAATTTACAAAAGATAATGACACATTGGTGATGACATAAAGAGGCCAATGTCACTGAAAGAAGAGTTACAATTCCCTAGAAACAAGAAGCATGAACATTACACAGGGTCACGTGGGGAGGCAACAGAGTTGTTCAGGAGGCAGAAGTAGAGACTGGGGAAGCATAGGCCACAGCCTTTATTGGGGTTTGTGTGGGAAAGGCGAGGCAGGGCAGAGTAAATAGCTTATGATTGGCTAGTCTGAATAATCATAATGGACTTTGGGGCATAGGAGCTGTCTCTAGTTGTTTGGTACTTGGCTCAGATTGATTTAGGGTAGAGGAAATATGGGCTTAGTGTGTGAGTTAGATAAAGGAGTTCGGGGTATGGAATCTGGGATTGGTTGGTTTGCATATGAAAGTCTGGCTCATCTGCAAGCTGTTCACTATCTCTATGAATTACCTAGCTCTGCGGGGGGACAGTCTTTTCCCAACTAGCATGATCCCCCAAAGATGTCAAAGCATCATAAAATATTGAAAATTAAAAACATGATGAAAGCATATTTCTTATTGGAATTATCTGTTTATGTGACTGTCTCCTCAATTAGACTGGGCTTTCTTGGGGGACCAATGACTATGCCTTGTTTTGTGTTGAATCCTAGGCATTTAGCATCATGGTTGACACACAGCTTAATAAAAATTGAAAGAATGAATAAATGTTAACTATAATAACAGTCAATAACATTTATTAGATGATGACTGTGTGCCAGCACAGTGCTTTATACATTTTATTTCATTTCATCCTCAAACCAACCAATTAGATAGATATATTAGTTTTTTTATTGCTTCTTTAATGAATCACCACAAACTCAATGGCTTAAAACAACATAAATTTAATATCTTACAGGCCTATATGTCAGAAACCAGATGTCTGTATCATCAGGCTAAAATGAAGGGGTCAGCAGGGCTGCATTCCTTTGTGGAGTCTCTAGGGGAGAACCTTTTCCTAGCCTGCTCCAGTTTTCAGGAGTTGCCCACATTCCTTGTCTCAGAGCCCCCTTCCATTTTCAAAGCCAACAATGGCAGGATGAGTCCTTACAGTGCATCACTCCAACCTTCTCTTCTGTCTCCCTCTTCTACTATTAAGTACCCACCTGATAACCTTGAATAATTTCTCTATCTTAAGTTTAGTTGATTAGCAACCTTAATTCACCTTTATCATGTAAAATAACATATTCATAGGTTCCGGGGATTAGGATGAGGACATCTTTGGGAGGCCATTATTTTGCTTACAGTATACCACAAATAGATATTATTATTATTATTATTATTATTATCTTCATTTTACAGACAAGGAAACCACAGATAAGAGAGATTTTATCCCTTGTTGAAGACCCCATATCTAGTAAGTGGAATAGATGGAATTCAAATATAAGCCTGCCTGACCCAGAGATGCACTGTGATCCTGTGGGCATTAGAGAATGGTTCCAGACTATATTGGGCTGGGCCTCTCAGTCTCTCTGTGTTGTGGAAGGATTCTGGCCAGGGTTTGGTTGGCAGTTGGCAAATTTAGAACCTCCATTTTGTCAGTTGACAAAAAGATGACTAGATTTAGAGGGCTCACTGATTACAAACAAACTTGGAGAATAAATCACTGTGGTAATGTATTCATTTAAAAGTTAAGGAGGATGTGTATTTATTATTATTATTATTATTATTATTATTATTATTATTATTATTTTGTAATCTCTGCACTCAACATGGAGCTTGAACTCACCACCCTGAGATCAAGAGTCACATGTCTTACTGACTGATCCAGCCAGGTGGTTCATATATTATTGGGGTTTTTAAATTTTTGTTTATAAGTCTACTTAAAAAATCAAACTATGGGAAAAAAATTTCTTGGTAAGTATAGAATGTGACCAAAAGAGTGTATATTCTTAAGGCATATTCCTTTATTTTTTTCTTTTTTTTTTTTTTTGCACTAACAATATTTCTGTTGAAATAATGAGTACTCATCATTAAAATGAGAGCAGAAAGTTGTGCTGGAGACACATCCCACTGATGCATTCTTAGTCTTTGACTCTTCCTGTTAAGAATGCATGCAGTTGAGGACTTTTCCATTCAACTCCATTCACCAAGTCACACTTCACGTATCCATTAAAATAGAGTTTATTTTACTAGACTATGACTCCTGTCCATCTCTGAATCTCAAAGTCCAGGATTGTGCTCTTAAATGAATGAGTAGATGAATTAAGCATTGTTTTTGGTGAATTTCGGGCAACATCTTCAAAAATTAAAGAGTAGTGTAGTTTTGTCAGCAATTCTTTTAAAATTTTCAAAGTTGGATGTTTCTTGTGGGAAAGGGAGGGATGGCTATTTGCATCCATATTTTATAGGTTCTCATTGGTTTCAACAACAGAGAGTGAAGTAGTATTATTACTTTTATCCAATGTTATAATAGCATTATTAGCATATTAATTTTTAAAAGTACACTTCTGGGGACACAAGTTGGAGTATTTTGGGGTAAGATGATATGATTGATAAGACTCCAGGTATTTATATATTACTTATGAATTTACGAAGTTAAAAAGCAAAAGGAATGAAAAGTCTGGCTTTGGTTTCAAATCCCATGCTGAACCCTTTTATTTCACCAATTCCTGATTTCAAATATTCTTAGTTATTGTCTAAGCTGTTAGCCAATGCACAAGACATGTCTAGTCCCTACTTCCTGTTCCCTCTAAGGCTACAAAGTCTCTTTCCCAGCCTTAATCACAGTTAGGAGTAGCCAGATAACAGGGGTTTGACCAATGACACATTGGAAGAAGTTAGCTGGGTCTCTTCAGAAGACTTTACTTTCCTGATAAAAGGAGATGCTGCAGTCAGTTATTACTCTTTTTTTCTTCTTCTCTGCCTTCAATGTGGATGCAAGATTTGGAGTTGCAGCACCCATCTTGCAACTGTAAGGCAACAGTCATGAGGGAAAGGCCAAGGGCATTAAAGACACTGGCCTTTTATCATCAAGTTGCTAAACCAACCCTAGCAGCCACCTATCTCCTTTCTTAAAATTTTGAAAGAAGCACCACTGATAATCCCCTGTTAGCTGGGTCTCCTGTTAATTGCAGCAGAACACATCTTGAATGTTAATATTGCTAGATACAAGGTGAGAGCATGACTCCTTATTCTTGGTTCTGGAAATCTGGTACTTATACATTCTGTAATCTGCAACTTCCAATAATATATGGAGTTGAATTTTAAAGACTGACTCAAATTCTCACCCATGCTATGAGAACTTCATTTTTTTGATGTTTGCAGTTTAGTCCTGTATTCTTTTTTTTTTTTTTATTGAGCTAGACTTCAGTTTGTAGCCACTGTCTTTGTTCCTCTTGACCAAGCTCACTTCTACGTGTTGAAAGCCTTGTTACACCACTACAGACTCTACTCCAGCAGTACAGCTTACAGAAAGAGGAAGCAGGTGGAACCAAGATGGCAGAACAGCATGGAAGTTTTTTTGCATCTTGCATTTATGAAATACAGCCAGATCAACACTAAACCATCCTGTACACCTAGAAAACAGATTTAAGGATTAACACAACAATCTGCACAACCTGAACCACAGAACTCAACAGGTACATGGCTCAGAGAGGTGAACTTGGGGAGAGAGTAGCTGCAGAGGGCAGGGAGCTGTTTTTGCTTGCAGAGAGAGGATGGAGATGGGGGTGGGGGGAGAGTATGGGATCCCCACCACCACCACCAAAAACAGCTGGAGAGAAAATGGAAAAGTGGAAAAAGCCACAGGAATTGAACTAAAAAGGGAGAAAGGAGAAAGGAGAGGGTTTAAATTCCATTAAGACTCTATGAACAGGGGGAGCACAGAGTCTGAAACTACAGCTCAATACCTGGCGGTCCTCTGGTGGGAAGGGCGAATCCGCAGGAGCAGAGTGGGTCCAGGAGGTTCTTGGGCCACATGGGGAGAAGCGGTTCCCCTGCTGGAAGGACATTTGGTAGAGGTTGTGTGGCTACCTGTTCCCAGCAGACCCCAGAGAACAACCACATTCGCTGGTGCTGGAAAAAGGTCATTAGGGGGAAGCCTGGCACCAGATGTGTGTTGTGATTTTCATAATCTCTGAAACACTGCTGCTACATGATCATGTGAATTTTTTCTGTAGTGGGCTGGCACCCAACCACAGTCTCTGGGCATCGGCAACAGCATGGTCCCACCAATGTTCCTGGATGGAGCCGGGCATTGCTCAGTGAGACCCTCCCCCAGAAGGTCTGAGCAGGTCAAAGCCACAGTCCCTCAGAAGTGAGGGGTCGGGAAACAGCCGCATCTGAGATAAAACTCAGGAGAGAGGTGCCACCTGGCAACCTGACAGCTTGGTCAGAGATAGTGTAAAAGTGGGAAGTGGACGGAAGCTGGAGACAAAGGACAGGTGCATGATTGCTGGTCTGGGAGAGCACACAGTTCCCATACTAGAGACTGGGTAGCTGGGTGACGCCACTTTCACCCCTCCCCCGCATGCACAAACACACATTCAAGTCCCACAACAATCCACCCCAGTAAGCTAAGCACCACCATCTAGTGGAGTACAGAGCCTTTACACTAAGCTCCGCCCAACTGGGCCAACCTCGCTCTTCAGGAACACTGCAAATCTCTCTGCCTGCTTAGTTTACAGACCATAAAGTGTTTCATAGTTTGACTTCAAGGGGAAACCAATGTAATTTCAATCGTATTTCAGTCTGTTTGCTGATCCATCTATTCAATTCTCTTTTCTTTTGTTTCTTTTCTTCTTAAATACAGAAAGAAAAAATTTATTTTTATTTTAAATTTTTATTAAAAACATTGTTCTTTATTTTTTCTACTATATTTTTACCTTGTAAATTTTTCAAATTCTATTTTACTTCCATCATTTCATTTTATTCTATTTCACTGTATTCATTTTCTCAAATTTTCAAACATTTTCCTTCCCCCCCCTTTTTTCTGTAATCTATCAAACTCCTTTCAATAACCGGAACAAAACACACCTAGAATTTAGCATCATTTATTTGATTATTGTGTGTGTGTTGTTTTTAATTTATTGATTTTAATTTTTTTACCTCATCAATTCCTTTTCTCCCATCAAAATGATGAAACGAAGGAATTCACCCCAAAAGAAAGAGCAGGAAAAAATGACAGCCAGGGACTTAATCAACACAGATACAAGAAATATGTCTGAGCCAGAATTTAGAATCAAGATAATAAGAATACTAGCTGGGGTCAAAAATAGATTAGAATCCCTCTCTGCAGAGATAAAAGAAGTAAAAACTAGTCAGAATGAAATAATAAGTTCTATAACTGAGCCACAATCTCAAATGTATGCCAAGGTGGCAAGGATGCATGAGGCAGAACAGCAAAACAGTGATATAGAGGACAAAATTATGGAGAATAATGAAGCAGAAAAAAGAAAGTGGGAAACTAAGACAAAAGAGCACAATTTAACAATTAGAGAAATCGGTGACTCACTAGAAAGGAACAACATCAGAATCATACCAGAAGATGAGAGACAAAAAGGGTAGAAAATTTATGTGAGCAAATCATAGCAGAAAACTTTCCTAACCTGGGGAAAGACAAAGACATCAAAATCCAGGAGCACAGAGGACTTCCATAAGATTCAACAAAAACCAACCATCAGCAAGACATATCATAAGTCAAATTCACAAAAGACTCAGGCAAGGAAAGAATCATGAAAGCAGCAAGGGGGAAAAATGTCCGTAACCTACAAAGGAAGACAGATCAGGTTAGCAGCAGACCTATCCACAGAAACTTGGCAGGGCAGAAAGGAATGGCAGGATATATTCAATGTGCTGAACTGGAAAAATATGCAGCCAAGAATTCTTTCTCCAACAAGTCTGTCATTCCAAATAGGAGAGATTAAAAGTTTCACAGACAAATAAAACTGAAAGGAGTTCATGACCACTAAACCAGCCCTGCAAGAAATTTTAAGGGGGACTCTGAGAGGAGAAAACACACACACACACAGACACACACACACACACACACACACACACACACACACACAAAGACCAAAAGCAACAAAGACTAAAAAGGACCAGAGAACACCATCAGAAACTCCGACTCTACAAGAAACATAATGGCAATAAACTCCTATCTTTCAGTACTGACTCTAAACATCAATGGACTAAATGCTCCAATCAAAAGACAAGGGTAACAGAATGGATAAGAAAACAAGATCCATCTATACGCTGTTTACAAGAGACCCACTTTAGACCTAAAGACACCTTCAGATTGAAAGTAAGGGATGGAGAACCATCTCTCATGCTAATGGTCGACAAAAGAAAGCTGGAGTAGTCATACTTATATCAGACAATCTAGACTTTAAAATAAAGACTGTAACAAGAGATGAAGAAGGACATTATATCATAATTAAGGGGTCTATCCACCAAGAAAACCCAAAAATTGTAAACATTTATGCTCCAAATGTGGCACACCCAAATACATACATCAATTAATCACAAACATAAAGAAATTCATCGATAATAATAACATAATAGGGGACTTCAACACCCTGCTTACAACAATGAACAGACCATCTAAACAGAAAATCAACAAGGAAACAATGGCTTTGAATGACACACTGGACCAGATGAACTTAACAGATATATTCAGATCATTTCATCCTAAAGCAGCAGAATACACATTCTTCTCCAGTGCACATGGAACATTCTCCAGAATAGATCACATACTGGGACACAAATCAGCCCTCAACAGGTACAAAAAGATTGAGATCATACCATGCATATTTTCAGACAACACTGTGAAACTAGAAAGCAACCACAAGAAAAATTTTAGAAAGATAGCAAATAATTGGAGACTAAAGAACAATCTACTAAAGAATGAATGGGCAAACCAAGAAGTTAAAGAGGAAATTAAAAAGTACATAAAGGCCAATGAAAATGATAACACCAAAGCCCAAGACCTCTGGGACGCAGCAAAGGCAGTCATAAGAGAGAAGTATATAGCAATCCAGGCCTTCCTAAAGAAGGAAGAAAGGTCACAGATATACAACCTAACCTGACACCTTAAAGAGCTGTAAAAAGAACAGCAAATAAAACCCCAAACGAGCAGAAGACAGGAAATAATAGATTAGAGCAGAAATCAATGCTATCAAAACAAACAAACAAACAAACAAAAAAAATGAACAAACAAACCCAGAACAGATTAATGAAACCAGGAGCTTGTTCTTTGAAAGAATTAACAAAACTGATAAACCACTAGCCTGTTTGATCAAAAAGAGAAAAGAAAGGACCCAAATAAATAAAATCAAGAATGAAAGAGGAGAGATCACAACCAACATAGCAGAAATAAAAACAATAATAAGAGAATACTATGAGCAGTTATATGCCAATAAATGGGCAATCTGGAAGAAATGGACAAATTCCTAGAAACATATACACTACCAAAACTGAAACAGGAAGAAATAGAAAATTTGACTAGACCCATAACCAGTAAAGAAATCGATTAGTAATCAAAAATCTCCCATAAAACAAGAGTCCAGGGCCAGATGGCTTTCCAGGGGAATTCTACTAAATATTTAAGGAAGAGTTAACACCTATTCTCTTGAAGCTGTTCCAAAAAACAAAAATGGAAGGAAAACTTCCAGACTCTTTCTATGAAGCCAACATTACCTTGATTCCAAAACCAGACACAGACCCCACTAAAAAGGAGAACTATAGATCTATTTCCCTTATGAACATGGATGCAAAAATCCTCAACAAGATATTAGCCAACTGGCTCCAACAATACATTAAAAAAATCTCACAACCAAGTGGAATTTATACCTGGGATGCAGGGCTGGTTCAATACCCGCAAAACAATCAATGTGATTCATCACATCAATAAAAGAAAGGACAAGAAACACATGATCCTCTCAATAGATGCAGAGAAAGCATTTAACAAAATACAGCATCCTTTCTTGATAAAAACTTTTAAGAAAGAAGGGGTAGAAGGATCATTCCTCAAGATCATAAAAGCCATACATGAAAGACCCAATGTTAATATCATCCTGAATGGGGAAAAACTGAGAGCTTTCCCCCTAACGTCAGGAACAAGACAGGGATATTCACTCTCACCATTGTTATTCAACATAGTATTGGAAGTCTTACCTCAGCAATCAGAAAACATAAAGAAATAAAAGGCATCTAAATTGGCCAGGAGGAGGTCAAACTTTCACCCTTCCCAGATGACATGATACTCTAATATAGAAAATCCAAAAAATACTACCAAAAAACTACTAGCCCTGATCCATGAATTCAGCAAAGTTTCAGGATACAAAATCAGTGTACAAAAATTGGTTACATTTCTATACACCAATAATGAAGCTACAGAAAGAGAAATCAAGGAATCGATCCCATTTACAATTGCACCAAAACCCATAAAATACCTAGGAATAAATCTAACCAAAGAGGTGGAAAATTATACACTGAAAACTATAGAAAGCTTATGAAAGAAATTGAAGAGGACACAAAAAAATGGAAAAATATTCTATGCCCCTGGATAGGAAGAACAAATATTGTTAAAATGCCAATACTACCCAAAGCAATCTACATATTCAATGCAATCCCTATCAAAATAACACCAGCATTCTTCACAGAGCTAGAACAAACAATCCTAAAATTTGTATGGAACCAGAAAAGACCCAAATAGCCAAAACAATCTTGAAAAAGGAAACCAAAGCAGGAGGCATCACAATCCCGGGCTTCAAGCTATACTACAAAGCTGTAATCATCAAGACAATATGGTACTGGCACAAAAACAGACACTCAGATCAATGGAACAGAATAGAGAACCCAGAAATGGACCCACAAACATATGGCCAACTAATCTTTGACAAAGCAGGAAAGAATATCCAATCGAATAAAATCTTTTCAGCAAGTGGTGCAATTTTCTGAGATACGCAGAAAAATAAACCTGGACCACTTTCTTACACCCTACACAAAAAGAAACTCAAAATGGATGAAAGACCTAAATGGAAGACAGGAAGCCATCAAAATCCTCGAGTAGAAAGCAGGCAAAAACCTCTTTGACCTCGGCTGCAGCACCTTCTTACTCAACACATCTCTGGAGGCAAGGGAAACAAAAGCAAAAATGAACTACTGGGACCTCATCAAAATAA
Source organism: Felis catus (assembly GCF_018350175.1). Classification (NCBI taxonomy): domain Eukaryota; kingdom Metazoa; phylum Chordata; class Mammalia; order Carnivora; family Felidae; genus Felis; species Felis catus. Next base: position 114,774,248 of record NC_058376.1, on the reverse strand, counting down.
AAAGCTTCTGCGTGGTGAAGGAAACAATCAGCAAAACTAAAAGGCAACTGACAAAATGGGAGAAGATATTTGCAAATGACATATCAGATAAAGGGTTAGTATCCAAAATCTATAAAGAACATATCAAACTCAACACTCAAAAAACAAAGAATCCAGTGAAGAAATGGGCAAAAGACAGGAATAGAGACTTCTCCAAAGAAGACATCCAGATGGCCAACCAACACATGAGAAAATGCTCCACATCACTCATCATCAGGGAAATACAAATCAAAACCACAATGAGATACCATCTTACACCTGTCAGAATGGCTAACATTAACAACTCAGGCAACAACAGATGTTGGCAAGGATGCAGAGAAAGAGGATCTCTTTTGCATTGTTGGTGGCAATGCAAGCTGGTGCAGCCACTCTGGAAAACAGTATGGAGGTTCCTCAAAAAACTACAAATAGAACTACCCTACAACCCAGCAATTGCACTACTAGGCATTTATCCATGGGATACTGGTGTGCTGTTTCAAAGGGTCATATGCACCCCCATGTTTATAGCAGCACTATCAACAATAGCCAAAGCATGGAAAGAGCCCAAATGTCCATTGATGGATGAATGGAGAAAGAACATGTGGTATGTATATACAATGAAGTATTACTCAGCAATCAAAAAGAATGAAATCTTGCCATTTGCAACTATGTGGATGGAACTAGAGGGCATTATGCTAAGCGAAATTAGTCAGAGAAAGACAAGTATCATATGACTTGACTCATATGAGGACTTTAAGATACAAACAGATGAACATAAGGGAAAGGAAGCAAAAATAATATAAAAACAGGGAGGGGGACACAACAGAAGAGACTCATAAATATGGAGAACAAACAGAGGGTTACTGGAGGGGTTGTGGGAAGGGGGATGGGCTAAATGGGTAAGGGGCATTAAGTAATCTACTCCTGAAATCATTGTTGCACTATATGCTAACTTAGATGTAAATTAAAAAAATAAATTAAATAAAAATTAAAAAAAAAGAAAGAGGAAGCAGCTCACATACAAAGTTGACCAAAAAAATTTATTTCCAGCCAGTTTCCCTAGTAGATTGCCATGAAAGTCTTCAATCAGGCCCTTCTAGATTCCTTCACCCCTGGTGTTTCTTCTTCAGCCACTGTAGGTCTGCTCATGGACTTATCTTCATATCAGAAGGATATTTATGCTGTGGAAAAGAATGTTTCATAATGTTCTAAGAAGTAACTGCATTGAAATATTACAATCATTCTATCAAGAGACCAATGGGTAATGGCCTAAGTAACCAAGGAGCTGATGAAAAATCAGAAACAAAGATAATATTTTCATCCTTAAGTTGCTAGGAAAATGTGTTGGAGAAAGGGGAAGATGGGAATGAGAAGAAATAAAGTATTACTGGAATATGAAATAATATATAATCATTATTTAGATTTTTCGGGAGCTGTCGAAAGCCTTCACATTTACACCAAAGTATAGGCTATATACGTATATATAGCCTAATATCAATAACTTTCTTATTCGAAAAATGTATCTTACTGTTGTTAAATGCAATTTTAAGTGATATTGATTATTAGCAAAGTTACATATCTTTATAAGCTCAATAGTCACTTGTGTTTAATTTTCTATACATTGTGTGTGTTCAAATCCTTATGTATATATTACATGAATCTGGAAATAGTATATTTAACTCCAGAGTATCTTTAATCAGATCAGAAACAGTTATCTAAATTTGAGAAGAGGATAAAACCAGAATTTCTTGGTCATCTGAAAACAGTAACCTTTGAATGAATGAGTAGCATTTCACATCATGTAAATGTTCAACGGATAAGATATCCTTATATAAACATAGAATTTATTTAAATATGATCGCTTCAAATTAAGTTGGCTTACCTTTTCATCTGATTACAGTGTAAGTGCTTTCCATTCCAGCCTCAATGTGAACACTAACATGGCAATGAAATAACCAGGTGCCAACATCTCTTGGATACATTTTTACAGTCTGATATACTCCAGGAGGAAGGTCATAAACATCAGAGCGATACAGTCCCGCATCCTCAATAAGGAGACAAAACACCATTAAATAACTTATAAAAGAGATTAGTCACTTACACATTTGATCAATTCTAATATACTTTGTTAGATGGCAATTGGAAAGCATTAGGTGACATTGCATTTCTCCTCTGAGTACAATTGAGGGTTTAGAGGAAAAGCAAGTCTGAGAACATTTCAGGGACAGGCCACAGAGAAATACCTCAGTCTGAAGGGACCTCGTGTCATTATCAGTGTCAGATACCTTGTCAGCATTTCCTGCAGAAGAATGCTTTAGATTTCAGACAACATCTGGTCTTACAAATACCAGAAGTTTTCACAGAAATATTTCTAACTAAGGACATTAGTGACATGATGATCATTCCTTGAGGTGTAGCTAATCAGGAAACCTCAGGGCTACAGGAAGGAGAGGAGCTCATCTGTTTTCTGGGGCCAGGGGCTGAAGACTAAGGGCCTTAGGGGCTCTTTTTTCTCCTAAGCAGAGAACCGGATGTTTAGGAGACCACCTCCTCTGCGAGCTACTTTGATTTTGAAAGATAAAGCCCTGGGGCCTGGCCTGGCTGGATTAGGATGGATTTGGAAGAGCCTAGGAAGGAGATGAAGTGTTCTCTACAATGCAATGAGTGGTATTTGAAGGATGGGGGCATGTTGAAGAATGCAGTTCAAGATGGAGTCTGGAATAATTTGAGGAGAGAACAGATGTCAAGCAAGTCTGGAGAGGAAGAGTGTGGGGAAAGAAGTCCTGAGGGTGAGAGAAAGAGCTGCAGGGCCAGTATTTCTCGATGATGCATAGCAGAGGGATGACTGAAGACAGGGGTGTCTGATGTCACATGGTAAATGTTTTATTGTGGAGTATTGGGGAAAAAAAGAATTCATCTATCTCTAAACTTTCACTAAGAGTCTATGACCCATAATGGCCTAGTTTTTGTGGTTGTTAAGGGGAGTCAGAGGAAATGGAGATGTGTCCCACTCTGGAGCTGCACAGAGATGAGAAAATACCAGCCACAGGAGGGAGGCGAGAGGCAAGGGAGATGAATGGAAGCAGGGAGTGAGAGTGGGAGGTGACTAGAAACTTAGGCTCTCAAAAGTCCCTGGAGATAGAGAGGAAGGAGGCAAAGCTGTTTCCCCCTGGCTGCAAAGTGGGGGCCTGAGTCATTGTTATTTAAGAAGATTAATTTGGCATCTATGGTGACAATATGGGTCACATGGATACATTTCTAAGATGTTAGAAAATGCAGAGAACGATATGAACCAATTTTAACTAAGAATGGACAATGTCCTAGGCACCAGTAAGTGTGCACTATGTACCTGGAGCCCTGGCACCAAGGGAGACCATATTCTTAGGAAACAGGTGACTGACTGGCTGTTCCAAGACCAAGTGAGTAACCCCAGAGGGCTGCTTTGCTATACCCAGGAGTTCCAGGGAGTAAAGCTCAGAGGCTGCATTAATGCTGGAATAACTAAATTCCACCTCCAGGGAGGGGAAGGCTACATGTGATCATCTGTGATAGGTTTAGGGTGAATGGCTAGAGCTGACAGCAGCTGGTACTAAGCTTTGTGGTATTATTACTCTTTTAATAGGATTAGGTAATAGGATTAGTCTCTTTTTTTTAACTCAAGTATAATTAACGTAGGGTGTTATATTAGTTTGAGGTGTACAATATAGTGATTCAACAATTCTCTACATTTCTCAGTGCTCATCGTGTAGTCTCAATCTCCTTGATTTCCCTTATCCTCCCAACTATTTCCCCTCTGGCAAACACCAGTTGTTCTCTGTGTTTAAGAGTCTCATTTTTTGTTTGTTTCTTTTTTTTTCTTTGTTCATTTTGTTTCTTCAATTTAATAGAATTGTTCTGAAAAGAGCAGTTTTGTGAAGCGTATGGATAAGGGACTCTAGGGGCACCTGGGTAGCTCAGTTGGTTAAGCATCGGCTCTCGATTTCAAAGCTCAGGTCACGAGCTCACAGTTGTTGGATCAAGCATGGGGCTGGGCTCTGTGCTGACAGCACAGCTTGGGATTCTCTGCTATGCCCACCCCCCCACTTTGCCCCTCTCCTGTGCACATGCCCTTTCTCAAAATAAATAATAAATAAACTTAAAAGAGTGAGGGACTCTGGAGTGAGAGATGGGGGTTCAAGTCCCACTTCTACCACTTATTGTTTATAGGAAAGTTCTTTACCTTGCTAATCCTTCATTTCATTCCCTTATAAAATGGTGACAAAATAGTCCCTATCTCTGAAGGTTGGATGAACAATCCATGCAAAGAACTAAGCATAGTATTTGGCACATGAGAAGCACTTAATAAAGGTTAGCTTTAATTATCATTAGAGGAATGTTACCATAAATTGCACTTAATTTGATGCCTTATGGTACGATCATTTGTGTAGAGCTAGCCCCTGAAAGCTAACTCTTTGATTTCCTCTTATCTACACAACACTCGGCATGGTTCTAGAAATGTCAGAGGCATTTGCTGAACTGAACTGATCTGAACTGAACATCAAATGTACTGTAAAAAAAAAACTAGAACCAGAGCTTAAATCTCTCTCTTTTGTTCTAATTTTTAAAGTGTCTAATATAAACAGTTATGAATAACAACCCTAATACCTAGGCTTTTCCTTCAAAAATATGGGGAATGTAGATGGAAGTACAGGAAGGTCATGATTGTTGAGCCTGGGTGGTGGGTAAAGGAATTCATTATATTATTCTGTCTACTTTGTCATATAAAATCCCCCAGAATAAAAAAAAAATAGCTTTAAAGCCAAAACAAATAGGTTCGAGAGGAATACATTTGTTCATTAAAGGACAGAAAAGAAAGCAGCACACCAATAAAGCTTTGTGCAAATCAAGTCAAGCGCATTCGTTCAATTAGTCTAACAGGCCCTGAGCAATAAAGAAACCACAAACATAATACACATCTGGAATCCAGGAAAGCTTTATCTGAAATTTTTATCGATGCCAAAAAATGGACTGTGTTATGCCAAGTGGCTAGACTAAATGTTTCTGGTGTCAAATGCATAATTAGCCCTCAATTGTGCATTAATATTTATCTAAGAGATAAGGATGAAGAGCTAAAGAAAATTCTCCCTAAGCAAATAAATGACACTGACTTGGACACTGCAAAGGGGAAGGGTAAAACTCAAAATGTAATAAATTAGAGAAATGGCCAGGCAAAAGTGGTCAGTAAAGAAATAATTGTAAAGAGGATGACTTGTGGGGTGGAGAAAGCAATTCTGACAGATATAAAGAGACTAAGACTACATAAAGTAGAAAAAGATGGAGATAATTATAAAAAAACAAGTTACCATAAAGTCAATTATCACCTAATTCCACATTTTTGTTTTCTTAACCAATGCCGAAGGAATGATAGACGTAGTTACCATTTGTAACTCCCACTGTAAAATTCGATTCCAGCAAGAATCATCAATGAATCCTTCTTAAAGCTACAAGGTGAAATACAGTTGGAGAATAAAATATGTAAAAAAAATTCACTTCACAGATTACTTATTAATTACAAGAGGAAGGTGATACTCTTATTTTTTAATGTTTATTTTTGAGAGAGAAAGAGAGAAAGACAGAGTGTGAGTGGGGGAGGGGAAGAGAGAGAGGGAGACAGAGAACCCGAAGCAGACTCCAGGCCCTGAGCTGTCAGCACAGAGCCTGATGCAGGGCTCAAACCCATGAACTGTGAGATCATGACCTGAGCTGAGTTCAGATGCTTAACCAACGGAGATACCCATGCCCCAAGATAATACTTTTAAAATGGAGAGAAAGGGTAGGCATCACCATAATAAAGTTATCAAAAAAGCCTCATCAGTGTCAACACCTATTGACATCATGCACCTCCTGATGTGATGCCTGGGAAGCACATAATATCACATATGCAGTGTCCATGTCAAGAATGTTTAACATGGATCCAATTATGAGGAAACCATCAGACCTAGAATATGGGACATTTTATAAAACTGGCCTGGACCCTCCAAAAATGAAATGGCATGAAGGATTGAGAAAAAAAAATAAAGGTCTCTTCTTTTAGGAAAGATAAGACAATGACAACCAAATGCTATGTATAAATAATTAGATCCTGGTTTAAAAAAAAATTTATAAAGAGCATATTGGGGACTATTGGGGATATTTGAATGGACCATATGTTAGCTTATATTACTGAATTAATGTTAACATCGGAGTCGTGATAGTGTTATTGTGGTGGGGCAGAGATTCTCCTTAGTATTAGGATGCATATGGCTTTAGTATTTAGGGGTGAAGAGTCGTGATGTTTGCAATTTACCTTAGTGAAGGAATGATAGATGTAGAAAGTTACCATTTGTAACTCCCACTGTAAAATTTGATTCCAGCAAGAATCATCAATGAATCCTTCTTAAAGCTACAAGGTGAAATATGGTTGGAGAATAAAATATGTAAAAAAAAATCACTTCACACATTACTTATTAATTATAAGAGGAAGGTGATACTTTTATTTTTTAATGTTTATTTTTGAGAGAGAAAGAGAGAAAGACAGAGTGTGAGTGAGGGAGGGGAAGAGAGAGGGAGACAGAATCTGAAGCAAGCTCTGAAGTTTGGTTCAGAAAACTAAGAGAGAGAGAGAGAAAATGTGATAAGATGTGTATGAGTGTTCAAAGTGTTTTTCTTTTATGTTACTGAGGGTTTGAAAAAAAAGTTGGGATATAAAGGGTGAAACTAAAGGTGATTATAGAAGTCTTATTTACCTAACAAGTGACACCAGATTAGAGTAATAAAGGCACGTCATGCATTCACAAGCATTTATTGAGTGTTCGTAGGGCACAAAGAGCTGAATGTATAATTATTTACATGCACCTGATATAGTATAGATTGTAGATATTGAATTTCAGTTCTGGCTTAGTCATTTCCTTTCTAGTCCTGTTATCCTGCCATGCTGCCCCAGTGACTACTTTACCAGACACCACAATAATTAAATGAAGCTGTCCAGGATTCTTACCGTGTATTCAAAGCTGTGGCCATGAAAGTGAACCGTGTGCAGGTCAAATTCACTCCCCATACCAATCAGATACCAATTCACTTCATCCCCAACATGGAACGTCAGACCTTGGTTGTTTCCATACATTCTTCCATTAATTGCTGTGGAGGGACACCATTTATTATATTCAACAAAGGTTTTAAATAATGTAGGCTTCTTTTAAAAACACCTCATAGAAGTATCACGGATGTTTTCAGAGGTCATGAGGATTTTAAAGTCAGCCTAAGGAAGCTGTTAAATGTGACCAAGCCATCCATTCATGGATAAGTCTAACTCTAGAGTTTTCCTTGCCTGAAGAAATGAGGCATTGACTTTGCTTTAACATAATTAGGTTGAACTAGAATATTTCACAACTAAGAATACTTGAATTGATGGATACTTAAAGATGTCTACATATTTAAAGTATATTTAAGATGATCACAAGATGCTTTGAAATTGAGTGTGTTCCTCTTTAACTGCTCCAAGTCAGACTTTTGTGATCTGTCACTGGTATGACTAGAATGTCCATTGACTGAGGTCCAGGCCTTTCATCTTTCCCTCTGTCTAATCCTCTACAGGTGTGGTTTCCAAAGGGTAATAGGAAGAAAATATTAATTTAGTTATATGTGTTTTATAAATATATCCTCCTTTTTTACCCTTCTATTTTGTGTTCATCTTTTGAAATGCCAAAAATGCATTAATACAAAGGTACAAATACATAATTTATAACCATATATCTATGGAGGTTGGGTTCTAATCCTTTTAGCTGATGGAGGGATATTCTAGAAACAACTAGGAGACTCTGCTTTAGACAGTGCTTCTCAGACTTTAATGTGTATGTGGCCTGGCCTATCTTGTTAAAATTCAGATTATGATTTACTAGGTCTGTTTAGCTTGAAATTCTGCATTTCTAACAAGCTCCCAAGTGATGCTGATGCTGCTATTCCATGGACTATACCTGGAACACACACTCCTAGCTGACTGCCAGAGCTGTCCCTGTGGTACACAACTATTTCTATTGTTCCCTCACTCAGTGCCCTTGCTGCCTTTAGCACAGTGGTTCTTAAGAGGATTTTGTCCTGCAGGGAAAATTTGGCAATGCCTGGGGACATTTTGTGTTGCACAACTTGCGGGAAGGTGTTACTGGCTTCCCAGGGGCAGAGGGTATGGATGTTGCTAAACATCTCACGATACACAGGAGAGCACCTCCAATAGTTATCAGACTGAAAATACGAATACTGGCAAGCTTGAGAAACCTCAGTTTAGATGGAGTCTAAATTCTTAACAGGCTATTCAAGGTCTTGCACAATCCTGTTGGCTTTCTCTTTTCTTTCTTTCTTAGTTCCTATTCTTCCATCTACATGGAATGTCATTCCCCTGCCTTTCTACTCAACAGACTCCCGTGCATCTTTAAATACTCAACTAGAAAGTCCCCTCCCTTTCATGAAGGCTTTCTTCCAAATTGGAATTTAAAACACAGCACTGTGTTTATATTTCTGTTTCAGCATCCCCCCAAGGTCAGCCTTGCATTGTAACAATGCACAAGTCTGCTGCCCCTGTGCTGTGAACAACTTGAGAGAAGATGCCTCATCTTATGGGCCTTTGTATCTCCTTAGCACTCAGTAGGGAACTCCAAGCCCTCTATGAGGCTCATTAAACAATTATGAGTAACAAGGATGCAGTCCTTGAGTTGATTTTAAATTTTCTATATATGTTTGGGGTCGGGGGGATGAAGAAATTGAAAAAGATCACATTTGGGTTTGCCTTACTTGAAGATCCCTTATCTAGTCGTACCCCCTAGTTTCCTCAGGTGGAAGGACTGAGACCAGAAGTCTGAGTATGACTGTGATTGAGATTGTGTATGTGCTTTTTATTTGAATAATTGTCTCATTACTATGATTCTAGATGGGAGGGAAGACATAAACTGGACATGCCTAATCATAACCAAACTATAGAAGAATTTTGGTTGATGAGCATGGGGTGTTTGAAAGTTCTGCCTGGTGGGAAAATCAGGTGGGGCCGTGTGCTCTCCAGTGTGCCTCAAGCCCCACCTCTACCTGTGTTCATCCCAGTAAAATACTTAGAAATGTGGGTAGTGAAGCCCTTCAGAAATTATAACTGGTATTCTTGGTTTTACCTCACCCGCCCACATGGCTCCAGAGGCACTGGAATTTACCACGTTGTTAAGTCTACAGCCCTTAGGCCAGATCCAGCCCACTCACTGTCTGTTTTTCTATGGCCCATGAGTAATAGGTTTAAAGTTCTAAATGGTTGAAAACAAAAACAAAAAAGAATATTTCCTGACATGGGAAAATTATATGAAATACAAATTTCAGTATCCATAAATGAAGTTTTGTTGGCTCATAGCCACATCCATTTATTGACATCCTGTCTACGGGTAACTCTGTGCTCCATGGCAGAGTAGAAAATAGCTTATGGTAGAGACTGTATAGTTTCCAAGCTTAAATTCTTTACTATCTGGCCGTTTCTGAAAAATAGTTTGCCAACCCCTGGTCCACATGATCTGCACAACAGCTCTACGTGACTATCTTCTCTGAGGTGCTGAGTTTGACAAATGTGAACCTTCATATGTTCCTTTGTGGAAAACAACCTATGGACCACAGATGATGAGTCAGTGAGTGGACATTACCGTGCATTTGGTTGCTGAGGTTAAAAGTTTCATCATTCCTGTCTACTTTGTTTGGTTCTGAAGAATAGGTATTGATGTTTTCTTCAAAGTACCAGGATCTGTTCTCGTCAAAAATCATGAAGTGGAGAACACGGTGAACTAAGGTGGCATTGGCGTTTTTGCGACATACTATCAAAGGACCTACCAGTCCACTGTTAAGATCCTGAAGAGGGAAAGCAAGATTGTTAACTGTGCCCAGAACTAAAAATTTCCCCCAACCAGTGAAACGAGTAGAATCAAAGGTTAGTTCTAGTGAGGTCAGATGCTGAAGTTTTTAGTTATTAGGATTCTAAGCCTGAGAGTAAAGAGTAAAGTGCTTGACATGTTAAATCCTTGATTAAGGAAAAATTGTCATCCCACTCATTCGAGTTGAAGTCTAAAGAGAATAGCTAATTCCTAAAAGGGATTTCAGACACATTCCTCAGTGGGTTTAGCTCTATTTTTGAAATTTTAATTAAAAAAAAACAACACAAAAACAAAACCCAGAGCTTTGATTTTAATTAGAATTTCTTGGCATTGGAGTTGGTTGGCAGTATAAAGGTCCTGGATCCTTTCTCCTGTGATGCCTCTGCCCCCACAGCCGCTTTCAGCTGGGAGCCTTGGTTTGTTTATACTCATTTTGGTTTTGGGTTGAATGTCTGCGTAGATTCTTGTGCTAGGCAGAGAGAGGGCCAAAATAACTAAAAGTTTGGAGAGGAAACTTTTGTTGTTGTTGTTAAATGCAAATAAACTGAACTCCAGAGTTGATGGTTTTAAAAAAATATACATGTGTATGTGTCTATTTCTCATTAAATCAGAGAATTTTAAATTCCATACTTTGTTTTCTGTAATCCAAATCCTAGCCAATGAAACAAAGAGGAGGATATTATTATATTTTCAACTCACAGTGGCATTTCGGAAAGTATCACAAATCTAAGTAATCATAATGCAATGATTTTGCTCATGAAAAATGCAAACCTATGTAGAATAAAAGCTGAGCAGCATTTAGGTTACTTAAAAAGAAAGATTACATAGAACTAAGATTTTTTTTTAACACAAACAAATTCCTTCTTTCTTCCATCATAATTTCTAAGAGGAGATAGGAGGAAAAGCACGACCTGATTTAAAGTTTACCTTAACCACATCCACAGTTGAATAGTAAAACCAAGGTATGCACTCAAAGTCTTCTGAGGCAGGACCAGCTCTTTCAGGAATCTGCCAAATGTATGTTTGGATCTCTCCTAAAACAGACAAATACAGTGTATATAAACAGAATCTTTTAAAGCATATGTTTTTATGGGAACCCAGATAATGAGCAAACCCTAAAGCTATACAAATATTAGGCAGTGTAGTCCTAGTTTTCTACTCCTGGATCTACTGTTATTTTTGGTCTTAGCCAATGTGTTTACACTTTCTGAGCTTCTGTTTTCTCATGCACATAAAATGGGAATTTAGGGATTAGACAAGATGATGCAAAATGAAGCCATTGGTGTTGCATTACTTGGGCCACAGGGTGAAGTTGATGTAACCATCACTGCTAGCCATTACAGTCTCAGGGTTACTGAAGCACAACCTTATAGTGATTTTGTCATTGAAAAATAGCAGTCATTAAATATCTAACTCATTCATTCTGCAAATATTTACCATAGTGAAGATAACTCGGGGTTTGAAATGTGACGGACTTGTTCTGAATTCCAGCTCTGAACCTTCCAATTTATAGATTAAATGTGGCTCTTCCCTGCTCCCAAAGCATTTGCATTAGCCCTACTGACTCTGAATCCTATATTCTTGCCTATTTCAGCAAAGTTCTTTTGGACCTCTCTTCCCACCCCTGCCCCTTGTTGAATGATCTTGCATCTGCCACTTCCAGAGGCTTAAATTAATTTTCCCAAGCACGTCCACTCCTATCCCTAGCCTCCCTGCCTCCAAATTGTTAACAATCAATCTACTTAGTACCAACCCTCCCCTTCCAAAGCACCACACAGTGCCTGGGCACAGCAGGTACTCCTAAGTGTTTGTGGAAAGTAGGTAATGTGATCCTTCTCTGACTAATGAGAAGAGTGCTGACTTGCGAACTCCCTTAATAGGAGATTCATGTTGACACCACTATGGGATCATCTCTTTTTTAAAATCAAAAGGGAATATTCCACCCGCCATCAAAATCTGTCTTTCATCCCTCTGTCCCACATATCTTCCCTTTCTGAATTTGGCTCTTTAGGTGATACCTTCAATTCCCAGAATTACTTGTTTTGGTGGGCAAATATGATAGCCACTCCAGATGCCCCACTCAGATCCCCTTTAAGAATGAAGGAACGTTTGCTCCACAGGCTGTCTACCCCCTTCAGGATAGCCTTGGGGGAAGAGAGCCACCTCACCCAACCTTGCATGCAATGACAGATGCAGGGACAGAAAGGCCCAGTTTTCTCACCCTACCTCAGGACAGCTGAATGCCACCCTATCTTCAGAACTTCTCGGTTGGCTGTGATTTCTGTTGAGGCTGCATCTCTGCCTGACCTCTCCCCCTACCCAATTCTGTTTCTTTCTCTTTCTCTCCATTGCCTTTGATCCCAAGAGCACTATCTGCACACAAATTTTCATTTCAGAGTCTGCTCCTTGGGCATTTATATTAAAAAGCATTATTTTTGTATGAGGCATATGGAATGGCATGCTGTATAGTGATGATGCCTTAGAAACGTTAGCACATGAGGTTCATTACTTCCTCTTAGTGGTTCAATTCTCTCCCTTGCCCCCTCCTTCACACACTACATCTTATATTCAACTCCTACTTTAGCAATTGAATTGGAGAGGTGGAGCATAGAATGAGAATACCTGGCAGCTAGACTGGTGGAGAGCTGGGAAGGAAGGTGGTTCTAGGACAGAATTGTGTAAACTGGGGAGTTTTGCCCATGGCACCCATCCTGGAAGCCAACTCAAGACTTGTGAAAGGAACTTGCTCCTAAACTCCTTTAGAATCTTGTTACTAGTTCACTGGTCTCTCTCATCTAGAACTACACCAGTGTTTAAGAAAGAACATTAGCATATAGTCCTGCATAAAAGCTTTGAAACTGTTCTTTCTCCCAAAGCAGTTACCTGGCTGTGTTGGAACAACAGTGGAATAGTTTGTTTTCACTCCATGAGCATGAATTGAATATGGTCTTGAGGCTTCATTTTTAAAGATAATTCGGAGTTTTTGACCAGGAGTGAGAAATATTATAGGACCTAGGGAATATAAAAAGGAAAATGTTATAATGTTACAATAAATTGTTATTTATTTTAAATTATGAGTCATCTGTCCCCTTAAGTATTTATACAGTGACTTATTTTTATCCCTTTTCCTTAACACGCAGCCAAATAAAACACACTTTCAACAAACGGATCATTGCTGATTTATGAAACATGTTTTTGCCTGGAAAATTTAAGTCTCTAGAAAACTTATTTTGGTGAGCATCAGTTAATGCCTACAAAAACACACAATTTAGAAGTGAAATCTTTTATATTCTTTCTTGACCAACCTTATCATTGAAACCTTTTATTCTTTCCCCCTTTAGTGGAGAATTAGGAGGAGCTGGAAGGCCTTTTTATTGACCAAGCGTGATTTCTTTTCTCACAGACTGAAGATCCCTTCATTGTACTCTCTCCCCCTTCCATCCAGGTCAAGAACTGGAGGTAGAAACTTTCTTTTAAATCTTTCTATTTAGAGCAGATTATATCAGTGACTAAAAATTCTGGTTTTGAGATGAACTAAGTGGTAAGAATTCTCTTCAAACTTGTGCTATAATTACTGAAATCAGAGCCCTGAAGATACCTGGTGGACACTAGATGGCACCTAGGGACATCCTTTCTTTGTCCCCATGGCCATCCCACTTTCTCAAACACTATGCTTGTTTTCTCTTTTCCATAAAGTTTTTTCCTTTTTTGTATAAATAATAATGGAATCTAGAGGGTCACATTATGTTATTTATCTTGATGCACTCAGCCAGAATCCTAGTGAAAAGTAACAACCTGCTATTACTAAAGATAGGAGCCCACCCAATAGCAGTAGGAACTGGATAGCATAGACCTCTTTCTTGGGGTCACAAAGAGGGAGGTTCATGAGGCCAATGAGGAGCCAAGAAGAGTAATAGTTTCTATAATTGCATGTAAATCCATCTTCTCAGGGTCCCACACCAGAAAATAGCCTCCAATAGACAGTCACACGGATATCAAGACCCAAATAAAATTTGGGCATATGGAAATGTCATGTGACTTTTGGAAATACTATGCAACATATGGAAATGTCTTTGGACATATGAAAACATCATGTGACCTCTGGAAATGCTGTGTGACTTTGGGAGATATTACATGTACATGCATTGGGATGACTTATAATTTCCTTAGCTTACCTGTCAAGGGTAGAAGAAAGGGCTGTAATTTTCCTCACTCTTGGACAGAAGATGAAACTAAATATTAACACTTTAAGTGTTTAAGTTAAACACTTAAACAAAGAAGTCCCTTCCTCACTATTGTAGGGCTTCTGGGCTTCAGTTTAGTATCAGTGAAATGATCCCTAATGCTACTTATAAGGTCTCTCTAGAATTCTTGGGTTCTCAGGGCAAGAAGTCAGGTAATCTGAAACTGACCACATTGATTTTCTATGGGTCTCTTCATTTTCTGTGAAACAGACCTTGAATCAATTTGCTTGATTAAAAAACTGCCTATCAACAAATTAGAGTTTGAATTATAGGCACTTTCCTCTGTAAAGGTGGAGGTTGACAATATCCTCACATTTGCAACAGTCTCTAGTGGCTGAAGACAAGAAGAAAAACCTGAAGACCAATCTTATGTGTCAATACCTAGTATATCCAGATGTTTTTCATCTTCACTTCTTTTTGTTTGATTCGTAAATGTGATATCATCATACTGACGGTATATGACTTTCTTGTATTTGGACCCAAGATATATTTTATCCAAATATATGTTTGTTTTGCTTTATGGAAATAGAGACAAAAACAAAAAAACACACAAAGCTAGTTAATTGAACCATTAAATTAGACAAATTCTCATGTGGAAGGACTCCTTATTGAACTAGCACAACTGATTAATGTCTAGAGGCTACTTTATCATGGAAAGTAATTCTCCTTAAAAAAAAAATTAACTCTGGTAAGGTTGTTGTTTATTCACTCTGTACTCTGTATTTCACTCTGTACTTCAAAACATATTTTCAGGATGAAATTTTAGTTTTGATAAATGAATAAATAGTGTAAGTGAAAGTCAGAGAAAGAAATCAAATTTTACACACACACACACACACACACACACACACACACACACACACACATACAAAATGAGAGTCTTCAGTTTGAGGTTCCCAAAAGAAGAGAGATTGACAGAAACAAATGAAGACAAAAAGAAAATCTGCTAAAGGTTAAATGTAGTTGAAGTTACGTTTATGACACCTCAATGTGGTGAGATTGGATGGTAACACGCCTGAGGAAGATTGGAAGCAAGAAGTGAAAAGAAAGACAGGAAGAAACAGAGCCTAGAAAGAAGTAAGTGATGCAGATATTTAGGAGGACTTGAAGCCACTTATAATTGAAGGAATGACACACGGATAGTCTGTGAAGTTATTTGCAGTGGAACACATCCTAAGCACATGCATGCCTCACACATACCACGCACACACACCTGTCACACACATGCACGCCATACGCACAAGGCACACCAGACAAACACACAATGCATGCACACACACGCACATGTGTGAGACAGAAAAAGTAAGGTTGGGGGACTCCAGAATGAACCCTTCCGGGTTAGGGCCATACTTCTCTCCTTGTAAATGCTCCAGTTGTTTCTCCCACTTCCTGCTGGGAGAATAATCCCACTCAGTTTCCTTGGCTGCGATATAAATGGTTTTCTCTTCCTCATACTGTGTTTGATCAGGGTTTGCCTCCGAACACTGCCTCACGTGGTATTTATGTTTCATGCCTCCTAGATAGTGCTCTGTTGTCATGCAAACCACATTAAAAGTTCCTAGAGGCAAGTAAGAAATGAGTGGGTAAAGCTCTGCATTCAGATTTCTCTGTGAAGTCATCTATAGGATATAGACCCCTAAACGTAATATAGTAAAACAGTCCACTTATTTGTTTTCCATTAATTTCACAGATACTTATTTATCTTGATGCCAGGCATAGTTCTAAACATCAATGAACAAAACAGTTAAAAATCCTTGTCCTTAGGGTTTATTTTGCTGGGAGGGTGGTAAGCAATAAACACAGCAGGTAACTTTGATGGAGTTGGAAGCTGATAAGAGCTATGGATTAAAGAAGAAGGCAGAACAGTGTAAAGAGGAATGAGAATCCAGGGTGAGGCAGAGAGGGGCAGGGGGGAGCTCAAGAGTGAAATTAGCATTATTCCATAGGATGATCAAGGGTCGGCCCTGACACCCCTAACAACTTTCTGATATGGGGTGACTTTTAAAGAATTTTTGGGGGCGCCTGGGTGGCTCAGTCGGTTGAGCGTCCGACTTCGGCTCAGGTCATGATCTCGCAGTCCGTGAGTTCGAGCCCCACGTTGGGCTCTGTGCTGACAGCTCAGAGCCTGGAGCCTGCTTCGGATTCTGTGTCTCCCTCTCTCTCTGACCCTCCCCCGTTCATGCTCTGTCTCTCTCTGTCTCAAAAATAAACGAAAAAAAAATATTATTAAAAAAAAAATTTTTTTTTTTGCCATCAACAATCAACCTCACTGAAGTGAAAACATTTCCCTACAGAGCAAAGGCAGAGAGAAGACAGGAACAGAAGGGAGGCCTGGGAAACAAATGGACAGAAGAGTGAGAAATGGAGAATAGAATAGAATGAAAACAAGTTCAAATTCTTCAAGGCATCTTCATTGCTTTTGAGGAGTGTGGGTTGATTTTGAGGAGTGAGGAGTCTGGCGCCCAAGAAGAGAACACTGAGAGGGGTGAAGGCTATTTTTATGTCCTGGAAAATGATATACTACTGCTCCTATAAATTAAATGGAGCAGGGGAAAGGTTTTTTAAGCATTTGTATACGTTCATTTTTTTCTTTACAAACAATATTCACTGCATGTAGAGACACTGTTTTTCAAAATTTGGACATGTTTCTGTCTGAAAGAGAATATCCACTACTTACCTAAGGAATCTGGTGTCATAGAAAGTGTCTGGGAAATGTGGGGAAACAGAGGGATGGTGTCATCCCTTGATCCTAAGGAAGTGAAGGTATTTCCTGAAAAATATATTCCATGTAAGTCTTTTTCTGATCCCACACTAAGAACATGCCATGAAATGTTGTCTCCTAAGCACATATCCAGTCCAGGCAGATTTCCGTACATGTATCCATTTATGGCTACAAGACATTTGTGACAAAGAAAAGAATATTTAACTTATTGTAACTTGCCATCTCTTGAAACTCAGTGAAGGACTAATCATAAAGCAGCTCATTCATGTAAGAATCTCAAGATTGAGTTAAACCCCTTCTTTTAGACTTAAGGCAACTAATGCTGAAGAGGCGATTATTTGTCCAGTGTCATTAAGCTAATATTGAGAGCAGTTAAGATCAGAGTCTATGTCTCTAGATTCTAGACCAGTCCTTTCCCCCTATACCTGCAGTCTTCAAAAACCAACCAACCAACCAACCAACCAATCAACTAACTAACCAATTCAATAAACATTCCACCCACCTATACCACTAATTTGGCAGTAGAAAAATACATGAATTTTCTGTCTCACATCTAGTAATAGCTAAACAATATAGTGCACCAAAAAGGCATTGTTAAATATTTAGTAAATTGAATTTAACATAATCATTTTAATAGTTAATATTTTTGTGGGGAAATTAACTTTAAAGGAAACATGAAACATAGTAGCCAAAACTCTGGGGGGAAAATGTTTGTCTCTCTTAAACAATCCATAATCCTTTAGGCTCAATGAAATTAAACAACTCTTAATACATTTGTCTTATAAACTGAATGTTCCCTTACAGTGCATCTGGTTAGACTCTTGGAAGTCTGGATCCTCTTTATCCACATTTTCAGGCTCTGTAGTGAATGTTCTGATATTTTCATCTAAGAGATAACTTTTATTTTCATCAAATATTGTGGCGAGCAGGTAAAACTCTTTGTCTTTTCCCTTCTGTGGATGAGAATAGAAAAAGGAATAGATGTGAAATATAGTCTATATACAAAGTCTAGTCAAATAGTTGATCTGTACATAGGATTTCCTATATAAAGGGATTTGTATACTTCTGAAAAAATCCACTTATGGACATTTTATATAAAGGCATGAATCCCAGTGAATGGATTTATCACAGAACTAAGAGGTTAAGAATTATCTACAGCTATTTGCATTTAAAGCTTTTTCTCTGAACTTATAAAGCCCTACATCTGAACTTCATAAAATTAAACTGCGTAATCATAGATGTGTATAGTGGCTTTTCATGAGATGCTTTGTAGAAAGTAAGTAAAATGTTTTCATTTCTGAAACGTCTGAATTCTTAGCATTTATGAAGAAGTTTATGAAGTTTATGAAGAAGTCTGCATTCTTAGCATTTATGAAGAAATTAAATTTGTACACATATTTATATTTTTGTATAAATAGAAAAATTGTATGTATGGTAAGAATTATGAGACTTGAAACACTTTCATTATGTGGATGCCTATTAATATATAGTCTCATTTTTAAGTAAAATATACATTCGATTATACATATATTTATTTGGAGGGATTTATTAGGCTTTATTACCTTATAAATTATAAGAGAAGATAATACAATAAAAAATGCAGAAAAATGCAAAAAATAAATTGGATATTAGTTCACTTTGAGTGAGGAACAAGGGAAATTCATTCCTCAAGCATTTATTGAGCACCTGCTACAATGTCAGAGAGGGGCTGTGGTTGTTCCAAAAAAATTAATAAAACCTTGTTATGATTTCAAGAAAGTTATAGTCTAGTGGGACAGAAAATCCAGTAAACATAATTGCATAGATAAGTGTTCCAACAGAAACATACACAAGGAACTATGGTAACCTGCAGTGAATTAGTGCATTAGTTAGTGAATATTGTGTGAAGGGCAGGAAGAGACCTTCAGTCTGAGTTTTAAAAATGTCTCCCGTTTCAGCAGGTAAAGGAAGAGGGCAAAATCAAAGAGATGTGAATTAGACTCTCTTCCCCAGGAACTAGCAAGCTAATTTTGCAGTGGAGCCAGAATTGTGTGTGCAGGTGGCAGGGAAGGAGGCATGGATTTGGAGGGATCAACAGGGCCTCGTGTGTTGACTTCTGAGGCAACAAACTATAGAATGATTTTTCGTGTGGAGACTGCTATAGCTGGATTTGGAAGGAAGGGTTGTGGAGCTAATTTGAAGCAGAATGAGAGTGGAAACAGGAGTCAGGAGGTTAAAGAAATTCAGAAAGAGGAGATGGTGCCTCAAAAAAGGCAGGGGTATTGGGAGTTTGGTGACTAATACTGAAGGTGAGAAAGGAGTTGTTGATGGAAGTCCTGGGCTGGGTGATGTCATTAACTAAGAGACAGAGTGGAGGAAAAAAGGCTGATTTACAGGAGAGAGGGGCAGGTAGTGGTTGTCCAGAGTGAGATAAAGAGTTAAAACAGTCAAGTGGAATTAGAGGTATCTGGAACATGGTAGGGTGGGTGTTCATCGGGCAGGGGAAGATACAGGTCTGGAGTTAAGAAAAGGATAGAATTGGGAGAATCAGCACACAGAAGAAATTGAAACTGTTGATTGCCACATTGCTTTTCCCCTGCAGTTCTGTCTCAAGCAACCTCTCACCAAGGCATATCCAGACATAGTTCCGTGACTCACCTGTTTGCCGTCCTCTCCGAGACTTCCATTTCTGCACACAACAAGAGGCCCTACAAGGCCAGTGTTGATGTCTATTGTCATATTTACTGAGGAATAGTATAACCAAGTCAGGCAGTTGGGATCCACGGAGGTAGGACCTACATCTCTTGGAACTTCCCATGTATAGACAAATGTCATGCCAGGATTTACATGTGAGGAGGGTGGAGGGATACCTAGTAAGAAATAAATATTTGTGAAATAGGACCTAACACCAGAAGGACCCTGGTCTAGACTGTGAGATCTCTGTGAGCAAAGACTGTATCTTGCTCACCTCATAGCACCTTGGGTGGCAGTTGAAAGGTGTTAGGGATGGATTACTGCCATAATAAGGACACAGAGCTGTTATGATGTGAAAAATGGGCTCATAATGATTTTAGGAAAATTTTTCTTTTCTTTTTATCTTATTTTTCAAATTTACTTGAGAGAGAGTGCGCGTGCGCATGCACTTGTGTGAGTGAGCAGAGGGGCAGAGAGAGAGAGAGAGAATCCCAAGCAGGCTCCATGCTCAGTGCAGAGCCTGCTGCGGAGCTCAATCTCATGACCCTAGCAGAAATCAAAAGTTCGAGCCTCAACCAACTGAGGCACCCAGGCGCCCAGGAGGAGTTTTATTTTCCAAATGATATTCTACTGCAGTATGGCTTGCTTGGACCTCCCTTGAGCTATACTTACCTCCTCCAGGTGTTTCGTAGAATGAGCCCTCGTTGCTCTTGTTGTAACGTAGTCCATGAGGATGAATGCTGAGTGGCAGGGAAGCATTGTTATAAAAAGTGATCTTGATGGTCTGTCCCACTTCTGCCTTAATGACAGGGCCTAGAAACCAACAGAATTAGTAGTTGTCCTCGGTTTTCACAAACACAATTGTCAGGTATGTTACTTGAGTAAGTTTCTTTTAGGAACAAATTAAAGAGATGATGTCATGAACCAGAAACGCTTCCAACTTCAAGAGCTCTAGATGATGCAGGGTCTTTTTAGAAAGTCACTTTGGATCATATGAATATATTAATCTTATTGGATGTATAGAAACAAAAGAATATAGTTTAGAATTGCGTGAATCAGAATGTATTGTTTTCATAAGGTTATAAGGTGACAGCTAAAATTTCTATTTTGATTGCACAGAATATGTACAGTGTTTATAACCCTGCAAACTATGAATAGAATTTTACCAAGGATTCCAAGGTGCTTTTCTCTTGCCTTCTGTGTTCGGAAGGAAGCATCTGTGTATTCACGGTAAACTATTTTTTTGTAAGATCCTCCAATTCTGGTTGGGCTTTTTTCAAAATATACCTGGGATTCACTGTGCAGAGAAAATAGATACACAAAGACCTTTCAAATTAACAGTGATCATGTGAAAAGAAAGTAAGAATCTACATATATCTGGTTTAAAGTACTTGCAATTTATTTATAGAAGCAACATGTGTTAATTTTAGAAAATTTGAAAAATGAAAAGAAATACGATGAAAATTTTTAAAATCTTCATAATCCCATTATCTACATATAATCGCTGTCAACATTTTCCATGGATTTCTTTTCAGCCTTTTATCTATGCATGGGTATTTTTGTCTACCTGGTAGTTCACACTTTCTACTGGAATAAAAGACATTCTTTTTCAGTCAGGTAGTAACAAACACTACTTTTTAAACAACTATGTTCAGAGATGCTAGAATATTAAGATGAGAGATGTCATTCTTATTTTTAAATGTTATTATGATAAAATTAAGTTGGGTCCCCTGAGAAGAAGTATTCCCTAGCAGTGAAGTAGTGACTTGTCATACTAAGACATCAGAGAATTTCATAGCCAGGATGATCAAGCAAGCTGAAAAAAAAAAAGAAAGAAATCCACTAATTCATACCTATTTTAGTTAATATATAATGAGAGTTGGACCTAACTCTGAATCTAATTTTTTCTCTAAGCCCAGATATCTTTCTAACAATTAATATAAAATTTCCATTACACAGATTGAGTAATTTGTTGATGAGCATTTAAAATGTAACAAAAAATATTCACTTGATATAACATTCTTAGTTTTCTCAAATTTTCTGTAAGCACGTTGGAGAAAAATAAATATAATGGGAAATATTTCTTGGTGGTTTTAGAACTTGATATTTTCTGACATATAACTCATTCAACAGACCAGAAGGGTTAAAACTCCTATAATCTTTGGGGTGCCTAGGTGGTTCAGTTGGTTGAGCATCCAACTTCAGCTCAGGTCATGATCTCGTGGTTCATGAGTTTGAGCCCCACGTCAGGCTCTGTGCTGACAGCTCAGAGCCTGGAATCTGCTTCAGATTCTGTGTCTCCCTCTTTCTCTGCCCCACTCCTGCTCATGTTCTGTCACTCTGTCTCTCAAAAATGAGTAAACCTTAAAAAACTTCTTTTAAATAAATAAAACTCCTGTAATCTTTGAATTGGTAAATGTAAAAGTCAGAAAGACTTTTTGTGTACTTTTAAATGCTGATGCCACAGTAATGTATTTTGGTCTTAGTTTGGGTCATTAAAAAAGCAACTGATAATATAGTCTTAGGTGTTATTAAATAACAAATATTTATAAAATGTGACTTAAGAATGTCACAGGAAAGAATTTTTAAAAAATAATTTAAAAAATAATTTCATTTCTTCTTTTAATTAAGAAATTAAATTCTTAATTTTAAAAGAATTAAAAAAAATAATTTCACAGGAAATTATTTAATTATGTCTTTAGACCTTAGCCAAGAAAGTATAAATTATACATGGCAACTTTTTGAATCTTTGTAAAATTGTTATTGATGACATTATCCACTATGTCTCATAATTATACATAATAAATCTATTTTAAAATTTAGTGCTAAGAAAAAACAATGAGCAAGTATGTTTTACTTTGCACTGGCTGTCAAGGCACAGGCAAAATAGAGAACTATTTTGTGTAGTAGTGACCCTTCGACTCAATATTTTCTAATTACCCATATAATTATTTGTCTACTTTTATTTTATCAGTACCTTTTTATTATAAGTTACTTAAATCCTTTTTAAGAGTAGCTGGTTATAAAAAAGTTCAATTATCTTTATTTAATCATAAATATTTTAATCCCTGAATGATTACCTTCCAGCGGCTGTTAAATTTTTTTTAGTGAAGAGATTTATACCAGATGGAGCATAGTTCCAAACAATTTCTTCAGCAGCAATATAGTAACGTATAATACGTGTCCCAGTAACATCTATTGAAGGTTTGTGGCAATTCATTACATTGAAAAAGGCCTGCATGCTATCTGAAAAACAGTAAACCCAAGTAGAGAATGTTATTAAAACATTTTTCTTATTCCATATATATTTTGTATTTTAGTCAATAATATTGCAACGTCTCCTTTTTCGAGAAACTCAAGGCATTTTACTTCCAGACTCTGTGTAAAAACCTAAAATGTATGAAGCAAGTACAAAAAGCAGGATGCAAAGATGAATGTTAGAGGAACATATATTACCAAAGAATAATAATCACCATTGGACCAAACCCTAGAAGAAGATGGCACCTGTGTACCAGGAAGAATTTGAGAGTCTATTTGGCCAAAAACATCTTTCCTCATGGGTATAAAATTACTACCATCAGTCATGAATGAATTAGTTGATTTATTAGATTAACTAGTTGGCAGGCAGAAAGAAAATCAAGGCAGGAACATTTCCATGAAGACATCAGTCCTGTGCTTTGATTTCAGAGCACTGTCAGTGGCAGTGTAAATTAGGGTAACTTTTTGGAAGGCAATCTGACAGAATTTGTTGAAATTAAACACCTTCCAGTATATGATTTCACTTATTGGTAGTCAACTAAGAAAAATATTTGCATATACATAAAAAGATACAAATAAAATGTGTAAATTATAAAATTGGTGATAAGCCAAAAAAGTGGAAGCAATTCAAATGCCAATCAGTAGGTAAACGGTTAAACAATTCAGGATACATTCCCAGTATGGAAAACTATACAACAATTTAAAAGAATAGGTTAGATGTATGGGGAACGTCATAGAAAAAATTTCAAGAAATGTCATAGAAAAGATTGCAAATAGTAGAAAATTATATGCAATATGAACTATCTATGTCAAACAAAACACAAAATATAGCTATGTATTTTTGTTTCTACATGTTCATATACATTATGTGAAAATGCATAGGAAACAGGTTTCCAAGTATTCGTACCCAGGGTGTAATGTCTGGGAGGGACAAGGATGGTGATGGGAGGGTTGGACTAACGGTGTGTTCTTAAATGCTCTACAAACAAAAAACACAACATTTGATCTATTTGCTAATTTTTGTGGTCTAAACACTCCCACTGTGGGCAGTCTGAAGTTACCAAGAGTTTGCCAGTTGGCTGACTTAACTCTCAGCCCTCTTGAGCTAGCACAAGCTGGCCCACATACATCACATTAGACTTTCACTCTTTCTGCCTGCTGTCTCCCACCTAATCCTCGCCCCACCTCTTTCCTTCCCCTTTCCGTCCTTCCTTTCTTTCCAGCAAAAGTCTACCCATGTATCCTTGTAATTACTAATAACATAAAGTAAAATTTTAAATAAATTTTAAACACTTTTAAAAGAGTGGAGGAGGGGCGCCTGGGTGGCGCAGTCGGTTAAGCGTCCGATTTCAGCCAGGTCACGATCTCGCGGTCCGGGAGTTCGAGCCCCGCGTCAGGCTCTGGGCTGATGGCTCAGAGCCTGGAGCCTGTTTCCGATTCTGTGTCTCCCTCTCTCTCTGCCTCTCGCCCGTTCATGCTCTGTCTCTCTCTGTCCCAAAAATAAATAAACGTTGAAAAAAAAAAGTTTTAAAAGAGTGGAGGTAAATTTTTAAAACCACACCCAATTCTAGGACTCAGAAAGAGATTGATTAAACACAGAAACTCAGAAAGAGATTGATTAAACACACGAAAAGCTATAGAGTCAATCAAATCAAAGAACTCTAAGAAATTTCTTCAATTGTGCTTAGGGCCAACCCTATTCTTTTTTTTAATTTTTTTTTTTAACGTTTATTTATTTTGGGGACAGAGAGAGACAGAGCATGAACGGGGGAGGGGCATAGAGAGAGGGAGACACAGAATCGGAAGCAGGCTCCAGGCTCTGAGCCATCAGCCCAGAGCCTGACGCGGGGCTCGAACTCACGGACCGCGAGATCGTGACCTGAGCCGAAGTCGGCCACTTAACCGACTGAGTCACCCAGGCGCCCCAGAGCCAACCCAACCCTATTCTTTCAGCAGAGTTGAGGGTCAGACCTGACTTGAAGACACCATCTGCAAAGTAAATAACTAGGAAGAGTGGGGCTGAGTGTACATTTTCACCTGAAAATGATATTCCTTTCTAAGTGAGAAACTTTTTTAAAAATTTCTTTAAACTTTCATTTATTTTTGAGAAACAGAGAGATAGAGTGTGAGCCAGGGAGGGGCAGAGAGAGTGAGAGACACAGAATCTGAAGCAGCCTCCAGGCTCCGAGCTGTCAGCAGAGCCAGAGCCCGATGTGGGGCTCGAACTCACGAACTGTGAGATCGTGACCTGAGCCGAGATCAGATGCTCAAACAACTGAGCCACCCAGGTGCCCCTCTAAGTGAGAAACTTCTAATCATTAAAGTTGATCCTTGAGTTACAGGAACTTCATGGGGTTCTCTTTCCCATAGCCCTAGGAAGGCCACAGCATATAACAAATCCTGATAAATACTTCTTTAAGTAGTTAATTGAAGCATGATGCTAACCAAAGGATGAGACTTAGAAAAAGATGGGTTTTGATCAGAGAAGTAAACCCCATTTTTGTACAAAAAAAGAAAAGTGAAATTCTTCAGTTCTAATAACAACAATGTTTTTTGATTGAAAGGTAAAACAAAACATTTGCAAGATTATGTGTACAGTTTGATCCTATTTAAGAATAGAAAAGATTAATAACATCATAACTGGCCATCGTGTTATTCAATGGAGACTGTGAATGAAGAGGTAAATAAATGAAAATATGTAGGTTTCCTGAGTTCTGGGTTAGAATCATTTGATCCTACATAATTCCTGGCAATTCTTCTTATAGGGTTTTGTGCAAGTGTTTTAACTTCTTGAAACTTGTTTTCTCAACTAAAAAACAAACAGACAAACAGTAATATGTGCTATGACATTCAGACTTTTCATAAGGCTCACCAATGAATAAATACAAAACTTTTTTTTTTTGTAAAAACAAAACAAAACATCCTAGTATATCTAAAAGGGTTCGTTTTTATGGAGTTAAATGTCAGACACCTGGGTTCCAGTTCTAATCCCTTCACCGACTTTCCAAAAGGCAATGCCATCACCTCCCTAGAAATCAGTTTCTCCATTTGGAAGATAAGGCATTCGTGGTGGGTTGTAACCGTGAAAGTTCTCTGAGCCTATATTACATAAAGGTAATAAATCCCTACCATATATCTGGCATCCCAGCTTCCATACTCCAGGGCCCTTGGCCACCATGAAGGCATCTTCCAGTGAGGCAGGGAAGACAGTGATGGTGTCCTTCCTGTGATTCCGAGATATCAGAGTTTGTCCATGCAGATAGAGGGGGTGTGTGTCCAGCACACCACCCATGCCAACAATATACCACTTGACCCTGTCCTCTGAGCACATGGTGAGATTGGGCAGATTTCCATACATGTATCCGTTTATTGCTGAAAACCAACATATACTTTATTTTACTTGATCTGTTTTTAAGTAAACTCTACTCTCAACTCAGGGCTCAAACTCACGACCCCGATTATCAAGAGTCACGTGCTCTACCAACTAAGCCAAGAAAACAAATGTGCCTTGGTCTATCACACATGGTAGATCAGGACCACATGCTGTACATTCTGCACATTTCCTCATTACACAAACCTCACCATGTCAGCGTTCTTCTCACGCATAATCTACCAGAGAATTTGATTTATGGTTTACACACAAAGAGGCTATCAATATCTATATATCTATATATATCTATATAATCAGAAGTGTCAGAAGCACAGAGATTAGAGGAAAGAGGAGGAAGGTAAGCTGGAAGGCAGAGAGTACAGCTGAGGAGAAAAGAATAGAAAGAAGCTAAGTCCCAGAAGGAAGAGAACAAGGGTAGAGGTGACTGAGATAACGAGAGCATCTTTTCTGAAAAATCCTATGTAGAAACACACTTTCGTAAAATATCTGGTCAGTTATGTTTTTGTTCTTCCATAATATTTTATTACCTTAAAATTACATCCTTCCTATGTATTTCCCGTGCACTTTTGATCAATATCAGACTATAGAAAACATATGCACCTACCTAACTTTATGTGCTACGACACTTTGCAAACCAGCAAGACTTACTAGATGATTCTTGCATATCAACCAGTGTGCCCTGGGCAAAAAACTGGAAAATGTAGACTCAACCACACAAACTTAAACAAAAGGAAATCACTAAGTAGAACCACAGAAGTTAGAATCACAGGATATTATGAATAAGGAAGTTTTCTTTAATCTTACAGTGCATCTGATTGCTCTCCTGGAAGTCAGGATCACTAGTATTTACTTTGCCGGATTCAGTATACTTCTTAATGTTTTCATCGATATACCAGCTATTGTTTTCATTAGTTATAGATAACATCAAAACATAAGACCTGTCAATATTTTTTTCGGTGTCTCCATCCAGTGTGCCTGAAACATAAAGAACAACAAAACTTGCTCTTTGCAATAATTATTTTTGCTGTGAGATAAACTGGTGATTCTAACTGATTCAACTTAAAATATGAAAGTAAAATCTTGCACATCTACAGACAGAACCGTAAGGAACAAAGCATGCAAGGAATGGGCAGACAGCTTCTCATCTTCCTACTTTCTTCCACTCTGCTGATTCAACATATTTCTGTAGGAGAAAGGGGTCAGTCATTTTGTGAAAAGGTGGCACCAAGTGAAGTTTACCGGGTTTGACTACCATCTAGTGACCGACTTGCGTCACTGAACTTGAACTGAGGCCTCGGACTCACCATCGCCATCTAGTGCTCAGAGTCTGAGAGGGCAGCTTTACTTTCTCAACTGGAGAATCAAGGTCAAAGCAGGAAAAGGGAGCTCATTTGATAGAAAAATTCCACTAGGAGAGCGAGGGAGAGCCCGCTTATTCTGGTTCTATTGCTACAATGAGATTTGAAAAAATATGTTACCTCTTTTACAAGTCAGAATTGGTCCAATAAGACCGGAAGCCACATCTTTTGGAGTGTCTACATGGGAGTGGTAAATCCGTGTCACACAGTTACTGTCATTGGGGCCAGGCCCCTGTTTTTCTTCTACATACCACTTGTAGGTATATTGTGCCCCTGGCTCCAGGCGATCATCTTCCTTTTGCCAGCCCGTAGTATTATCAGGATAGAGAGCACCTAGAAAACATAATCTGCACTGTGGTCACAATAACTATTGGGCAGCACTGTTTTGAATGTGACTCACGCTTCTCTGTTAAGCCATAAATGTATGTTAATTTGCATTTTTAGAATCAAGTGAGCATTTCTCCCCTCCTCTTTCCTGCTTCCTGTCTCTTCTTCTTTAACTGGCATCCACCTGAATGTCCGGCTTGTCCAGTTTCTAGACTAAAGTGGAATGAGGCAAGCAGCATAATTGCACACCATTATCACCATTATTATGAATTCCAGAAATATTTACTGTGCATCTACTATATGCCTAGACCTTCGATACAGAAGTCTGGGCTCCTGAGTTGCCTTCCCTATTCTCTTCACTGCAAATTAGACTTGGGACCCCAGGCATCGAGAGGCATCCATGTGTCCTCCAAGCAGTCCACTAGAGTGCAAAAGTGGCCCTTTGCATAGCTTACATTACCTTTGAGCTATCACCCCAGTTCTGAATCTGGAGGCTTTCTCTTCTTTCTTCTTTTCCTAGAATCTTGCCTCAGATCTTTATCTCTTGAAGCTGGAGCCCTCATAACTATGAATAAAATTCCTCCATTCAATAGAAGATTTGGAAGCATGGTCAACCGCTCACACATTTACCCATCTTTCAAGACCCTCCTTTCTCCACGCTGAACACAAAGCCTTCTTTGTTGGCTTTTTCTTCCCTTCCTTTTTCCAGCACCATTAGGCAACTGTGAGTGTTGATGTTTGGGAGACAAGATACTGTCTGGAAAATAATGATTGCTCTTGATGCTGATGTTTTCAAGAGGCTAATCCTCATCCATTAGGAAGTGAAGTGAGGTGGGGGTAGAATAGTATTTCTGCTAACCTAACATTTGCTCATGAGTGTCTCCTACCCAAAAAAAAAAAAAAAAAAAAATTGAACATGACCCATGCTTTCTCCATTAAGCCATGAATATAGTTAGTTTGTGTTATTATTATTAGTGAAAAGTATGTTTTCTTTCCCAGGAATTGCAGAAGAGTAGTCACTTATTCAAGATGAGAAAATGAAAAAGGATTGTCTTGGATATAAACATCAGGGGCCCCTGGGTGGCTCAGTCATTTAAGCGTCCGACTTCAGCTCAGGTCATGATCTCACGGTTCGTGAGTTCGAGCCCTGCGTCAGGCTCTGTGCTGACAGCTGAGAGCCTGGAGCCTGTTTGGATTCTGTCTCCCTCTCTGTCTGCCCCTCCCCAACTGTTCCTCCCCAACTTGTGCTCTCTTTCTCTCTCAAAAAATGAATAAACATTAAAAAAAATTTTTAAAGACATCAAGAGTAAGAGTCTGCATTCATCCCAAACGACTCCTAGTTGATAATTACCCTGCTTTCCCTGATATAATGGGCTCATACTTTCCATAAACAACAACTCAGAAATGTAAGGTAAGAGAATCCACTTACCTTCATTTTCTTTAGTGTAGCTGAGTCCATGAGGATGGAAACTATAGATTCTTGAAGCAAAATTTTTTACATGTACATAAATGAAGTCTCCAGTCTCTGCCTTAATTATTGGACCTAAAAATCCCAACCAGGATGGTTTTTCAATGATCGTTTGAAATGTGTCATTAGTATACTGAAAATACAAAGCTTTTTTATAAACAGATCCTATCCTGTTTGGGCCTCGTTGTAGATACACATAGGACTGAAACTCTCTGTAAAAAATAAAGAAACAAAAAGCAAGAACTTTAACATATTTTGACAGGAAAGAAAAAATGTTAAATCAACTGAAACTAGAAGTAAGAAGATTTGCAGTCTGATTTTGATAGACGAAATTCAAGACACTAGAGAAAATGCTAAGGGAGTTTAAAAAAAAAAAGGTACTGTAGGCAAGGAGAACGTTTGGAGTATGTGATGAAGAGGTCAAATACAAATGTAGCAAGTAATATACATGGCATTTTGGTTTGAGGGACTTACCAAATTTTTTGTACTAAGCCACAAGAAGGTTTCTAACCTCACTTGAAGGGCGCTTTAGATCTCGAGCATTAGATCAATTCTTATGACTTAGAATTATTTACATGTTTAAATGGATTTGTATATTTGTTGGTAGACTTAGGGTCATTTCGCCAACAAACATGGTAAATCAGAACCCTGTCCATAACCTCTAGATTTCTTCCTCCCAATTATTTGAAAAGAGAAGTCAAGAAGACAGCTGCAATTTTTACAATCTCCATCACACCCTCCATATCAGAAGAAAAAATGTTGTTTCGTATCTTGAGCACCACACAAAGTTGATGATAATCACAGAATTAGAGATGATCCCTGAAATAATGTTCCATGATGGCAAGAGTGGTGACAATTCTAAAAGGAATAATTTCGGAGTGCCTGGGTGGCTCAGTCAGTTGAGCGTCTGACTTCGGCTCAGGTCATGATCTCACAGCTTGTGGGTTTGGCCTCGTGTCGGGCGCTGTGCTGGCAGCTCAGAGCCTGGAGCCTGCTTCAGATTCTGTGTCTCCCTCTCTCTCTGCCCCTCCCCTGCTCATGCTCTGTCTCTCTCTGTCTCTCAAAAATAAGTAAAGGTTAAAAAAAAATTTTAAAGGAATGATTTCTGATTTCTATCAATATCTGTCTTCCGTGCCATGCTTAGCTAAATAAATAAATAAATGCAAAAACAAAAAACAAAACAAAGGAACAAAAGGAAGTGGTTCTAATAACAAATGTCCCCGTAAAGGGTCAAACATGGGAAATTTTTCATCAGCATTTTATCAGTGAATAACAATTATCAACTTTTGTTTCTGATAGCAACTTTTCCCTGCAAAGGTATTACTTACTGATCTTCTGAAAAAGGCTTCCCATTGAGCATATTTTTACCAGTAGGAGCATAGTTCCAAGTGGTTTCTTTGATGCCTATGCTGTAGTGCCTATCTTTTGCCCAACCTGGAGAACTAACAAAAAACAGAAACATTAATGGTAAAAGGGCCTTCATTTTCAAACCCTAAGCCTGGAGAGGCTAAATGAGTGATGCCTGCCTTTCTTTTATAATCCAGGCTTTCTTCCTTTATTTGTATCCATTTACATAAATCAGGGTTGCATAAGAGTCCATCATGTGTTTCATCTACACATACGTCATTTTGGTTCTAAATGCATTTAGTTTTCATTAGTCAGGCTGGGTGAAATGTTGCACAACCAATAGAGAATACTGATTCTTGGCCAGTATTAGAGCTTGCTTGAATTACTGGTTACATAGGCTACCCAGATCATCTATCATCAAAGGACAATTATTATCTATTCCTAAATTATAGGAATTGTCTGCAGTTTACTCTCCAGCCTCCACTTTCCCACTGTTCCAGTCCATCTATGTACCATTCCCCGATTCTTCATTATATGTTAATTTTAATAATTTGTTCCTCTAGATGCTAATTTAAATTCCTTGTCATTTAATACTTTACATCATTCTCAAATTTCTTGAGATCGAAGACTATCCATAATCTAGCTCCGAATCTGATATTCCAAGTTCGTCTCCATAATTCGACTTCAGTATCCCTTCTCTCTGGGAAGTTGACTGAGTAGGGACACAGAGCAGGGTGGGGAGGAATACCTGAGCACCGTGATCAGACAGCTCTGAGTTTGCATTTTACTTAACTCTGCCACTTACCCGCTGTGTAACCTGTGTGTAATTGTGGAGCTCAATTTCTTCACTTATCAAATGATAGTAACAATTACTTTCCCAATTAGGAAGTTGTGAAAATTAGATAAAACAGCACACATTATAGAGGACCTTGGGGACACATGAGGAGCCTGGTACACAGTCAGCCTTTAGCAAATGTTATTTACCTTCTTCCTCCCCATTGTTAGAGTGGGCTTTCTGAATTCATCTGATAATATGCACACCCATTCCCCAGCCTGATATTTCCTCTCTCCCCGCCCTTCCTCGTCTTATCCAAATTTTTCCCATTTTTCAAGCCTCCTGAGATTTTACCTCCTCAGTGAAGACTGCCATGATTATTTCAGCCTATAGACACCTCTCTCTTTCTGAATTCACCAGCTACAGTGTCCAGGCCTGGTAGTTAACCACACAGTTTTGTACTGTTGTTTAAATTTTCATGTACTTTCTTTACTCCCAACAGATTGTAAATTGTACAGATTTCTTCTTTTTATTCTGTATATCCTCTAGAAATGTCAAGGAATAAATGCTAAATTTTTTTGGAACAAATAAATAGAGTGCCTTTGCCACAGTTACAGTAAGTAAGGAAAGGAACAGGAGTCTTTGCCATTGATTTATGTGTCATCATATATTGGGATATCTGTTACTATTAGACCTTGTTTGAGACTTTCCATTTAGAAAGCCACAATGCCTTTCAACACTTAAGAGTGGTATTCTGACTTAGGTTTAGAAACGCACACTTAGGAATATTAAGGCACTGCAATCATATATCATGTATTATTTTGCAGCTTGCTCTTACTTCTCAACTACATGTTTGAGACACCTTTACATATCACTGCCTAGAAGTCTACTTCTTTCATTTTAAGTGCAACATGTTTTTATCATGAATGTAATTTCTTTATTTTTTAAAACATACAAGATCAAAGTATATTTTTCCTGGGTGTGCAGACTGATGTCTATACTAACTTAAGAAAGTGCCAAAAAAAGGGGGGGAGGAGTACATATCAAACACACATACAGCACTGAGAAGAGATAGGATTATTATATTTATTTCTTACAAGGAGAATGCATTTCTATATTACTTGATTTTAAAAATCAAACTATTTGCATTTTTTCTTTCTTGCATTAAAAAATAATGAGGCTATAGGGGCACCTGGGTGGCTCAGTCAGTTAAGCGTCCAACTTCAACTCAGGTCATGATCTCATGGTTCAGGAGTTTGAGCCCCACATCAGGCTCTGTGCTGACAGCTCAGAGCCTGGAGCCTGCTTTAGATTCTGTATCTCCCTCTCTCTCTACCCCTCCCCCACTCATGCTCTGTCTTTCTCTCTCAAAAACAAATAAACATTAAAAAAAAATTTTTTTAAAGAGGCTATCAATCTTCCTCATAAGCAACAGTTGCTAAATTCTACCAAAATCAAAACTTCTATGTTGTTGTATCACAAAACTTATTCACATTTGTGAATTCTTAGGTGAGTTTTAAAAGAAAGTTGGGCTAGGACGCTTGGGTGGCTCAGTTGGTTAAGCACCTAACTTTGGCCCATGTCATGATCTCAAGGCTCATGGGTTTGGGGCCCCATGTCAGGCTCTGTGCTAACAGCTCAAAGCCTGGATCCTGCTTCAGATTCTGTGTCTCCCTCTCTCTCTGCCCCTTCCCTGCCTGAGCTCTGTCTCTCTCTTTCTCTTTCTCAAAAATAAATAAACAAACATTAAAAGGAAGTTGGGTAAACAGTCCACTGCTTTGGTAGGTTTTAAGGTCACCAGAAGACATTGGAAGGAATTCAGAAAAGCTGGGCCTGGTGGGACCTCGGTGTGTGGAGAAACTGCCCATAGAAAAATCAAGAGGAAAGGATTCACAAGTGGCACCCTTTGGGAAACAGTTGAAAGGGTTGAAGAGAAGATCCAGACATGGGTCAGACACGTGGGTCTTATGAGAGAGAGGAGTTTAAGATAGGCTCTATGGTTTCAAGGAGGAAATCCATGGGTTGGAATAGTTGGTTCACATATTTAGCTCTGGATATGGAAGAACCTTAGGACCTTCCCTGTGGTCTAGACCAGTAGCTGTGGAAGAAGCTACCCATCACGTAGGGGTGGCAAGATCCCTTAAATGGGTTTTCTAATGTCTCTTTATCCTGAAATTCTGTGACTTCTTTCCTCATCTTCCCAGAAACATTAATTTTATTCTGGAAGGTGGATAATAGAAGACCCATTCAGCTGACTGGTTTTTTGTTGTTGTTGTTTTTTTAACTCAGTAAGTACCCTAAGAAATGAAAAGTCTAGTGTATTCAAATCAAATAAATCTATCTCCAGTTCCCAACTCCACCATGCATTAGCTGTGTGATTTGGAATGAGTTGCATAATCATTCTGAACCCAGTCCCCTTATCTGTAACATGAGGGTAATAATAATCAAAGTTTTGTGGTCCAGTGAGGACCTAGCTTCTAGTCTGTCAAAGAAAGTTAAACATCCTCCCCTCAGACAATGAAAATGGTGTTGGTAAATATTCTTTCTTCTTCTTCTTCTTCTTCTTCTTCTTCTTCTTCTTCTCAACAAATGAATAGGGAAACTGGCTTCTTCTTTTTTTTTTTTTTTTGTGGTGGTAGTGGTGTTGGTTGGGTAGGGAGGAGGTTGGAAGGAGGTGCTTTTTCTTAGATAATGTTATATTTTATAGATTGGCAAAATAAAAATTTCTGCCCTTCCCTTCCTGCATAGCCCTCAATATATCCGTCTTGGTATAGCAGTATTTGAAGTTGGTAACCATTATTTGATTATATTCTTGGTTTGTATCCCAAGAACATAAGGCAACTTACTTAGCTAAGCTTTATTGAATTTGGCTCAAATGTATAAGCTCAAACACCTTGGAGGAAAATTTGGATTCCTTCCTGGTTTTTCTATTCCACAGCTAAAAATAAGTCTAAGAATAAATAGAGCACATGAAAATATGCACAAGAACCTAATGATAATAGCACCTTATGTTTTAAAAGCTTTACAATATGTAAAATACCTTTAAAAGTATTCCTCAAAATGTTATCTTCAAAACACACTCCCTCAACCCAACCCTTATACCTGTTTAATACATGAAGCATCTAAAGTTCAGAGGGCCTAGTAATTTGCCACAGGATTTACACTTCCAAGTTATGGTGCCAGGCAGGGTTCAAATAGAAATCACGGGATTCCAAGTCAAATATTTCTTCCATGTGACCTTATTAATTGGGTTCAGTAGTTTAAGCATATGACTTCTACATTAATCAATAAATGCTAAGTTTTGCTCAGAATATAAAACTCTAAGTGTATCTTCCAACAAGGTAGACCAATGGGATGTAAATGATGTGGGGGCAGGATGGGGAGTTTAAAGACAATGGGGTAGATGTTAGCAACTTTTCCACCCATTTCCATTCTTTCTGTTTCTTCTCCCAATAGCCACCATTTGTTGAAAGTCACATCCTCGGTCGCTTTCTAAACAGTAACTCTAATTGTGTCAGCAAATCCTGAAAGGAAAGTTGTTAGGCTCCTTGTAATTGAGAAAACTAGAACTTGGTTCTAGTGAGGAGCTTACCAAAGCAAGTAGGTGTTATTGTCAAAGTTAAACCCAGCCCTTAAAGCCTAATGGATGCTCTCACTACTAACCTCCCCGCCTGGTACTCTGGGCAATTCAGGGAAACTATCAACCAGATAAGAGTTAAATAAGTAGAGCAACTGGTAGCTGGGTCAGAGAGGTACACTTAGGCTACAGCCCTGTGTCCTTCTCAGGTTAAAAATACGTAAATCACAAGCTTTCAGAGTATGGGGTAGACACCATGAGGGGCTAGACACCCACAAAATAAGGCATAGAATGAAATAGTGGGAAGATGTTGAAAATGAAGAATAAAGAGAAAAGTACATCAGACAACACTACTGTGATTATGATGGATCAAGACAAAAACAAGTCCACTCCAAAGTAATGTCTGAACACATATGAAAAACACAAACATTGCCCAAACCTTTAAAATAACCAAGTATTCTCTTATCCTGGCTATAACTGACTGCTTTGTTAAGATATTGAATCATAGGATAAATACTGCATCCAATCTAGAGCAAAGCCCTGATTCCTTTTTCTTTTCTTTTCTTTCTTTTCTTTCTTTCTTTCTTTCTTTCTTTCTTTCTTTCTTTCTTTTTTTTTTTTGAGAGTGAGAGGGCACAAGTGAGAGGGGCAGAGAGAGAGGGAGAGAAAGAATCTCACAAGGGACAGAGAAAGAGAGAGAGAGAGGAAGAGAGAGAGAGAGAGAAGCAAGGCTCACCTGAAGTGGGGCTCTTGTTCACTCAAAGTGGGACTCGAGCTCACCCAATATGGAACTCAAACTCATGAACCATGAAATCATGACCTGAACCGAAGTCAGATGCTTAACTGACTGAGCCACCCAGACGCCCTGCTTCCTTTTTTTTTAATGCTTATTTATTTATTCTGAGAGAGATAGAGGAGGGGCAGAGAGAGAGGGAGAGAGAGAATCCTAAGCAGGCTCCACCTTCAGCTAGGTGCAGAGCTCAATCTCAGTCGTGAGATCATGATCTGAGCTGAAATCAAGAATTGGATGCTCAACCGACTGAGCCACTTAGGTGCCCCTAAAGCCCTACTTCTTTAAACATCCCTTAAATCACCTAACACAAGCACCAATCCTATAAGTCCTTTATAACACCTTCTGTCTGAGATACTCCGTGGTTCTCCATGGTATGTGTTGTCTTACATTGCAACGAGCAATAAACACAACTTATTCAATTATAGGTAAATTCCTGTGGTTTGGTTGGAGTGCATTGAGGCTAATCTCCCTTAGAAAAAAAGTCTATGACGTAGCTACTATTAAAATATTATAGGGGTGCCTATATGGCTCAGTCGGTTGAGTGACCAACTTCAGCTCAGGTCATGATCTCACGGTTGGTGAGTTCAAGCCCTGTGTGGGGCTCTGTGCTGACAGCTCAGAGCCTGGAGTCTGCTTCAGATTCTGTGTCTTCTTCTCTCTGCCCCTTCCCCCCTCATGCTCTGTTTCTCTTTCAAAAATAAACATTAAGAAAAAAATTTCCAAATAAAATAAAATATTGTCAACATGACTAAAATTCAGAAATTTATGTCTCCAACCTGGACTTCTCTGCCTAATTGTTTAATACAGCACTTCTCAAACATGCAGATGAATCCCCATAAAAATCTGAAGATCTTTCAAAATGTAAATTTTGCTTCTGTAGGTCTGGGGTAGAGCTCAATATTCTGCATTTCTGTGCTGGCTCTCTGGGGATGCCAGTGCTGCAGATTCATGAACCATACGTTGAGTAACAACAACCTCATAGACATCTCGATATCAATATGCCCAAATATGAATTTCTAAGACTTTCATTTTTAGCTCCAACATGTTAAGAGCTTGGATGTCATCACTACCATCCTTACAATAAGAAACACTGGACAAACTGGAAATCAACAACTTTTCCTGAACCCATTAGAGAAGTAATGCACGCAGGGAGATGAAAATTCTAAATAATAATAATAACAAGAAGAAGAAGAAGAAGAAGAAGAAGAAGAAGACAAAGAAGAAGAAGAAGAAGAAGAAGAAGAAGAAGAAGAAGAAGAAAATACTAGAAATCAAAAATACTATAACAGAAATAAAAGTGCTTCTGATGCTTCATTAGACTGGACACAGCCAAGGAGAGAATCAGTGAACTTAAAGATCAGTCAATAGAAACTTCCAAAACTCAAATGCAAAGAGGAAAAAAGAATGAAAACAAAAAAACAAACAAATCACACACATACACACAGAGAATATTCCAGGACTATGAGATAATTTTTAAATGTAACAAAATTGGAGGGCCAGAAGAAGAATGAAAGAAATGGACTAAAATAAATATTTAAAGTAATATGGACCAAGAAGTTTCCAAATTTAGTGACAGACACTACTAAGCTACAAATCCGAACGGCTCAGAAAACAAATGCTAGAATAAATACCAAAAAACAAAAACAAAACCCTATACCTAAGCATATCATACTCAATCTACAGAGAACATCTTGAAAGAAGCCAGAAAGAGGAAAATATCTTACCTGTAGAGAAACAAGAAGAAGAATCACAAAACTGAACCGATCTTGCTCATCCTGCGAAAACTATTTTATTCACTGCCTTCTTCATCTCAGTTCATGGCACTTGCAGCCTTCTAAGCCAGGTCAGAAACGTTGGATTCAGCCTTATCTCCTCTCCTTTTCCATTTCACATTCAGTTTGTCACCTGTTCAAAGTATATAGTAAAATCTTGGTTTGTGAGCTTAATTCATTCCAGAAACATGCTTGTAATCCAAAGCACTTGCCTATCAAAGCAAATTTCCCCATATGAAATAAAGGAAACTCAGATGATTTATTCTACAACTCAAAAATATTCATACAAAAATGATACAATAATTTAATATAATGCAAAATAAAGCAAATGCAAACGATGAAGAAAAATTAACCTGCACTTACCTTTGAAAACCTTCATGGCTGGTGTGAGGGAGACAAGAGAGAGGAGGGTTATTGTGTAGGACAACTTTCACTATCACTAACGGAATCACTGCTATCTATTGGCTCAATGGACTCTTTCCCTTTTCGTGCCACTTTAACAAGGAACCTATCCAATGACACTTGATTTTGCCTCCTTTTGAGGATTTCACGTAAATGTGACATTGCATTGTCGTTAAACAGATTCATCGCTCTCACTGCTACAGCCTTATTCGGGTGATGCTTTCCTACAAAATTTTGCACTGCTTGCCACATTTTACACATCTCCCTAATCTCATTTGAAGTGAGGGATTCCTCTGCCTTTTTCTCCCCCTCCTCTGCAGACGAGATGCAGGACGTAAACTTCTTATAAAATCTTGCAGTTTCGGCCACTCGCATACCCCGTTAACACTTGTTGATGATTTCCTTCTTAACTTCCACTGTAATCAGCTCCATCTTTTTACCTCCTTTCTTTTCAACCTTTTTCTGCATAGAGCCATTGTATGCGTTCGCACAGATCTTGACTACAGTACAGTATTCATAAACTCTTGTCATATACTGTATTTAATGTAACTGGCAATGAGGCAGCAGAAGAAAGGGTCTACCTGCAGGCAGCCTGACCTAGAATGAAGCAAAGCCTTCCTAAGCTTACTCTTGCACGGAAAAGCAAAGGACTTTCCATAGGTGCTCTGAAGTGACAAAACAAACAAACAAACAAACAAAAAACCACAAACAAACAGAAAAACACTAGTACCAGTAGTGGGCACCTTCCAATGTTCCAAAAAATCACTGATTTCTGCCAAACGCCGCAGCCTGAGACCAAGCATCTGAGCATGGGAGATGATCACCCACAATCCTGCAGCGAGAGAGAAAGAGAGAGAGAAGAATCATTGGCTCATCTGTGATCATGTGATGTTCCGTGTCACATACTACTTGTATTCCAAGACACCACTCATTTATCAAGTTAAAATGTATTCGAAATGTTTGCTCATCTTGCGGAACACTCACAGAACAACTTACTTGCAATCCAAGGTTTTACTTAATCTAAAATCCAGCCACTTCTCACCACCTCTCCTAACATTTCCCTGGTTCAAGCCGTTCATTGTGTCCCTTTTGGGAACTGTAACAGCCTCCAAAATAGTTTCCTGCTTCTACTCTAGCCTCCCTCCAGTCTGTTCTTAACACAGCCCGAGTGACCCTTTAAAAATATAAATTCCATCAGGTCACTCCTCTTCTCAAAGCCTTGCAATGGCTCTCCATTTCCTGCAGGATAAAATCCATAGTCCCTTCTATGACTTTCAAAGCTCCTTAAGGATTTCACCTCCTGTTACCTCTTTTCTCCCACCTCCACTCTTCTCTGCTTTGCTTGCTTCTTTGCTGCTCCTCAGCCTTACCAGCCACACCTGCAACAGAAGCCTCTTGCGCTGACACTTCCTCTGCCTGAATGCATCCCCTCAGGTATCCTCATAGCTCCTTTCTTCACATCCACTAGGTTTTAATTTAAGTGTCACCCTCTTGGGATGCCTGGCTGGCTCAGTTGGTAGAGCATGTGCTTCTTGATCTCAAGATCATGAGTTCAAGCCTCACATTAGGTGTGGAGCCTACTTAAAATATAAATAAATAAATGTATGTATGTATGTATGTCACCCTCTCAGTGGGGTCTACCCTGACCATATGATTTAATATCAACACCTGCTCCACCTCCCCTCTCCCCAGCACGTGGGATTTCCCCCTACTTTTCCTTTTGTCCATAGCACTTATCTTCCAATTTACTATCAAATCTTATTTATCAGGTTTGTTGTCTGTCTCTTCTTACCAAAATGTAAACTCCATTAGGGCATAAATTTTTGTTGGTTTTGTTTGTTGATGTATCCTCAGCATCCAGAACAGTGTTTCGCACACAATATGTACCTAATGAATGTTTGTTGAATGAATGCATTGTAGAATACCCTGAAACTGGCTTTGTGACCTGGAAAAACAATAGGAGTGACAATAATGACAATTTTGGACTGCTTTCTACATGTGTTAAGCACTTGAGGAATTTAACTCATTTAATCTCTACCACCTCAAGAGTGAGACAAGTAAAGCAGAAGGAAGAAGGTAAGACTCCCACCCAATGTTGCACAGCCAATTAGAGACGGAGCCAGAATTTGAACACCCAGCCATTCAGGCTCCAGGGCTCAAGTTCATAAGCAACGTGCTATGCTGAAAAATCAGATTATCCTCTCTGTACTTCAAGCATTTTCCTCTTCATTACAAATTGTTGTGCCACAGTATTTTAAAGGATCCTTCCATATTCATAAAACTGTATGTCACTTTGCCTCACTGTTTTACCTACTTCGCTCATGGTTTTCAGACTAAGATATAATTTAGTGACTTGAAGGAACCAGGAACTGATGGCTCT
Organism: Felis catus; assembly: GCF_018350175.1. Classification (NCBI taxonomy): domain Eukaryota; kingdom Metazoa; phylum Chordata; class Mammalia; order Carnivora; family Felidae; genus Felis; species Felis catus. The sequence continues at coordinate 114,733,835 of NC_058376.1, read as the reverse complement.
GGGGACATCACATTGCATATCCTTCATAATGTTCCTACTTCCTACTTTCAGGTGCAACTATGACACAACTGTGCATGAGAAAACTTTTTTCCCTCCCACAACAGTACAATGTTGGCTAGTCCTGTCTATCCAGGTTCCCCTAATATCTTTAAGAATGAGCAAACTGTGATTTTGTAGATCAGAATTCTTCAAAGAAAGCAGAGTACATCTTTAAACCACTACATTATAGGGGCACCTGTGTGGCTCACTTGGTTAAGCATCTGACTTTGGCTTAGGTCATGATCTCATGGTTCATGGATTTGAGCCCCGTGTTGGATTCTGTGCTGACAGCTCAGAGCCTGGGGCCTGCTTCAGATCCTGTGTCCCCTTCTCTCTCTCTGCCCCTCCCCTGTTCACACACGCTCTCTTTCTCTCAATCTCTCTCTCTCTCTCAAAAATAAATAAACATTAATTTTTTTAAAAAAAGAAATGAAACCAATTGGGAAAATAAGCTTATTTTATTTTTTATCAGTTTAAATGTTACTTTTTTATTTCTAAAAATAAATTTTACATGGTTTAATCTAATATTTAACACAATTTTTAAAGTTATTTGTTTATTTTTTATTTTAAAAAGAGTATGGCTGGGGGAGAGGGGGAGAGAGAGAGAGAGAGAGAGAGAGAGAGAGAGAGAGAAGGAGAATCTTAAGCAGGTTCCATGCTCATTGGAGCCTGATGTAGGGGCTCAATCCTATGACCCTGGGATCATGACCTGCACCCCGGCACTAACACACAATTTTGATTAGGCCTGTAAGTCTGGACAAAATCTTAGGATGAGGCAAAAGCAAATCAAGTGTTGTTTGGATTTAAATGTTATAATTTTTGTCAACAAAGCTTTAAGAGAGCACAATATAGATTCTTTCATTTCACTTTTGATATATGTAGTACCTTTACAAATAGGGTCATTTTGCTAAATATTGAAGGGAATACTAAGGGTATCCTTTAAAATTTTTTTTAAGTTTATTTATTTTGAGAGACAGAGCAGAGGAGGAGCAGAGAGAGAGGGAAAGAGAGAACACCAGGCAGGCTCCATGCTGTCAGCACAGAGCCCGATGTGGGGCTTGAACTTACGAACCGTGAGATCATGACCTGAGCTGAAACCAAGAGTCGGATGCTTAACCAACTGAGCCACCCAAGTGCCCCCTAAGGGCATCTCTTAATCTATCATATTCAAATCATTCTTTTGACACATATAACCTGTCATAATTTTTTTTACTTTTCTTCAAACATTTGCTAACCTAACCTGCCAAATCCTTATTTGTCAAAACCTTGTGTGTGATTTGAGCAGTTCTCCATTACTTTCAATGACTTTAAAATCCTGCAATATTTACATTTAATTGGCACTGGGAAGTGAATCAAAGAAGGGAAAGAAGCCAAAAAGTGAGTTAATGCTGTGGGTAGCTGGGATTCAGTCGGGCTGGGGATTCTTTGAAAAACTGAATAGTACCCCCTCAGAACTATCAGATCGAAAAGCATGGAGGTTATGAAATTTACTCACCTGAAGGTCACTGCTGGGGTATTGACTCCCAGGCACTTCTGGCCTCCCTGTTTCCTGTATAAGCACGTCCCTACATCCAGAGAATATATTCAGTTAGATGCAGAAAGTTGTCTGCCTATACTGGAACTATCTGCAGAGGCCCTATGGGGTGAACTTAGGGGAAATGCAAGAGGCACCGACATGCCTCCTACATTCAGTCGGGTCACTTAGAGAAAGTGATGTCAGATATCTCCATTAAAAAGGTATCTTTACCCCTTTGTAATTTACAATTTCAAAAGTGCTTTTTGAGATCAAATAATTATCATATTCCCCAAACATACTTTTTACTCAATGATTTTACTATGACTCTTTAACATAAGGGATCAAACCCTATTTCTGATCACTGAGCTCCAAAAAAGCTATAATCTGGGCCCCTGAACTCTGAGTCAGCCATAGTCTTTCCCCTTGGCTCTCCTTTTAGATCTTCAGGTACAAAAGAACTCATCCTTAGGGGGTTGTAGTATTATAAAAGCTGACTCAAGGTACTCGGAACTGCCTCCAGGATTCCTGCAAATGTTTCTCTTCCATCTTCCTGTCTTTCCCCTAGGCTGGATACTACTGCCTCTGCCAAAATAGGGGAAGAGTAGGCTTTAAACTTAGAGGTTAAGCAGTGAGATATGCCCTGTCATATCCACGAACACCAAATGACTCCTAGGAGCTTCATTTTCCAGTTTGGAGAAGCTGATGGAAGACTCCTCCATGACAGTCAGCACTTGTACTTCTGGAGATTTCCACCACGGTGGACCCAATGGATTCCCTAGAGCTGCAGTACTCAGCTAGAGTACCTCTTCCTGCTCCCTGGAATGGAAGATTTCACATTTTGCTGATTTTCCAGGGTTCTTTTTTCTAGGCCCTTCAGGAATAGCTTTAACTGGATGCCCTGAGGCCAAGATTGCTCAGTGGTACTCATTCGGCAGGGATCTATGTCCGTGGTCTGCAGACGAAACCACAGCTCCCAGCCTAAAGGAGTTCCAATTTCCATTGAGTATCTTCTGTTGTATCTCGACATTAGATACAGTGGTTCTGGAAACAGAGAACCAGATTCTCACAGAAAATACAAGGGATGAAGGGTAGTCCAGAAGTATATTGAGTTGTTCTCTAAAGATCTCAGGCTCCCAACTTTGTCTATAAATAAAAATAAGTTTTTATAAAAATATTTAGAATCACTCAAATATATTAACCTTAGTGCCTAGAGGGCAAGTTATGAACTCTACCAGAACCAGAGTTCTTAAGGGTGCCCAAATACCTCAGGGCACATGGAAGAATATGGAGGACAAGATCTAGGTTGCACACATGATTGCTTACAAATTTGAAGAAAGTGGGAAAGGCTACCAAACCTCAATATTAATGCAAGTTCCTGCACTGCTGTGCTTGAGACTTTCCTTGAACTAAAATTCCCCCGACTTCCAAAAAACCATTTTGTATGAAATCCAGAACTTATTGTCAAAGACCCAGGAACAGGCAGGGAGAGGTTTGAATTGGCCTAGGTGAACACAGCTCATTCTCTGGAAAGTAAGCTGCTCTTTTCTGTAATCATTTTATTTAAGATATCTATTTCTTAAACAATATATTGTTTCTTTTTGAAGAAAAAAAATAATAGCAAACATAAACCCACTTGTGTTCGAAAAGGGCAACTGTGTAACTTTTGGCTGAAGGCTCTTGGGAGAAGATAAGTGGAATAGTCCCATGGCCTCTCAGGTCTTAGGAGCTGTCAGAGGAGCACGCTGCAGAAGTGCTGAGGGTCCTCAGCTGATTGAAAGAGTGGACAACAGAAGGGAGAGCAGGAACATCATCAGCACATGGGTAAGCCAGACCAGGTATAGATACAAATTTCACTCGGGCATACTGTCCTCAAGTTAAAGGATAGTATGTTTGTATCAGGGCTCTTTGTGATCACTGCCCTTGATGTATATTTGTGTCTCAAGTCATACTGCTCCAGGGGACTATTGCTCTACACCTGGTGAACAGGTGTTATTTTGGAACACACTTTTCCTCCTTTCTGGGAATTCCCCTCACTTTTATTCTGTGTTCTATCTCCTGTTTCCTGAATCTTAATTCTTCCTCTTCAAGGAGGAAGAATTCTCTCATTTTGGTGGAGTGCATTCTCCAGGAAGGTGATATTTTGAGAAGTTACTCATAGAAAATGTCATGTATCATGGAAATAATTTCCTTCAAAATTATTTCCTTCCTTTTAAAGGCATTGCTCCAGTTGTTCTCTAATTTAGCTATTAGAAATTTAAAGCCAATATGATTCCCTATAGTTTCTATGTGACCTGTTCCGTTTTTCCTCTGAAAGCTTGTAGAATATCCTCTTTCAATCAGGGGTTTTAAAACTCTATTTGGAATAACTTTTCTATCTGGATAGTCATGCTCTTCCGTTTCAGGAAATTTTCTTGCATTGTTATTTTTTCTTCCATCTTGTCTGTTCTTTCTTTCCAGAAATTTCTATCAGTTGGTGTTGACTTCTTATACGGACTAGTTTTCTAATTTTCCTTAGTTTTTGCTCACTTAAAAAAATCTTATTCTTTTTGCTCTAGTCTCTAAGTGATTCCTTGACTTCATTTTCCAAATCTTATACTGAGTTTTTCATTTATGCTATCTTATTTTTAATTTCTAAGAGTTTTGTTGTTGTTCGTTGAATGCTTTTTAAAAATATATAATTCTTGTCTTCCTTCATGAACACAAAATCTTCTCATCTTCCTGAGGAATGCATGATATATATATTTTTAAAGTTTTCTTCTTTCCAAATTGGTTTCCTCTGAATCGGTCTTCATTTAGATAGAGATAGAGGCTAAAACAAAAGTCTCTATCTTTCATGTAAGACGTGTTCCTCAGATGCGTGAGGGCCCTTGCCTATCTGCTCATGATTATGAAGGAAGGGAAGAGCTAATTGGAAGTTGAGTGTGTGCTTATTGACTCTGAACTTCATTGTTGGGTAAACTGGGTGAGCCATTTATTGAAGCATTGCAAATGCCACTATATTATTTCATATAGCTGTGGTGACAAATAACTCCAAACATAGTAACATAAAACAACAGAAGTTTATTATCATACAGGTCTGGGGAATGACAGTCCAAAATCAGTTTCACTGTTATAAAATCAAGAGGTTAGCAGGCCCAAGTTCCTTCTGGAGGTCTAGGTGAGAATCCATTTCCTCGACTTTTCCAGCTTCCGCAGGCTACCTGCATTCCTTGATTGACCCCCTCCTGGCAGCTTCTCTCCTCTCCGATTCCTGTTTCTGTCCTTGTATCTTCTTTCTCTGAAAGTGATACTTGTCTCCCTCTTATAATGACCTTTGTGATTATGTTGGGTTTACCTGGGTAATCCAGGATAATCTCCCCTTTTTAAATTTTTTTTTCAACGTTTATTTATTTTTGGGACAGAGAGAGACAGAGCATGAACGGGCGAGGGGCAGAGAGAGAGGGAGACACAGAATCGGAAACAGGCTCCAGGCTCTGAGCCATCAGCCCAGAGCCCGACTCGGGGCTCGAACTCACAGACCGCGAGATCATGACCTGGCTGAAGTCGGACGCTTAACCGACTGCGCCACCCAGGCGCCCCAATCTCCCCTTTTTAAAATCCTTAATTTAATGACATCTTCAAAGTCCATTTATGGGTAACATATTCACAGTCCCCTGGATTTGGACATGGACACTCTGGGGGGTTATTATTCAGCCTACCACAGTTAGTATCTAAGTTTTCCTCTTGCACTGGCCAGACTCCCTACAAGAGGCTCCGACTTGGAAGGGAAAGTTCTGGCTAATAGTTATTCTGAGATCTGAGTGGATTAAAAGGGCTTTGGGGCAGGTGTGTGTCAGTATCCCTCATTCAGGATGTAACAGTCACTTAATCTCTCTAGTTTGGGTGTAATATCCATCTCTTTGGTGAACTCAGAGACCCTCTATTTTACCCTTTCCAGAGGATAAACTTTCAAGTGTCTGCCATTTTCCAGTGACATAGAGAGGGATACAGGGACTCAACCAATCCTTCTCGTTGGTCTTCCTTTACTCCCAGTTCCAGATGTATCTGGTGCTATCCATCTGGGAGTCTTTTGAAGATTCTGACATGTAAATTATGCTGGCTCTCAGCTTACCACCCCTACTCCTAAAGCTTGGGATTTTCATGTTTTTTTAAGGTGATTTTGTCAGTTATGTTTTATCAGTATGCTTTGTAGCTTCTGTAATTTTATTGCTGTTGTCTCCCCTAATCTCTGAATATTTGTTGGTTTATGTCTTTAAAAAAACCTTTATTATAAATTTAGTGTGATTTCAGGCAGGAGTGAAATCAGATTCTGTGTGTGTGTGTGTGTGTGTGTGTGTGTGTGTGTGTGTGTGTGCATGTGTGTGTTTTCATATTAATGCATAAAAAAACATTTGATTTGAACTGGTTTTGTTCCTTGGGTCAGACATGGGCTGGCTCTGGCCAGGGTAGCCAGGCACCACATCTAGTAAAAGGATTTTAGTAGCCAGGTTTGTGTGTCCTGCCCTATCTGCCCAATTACACACACTCAACCTTGACTTCTTACCTTGGTTTCCTACAGGTATCCCAGTTCCTCTGGGACTGGAATCTTGTCCCTAATTCCCAGCTTCATCTCACAAAGCAGGAAGCAGAACTAGCAGGAGTCATTCTAAATATAAATAGTTATAGTTTTCATAATTGTACCCTTTCCTTGTAGCTTTTTTTTTTAAGTAGGCTTTATGCCCAGCATGGAACCCAACTTGGGGCTTGAACTCACAACCCTGAGATCAAGACTTGAGCTGAAATAAAGACCTGAGCTGAGATAAAGAGTAGATGTTTAACCTACTGAGCCACCCAGACACCCCCTCCTTGTACCTTTTCAGTGGGATGGAAGTATATACACCAGAGATTAGGGTTTTAGGAACCAGATTCTGATGGCTATTATGTTCATACTCTCCAAACATGCGTCAAAACGACAAAATGAAGTGCTCGCCTCTCTTGCACTTTCTCTAGCCTAGCAATGCCTGCCTCTTACCTTTGCCTACTTTACCTTTCCCTCCCCAGACTTCTGACCCTATTCTCTCCCTAGAACCTTAGGACCTTTCTTCACTCCCTTCCCATTCTGTTGTATCTGTGGTATTTCCAGGTCCTAGCCATTGCAAATCTGCTCCAACTACACTGTGTTCTGAGTCACCCTGGTTCAAGAGCTTTATATGTACCAACTCAAAATGTACACAACTCTGTTCTTATTCCTACTTTACAAATTCAGAAACAGAGGCACAAATGCCTTAAATAAACCTGACCAGGATCACACAGCTAATAAGGCAGAGTCCAGATTTGAATCTGAGCATTCTGACTCCAGAGTACATCTTTAAACCACTACATTATAGTGGTGCCTGGTTGGCTCAGTTGGTTAAGCGTCTGACTTTGGCTCAGGTCATGATCTCGCAGTTCGTGAGTTTGAGCCCAGTGCTGGTCTCTGTGCTGACAGCTTGGAGCCTGGAGGCTGCTTCAGATTCTCTGTCTCCCTATCTCCATCTGCCCCTTGCCCCACTCACACTCTGTCTCTCAAAAATGAATAAACATTAAAAAAAATTTTTTAAGCCACTATGTTACAGACTACTTATAAATTGTATCCATGTGCCAAACACTGTTTTCTGAGATATGTGTGTATTTATATATTTACTTATTATATATCTATATAATAATATATAATATAATTATTATATACAATAATATAATATATAATATATAGATATATTAATAATATATAGCATAATAATATATAATCATATAATAAATATATAATATATAATTATAATATACTAATGTATTAATATATAATTAATTATAATATTATATGATAAATAATATATAATAAATAGATTCTATATTTATATTGTATATAATATGTAAATAAGATTATACAAATTAGTATACATACATACACCCATTTAATCTTCATAGATACTATAGATCAAGCAAACAGCCGAAAAGAAACCAAGGATCTGAACAACAAAATTAACAACTTCTCCTAATGGACACTATTGAATCTTGAACCCAATATTTGGATAAACATATACTTTTAAAGTACATAAAGGAATCTACTCCTGAAATCATTGTTGCACCATACACTAACTAATTTGGATGTAAATTTTAAAAAATAAAATTTAAAAAAGTAAATAAAATATTTACAAATAGTAACCATAAAACATGTTTTAAAAATGTTCAAAGTATCAGAATCATATACACCACATTGTATAATCACGATATAACTAAGATGGAAATCAATTAAAAAAAAAAGCCCAAACTCACATAATTGGAAATTTTAAAAGCACATTTAAAAACACATAGACAGGGAAAGATCATAAAGAAAAGCAGAAAATATTTATAACTAAGTAATAAGGAAAATACAGCATTTCAAAACTTGGAAGATGCAACCAAAGTGGTACTTACAGAAAAAGTACGAAGTCTTAGATGCTTATTTTAAGAAGAGAAAAAGAAAGATTGAAAATTGATAAGCTAGGCATTGAATTTAAGAAGTTAGAAAAATTACATTGAGATTGAAGCAAAGGAAATAAGAGAGAAATTGCAAATATAAAAGCATAAATGTATAAAGCAGAATTCATTCCTAATTAAAATTAGCTAGCAATAGTCAGTCTGAGAATTAGAAAATGAAAAGAGTAAAAAAAAAAAAAAAAAAAAAAGGCTATCACACACATGCCTTCATGTTTAGGGTTTCTCTATTCTCAGCTCCTTAAACAGATTTTACAGATAGGATGAGAGGATACTTTCTTTTCAAATGAGATTTTTTTTCTCATTATTTAAGAAATACATTTTCAAATGAAAATTTCAAATAAAAAAAAACATAAGTCATAATCCCATCATTAGGGGATAATTCTTAACTGTTAACATTTAGGTATTGTTCCTGTCTTTTTTGGTCTGTATCTGAAATTTTATACATGTCTGCATGTAATCAGATGGTTATTTAAAAATTTGAGCTCAAACTTCCCACATAGATTTGTATCCAGCTTTTTTCTTTGAAAGTACGTCATTAGCAAATGCTCCTTAAAAACAAAATTGGGGGAGGCACCTGGGTGGCTCAGTTGGTTGAGCATCCGACTTTGTCTCAGGCCAAGATCTCACAGTTTGTGAGTTCAAGCCCCACATTGCCTCATTGCTATCAGAGCAGAGCCTGCTTCAGATCCTCTGTCCCCCTCTCTGCCCCTCCCCTGCTTGTGCTCTCTCAAATATAAATAAAACATTAAAAAAATAAATAAAAACAAAATTTTGGATGGCTGTGTTAATAATTTAATAATACATACACTGTACTGCATTTGGCTGCACCCCTGTTCTTAGACAATGTTTCCAGTTCTGTGGTGGAGTCATTCAGCTGACGTCTGACTACTCATGGTCCACTCAAGGTATGATGCTGTATTGAATCTGAATAAGACTGAGACAGTCTGAACGTGTCTGACAAACTGGTAGGGTTGACCTTCCAGAAGTCTGTTTACAAGAGGACTGAGGAGTCATTGGGAGACCTAAGGAAAGAGCGTGCTGGATATGACAAGTTTATGGGCTTGGTGGAGTAATCAGATACTCTCAGTATTTTGGCATCCTTTCTCATCCTTTAATTATTTTCCTGAAAGCAGTGACTGGGTTGCTTCATTCTTGGCTTCCTAGTTGAGATTCTCAAGCAAGAATGACCACCAATCTCATTTGGATAGTGTTTCACTCGTGGCTCAGTCAAAGCTCGTACGGTAACAACAGGCTGCCCACGGCTTGGGGGCCCATCCCAATTCCTTCTGCTGGGGCCAGGGCATGGAGGTCGTCTGATATACAACATGGCTTTCTTTCAGGATGCTTACTTACATCAGCAAAGGCTGTGGACAGGGTGGCTGCCCTCAAAGGAGGATGTAGGCACCAAAGAGAGAAGCATTTTCCCCTTTGCTCCAGGCTACTGCCCAGCTTTGGCACAGAGCAAGTGTTGACAGAGTATTGTTGACAGTGTTCATGGAGGAGAGCAATGGGCAATTGGCAGAAGTGTTATGGCCTGGTGGGCCTATGTTGGAGACAGGTGTTCAGCAGAGCAACGATGACGGGCAGAAGGGCCTGACATGAATATCCAACACTGAGTTTCTACTATGCCCACTTTATGCTATGTCCTATGGATGATGGGAAATATAAAACATGGCTGCTGTTCTCCAAGAAGTCATGGTAAGTATACGTAGAAAGTTTCTAAATGTTTTACTTAATTTTTTTTCTATAAATGCAAGTAGTGGTAACTGCCCAAAATATAGGTATCAACTGATCAATGGTCACTTTCTTTAACCCACTGAGCATATCCTCAACTGATCATTTATTTCAAGGCTACCTCTTGTAGCCCACCACACTCATCATCAGGAATGAGAAAATTAGGCTAACAGCTCAGTAAGATTATATAGGCTTATATAAAACTTTTTTTGTCTTTTCTACCTCACTACTTTCCTTACTGAACATTAAGTACTACTTTATGATATATTATAGATACTCAAGGTAGGAAAACATGAAAAACGCAGTATCTTTAAACAGAAAAAAGCAAAAAATCTTAATAGTAAAAATATGAGTTTTAAAAATGTATTTTAATGATAAAACATAATAAAGAAAATTTAGAAAATATAGAAAAGTAGGAAGGGTCACCTATGATCCAAGTCAATGACAGCTGACATTTTTCTGAAAATCCTTCTAGATTTAGTTTTTATTGTAAATTTTGATTATTTGGTGTTTACTTTAGGTGGTTATACATATACTATAAACATGGATTTATAATCTGTTTTGTAAATTAACAGTATTCATAATATTAAAAATGTAATTTGTAATGATTGTGTGACATATTTTGTAATGACTTTATAATATTACAACTAATATACTACTCTTTATTTAATTCTTCCCCTAAAGTTAGACTGTTGGATATTTCTAATTTTCCAGAATATTAAATAATGTTGTATTATTTATATTTGCATAAAGTTTTATCTTCTATTCTTATTTATTTCCATAGTATGGATTATTGGAAATGGATTTGTTTGACCAAAGGGTATAAACATTTCTGAAGATCCTGACACATATTGCTTAGAAAAATATTCTAAATGGAAAGGTAGCATAGTTGGCACATTCAGTGAGGAATGTAAATTTCATAAGCAGGCACAACAAACACCAAATGGAGAAAACATCATCACTGGAATATTGCCCTTAAGTCTATACAGTAGATATGAGAAAAACAGATGGCATATCTTGATAATGGAAAACATTCTTGTCCTTATTCAAATAATTCCAGGCTATGAAAAAAGAAAAATAAAGTGAGTAAAGTAGTAAATTTGGCTTGATTAATGATCCATAATCCATGTAGCAACTTAAACTTATATTTCATATTCGAAACATGATGAATTTGGAAAATATATATTTGAAACTACCAGGAAGGGTGTACATTATTTTTAAATAAGACGCAAGATTACTCACTCATGATTTCTGTTCACTTGGGACTTGCCGGGTAGTTTTAGCAGTTTCAACCAAACTAAATTAACATCAATATTTTAGTAGATGAAGCAGAAGCAGTTTTGAAGGGATAAAAACAGATTTCTCTCCTTTAAAATCAATTGCTAATGATTCAGTATAAAGAATAGTTATTAGGTTAATGTAGCAGCATTCAGAAGAGAAATTATTTCAATGGGATAATGTTATGAGCCTTCAGTTATCTTATGAACAGGGAAATTCTCAATAAACAGTAAGACTTCTCTGTGCTTTGGGGTATTTCTACACAGAACACTGAAATGTTGCTCATGCAAAACACTTCTGCTGTTTTCACCACTAAACACTGAGTGCAGATTTTATAACTATTCCATTGATTCATTTCATATAGGCAAGCCAAGAGACACATTGGAATATAAAAAAAAATGAAATATTTTTGAGTAAAGATGAGGGCAGTAGGAAGGGAAAGAAAATGATGGGAGTCTAAAAACCATTTAACAAGAGTCACTGAATCTTGGACAGTGGGGGTAAAATGGAAGACGTACAGGTGCCACTAATGATCTGTTACCTGGATGATGACTGAATAGTTTCCACACAGTATCTTGGATAACTGAGTGACTACTCTGATGAGGCAAACAATCACCTGAAGCCCACTGAGTGCTATGAGAATGGAAAATAAAATGATATTCCACTCCACTACATGTGCAGGTTCCAGGCACTGAATCCAGATGCTGGAATCTGTAAGGAAACTGACAGAGAGGAGGGATATGGTCAGCAAGATTGGTCCAAGCAAGAAGGCCACAGATGTTTGGTCTGTTTGGGAAATTAATATATATGATTGAAATACATAATATTATTAAGTGTGAATTAATACATTTAAAAATCATTCATATATATATATATATATATATATATATATATATATAGTATGCATAGCATTGGGCTATGCTTATTTAAACATGATGCCTGCCTCAGAGACCATTTTAGTTCAGTTAGAAGGCAAGCACATATGGATAAGTTCACTAGTAACAAAAGGCAGCATGTGTCAATACCAAGAAACTTGAAGATCGTTCATTTCCCTAAAAGTCCAGAAGTTAGCCTGGGCTGTCAGAGACAAAGCTGAGCTTGTGCTAGATACAAAAATCACACATGTGGCAAAATAGCAAAGGTAAATGCTGCTAGAAATTCCTAGACTCGGTCCCAAAGACCTTTCAAACTGGTTTTCAAACTTGAGCATAGATCAGGATTATCTGGAGGGCTTCTGAAAATGCAGGTTACAGAGATATACCCCAGAATTTCTGATTCGGAAGGTCTGGATGGGGCTTAAGATTTTTCATTTCTTTTTCTTTTTTCTTTTTTTAATTGGTTTTTATTTATTTTGAGAGAGAGCGTGCACGTGTGAAAGGCAGCGAGTGGGGGAGGGGCAATGAGAGGTAGAGAGTTCCACACTGTCCCAGCAGAGTCCAACAAAGCATTGGATCTCACAAACCATGAAATCATGCCCTGAGCCGAAATCCAGAGTCAGACACCTAACTGACTGAGCCATCCAGGCGCCCCAAGATTTTTTAAGTTCCCAGTGATACTATTGTTCCTGGTTTGGAGTCCACAGGGTGACTTTAGAACATTGCTGCTTGACTGCTGCTAAGATTTAGATTCTGAGGTGGGAATGCAAAAGATTGAAAGGTTCAATTAGTTTAGTTTTGCACTAGATTGTGAGAATTAAACTACTATGAAGATAATCTTAAAACCATGCTGAATCTACCCTGCTGACTTATGCTCACTTCCAGATATGCTATGGCTATCAGCACTTGTCCTAAGGGTGACACTGTTCAACTGAATCAAAATGGAAAACTGGCCTCCTCAGAAAATTCCCCAAACAAAAATAATCGAACCTATTTATATGGCAGAGTTGTTTATAAATGTCTTGTCAACAGCAATATGCTTTTCCTTAAGACAGCAACTAAGGCAACCTGGGTACTGGACAAGTGGCCTTGAGCATTAGCATCTGTGGTAGAAAGAGATGAATTCTGCATTTTGAGGATGCACCATGACTACCACCATGACTTCTCTCTTCCCTTAGTTTTTCCTTCTCCCCCCTCCATTTCTCTCCTATTTCTTTCGTTCTCTGTTTCCTCTCTTTATTTCCTACTCTCTATGCTCCAGGACACTCAGAAGCACTCTGAGAATTTCCTGATATTGTTAATGGCCCTTAGGTCTCAAGTGGCAAAGAGTATTCAATATGGAACTCCTGAATCTGTAGGATCTTGAGCAAGAGACTTTACCTCTCTGACCTCTAGAGGCTTATTTGGACAATGGGCTTAATATATCTAACCCTAGGGTTATTATGAATATTTGTTGAAAAGTGTGTAAAAAATGCTTTGGAGCCTGTAAAGCATGGTACAGATATAATTTTCTGTTACTATTACCCTAGACCCATTTCATACACCCTCATACTCTTAACTCAGTCTCAGCCACTAGGGAAGCTAATCCCTTCAAGATCCTTACTCTAGACTGTTCCCAGTATATGCTATGCACAGATCACCCAACACTTTTAAGCAAGGTGATGTGCAGGGCTTTGATTTTTCTCCCAGACTATGGTGCTATTTATTCTTTGTGTAAACCACAGGCTCATAAGTGCATTAGCAGGGTCTGGAAGGAATAGAGACACTTTTTCTGATAGTCCTTTCCTCCACAACCTCCATATACGACTCTATCACAACTTTTACTTTATTATATTGTAATTTTATCTTATCTGTATCTATATCTATTCCCTCACTAAACTGTGTACTCTGAGAGCCTCATTGTGATTTATGCACCCCTGAATAGCCAGGTCTAAGACCTAAAGCAGTGCCTGGTACATGGCAAAGATCAACAAATACCTGTTGAATGAAACTGATTCAGGATCCTTACCAGTCACCATGTCAGCGGCTGTATCTACTGCCCCCCACCCCACCCCACCCCACCTGGGCAGGTGGAGGACCTCATGTGGCATAAAAGATTACACAGGGTAATGATGTTAGTAATAAAAGCTGGCATGTCTTAAGCATTTATGAAATCTAATTTGTGGTTTCCTTCCATTTAATTGTGAGTTCTATGAGATAGAAATGATCATGATCTCCCATTTACAGAGGCTTAGGGATATTTGTTTAAGTCATAGATTTTGTAAGTAGCATATAGAAGACTTGAACCCAGATGTATAAGCATTGAAGACCCTCTGCTCCAAAAAGCTCCCATCTTAGCATTCTATTCGGTAAGGTCTGTCTGAGCTCCTAGAGGGAAGTAAACCTATGTAATTTATCTTTGACTCTCTAGCACCTAATTCAAGACCTGAACATAGTAGGTGCTCAATAAATATTTGTTGCATAAATGTGCAAATCAATAACTGATTTGTAGAATTTCAACATTAACACTTGTTTCACCCAGAATTTGCCAAGCCTTGGAAATTTCTTTAGGAGACCAGAGACTTAACTTCCCTTCGTGGCTGCCGATGTTTTACCTCCAAATATTTGTATATAGTTGGGATTGGATGAATATGACTATCAAGGGCAACTTTAAAGAGTAATGGAGAGGCATGTGAGAAGTCTGAGGTTCTTGCTTTGAAGGGGAAGTCTTCATTGGTTTGGGTATGGAGGAAAGTTCAGGGGATGATGGCACAAAAAATGATTTTTTGCACCCAGTGGGATTTTCTACATTAGGTCCCCTTTCCTAAGCCCCTTGTGTCCCACAAGAGTGCTCAGAGTTATTTTCTAGTTCCCCTGACCTGAAAGAGAGCTCTGCTCAAGCACGTGGCACTGGAAGCTTCAGAATGAACAAAGGCGACTATGGGCACAGAAGTAGCTTTGCAATGCAGGCCTAGGTGAGCATGTAAGCATTCAAATGAATGTGGGCCTTGAACAATAGACCCAATCACATGGTGTTGAGAAGAAACTGTAACTTCCCTACGGAGTGATACTGACACTCCCTCAGTTTATACCATTAGAATTCTGAGCACAAGACGAGACAGGGAGAGATTCAATGAACCTCTCCTATATCTCCGACTGGGCCCTGCTTCCTCTAGAGCTGTTTCTACAGGTGCTGGCAGGTCAATAAACCAGGTGCTGGTAGGCTCAATGTCAGTGTGAGGTGTTCTTCGATCTAGGATTGGGTTCCTCAACACCTGACTGAACCACCAGCCCTCTAAGTAAGGCTACTGCCCTAGATTCTTCTTCAATACATGCTAGATAATCTCCTGGCTCCTCCATAAACTCCTGCACCTGGTCATGTCCCTGGATCTCATTCTGCACTTTGCTGCTCACCCTGCCCAGTTCTATCTCTGTGTTGTCCTTGATGGCATAGCATGGGTAACATCATCCATGGGTACTGTGATTCTTTCCCAGCCAAGCCCCTTCCCATCTGTAACGGACCACACATCCAAATTGGCCACAAAACAAGATTGAGTTGCTAGAACCACTCAAGTCCCAGGCTCCAGCAGTTGCCAGACCACAATAACCACAAAGCTTTGTTCTGAAGTATAGGAAAAACACACATTTCATTTGGATATCTCCACATCAGCCTCAAAATAGTGAATGCATAGGACATTAAAAGACTGGCAAAAAAAAAACCCTCCATCTAACCAGAGATCTGTGTAGGAAGAAATTGGTCTGTGTGTTATTAAACTAATAGGAAAATTCTGCACTAACGTACCCACATGGAACCCCAAAGTTATCATGGAAAGGGAGCAGGAGCATGAAGCCAGGTGTTTCTGGTTTACTGAGCCTCTTGATTTGGAGAATTATTCCTTACCGTCCAGCAGTGCCTTCAAAGGCGTACTCCCAGCCATCGAGAGTGCGGCAGTATGGACCCTGAACAAGGCCCAGAGCAGATATGACCAGGCAGTATCCAGAGAAAGCAATTCCAAGGGAAGAAAAAATCATTGACAGCAGTGTCTAAATTAAACATAGAAGAAGACGGTTAATGCTATAGGATGAGACAAGGAGATATTGTGGATAAATGATCAGATAGGTACCTTCCCCTACTCATCCATGCCTACTGCAGACTGTGTAATACCAAATGTCCACATAAAAATGGAAACACTTAATTCAAAAGCACCTAATGTTTAAAATAAGTTTTTAAAATGACTTTTTGCTCGGCATTCCACAGAGGAAACTAGTTAATTTAGTAAATTTGTTCCTTTCTTATGGAATTTTGATATCAAAATAATGATCGTACATTAATGCAGTGAAGGTGTGTGATCAATCAACCTATATTTCTTTATTGAAGACGTTATTTTCTAGGTAGCGTGGGTTCTCTAAGAATCAAGCTATGACCATTGCTTTTCTCATGTGAGGATGATATGTGAATATCTTCACTTATATAAATATGAGGGGGAAACAGCAGGTGTCAGCCTAGGTGACCATATTTATGTTCAGGTGAGGATGGTGTTGATGAGGAGGAGAACGTTTTCATTTGAGTAGAGAGAATGAGCAGTATTCATAGGCAGATGGGTACAAGCAGAGTTGTAAGCGTAAGTAGACTGGTCTGACCTAAGAGAGGGCTCCTATCAAGCATCAGAGGGGAGAAGTTTATGAAGACCAGATTGACATGGGGTGCTAATGCTGGGGAAATGAGGTTATTGGACATGACTCAGCCCTTGAGTTGCTTACAAAATGAGTGCAACTTGTTATATCCAGTGGCATTTCATTATTTTTTTTTAATCTACCAAAAGGCTGAATGCATAGTCAATATACCTCTGTATACTCTTTATCTAGACTCACCATCTGTGAATATTTTACCATTTTTGCTTGCTCTCCCTTTTTCTGTATGTATATGCACATATACATGCACATATCTTTATTTATTTACACATTTTTGTTGCTTTACCCCTTGAAAATAGGTTGTGGATATTGTGATATCTCACACCTAAACACATCAGTACATATCTCCCCAAAATAAAGATATTCTACTATTCTGCAACTGTTTTTTACTTTTTTGTACAGGACCCAATGAAAATTTACACACAGGGTTACATCTCTTTAGTTTCCTTTAATCTACATTAGTCTTGCTGCCTTTTAGTTTTTTAGAATATTAAACTGTTTTTGAAGAATACCAGCAAGTTGCCTCATAGAATGTCCCACAACCTGGGGTTTTCTGATTGCTTCCTCACAACCAAACTTAGGTTCAACATTTTGTCAAGAACACCTAATGGATGTGCATACATTATGGGCCTCTCACTACAATCGGTGATGCTTTTGATCTGTTGGTTAAGGTGATGTTTTTCAGATCTATAAACATATGCCACCTTGCAACTAGTAATTTGTGCGGTAATACTTTGAGACTGTGTCATATGCTATTCCCTAAGGACATTTCAACTAATGGCTTTACCATCCACTGATGATCCTCATATCCACTGATCACCAGTTATCACAGTGATTGATTGCAGGGTGCCACTTCTCTAATTCTATCGTTTCTTCTGCATTTTTAACTTCCTATTATTGTGGACTCATGGATTTTCTAATTCAATGTGTTATAATTCATAACTGTTATTATTCTTTTAGATGCTCATTTGGTCCAAGTATGGCAGTGGGAACATCTTATTAAGTCAATTCCTGTACCCTTTGAGATACCCCTATCATTCCTTGAGCACCTCCTTGCTTCCTGAAACAAAATGTACCAAGTTCATTTTGAATTGATAAAGACCCAGAATAGCTCTTTTTCCAACAAGCCATGTACTTGGTTTTTGAGCAAGGAAATGACGTGAGCAAATACATAATTTTGAAAGATGGCTCTGGCAGTGACAGCATGCTAGCTGGAAGTGACAGAGCCCAAGATAAGGATTCCATGTGGAGACAACTTTAAATTGAGGTGACAAAGAGATGAGCTAAAGAAAAGACATTGGGATGGAAATAGGTAGCTGGAGATGGACTGAAAAAAAAAATTCCAGAGTTTGGAACTTGAACAAAAAGGACAGAAATAGGAATGCCAAGAAGGGTAGTTTGGTTTGGGAGACAATTTAATCTAGTTTTAGAAATGTTGCTTTCAAGTGAGAGTAGAACAGCCAAGCTAGTTAACAATAAACTCAAAAACTGAAACCAGGAAAACTGAGCAAAACAACCCTGTGATTTTTTTGGAACTAAAGTAATCTCAAATCATATATATTTCAAGTAAGTTAGCATTATTTTACCGATTAATAACATTAATACATGCTCATTATGGAAAATCAGAAAAATATACTTTAAAAACATAAGAAAAGAACAATTCTGCTTTTTACCTATTTGGTATTATTTCATTGATGTCTTCACATATGATTAAAATATCTTTCAAATTATATTTTTCATATTGACTTTAATAGAATGTTGCCCCATCGTGGGATGCGATAAACACACTTACCCTTTTTTTTTAACGGTAGATTACTGTTTGTTACACTTTATAAAGAAAGTTTACCTATTCACTGATGCAGTCTTCCAAAAAGGAAGAAGGATGTTTTGAAAAGATTGAGCTCCTTGTTTACCAAATGTGCTCTTAAGACATTCACTGGAAAGATCAGTGAAGAATTTTTTCATTTGGGGAAACTGGCAACCATAGAATAATACGTATGTGTGTGTACATATATAAGTTACAGTCTAATGAGTGCATACCATTACACAACCCAGATAAGCCTCAAAATAAATCCAGAATTAGAATCTCTCTGAGTTACAGTTTCATCTTCTATAAAATGTAAATGATATAGATGATTATAGTAACTCCGTAACAGGACTGTTTCAAAATTAAAGGACAGAGTGGATATAAAAATTATTTGAAAAGTGTAAATATAATTAAAATATTATCTATTATTCCAAGTACCTTGATTTAGCTGATAGTTGCTTCCAGGGATAACAACCTACAGCATTTTGGTAGAAAATGAGGCTCCACAGAAGAATGAAGAGCAAGCAATAAGTTAATAGGGCTCAGATCACCCCCAAAACATGGCACCTTAGCATAGTGAATAACTTAAACTGAAGGAGTTCAAGAAAATGGCGGAAGCAGGATGGTCACTCTGACCGGTCCCAACCTCTTTGCCCTTCTTCGCTGAAACAGGTCATAAAACTGCCGTGTTTTATTACCCTCTCTGTACCAGGAGGAAGGAAGACATTCTTATCAGCAGAGACAGGGAATTTGGGGCCAAGAAACCTGTATAAACAAACCTTGATAAACTAAACCTTATCTTCCTAGTTACTTCTTCACCACTTACTACCCCTAGCCCAAACCCCTCACTCTTGCCAATTCTTTAAAAAAAATTTTTTTTTAAACATTTATTTAATTTTGAGAGACAGAGAGAGACAGAGAACTAGCAGGGGAGGAAGTGAGAGAGGGAGACACAGAATCTGAAGCGGCTCCAGGCTCTGAGCTGTCAGCACAGAGCCCAACATGGGGCTCAAACCCACAAACCGTGAGCTCATGACCTGAGCCAAAGTCAGTTGCCCCACCGACTGAGCCACCCAGGTGCCCCTACCAATTCTTCACAAATTCATTGCTGTTTCTTTATGTAAAAGGCACAGAAACTTGCTACTCTGACTTCTTCAGGTCTTCATTCTCTTGTGAAGGCTCCCATGTACACGTAAAATCTTAATAAAATGTGTATGCCTTTCTCTGGTTAATCTGTCAGTTTTCATTTTCAGACTGAGCCGGGAACCGTAAGAGAGCTGAGTAAAACTTTTCTCCCCCACAGTTTCTGGCACCCAACACAGGGCACACTGGCCAGGGACACCTTGCTCAGTTCAGGAGCTACAGTTAGAGATCCTGGATCTCTGACAAAATCCACAGAATTCTTGCCATGTCAGTTGTTTGGCTCTCTGCCTGTGGGGGACTGGTCGAACAAAGGTGGTAGGAGTCTTTTCCTTTTCAGACTCAGATTGGCAGGAGAAAAACATAGTCAGAATTGGTTCTTTGGATTGTAACTCTGGTTAAAATCTGGTTTCAAGTCATCCATTAGTTATTGATCCTTTCCCTTCCAGGAACAGCTATCACTTTCCTGTTTGTCTCTTATTTGAGTTCTGAGAACTTGGCTTGGCTTTCTGCCTGTCAGGCAGGCAAGTGTCAGTTCTTGGAGATGACCAACTGTCAGATTGGGCCCCCAAGAATACGCCATACAGAAATTGGGTTGCACCCCCCTTGTGGCTAGCATTCTACCAACTGTCCACCAGCTCTCAGGAGGAGGTGTCTATGTCTTTGCTATTGCTACCTTTGGGAGTGGTTCTGGATCTTGCGAGGACTGTATCTTTTGCATCCTCTTTGGGGACATCTTTTATATTCATGGTTAACTATTGGTTTTGGTTTTGAGTCACTTGATAGACTTACTTTTGGTTTTGAGTCACGTGATGGACTTACTTTCGGTTTAAATATTTGAAACAATTTTTTTAAGGGGCTCTATGGTCAGAAGTTGGCCAAAGTGAAAATTCATATTCAGATCCTGATAGACACTTAAAATCAAGGCCATCTCTCCTAAGCTGAAATGGGGCCCTCAGAGGGAAAGAAAGGATGCTGAAGGCTTTGTGAAATAATTTTGAAAATATTAGAAAGATACACCACTATAAATCTAGAACACAGAAATTTTTTTACTTCCATCTTAGTTGAAATTCATCTTCCTGATATAAAGAAGCAAACTGAAGATAATGTAGTTGGATGGGTGGGCCAGTCCCTTGATAACATTCAGGCTGTGACCCAGTTCCTTCAGTAATTAAAAACCAACTCTCCTTGCCCTACAAATCTAGTCTTTATGGAACTAGAAGCTAAAAGCAATTCAGAGTTCCACCTATCTATCCTTACCAATTCCCAAACCTATTCATCTCGAAATGCCTGTAGATGTTGTAAAAGATCAGGACATTGGAAACAGAATTGCCCCAAGCTTCAGTAAAAGAGGAAAAAATCTAAATAGTAATTTTTCTAGACCTCTTAATAATAGACAAATATGCCCCCAAACTCCTTCTGAAAGGGATTCTATATTCTCTATCCCTGGGAGCTATAACTCTTACCATGTCTTTGAAATGTAAACATCCCAGGAGATAATTAAAACACTGCTCACAATTTCCTGGGACTGAAGGGGTGGGGGAGGGAGGGCCAGGAGGTAGGGGAGGAGTTTCAAAAAAAAAACTGCTATAGAAATTCCTTCACCCCAAATCTAGTCCGCAGACTTCATAAAATGATTTGTCAAGGGCAGATAAAAATCTTAACAGTCTTCTCCACAAATTTTAGTAAAAAGCTACAGCTAACTGAGCTGGTAGCCATGATTTCTTCTACCAGAAACACAATATGGACTCTTTTATAAACTAGTGAGTTTTGTATCAAAACAAAGGCTGTACAATCTCTGTGTCTGTCTATATGTTTCTTTATGTCTATATGTGTATGTTACAGATGTGTGATATTTTCCTACCTTCAGATGATATTACCAAAACAATTTATAAAATCTCTCAAAAGGGTTCTATTCTAATTGGAGTAGAGGTAAATGAGTTCTCATATAAATTAAGTATTCTTAAAGCTCTCAGAAACACAGACTAATCTAAAAAAATTTAAGTTCACAAGATCTGGGATAATCCTTGGTAAATAAAGCTAGTTTAAAAATTGTTGGGGACAAAATCTAACAAGCATATCTTTAGAGTTGTCATCATTAAACATAACACAGTCATACAATTTTTTTCTATCTAGGATTACTAGTCAAAGAAACTTATGTTATCTCTACTGTGTGTTTAAGAATATAGAACCATAAATTCAACCTAAAACAAAAGCCTACAGTAAAAATAAATTGCTGAATGTATGTCAAGCACAGCAGTTGAGAGAAAGAGAGAAAATGCGTGTTCAACTTTTTAGGTGTTTCATTTCTATGGTGTTTGAAGCTTGCCTAATATATGTATAATTCACAAAATTTGTCAACCAGAAAATAACTTAAAATGATAGCTAACTTTGTCTATTGTGTCAGGAAATCTTCATGAGTAATCTAAGTAACCTAAGTGTTCAGAGCAAGTTAAATACATATGTGATAAAAGTTTAATATTGAATTTTTCAATAATGATTAGGTTTTATAAAATACATCGGTTTTAAATTAGCTTCCAAAATCTTTTTGCTAACTTAAAACCTTAAAGTTACACTAAGTCAAGTTAAATGATGGTAATTCATTGAATAGGTACATCACTTGCAAACAAAATAAGTTACTGAAACGTTGCTTACTGAACATAAGTTTACCTACTTTTCTCTTTCTATTAGGGAGGAACTAAAGATATTTGGGTCTGTTAGTAAATGTCTTGTGCCACACTGAAAAATCACACTATGAGGAAACATATGCTTTAGATATTATAAAATAGCAGAGGAGGAGCCAAGATGGGGGAACAGCATGGAAGTTTTTTTTTGCATCTTGCATCCATGAAATACAGACAGATCAATACTAAACCACCCTGCACATCTAGAAAGCTGATTTGAGGTTTAACACAACAACTGCACAACCCAAACCACAGAACTCAGCAGGTACGCTGCATGGAGAGGTGAACTGGGGGAGATAGTAGCTGTGGAGGGCAGGGAGCTGTTTTTGCTTCCAGAGGGAAGGGGGAGAGAGTATAGGAAAAGCACCACCCGTGAAAAGCAGCAGGAGAAAAAGTGGAAACAGCCGCAGGGACTGAACTAAAAAGGGAGAAAGGAGAAAGGAGAGGGTTTAAATTCCACTAAGACTCTATAAACAAGGGGAGCACAGAGTTTGAAACTCCGCAGTGGATACCAGGTGGTGCTCTGGTGGAAAGGACGAATCCCCAGAGCAGAGAGCAAGGTCCTCAGGCCACAGAAAAGAGGCGGTTCCCCTGCTAGGAGGACATATGGTGGAGGCTGTGTGCCCTCCCCCACGGCCTTACAGGCAAAGGTGTCCGGAGACCCTGGAGAGCAACTACATTCGCTGGTGCTGGAACAAGGTCAACAGTGAAGCCTGGTGCCAGCCATGTGTTGAGATTTTCCATAATCCCTGAAACGCTGCTGCTACACGGTTGCGTGAACATTTTCTAGGGCGGGCTGGCACCCAGCTGCAGTCTCTGGGCATTGGCAGAAGCATGGTCCATGAACGTTCCTGGGTGGGGTCGTCACCTGGCCATTGCTCTGTGAACGCTCCCCCAGAAGGTCTGAACAGGTCAAAGCCGCAGTCCCTCAGAAGTGAGGTGTCGAGAGACACAGCTGCATCTGAGATAAAATTCAGGAGGGAGGTGCCTCCTGGCAACCTGACCACGCTTGGTTACGGACAGTGTAAAAGCGGGGAGTGAATGGAAGCCGGAGACAAAGGACAGGTGCGTGATTGCTGATCCGGGAGAAAAGACTTCTCCCCGAAGTCTGGGTAGCTGGGTGATGCCATTTTCACTTCTCCCGCGCATGGGCATATACATCTACAAGCGCCACGACAACAATCCACCCCAGTAAGCTAAGCAGCGCCATCTAGTGGAGGATGGAGCCATTATACTAAGCCCCACACAACTGGGCAAACTGCTCTTCAGGAACACAAATCTCTCTGCCTGCTTAGTTCATGGACTATAAATTGCTTCATAGTTTGACTTCTAGGGGAAAACGATGCAATGTCAATCGCATTTCAGTATGTTCACTGGTCCATCTATTTGATTTTTTTTCTCTTTTTCATTTCTTTTCTTTTTCTTGAATACAGAAAGAGAAAAATTTTTTTTATTTTTAATTTTCATTAAAGATATTTTTCTTTATTTTTTTCTACTGTATTCTTTACTTTTTTGTGAATTTCTCAAATTCTATTTTACGTCCATCATTTCATTTTATTTCAGTGTATTCATTTTTTCAAATTTTCAAACGTTTTCCTCCCCTCCCCCCTTTTTTCTCTAATCAATAAAACTCCTTTTAACAACCAGACCAAAACACACCTAGGATCTAACATTGTTTATTTGATTCTTTTGTGTGTGGGGGGGGGGGGGGTGGGGAGGTGTTTTTAATTTTTTAATTTTATTTTTTTACCTTATTAATTCCTTTTCTTCCTTCAAAATGATGAAATGAAGGAATTCACCCCAAAAGAAAGAGCAGGAAGAAAAGGCAGCCAGGCACTTAACCAACACAGATACAAGCAAGATGTCTGAACCAGAATTTAGAATCACAACAATAAGAATACTAGCTGGGGTCAAAAATAGATTAAAATCCCTGTCTACAATGACAAAAGTAGTAAAATCTAGTCAGTATGAAATTAAAAAATGCTATAACTGAGCTGTAATCTTGAATGGATGCCACAGCAGCAGGATGCATGAGGCAGAACAGTGAAACAGTGATATAGAGGACAAACTTATGGAAAACAAATGAAGTGGAAAAAAGAGGGAGACTAAGGCAAAAGAGCACGATCTGGCAATTAGAGAAATCCGTGACTCATTAGAAAGGAACATCATCAGAATCACAGGGGTAACAGAAGATGAAGAGAAAAAAGGGGTAGAAAGGTTATGTGAGCAAATCATAGCAGAAAACTTTCCTAACCTGGGAAAAGACAGACATCAAAATCCAGGAAGCACAGAGGACTCCCATAAGATTCAACAAAAATAGACCATCAGCAAGGCATATCATAGTCAAATTTACAAAAGACTCAGGCAAGGAAAGAATCATGAAAGCAGCAAAGGGCAAAAAGTCCTTAATCTACAAGGGAAGACAGATCAGGTTTGCAGAAGACCTATCCACAGAAACTTGGCAAGCCAGAAAGGAGTGGCAGGATATATTCAATGTGCTGAATCAGAAAAATATGCAGCCAAGAATTCTTTCTCCAGCAAGGATATCATTCCAAATAGAAGGAGAGATTAAAAGTTTCCCAGACAAATGAAAATTAAAGGAGTTCATGGCCACTAAACCAGCCCTGAAAGAAAATTTAAGGGTGAATCTCTGAGGGGAGAGAAGACAGAAAAGAAAGAAAGAAAGAAAGAAAGAAAGAAAGAAAGAAAGAAAGAAAGAAAGAAAGAAAGAAAGAAAAGAAAAGAAAAGAAAAGAAAAGAAAAGAAAAGAAAGGATAGGAAAAGAAAAAAAGACCAAAGCAACAAAGACTAGAAAGGACCAGAGAACACTACCAGAAACTCCAACTCTACAAGCATCATAATGGCAATAAATTCCTATCTTTCAGTACTCACTCTAAACATCAATGGACTAAATGCTCCAGTTAAAAGACATAGGGTAACAGAATGGATAAGAAAACAAGATCCATTTATATGCTGTTTACAAGAGAGCCACTTTAGACCTAATGACACCTTCAGATTGAAAGTAAGGGGATGGAGAACCATCTATCGTACTAATGGTCGACAAAGCCGGAGTACCATACTTATATCAGACAATCTAGACTTTAAAATAAAGACTGTAACAAAAGATGAAGAAGGATATTATATCATAGTTAAGGGGTCTAGCCACCAAGAAAACCTAAAAACTGTAAACATTTATGCTCCAAATGTGGCACACCCAAATATATACATCAATTAATCACAAACATGAAGAAACTCATTGATGATAATAATACCATAATAGTAGGGGACTTCAACACCCCACTTATAGCAATGGGCAGATCATCTAAACAGGAAATCAACAAGGAAACAATGGCTTTGAATGACACACTGGACCAGATGGACTGAACAGAAATATTCAGAACATTTCATCCTAAAGCAGCGGAATATACATTTTTCTACAGTGCACATGGAACGTTCTCCAGAATAGATCACATACTGGACACAAATCATCCCTCAACAAGTACAAAAAGAAAGAGATTGTACCATGCATATTTTCAGACCACAATGCTGTGAAACTTGAAATCAACTACAAGAAAAAATTTGGAAAGATAACAAATACTTGGAGACTAAAGAACATCCTATTAAAGAAAGAATGGGCTAAACAAGAAATTAAAGAGGAAATTGAAAAGTACATGGAAACCAATGGAAATGATAACACCACATCCCAAAACCTATGCGACACAAAAAAGGCAGTCATAAGAGGGAAGTATATAGCAATCCAGGTCTTCCTAAAGAAGGAAGAAAGGTCTCACATACACAAGGTAACCTTACACCTTAAAGAGATGAGAAAAGAACAGCATATAAAACCCAAAACCAGCAGAAGTCAGGAAATAATAAAGATTACAGCAGAAATCAATGCTATCAAAACAAAAACAAACAAACAAACAAACAAACAAACCCAGAACAGATCAATGAAACCAGGAGCTTGTTCTTTGAAAGAATTAACAAAACTGATAAACCACTAGCCAGTTTGATCAAAAAGAGAAAGAAAAGGACCCAAACAAATAAAATCAAGAATGAAAGAGGAAAGATCACAACCAATACAGCAGAAATAAAAACAATAAGAAGAGAATACTATGAGCAGTTATATGTCAATAAATAGGCAATCTGGAAGAAATGGACAAATTCCTAGAAACATATACACTACCAAAAATGAAACAGGAAGAAATAGAAAATTTGACCAGACCCATAACCAGTAAAGAAATCGATTAGTAATCAAAAATCTCCCATAAAACAAGAGTCCAGGGCCAGATGGCTTTCCAGGGGAATTTTACCAAATATTTAAGGATGAGTTAACACCTATCCTCTTAAAGCTGTTCCAAAAATAGAAATGGAAGGAAAATTTCCAAACTCTTTCTATGAAGCCAGCAGTACCTTGATTCCAAAACCAGACAAAGACCCCACTAAAAAGGAGAACTACAGACCAATTTCCCTTATGAACATGGATGCAAAAATCCTCAACAAGATATTAGCCAACTGGCTCCAACAATACATTAAAAAAATCCCACAACCAAGTGGAATTTATACCTGGGATGCAGGGCTGGTTCAATATCTGCAAAACAATCAATGTGATTCATCACATCAATAAAAGAAAGGACAGAAACACATGATCCTCTCAAAAGATGCAGAGAAAGCATTTAACAAAATGCAGCATCCTTTCTTGATAAAAAACTTTTAAGAAAGAAGGGGTAGAAGGATCATTCCTCAAGATCATAAAAGCCATGCATGAAAGACCCAATGCTAATATCATCCTCAATGGGGAAAAACTGAGCGCTTTCCCCCTAAGGTCAGGAGCAACACAGGGATGTCCACTCTCACCATTGTTATTCAACATAGTATTGGAAGTCTTAGCCTCAGCAATCAGACAACACAAAGAAATAAAAGACATCCAAATCGGCCAGAAGGAAGTCAAACTTTCACTCTTTGCAGATGACATGATACTCTAATATAGAAAATCCAAAAAATACCACCAAAAAACTACTAGACCTGATCCTTGAATTCAGCAAAGTTTTCAGGATATAAAATCAATGTACAGAAATTGGTTGCATTCCCATGCACCAATAATGAAACTACAGAAAGAGAAATCAAGGAATCGATCCCATTTACAATTGCACCAAAAACCATAAAATACCTAGGAATAAATCTAACCAAAGAGGTGGAAAATCTATACACTGAATAACTATAGAAAGCTTATGAAAGAAATTGAAGAAGACACAAAAAAATGGAAAAAGATTCCATGCTTCTGAATAGGAAGAACAAATATTGTTAAAATGTCAATACTACCCAAAGCAATCTACATATTCAATGCAATCCCTATCAAAATAACACCAGCATTCTTCACAGAGCTAGAACAAACAATCCTAAAATTTGTATGGAACCAGAAAAGACCCAAATAGCCAAAGCAATCTTTAAAAAGAAAACCAAAGCAGGAGGCATCATAGTCCCAGACTTCAAGATGTATTACAAAGCTGTAATCATCAAGACAGTATGGTACTGGCACAAAAACAGACACTCAGATCAATGGAACAGAATAGAGAACCCAGACATGGACCCACAAACATATGGCCAACTCATCTTTGACAAAGCAGGAAAGAATATCCAGTGGAATAAAGACAGTCTCTTCAGCAAGTGGGACTGGGAAAACTGTACAGCGACATGCAGAAGAATGAACCTGGACCACTTTCTTACACCATACACAAAAGTAAACTCAAAATTGGTGAAAGACCTAAATGTAAGACAGGAAGCCATCAGAACCCTCAAGGAGAAAGCAGGCAAAAACCTCTTTTTGGCTGTAGGAACTTCTTACTCAACACATCTCCAGAGGCAAGGGAAACAAAAGCAAAAGTGAACTATTGGGACCTCATCAAAATAAAAACCTTCTGCACAGCGAAGGAAACAATCAGCATAACTAGAAGGCAACAGACGGAATGAGAGAAGATATTTGCAAACAACATATCAGATAAAGGGTTAGTATCTGAAATCTATAAAGAACTTCTTGAACTCAACACCCAAAAATAAAATAATCCAGTGAGGAAATGGGCAAAAGACATAAATAGACATTTCTCCAAAGAAGACATCCAGATGGCCAACTGACACATGTAAAAATGGTCCACATCATTCATCATCAGGGAAATACAAATCAACACCACAATGAGATACCACCTCACACCTATCAGAATGGCTAACATTAACAACCCAGGCAACCACAGATGTTGGCAAGGATGCGGAGAAAGAGGATTTCTTTTGTCCTGCTGGTAGGAATGCAGGACATTACTGGTAGGAATGCAGGACATTACATTTCGCATACTGGAAAATAGTATGGAGTTTCCTTAAAAAATTAAAAATAGAACAACCCTATGATCCAGCAATTGCACTACTAGGTATTTATCCAAAGTATACAGGTGTGCTGTTTTGAAGGGACACATTGACCCCCATGTTTATAGCAGCACTATCAACAATAGCCAAAGTATGGAAAGAGCCCAAATGTCCATCGAATGGATGAATGGATGAAGAAGAGGTAGTATATATACACAATGGAGTATTTCTTGGCAATCAAAAAGAATACAATCTTGCCATTTGCAACTATGTTGTTGGAACTAGGGGGTATTGTGCTAAGTGAAATTAGTCAGAGAAAAACAAGTATCATATGACTTCACTTATACAAGGACTTTAAGATACATAACAGATGAACATAAGGGAAAGGAAGCAAAAATAATATAAAGACAGGGAGGGGGACAAAACAGAAGAGACCCTTAAATATGGAGAACAAACAGAGGGTTACTGGAGGGGTTGTGGGAGGGGGGATGGGTTAAACAGGTAAGGGGCATTAAGGAATCTACCCTGAAATCTTTATTGCACTATATGCTAACTAACTTTGATATAACTTTTAAAAAATTAATTAAATTAAAAAAAACAATGCTAATCAAATCACGACCACAAGTTTATGCCAGCCCTTTGCCAAAGATAGAATAAAATAAAAATCAAAGCATATGTTTTATTAATGGCAAACTAAAGGAATTATGAAATAGCATATTCATGAATTTGCCAATCAACTGAATGTTGATATACAACACTTCACAATTGCTTACTTCCTGGTTTTCCCTTGCAGTTAAGGTTTCTAAGAGTTAAGAATTCTAGTGAATATATGTAATCAAAACCATGAAAAAAACAAAACTACTATAAGTAGTAGTATACAACTCTGTATGCAAAAAAGGAAGGATGTGTTTTATTTTGTTTTTTAAAAAAGGCATGTGTTTTGGTTAATAAATAAAGAGTAATGGAGGTATGTTTTTGTTAAGGAGGAAGGAAACTTGAGGAAAACTTTTTCTCCACTGTAAAGTGAATCAATTTCCATCACAGAACTTTAGCAGTTGCAAACTGGTGCAGACTCACAATTAGCCTGCAAGATGTGCTTTATTTAATTTAAATTACAATTAATTACCAACATAACTGAGAAGTTTTACATAAAACTCTGTATTTCTACTTTCTATTGACAACGGAGAAACGTTGCCCAGTGTTGTCGTGATAACTTTGGCTGGACTTCAGTAGCAGCTTCCTCTCTTCCTTAAACAGAAATCTTGCTCTAATGGCTACCAGGCTAACTTCTCTCTTTTCCATCAGGTATTGACTCCCGGGGGCATATAAACTGGGACCCTATTCGAGAGCCTTCCTTGAAAGAGCTAAGCAGAGAATCCAGGGAATGCTTCCTCCCTTCCCCCTGCTCTTCCCTTTGAGATGCCAGTCATCTCGTTCAATTTCATTTTAAGACCTTGTCCAGACTCCACACTGTTTATAGCATCCATTTGTGCCGGAAATGCTAAAAGTGAGTCAAGGCAAAATGGACACATTTATTTTTATTACAAACTTAATGGCACATGGTTTGTTTTCTAGAGATTCCCTGAGTATCATAGGTTAATGTTTACCTGAATCTACTGCTTCACCTAAGCCATTTTGCAAGCGTTTCCATAAGCATAATACCAGCAGCTACAGGGGGATGCCGAGTCAGTTGGTTAAGAAAACACATACACACAGTGCATATGTGCATGCACGTGCACAGAGTGCATTTCAAGTTTTCAATTCTTCTCCACCAGGAGCACAGTTCTAAATTTAGCAGCTACTTTAGTCATCCAAAGGCATCTGTCAAAGAAAGCCGGCCATGCCATCTTGACTGCACATTAAAATCTGATTGCACCTCGGACCAACTAGGTCAGGGTGTCTGGAGGTGGGATTCCAACTCCAAGCCCTCAGATGATTGCAATGTTCAGCCAAGGTGGGCAACTGCCATTGCAAGATATGCCTGCCAGGCCTCCAGTAAAGTTCTTTTTAGTTAATACATCACATGTTCCCTTTGAGCCACAGATAACTCATAGAAAGTATGGATAACAATCATCTAATTCACTGGATAAGTGTTAAAAAACTATAAAGTGCTGTGCAAATAAGATTCAAAGCTAACCTTGAGGAGGAGAAGGACAATGATGGAAATGTAGGAGCCTAGCACCTGCCTGTTGAACACAGGCTTAGAAAATTTGGTTGTATTATTCTCTCTTGATTTTATTTAAATTATTTTTAAAGACCGAGTTCAAAAAACATACATCACATATATCTAACACGTGGATAAATCTAATCATTATGCTGAAAGAAGCCAGATACAAGAGACAGATACTGCATGATCTATTTACATTGAGTGCAAGCTAATTATGATATAAAGCAGATCAAAGGTGAGTCTCTTGGGGCTGATGCGAAGTGTTCTGTGTCTTGATGGTGATGGTGGTTTCATGAGTGTATTTGGCTGTCAAAACTCATAGTAATGTACAATTTTAATGGATGCTATTTATTTTCTGCAAATTTGTCCTTCAATGAAGTAGAAAAGGGAAAAAAAATAAACTCACAGAAACCCAGTTAGGAAAAGGTAGTATTACTTTCTAATTTTGTGTATCTTTAAATCCTGAACTTCTGGAAGAACATCAGCAGGGCAAAGATGGAGGAAAGACTGTAAACAAAATGAAAGGTAATTTTTTTGAGGAAACTCTTGGGCTCTGAATTGAAAGGAGCATGGAGAGGGTATAATAGTGTCGACATTTTCATGTGTCTGAGTGAGCCAGGGCTCCCTCAAGCATCCTCAAAGTACTATTGCTCTTACCATGTATGTTTTGCTGCAGTTTTCACTCTGGCAACATTTACAGTTATTATCATTCTCCAGTACAAGAAGAACTGCTGCTACTATAAGCATCTGTAGTAGGAAAGAGAGGAGATATCAGAAATGGAATACTAGTCATAATCAGAGCACAGTGATTTAGAGTAGGGACTCTGGGGCCAAGGGGACCCGGGTTCGAATCCCAGGTCTGCCATTTTCTAGCGGTGCAAATTTGAGAATCCTTCCCTATAAAATGGTTTTGGAGACTCACTTCTTTGGGTTGTTATGAGGTAATGTACGTAAAATTTTGAACATAGTGCTTGATTTATAGTAAGTGATTGATAAATGATAGCTATTATTATCCTGATTACCAGTCATCAAAAGTTAATGATTAAGCAGTAAATGATATGGACATAGGAATACCACCCTGGGCAGCAAACCCACATTTCTCACTGACTCGGTTGTGGAGGTCAAAGGAAAATCATTCACCAGACTTTGCTGTTTGCCAGACTCTCTCCATTTACTGCCCTCTGGGAATGCAGGTAAGAAACATAGTTAATCTGAAACTACAGGTCTTGGGATGCCTGGGTGATCTGTTAAGCGTCAGACGTCTGCTCAGGTCATGATCTCACTCACAGTTTGTAAGTTCAAGCCCCACATTGGGCTCTGTGCTGACAGCTCAGAGCCTGGAGCCTGCTTTGGATTCTGTCTCCCTCTCTGTTTCTGCCCCTCCCCCTGCTCATGCTCTCTGTCTCTCCCTCTCTCTCTCTCTCTCTCTCTCTCTCAAAAATAAACAAACATGAAAAAAATTTAAAAAAAAAGAAAATAAATTGAAACTACATGTCTTAGTTCAAAGTAAAGTCGGTTGAAATTCTCTAAGCATTCAAACCATCTAAGGTTCAAATTTTCGAGTGTGCTTTGTCTTTATCAAGCCAACAGTCTGGGAGAGTTCAATGTATTCTACTTCCCTTTCTTGGTATCTTAGGCAAAGGGCTCAAGTTCTGGAAAGAACATAGATTTCTTTATTGTTACAGTTCCTGATTTGGGCAGGTATGGACCGTGAATTGCTTCTGGAAAATTCTCTACCTATCCTTCACTCTCAATGTTCAGGACTGAATCTTGAAGCTGAGTTCATCGCTATTTTACTATGTGTACTCAACATTTCCAGTTTCCAAATTCCTTCAGCTTTCATTTGTCTGTTTATTTATTTATCTATATTCCTCTTCTTTCTCCAAAAAGGATTCAATGCAGGAAGAATAATGTTTTTCAAGAATTCCTTGACCATGGAAAATAGAGAACAAGTTCTTTTTCCAAGTTTTAAATTTTATACGGAATATAAACAAAAGAGTCCTATATTCTCCTCCTTTCAACACCATTAGGTATCACAGATTTTAGTAGATTCTGGTTTAATCTTAGTGATGCCATACAACTGGTCCATTTATTACAATTACATATCGAGGGAAACAATGGTGAGAGAAGGCATGGTTCATCAGGTATAGTAACAGGCTTCATTCCAATATTATTAGAAATCATTAGACCTGGACCCAGGAACCCTGTGTCAAAAGAGAAACACAGGCATTGCCCGTGTTGAAAGAGAAACTCCTTTCTTTTTTTCATTGTAAAAAACTGAATAACTAAATAACTGAAACACAGGGCTCAAGCATACTAAAGGAAAATTACCCCAAATCCCACCACCCTCACATGTCTTTTATGTATTTACTCCCAGTGTTTTACCACATGTATATATTTTACTTAGATGCAATCGTAATTTATTCACAATTTTTGTATCTTTTTTTGCCTAACACCAAA
Organism: Felis catus; assembly: GCF_018350175.1. NCBI lineage: Eukaryota > Metazoa > Chordata > Mammalia > Carnivora > Felidae > Felis > Felis catus. The sequence goes on along the minus strand of NC_058376.1, from coordinate 114,700,615 downwards.
TAATATGCACTTTCCATGTTATTACATCTTCACAATTATAATTTTCATCACCATATGAAGTGAATGTACCACAGTTTACTTGGCCAATTCTATGCTAGGGTGCTCCTACTAATTATTTGCTGCCAGAAATATCTGTGCATCAATTTCCTTATTATGGATTATTTCCTCAGAATGAATTTTCAGACATTTTCATGGATCTTAATATAGCATATCAAGATCTTCTCCAAACGGTTTGCATCTATTTATAGTCTGATCACCAAACACTCACTATGTACCTATCACATAGCAACTTTAATAGCATTGGGTGTTAATACTTTAAAGTTGACTACCTTGCTATTCAAAATAGTAACCAAATGAAAACTGCCTTTCATCATAGCTATTCAAATACCATAATAAACACCCACAAAGATGTAGAGATAAATTATAATGCATTTTCTTTTTATGTTATTGGAAGTATGATAAGCTTACAGTGCACAATGTGCTGTTTTTAGATATGACATGGTCAGGAAAAGTGTTTTTTCCTCTAAGTTGCCAACATGATTTACTGTCAGTTTGTTCTTAAAGAGTACAAAGTCATCAGGAAAACACTCATGGATGCTTACTGTAAATAACTCAATTTAGTTTTCAAAAACATGCTCCATTATTAGGGGTAAAATATAAGATTATTTAATGATAATGTGGCCCATCATCGAGTATCTATAATCACAATATTCACTGACTCCCTACTACGTATCAGCCTCCATCCTGGGCCCTTCATTCATGAGATTTTATTGAATCCCCACAATTACCCTAAAAAGTAAATGCCATTACTCCCATTTTCCAAATAGGATACTGAGGCTCAAAGACATTGAGTAACTTGCTCAAGGTCTCATGACACAAATGGCAGAACTTATATCTGAATGTAAATTTGTCTGAATCTCCAAATCTCTATTTCTACACGGTCTTTATACCTCTCCAATCTAGACAAATTGTGAGGGCAGATAGAAACTATTCTGGAAAAGAGCAATGCCACTGGAAATTAAATAGCTTAAACCTACACACAGGGTTCATGAGGACATAATATTTCTAAAGCCAGCGTCCCACATACTTTCATTAGGACTAATTTCCTACATTGCATGACATAAATGGGCAGCTTACCGAAAACAAAGCTGCCCTCCCAAGTCCTCACGGACTACCAGCCTCTCTACCCCCACCCATCTTCCAAATCCCAAACCCAGGATTAGTAGAATGATTTTTCCATTATTCATCATTTCTGCTAGGAACAAGACAATTCTTAGTAAAAACATCCCCCTTTGCAATCCCAAGTCTCCAAAGTCACACTTACCATGACACCTGAGAAACAGATTCCTTCAAAATACCACACGTAGTTGGTGAGTTTATTGCTGGATGCATAGGAAGTTTGCCCATTTGGGAAATACAGTAATATATTCACAATTATACTCCAAAGTGCAAGCGGAATCAGCAGACCACTTAGGCAGCCTCCACATTTCCGAGACCCCATTTTACCCTGCTCAGAACCTGCAGGAGATTTCAAGAGTGTAGAATTACATAAAACCTAATTTTCTTCCTACCTGTCCTTTTTTTTTTTTTTTTTTTTTTTTTTCTCTTTGAGATTACCTACCACTTTCTGGGTCAGAGCCCTTTACTTCATATTCATGAGAAGCCCAGGACTCAGCCAGAACTGCCGCTCACAGTCTCTTGGTGTGAAATAGTGGTTTACTGTTTGGAGAACAATAGACAATGATCAACGGCTGAAGAGCTGAGCTGGTCTTCATCCTGTGCCAAAGGAATGCGGTGTTTTTACTGCATTTTAAAATAAGTCATTTTCCTCCGGATTAGAAAACTGAAGACTTAACCCTGAGCATAATTTTAAGAAGGAAGTTGGGGTTGTGGGGGTTGGAACTGAATCTGGCAAATTTCATCCAACAGTGAACAAGAGAGTTTATATCATAGCATAGTATGTGTTACGCTTGCTCAAATATCCTGACTTTATATACCAGCCTTTTATTCAATGTTCTTTATTTTGTGCTCACTATCACCAAACTTTGTTCAAACTGTAGGGGCCACAAAAAGAACAAAGAAAGAGACAGGCTGGTGAGTGAGAAAAACAAGATAACACTGTTGGTGAGTTTACTGTTGTAATACCAGTAAAGCTTTCCTTCTAAGAGTTCATACCTGTTATTACTATCTCTCTGAAAAATAATAACAGAATTAAATTCATATCTTTCTTACTGTTTAGGAAAATGGGTAAAAGAATTTGGGTAATTTGATTAAGACTTTATGAGCAAAAAGTTTGAAACAAGGATTTAAGAATTCTCCATTCCAAATGATTGTCTTAAATTGAAAGAGTCACAGATCTCCTCCAATTTGGATGGCATGAGGAAAGGATTAAGGGAAGGAATTCTGACACTAATATGTTAAAAATGATGTAGACAATGGTGGTAAGGAACTCAAGGATTGCCCGGCCTCGTTGCCGCTCCTTTATTGGTAACGTCAGAACCCTGCTCAACTTAACTTTCTTAATCTCAACTTCCTCATCTATGAAATGGGAATTAAAAAAAAAAAAAAGTTACCTTCCTGAGAAGAAAAACGTGGAGATTAAACAAGATTATGTGTTCAAACCACAGTGTCAGGTGATATGGAAGGAATAGGCAATAAATAGGAGCCACCAGTAATAATAAAAAGAAATGCGGCACCTGTGTGGCTCAGTTCATTGAGCATCCAACTTCAGCTCAGGTCATGATCTTATGGTTCATGAATATGAGCCACCATGGGGCTTGCTACTGTCAGCTCAGAGCACACTTGGGATCCTCTCTCCCCGACTCTTTGCCCCTCCCCTACTTGTGCACACACATGCACGTGCTCTCTCTCTCTCAAAAATAAATAAACATTAGAAGAAGAAGAAGAAGAAGAAGAAGAAGAAGAAGAAGAAGAAGAAGAAGAAGGAGGAGGAGGAGGAGGAGGAGGAGGGAAGTTAGAGGGACTTAATTGTCAAAATAGTACAGAGATCAGAAGTAAAGTCTGTTTATTTATCCTCTCTTGGTAGCTAAATAATATCTGTATCATGAGCTCTTAAAATCTTGATCCCAGAGTGTTTACAGTAATTTTCTGGTGTCCTCCAGAGAGTATTAATATTCTAGCAATATATATACTTTTAACTCAAGAGAATAAAAACTTATTTTTATATAAATAATTTTAAATTCTATTATATTTAAACAGTGCTTATTTTCAAAAACTGAGATATTTGAACCACTTTTGGATTCAAATAAAACAAACCTAGAAACTAACAGTCTTATTCTATGATGGGTTCCAAAGAGATTACTTGGTACCCCCTGGTAAATGTGATTTTGTTTTGTTTTGTTTTGTTGTATTCTGTTTTGTACAGTGTTTTCCAGCAAAGTGTATCACAAAGTCTGGTCATTAAATCTTTTTTTTTCCCCCAGGGACATAGAAGAAAACTAAAATCATATTTACTCGAACCCTTAAGATGATGGGGAAAGCAACAGTTCTGGCTGAATATTTATTGAGCACCTCCTATGTGCTAGGCACTGTTCTAAGAGGTGGGGAGAGATGGATCCGTGAGCACAACAGTCCAAAATCCTTGCCCTTGTAGAGCTTACGTTCTACTGTGGGAAGACTAATGATAAAAAAAAAAAAAATACAGCTTGTCAGGTAATGATAAGTGTGGCTAAAATAAATCAAGAAAAGGACAAGTAGGAGTGCCAGAGAATGGGGTTGCGGATATCATTTCAAATAGAGTGGTCAGGAAAGACTTTACTGGGAAGGTGACATCTGAGTAAAGATTTGAAGGAAGCAGAGTGTGAGGCATACAGGGAAATTGGGGGAAAGCATTCTAGGCAGAGAGAATGGCAAGTGTGCAAAAACCCCGAGGTAGAAGTTAATTCTGTCAAAGAGACTGCTGTGGCTGGAGCCAAGTGCAAGAGGGGAAAAGTAGTAACATCTGAGATTAGTTTTGAGTAGGAAAATGACTTGCTCTATTAAAAGGCTCACCAGGGCTGCTGTGTTGTGAATAGGTTGTAAAGGATCCAGCTGAAAGAAAGGAGATGAGTTCTGAAGTCATGTCAAGTCAGGTAAGAGATAACAGTGGCTTAGACCATGACAGAAGTAGCAGAGATGGTAAGAAAAGGTTGGATTCTGTATGTATTTTTTTAAGGATTTTATTTTAAGTAACCTCTACACCCAATGTGGAGTTCAAACTCATTACCCTGAGATCAAGAGTCGCATGCTCTACTGACTGAGCCAGCCAGGTGCCCCTGCATGTTTTTAAGACAGAATCAACAGTATTTGGTGACAGACTGGATTGAGTATAAGAGAAAAAGAGGCATCAAAGATGACTATATGGGGGGGTGGGGTGCCTGGGTGGCTCATTCAGTTAAGCATCTGACTTCAACTCAGGTCATGACCTGGTGGTTCACAAGTTCAAGCCCTGCGTTGGGCTCTGTGCTGACAACTCAGAACCTGGAGCCTGCTTTGGATTATGTGTCTTCCTCTCTCTCTCTGCCCCTCCCCCACTCATTCTCTTTCTCTCTCTCTCTCTCTCTCTCTCTCAAAAATAAACAAAAAACATTTTAAAAAATTAAAAAAAAAAAGAGGACTACGTGGTTCAAGGCCCAAGCAACTGGAAAAATGAAATTGTCATTAACTGAAATGAACAAAACAACAGGTTGAGCAGGTTTGGGAGGGGGAAGATGAGGTGGTAAGTTTCAGACATTCCAAGTGCTGAGATACCTATTAAAATCCAAGTGGAGATGTCAATTAGGCAGTAGATATACAAATATGAAGTTTAGGGGAGAGATGTGGGATGGAGTATATGACAGTTGTCAGCATTTGAATGGTATTTAAAGCCATTAAACAGTACAATAATAAGTGTAGACAGAAAAGAGGCCCAAGGACTGAGTCCTGGGTAGTCCAGTGACTTCAGTTTGAGGGAATGACAGGGAGCCAGCAAAGGAGACTGGGAAGTGGCCAGTGAGTTAGAAGAAAAACCAGAAGCTTATCCTAGAAGTTGAGTTTCTAGCTTAGGAAAAAGTAATCAAGTGAGTCAAATGCTGCCTATAGAGCAAGTAATATGGGAGGACTGAGAGTTGGCTATTGGATTTAACAACGTGGAGGTCACCAATGACCTTGATAAGAGAAACTCTGGTGGTACAATAGACATGGGAGTGTAACTGGAATGGGTTCATGAGAGAATGGAAAGAGAGGAATTGGAAAGAGAGGCAAAGGGAGCTCTTTTGGAGTTTTACTCCAAGGAGAGCAGAAAAATGAGGCAATAGCTGGAGGTAAAGTGGAAGTCAAGGGAAAATTTTAATGGGAAAAATTATAGCATAGCTGTATGTTGATGGGCATGTTCTTGTTGAGAGTGGGGGAGGGGAGGTAGGGTTTGATGATGCAAGAGAGAAAGGAGAGAATTGTTGGAACGTGTCCTCGAGTAAATGAGAAGGGGTGGGAGCATGCACAGGGATAGAGGAGCTGGTCTTAACAGCCTGGACACTTCAGTCCTACTCACAGAAGGGAAGACTGAACAGATGGGATTGAAAGTAGTGGGAATTTCTGATTGCTTTTGTTTTCTCAGTGAAACAGGAAGCAGGTTTATCAGCCAAGAATGAGAGTGGGAGAGAGTATTAAAGGTTTGGAGAGAGAAAAAGGTATGAAACAGTTGCCTAGGATGGTGAATAGTCTACAGCAATGTGGCAGGATCACCAGCAGGCAGGGAGGGCCCAATGAGGTCATGAATTTATGGTGAGACTAGGCAACATAACTGAGTGTTTTTTCTAGTGAAGTTTAGCTCCAGAGGTGCGGGGAGAGTAGAAAGAAAGCTGGAATCACCAGGATTGGTACTCTGCTAGGCAAGTACCATGAGGAGAGAGGGGCAAAGGACTCAAGAATTTATGTAAGAGAGTGACTACATTGATGGACTATGGAACTTAGTGCAAGAAAGAAGGCAAGTAAGGACATAAGAGAATGTGAAGAACAGTTCAAATAAAAAAGGTTGGATTTGGAGATTGTGTCCCAGTGTGGTTGAAGAATTACTGGTTTGGGGTAGCAGAAAGAGAAAGTGGTAGAAAGATAGAATTTAGTGATTGAGAAGTGGGATACTGGAATTTGAGATTAAGATGTTTCCAAAATTGATGAAGATAAAGTCTAACAGTGTATTATAGACTGAATTGTGTCCCCTCAAAATTCATATGTTGAAGCACTAAATCTTATAACCTCAGATTGTGACTATATTTGGGAGATAGGGCCTTTAAAGTGGTAATTAAGTTAAAACAAGGTTGGTAGGATGGGCCCTAATCCAATCTGACGTGTGTCCTTACAAAAGGAGGAAATTTGAACACATAAAGAGATACCCAGGTGCACAGAGAAAAGACCTTCATCAGACAAAAGAAGGCAGCCATCTGTAAGCCAAGGAGAGAGGTCTCAGGAGAAAGCAAACCTATCAACATCTTGATTTGGGACTTCTGTCTTCCATTACTGTGAGAAAATAAATTTCTGTTGCTTAAACCCACTAGTCTGTGGTATTTTGTTATAACAGCCCCAGCAGATTAACACAAGGTGTGGCCATGGGAGTGAGTGGTGAGGCAGGGTAGGAGGCAAGAGGATTGGAAAAAAGAAGGTTTAGTTGAGATTTTGTAAAGGTTTTTATTGTTCATATTTTTCACTTTGAAGAGGAGTAACTAGGAATACCTTTTTTTTTTAAGTTTACAGAGAATAGAAATCGACCAATTTCTATCTTGTTTCAATGCTATTGCGTCCAGTAAATTTTAGTGTCTGAGCTGAATGGTCACCCCTAAACAGGGTGTCCCTCAAAATAATGATGAATTGGTATCTAATGAATATCTCTTTTTTGAGCTAGAAACAGTGTTAGAAGCTCTGACGTACATTAAAACAAAAAATGAGCTCAACGGCACTAAGGCAAAGGCATTATTAATCTCATTTTGCATGTGAAAAAAAATGGATCTAAGAAAAAAAATTTAAACTTGCTCAACTATTAGACGTTAAGTCCAAGACTTTTATATTCTTTGGACTCTTCACCTACCCTTGCCTGATACACTTCTGTGCATCAATCCCCTCTTCATTGCAAATGGGTTTTGAATTTGGATATTCTGATTCGTTGGTAGTGGCTGCCTACAATATTATTTTAAAGACATGCTGGTTTCAGTTAGAGAGATACACAGGCCAGATAGGTTAGTTAGATCGATTATTGATGTCTGCTGTGGAGACAGGGTCATGGAAGGGCAACACTAACATGGAAGGGCATGACTAATATTCCCCAGTCTTAGTCAAGCCCAGAAAGATGTCTCCAGTGATGTTTTTATGTCACAGGTAGTTATGAAGACTTGAGGAAGTGCAAGGCTAATTGTCATCTGGAAGATTGTTCAGTAAAAGTGACAGAAGTGAATGAAGAGAATATGACAGGCTGGAAAACTTGATAAAATTATTTAAAAGGGAGGGGCGCCCGGGTGGCTCTGTCAGTTAAGTGACCATGTAGGGCTCTGTGTTGACAGTGCGGAGCCTGCTTGGGATTCTCTCTCTCCCTGTCTCTCTGCCCCTCCCCCACTCCCGCACACGCTCTGCTCTCTCAAAGTAAATAAATAAACATTTTAAAAATTGTCAAAGGGGGAGTTGAGTAATGTCCTTATTTTGGTTATCGCATTAATACAAACATCTAATGAAGTCTCCCTGGACAAATAAAAAAAAAAAAAACGTACTTAAGTTCATTTCTAAGAACACTATTTTATAACCTGCCTCCTGAAAAAAATATGTGTACTCATAAAAAATATATATATTCCTGAAGCCATTTGTCTCCAGTAAACTCCCAATTTTCTTGCCAAGAAATTCTCACTAAATCAGGATTTTCTTGCTGGTCCTCCAGGAACCAGGAAGAGTCTCTGGCTGCTGTGCTTATTGGCTGCTTCTGGCGTTGGCTTCCTGTTCTCCACGCAGAGCTGAGGAAATCCGCAGGATGCTTGCTACCAGAGGACAAGGTGACTCAGGAGGAAACACTCCACCTAAAATAGTCTTGGTGTGCAGCTTCTGAGTCACTTTGGAATCAAAGTTAATGTGGGATCCTGAAAGTAATCCTACAGATGATGGGAAGTGGAGAAGAAGGAAATATCTCAAACAAGTTTACTGAAAAAAGTTTGCCACAAAGATGAAAATTTAACTGCCGAAAAGGCTAATATTCAGGGAGAAACTTCATCCCTAAAGTTCAAAGTGGATGAATTGTGATTTTCTTCAGTGACCAGGGGCATAAAGTGTTAGTCATTGCCCAATCTAGGGACCCACTGGGAGTGGATGTTTCCTTAAAAATACATTAAAAGCAGCAGAACAGCTGTGTAAACAGAAATGGACCACTGGCTTGCAGTAGCCTTGATTTTTGTGTTTATAATTCTTTCTCGAGAATTATCTGGCCAAAAGTATTTATGGGACTGGTAGACACTATGTTTATCTCTAGTTAAAGGTAAACACCTAGTGTTTCACCTACTGAGAGAGGGGAAGAAGTATACAATTTATATTCAAAGCTCTCCAAGCAGTATTCTATATTTGGAATGACCTCTAAAACCTTTATCTTACCTGCCCTTTTCCCTCTTCTTCCTGGCCCCAGGCCTCAGTGTCCATTTATTTATTGCAGCTCTTCACAGGGAGGGATTAAAGAACTGTATTCCATCATTTAGTCTTTAAATGTGTATTGAACAATTGTCATCTAGCAGGAAGGCAAAGAACACCCATTTTTTGCCCTCAACATGCACTCTGCTCAGAGTCTAATTGGGGAAATAGAAAAGTTCAACAAAAGGTTTGTGATACAAAATGTCAAATCTCCAGTAGATTTAAGCATAGGCTTCATGCAAGTACAGCAAGGCAAAGGGAACTTGAATGGAACTGGGGGTTCATGGGAGATTTCTTAAAAGGGCAGGGAAAGAATTGAGTCACCAAGGTTAAGAAACGGGTAGTTGGGCAAAACGAGACTCAATCAAAGTTAAACATTCACTGGTAGATAAATGCATTGTATGATGCTTGATTGGAGCTTGGCTTGGAAAATGAGGTGAAATATATCTTGAGGATAATTACAAAACTCTGCATACAGAGAGTATTAGACAATATTAGAAGGGGTTTTAAATTTATTTTGGGTAAAGTAATGGTGTAGTTACAAATGAGGTTGCTCTAATTTTTAGGAGATACATACACTTGAAGTGTATTTTGCTAATGGTTTAGCAAACATCTGAAATCAAATGGTTTAGCAAAAGTAGGAAGAGGAGGAAAAGGAGAAAGAGGAGGAGGAGAAGCAGAAGCAGAAGCAGAAGCAGAAGCAGAAGAAGAAGAAGGAGGAGGAGGAGGGAGGGGGAGGAGGGGAGCGGGGAGGGGAGGGGGAGGGAAATCAGAAGGGGAGGAGAGAGGAGGGCAGGGGGAGGAAAAATGAATGCATGGTAGATAGATAAAGGGATCAAACATAACAGAATGTGAACAACTGTTGAACTGAATCTGGATGTTCATTGTACTAGTTTTTCAACTTTGTCGAGTTTTTGAAAATTTTCATAAAAAATAGTTGGAAAAAAAAAGTACCTGGTAGACACACTCAGTTGGATAAATTTACCCAAAATTCATGGAGTGTATTCATGCTGGGAATTCAAAATAGCAAATAAATGCTCTGCCCAAACAGCTGCATTAGGCTACCCAGAAGCACTGAGTTAGGAAAGAGGGGCCAACCCTGCAACTTGGAGCCAGTGTCCAGCTGCCTGAGTGGAAATGAATGTGGCAGGGAGGGTGGGTGAGGAAGGACCTCAGTGCTTGAAGACCCTTGTGTGTGTCAGGCTGAAAAGTTTGGACTTTATCTCCAGGAAGTCAGGCCACTTAAGAGTGGAGAGCATTTTAGAGGCTCATTTGAGGGACGGATCAGAGTTTGGAAGGCATAGAACTAAGAGATCATTGCAGAGACAAGTGCAGTAATTCCATCAGAAATAAAAAAGGCCAAATGTTGGGGAGGATGCCAAGCAAGCCACTTTGGAAAAGGGTTTGGCGATTTCTTACAAAATTAAATATATACTTATGATTCAACCCAGTCATTTTCCTACTAGGTATTTACTCAAGAAAACTAAAACAGGAAGTCCACACAAATGCTCTGACAGGAATGTTTAGAGCAACATTAGTCATAATCACCAAAATTGGGAGTATTGACTAGTAAACTGGTAAAGTGTACATTCATAAACAAAACACCGTGCAATAAAAAGGAATAAATCGATACTACAACACGGATGAATTTCAAAAGCCTTATGCTAAGTGAAAGAAGTCAAACTACACACTGTATGATTCATGAATAGGACATTCTGGTAAAGTCAAAGCCATTGATACAGAAATCAGACCAATAGTTACCAGGTGCTAGGGTATGGGAAGGAGTTGCCTACAAAGGGGCACATGGAACTTTCTGGGTATGGGAAAATATTTTATATAGTATTTTTATCATGGTGGTGGTTACAGAGCTACATATATTTATCAAAACTGTGCACCTAATAGTGTGAATTTCACTGTATAGAAATTATATCTCAGTATACCTCAATTCAAAAAAAGGAAAATAATGGGGCACCTGGGTGACTCAGTTAAGTGTCCAACTTCGGCCCAGGTCATGATCTCATGATTTGTGAGTTTGAGTCCCCAATTGGGCTGTCTGCTATAAGTACAGAGCCCACCTCAGATCCTCTGTCCCTCTCTCTCTCTCTCTCTATGCCCCTCCCCTGCTCAGTTTCTCTCTCTCTCAAAAATAAATATTTTTTAAAAAGATAAATAAAAAAGAAAAATAGGACATGAAGATTGAATGGATAAAGAATAGGAAAAGGAAAAGTGAAAGATATTTTGGTGATCAAGAAAACAGATACACTAATACAAGTGTAAATGTCAGAGACAGCACCTAATACAGCCAGTTAACTGCTACAAGAATAAAATGATCAATCAAGTTATATATAGGTGGAATTCAGAATGTACTAAAATATTTTCATCTGTTTTTATGTTATTATTTTAGCAGTCAGTTTGATGCAAGTATGAGGAAAATGTTATTAACTTTAGAAAGTGCATAATGGATTCTCAAGAAGAAACTTAAATTCTGGGAAAAAGTGTGTGTGTGTGTGTGTGTGTGTGTGTGTGTGTGTGTGTGTGTAGGCATTCCTGTCTCAAATATCTGATGATAATTTTCCCTGGATTATGTTTTTCATGGATTTTACATGCAAAATGCTTTCTTAATTCTAATTAATAAAAAACACTAAATATATATATATATATATTATTATTATTTTAATGAAAAATACCTGTGATATGGTGGAAGAAGTCAGCATGGAGATAGTTTGGAGAGAATTTAAGAAGGTAGAATCTTTTCCAGGAAATGATTTTCCAGATAAGATATGCTTGCACGTGGGCATATGGACCTCGCAAATAAGAATGCTACTGGGGGTGGGGGGAGGAGCCAAGAGAGAAGAACAGCATGGAAGGTTTTTTTGCCTCTCACATCCATGAAATACAGCCAGACCAACACTAAACCATCCTGCACACTTAGAAAACTGATCCAAAGATTAACACAACAATCTGCACAACCTGAACCACAGAACTCAGCAGGAACGCGGCACGGAAAGGTGAACTGGGGCAGAGAGAAGCTGCGGAGGGCAGAGAGCTGTTTTTGCTTGCAGAGAGAGGACGGAGACCGGGGTGGGAGGGAGAGTACGGGAAAAGCACCCCCCGCAAAAGCAGCTGGAGAGAAAGTGGAAAATTGGAAACAGCCACAGAGACTCAACTAAAAAGGGAGAAAGGAGAAAGGAGAGGGTTTAAATTCCATTAAGACTCTAAAAACAGGGGGAGCGCAGAGTCTGAAACTCCGCAGCTCAATACCTGGTGGTGCTCTGGTGAGAAGGGCGAATCCCTGGAAGCAGAGTGAAGTCCAGGGTCTTCAGGCCACATGGGGAGAGGTGGTTCCCCTGCTGGGAGGACATATGGTAGAGGCTGTGTAGACCTCCACAGGCAAAGGTCCCAGTGGACCCGGGAGAACAACCACCTTTGCTGGTGCTGGAACAAGGTCGTTGGGGGCGAAGCCTGCTGCCAGATGTGTGTTGTGATTTGCCATAATCCCTGAAATGCGGCTGCCACACAATTGTGTGAACTTTTCTGAGGTGGGCTGGCACCCAGACACAGTCTCTGGTCACCGGCAAGCAGCATGGTCCCGTGAACGTTCCTGGGTGCGGCCGGCACCCGGCCATTGCTCGGTGAGACCCTCCGCAGAGGGTCGTAACAGGTCAAAGCCACAGTCCCTCAGAAGTAAGAGGCTGGGGAAAACAGCCGCATCTGAGACAAAACTCGGGAGAGAGGTACTACCTGGGGCTTGGTCACGGAAAGTGTAAAAGCGAGGAGTGGAGGAAAGCTGAAACAAAGGACGGGTGCGCGATTGCTGATCCAGGAGAACAGAATTCTGATACTAGAGGCTGGGTGACGCCATATTTACCACACCTGTGCATGCGCACACACACCTACAAGCGCCACCGCAACAATCCACCTCAGTAAGCTAAGCAGCGCCATCTAGTGGAGAGTAGAGCTGTTACACTAAGCCCCGCCCAACTGGGCCGACCTCGCTCTTCAGGAACACAAATCCTTCCAGCTGCTTAGTCTCCGGACTATAAATGGCTTCATAGTTTGACTTCTAGGGGAAAACAAAGTAATTTCAATAGTATTTCAGTCTGTTCTCTGGTCCATCCTTTCAATTTCCTTTTTTTTTTTCTTAAATACAGAAACAGAAAAAATTTATTATTATTTTCAATTTTTATTAAATATTTTTCTTTCATTTTTTTCCTACTATATTTTTTACTTTTGTGTAAATTTGTTCAACCTCTATTTTACTTCCATCATTTCATTTTATTCTATTTCAGTGTATGTATTTTTTCAAATTTTCAAATGATTTCCTTTTTTTTCTTTCCCCTTTTTTCTCTAATCTATCAAGCCCCTTTAAACACCCAGACTAAAACACACCTAGGATCTAGCATCATTTATTTCACTTGTGTGTGTGTGTGTGTTGTTTCTAATATTTTATTTTTTTTTACCTTATCAATTCCTTTTCTCCCTTCAAAAAGACAAAACGAAGGAATTCACCCCAAAAGAAAGAGAAGAAAGGAAAGCCAGGGACTTAATCAACACAGTTACAAGCAAGATGTCTGAACCAGAATTTAGAATTGTGATAATATGAATACTAGCTGGAGTCAAAAATTGATTAAAACTCTTTTCTGCATATATAAAAGAGGTAAAATCTAGTCAGGATGAAACAAAAAACGCTATAACCAAGCTGCAATCTAGAAAGGATGCCACGGTGACAAAGATGTATGAGGCAGAGCAGAGAATCAGCTATGTGGAGAACAATGGAGAATGATGAAGCAGAAAAAAAGAGGGAGACTAAGGCAAATGGCCATGATTTAAGAATTAGAGAAATCAATGACTGACTAAAAAGGAACAACATCAGAATCATAAGGGTCCCAAAAAGATGAAAAGAGAGAAAAAGGGGTAGAAGGGTTATGTGAGCAAATCATAGCAGAAAACTTTCCTAACCTGGGGAAAGACATAGACATCAAAATCCAGGAAGCACAGAGGACTCCCATAAGATTCAACAAAAATAGACCATCAGCAAGGCATATCATAGTCAAATTTACAAAAGACTCAGGCAAGGAAAGAATCATGAAAGCAGCAAAGGGAAAAAAGTCCTTAATCTACAAGGGAAGATGGATCAGGTTTGCAGAAGACCTATCCACAGAAACTTGGCAGGTCAAAAAGGAGTGGCAGGATATATTCAATGGGCTGAATTGGAAAAATATGCAGCCAAGAATTCTTTCTCCAGCAAGGATGTCATTCCAAATAGAAGGAGAGATTAAAAGTTTCCCAGCAAACAAAAATTAAAGGAGTTCATGACCACTAAACCAGCCCTGCAAGAAATATTAAGGGGGACTCCCTGAGGAGAGAAAAAAACTAAATAAATAAATTAAATACATACATAAATAAATACCAAAAGCAACAAAGACTAGAAAGGACCAGGGAACACCACCAGAAACTCCAACTCTACAAGCAACATAATGGCAATAAACTCATATCTTCAGTACTCACTCTAAATGTCAATGATCTAAATGCTCTAGTCAAAAGACATAGGGTAACAGAATGGATAAGAAAACAAGATCCATCTATACGCTGTTTACAAGAGACCCACTTGAGACTTAAAGACACCTTCAGATTGAAAGTAATGGGATGGAGAACCATCTATCACGCTAATGGTCGACAAAAGAAAGCTGGAGTAGCCATACTTTTATCAGACAATCTAGACTTTAAAATAAAGACTGTAACAAGAGATGAAGAAGGGCATTATACCATAGTTAAGGGGTCTATCCACCAAGAAGACCTAACAATTGTAAACATTTATGCTCCAAATGTGGCACACCCAAATATATACATCAGTTAATCACAAACATGAAGAAACTCATTGATAATAATACCATAATAGTAGGGGACTTCAACATCCCATGTACAACATCGAACAGACCATCTAAACAGAAAATCAACAAGGAAACAATGGCTTTGAATGACACACTGGACCAGATGGACTGAAGATATATATTTAGAACATTTCATCCTAAAGCAGTGGAATATACATTCTTCTCCAGTGCACATGGAACATTCTCCAGAATAGATCACATACTGGGATGTGATCAGCCCTCAGAAAGTATGAAAAGAGCAAGATCATACCATGCATATTTTCAGACCACAACACTATGAAAACTCAAAATCAACCACAAGAAAAAAATTGAAAAAATAACAAATACTTGGAGACTAAAGAACATCCTACAAAAGAATGAATGGGCTAACCAAGAAGTTAAAGAGGAAATTGAAAAGTGCATGGAAACCAATGAAAATGATAACACCACAGCCCAAAACCTATAGGACACAAAAAAGGCAGCCATAAGAGGGAAGTATATAGCAATCCAGGCCTTCCTAAAGAAGGAAGAAAGGTCTCACATACACAAGGTAACCTTACACCGTAAAAAGCTGAGAAAAGAACAGCAAATAAAACCCAAAAACAGCAGAATTCAGGAAATAATAAAGATTAGAACAGAAATCAATGCTATTGAAACCAAAAAAACAGTAGAACAGATCAATGAAACCAGAAGCTGGTACTTTGAAGGAATTAACAAAATTGATAAACCCCTACCCAGTTTGATCAAAAAGAAAAAGGAAAGGACCCAAATAAATAAAATCACGAATGAAAGAGGAGAAATCACAACCAACACAGCAGAAATAAAAACAATAAGAAGAGAACATTATGAGCAATTATACACCAATAAAATGGGCAATCTGGAAGAAATGGAAAAATTCATAGAAACATATGCACTACCAAAACTGAAACAGGAAGAAATAGAAAACTTGAATAGACCCATAACCAGGAAAGAAATTGAATTAGTAATCAAAAATCTCCCCAAAAAACAGAGTCCAGGGCCAGATGGCTTTCCAGGGGAATTCTACCAAACATTTAAGGAAGAGTTAACACCTATTCTCTTAAAGCTGTTCCAAAAAATAGAAATGGAAGGAAAATTTCCAAACTCTTTCTATGAAGCCAGCATTACTTTGATTCCAAAACCAGACAAAGACCCCACTAAAACAGAGAACTGTAGACCAATTTCCCTTATGAACATGGATACAAAAATCCTCAAAAAGATATTGGCCAACCAGCTCCAACAATACATTAAAAAAATTAATCCCCACGACTAAGTGGGATTTATACCTGGGAGGCAGGGCTGGTTCAATATCCACAAAAACAATCAGTGTGATTCATCACATCAATAAAAGACAAGACAAGAACCAGATGATCCTCTCAATAGATGCAGAGAAAACATTTAACGAAATACAACATCCTTTCTTGATAAAAATCCTCAAGATAGTAGGGATAGAAGGATCATACCTCGAGATCATAAAAGCCATATATGAAAGACCCAATGCTAATATCATCCTGAATGGAGAAAAACTGAGCGCTTTCCCCCTAAGGTCAGGAGCAACACAGGGATGTCCGCTCTCACCACTGTTATTCAACACAGTATTGGAAGTCTTAACATCTGCAGTCAGACAACACAAAGAAATAAAAGGCATCCAAATCGGCCAGGAGGAGGTCAGCCTTGACTCTTCTCAGATGACATGATACTCTATAGGGAAAACCCAAAAGATTCAACCAAAAAACTGCTAGAATCGATTCATGAATTCAGCAAAGTTGCAGTATATAAAATCAATGCACAGAAATCGGTTGCATTCCGATACACCAGTAATGAAGCAACAGAAAGAGAAATCAAGGAATCAATCCCATTTACAGTTGCACAAAAAACCATAAAATACCTAGGAATAAATCTAACCAAAGAGGTGGAAAATCTATACACTGAATAACTATAGAAAGCTTATGAAAGAAATTGAAGAAGACACAAAAAAATGGAAAAAGATTCCATGCTTCTGAATAGGAGGAACAAATATTGTTAAAATGTCAATACTACCCAAAGCAATCTACATATTCAATGCAATCCCTATCAAAATAACACCAGCATTCTTCACAGAGCTAGAACAAACAATCCTAAAATTTGTATGGAACCAGAAAAGACCCAAATAGCCAAAGCAATCTTGAAAAAGAAAACCAAAGCAGGAGTCATCATAGTCCCGGACTTCAAGCTATACTACAAAGCTATAATCATCAAGACAGTATGGTACTGGCACAAAAACAGACACTCAAATCAATGGAACAGAATAGAGAACCCAGACATGGACCCACAAACATATGGCTAACTAGCCTTTGACAAAGCAGGAAAGAATATCCAATGGAATAAAGACAGTCTCTTCAGCAAGTGGGACTAGGAAAACTGGACAGCGACATGCAGAAGAATGAACCTGGGCCACTTTCTTACACCATATACAAAAATAAACTCAAAATGGGTGAAGGACCTAAATGTAAGACAGGAACCCATCAAAATCCTTGAGGAGAAAGAAGGCAAAAATCTCGTTGATTTTGGCCACAGCAACTTCTTACTTAACATGTCTCCAGAGGCAAGAGAAACAAAAGCAAAAATGAACTGTTAGGACCTCATCAAAATAAAAAGCTTCTGCACAGCGAAGGAAACAATCAGCATAACTAGAAGACAACCTACAGAATGGGAGAAGATATTTGCAAACCACATATCAGATAAAGAGGTAGTATCCAAAATCTATAAAGAATTTATAAAACTCAACACCCAAAAATCAAATAATACAGTGAAGAAATGGGCAAAAGACATAAATAGACACTTCTCCAAAGGAGACATCCAGGTGGCCAACTGACACATGAAAAAATGCTCCACATCACTCATCATCAGGGAAATACAAATCAAAACCACAATGAGATACCACCTCACACCTATCAGAATGGCTAACATTAACAACGCAGGGAACAACAGATGTTGGTGAGGATGCAGAGAAAGAGGATCTCTTTTGCCCTGCTGGTGGGAATGCAAACTGGTGCAGCCACTCTGGAAAACAGTATGGAGTTTCCTCAAAAAACTAAAAATAGAACGACCCTATGACCCAGCAATTGCATGACTAGGCATTTATCCATAGGATACAGGTGTGCTGTTTTGAAGGGGCACATGCACCCCAATGTTTATAGCAGCACTATCAGCAATAGCCAAAGTATGGAAAGAGCCGAAATGTCGATTGATGGATGAATGGATAACGAAGAAGTGGTATATATATACAATGGAGTATTACTCTGCAATCAAAAAGAATTAAACCTTGTCATTCACAACTACATGGATGGAACTAGAGGGTATTATGCTAAGTGAAATTAGTCAGTCAGAGAAATACAAATTCACATGACTTCACTCATATGAGGTCTTTAAGACACAGAACAGATGAACACAAGGGAAACGAAGCAAAAATAATATAAAAACAGGGAGGGGGAAAAACATGAGACTCTTAAATATGGAGAATAAACAGGGTACTGGAGGGCTTGTGGGGGGAGGATGGGATAAATGTGTAAGGGGCATTAAGGAATCTACTCCTGAAATCATTGTTGCACTATGTGCTAACTTGGATGTGAATTAAAAAAATAAAATATAAATTAAAAAAAAAACCCTACCATCCAAAAAAAAAAAAAGAATACTACTGTGGGGGTGCCTGGGTGGCTCAGTTGTTAAACATCTGACTTCCACTCAGGTTATGATATCCTGGTTTGTGAGCATGAGCCCCCTATTGGGTGAGCTCAGGCCTGGGTTCTGGAGAACATGAGTCCCGCTTCAGGTGAGCCCCCTCTCTCTCTGCCCTTGCTCACTTTCACCCTCTCTCTTAATTAAAAAAAAATACTACTGTAGTATTTGTAAGGAGAAAAGAGTGGAAATAATCTAATTTTCCAATAGGAAAATGGTTAAGTAAATGATGACGTATCTGTACAACAGAATACTATGTAGTTGTTAAACATGAGACAAATATATGTGTGCCTATATGCAATGATGGCAAGTTATAAAAAAAGAAAGAAAGAAAAGAAAACTGGGGCACCGGGTGGCTCAGACGGTTAAGCTTAGGACTTAGGTTTTCATCATGATCTCATAGTAGGTGAGTTCGAGTCCAGCGTCACGCTCTGTACTGACAGCTCAGAGCCTAGAAACTGCTTCAGATTCTGTGTCTCCCTCTGTCTTCCCCTCCCCCACTCTCTCTCTTTTTCTCTCTCTCTCTCTCTCTCTCTCAAAAATAAACATTAAAAGAAATTTAAAAAGAAAAAGAAAACATGGTACAGAATATTGCTAATTATGCAACAAAAGAAATGTCACACACACATACACACAGACACACACAGACAGACACACACACACACACACAGAGCACAGCCATAGAATATCTCTGGAAGACTATGACCAGAAGCTGTTTTATCTGTCAGGGTCCATTCAGGAGACAGTAATGACCTAATAATTTGAATAGTCAGCCTGTGTGGCACTGGCTCCTCTGGAAGAGATAGGTTCTGACCCTGGTCTTCTGGCGCTGTCTCTCCACTTCCTCACCAGCACCTTCAGGCAGGAGGAGAGGGCAGTGAGAGATTGGAATCTCCTCCAGGTTCAAGACCATGACCACCCATTCTGTAGAAAGTTCGTTTTCACTTGGGTAGCAGCAGTCTTCCTGGTGCCGGGACTCCATCCAAGGGAAGCACCTCATCACAGATGAGCTAGAATACATTTGTGAAAGAAAGGCCTGGCTGCTGTAACATCAACTTGCCTGGCACAAAGCAGTACCGCTGGGACTGCTGCTTGCCCAGCGGCTCCTGTGGTGCTTTTGGGTACTGCGTGTTCCTGCACGCAACCCTGCAGGCAACTTCTGGAGCGCTTCCTCCACCGGGCAGCTATGGCGTTCCAGAATATCCTCATGGCCCTGGAAGATCACTTTGAATCATGTTCGGCTGAATGCAGGGCTTCATCCCAGGTTCCCAAGTAGTTGATGCTGGCTGCTGATTTGATAGCTTCATCATGACAAGGGTAAAAGAAAAAAAATTAAATCACAGGTATATCCAGTCCTTCTCCACTCACTACCCACAAGAGGAAGGACCCAGGGTCATTTCACAGCAGGTTGAATTCTTGAAATGAGATCATCTTGTATTATCTGGGTGGGCCTTAAACTCAATGACAAAACTCCCGTGGACACGCAGAGGAGATACACACAGCAGAAAGCCATGTGGAGACAGAGGCAGCTGTTGGAGTGATGCAGCTACAAACCGGGGGATGCCGAAAGCCGACGAGAGCTTGAAGAAGCAAAGAACAGAGTCTCCCCTAGAGCTCTGGAGAGGAACAGCCCTACCAACACCTTGACTTTGGACTTCTGGCCTCCAGAGATGCAAGAGAATAAATTCCTGTTGTTTTAAGCCACCACGTTTGTGGCGATTTGTTTGGGAAGCCCTGGAAAACTAATAGACATTTCTTTTGTATTAATGGAAAAAGAGGCCAAGTTAAAGAAAGAAAGAAAGAAAGAAAGAAAGAAAGAAAGAAAGAAAGAAAGAAAGAAAGAAAAAAGAAAAGATATTGGAGAAGCCAGTAGGATTTAAATAACCGGTTGTATTTATTGAGCAATTACCACATGCCAAGCACCTGTTCCAGTTAAATGGTGACAGAAATTTGAAACCATCAAGGTAAGCCCCAGAGCTTGCGTTTTTAAGCAGCTACTCTGTACTTCTAGGAAACAGTGGAAGCTGTGTTTGGAAAGGGACTTGGGAAGGGAATGAGGAAAGTTAAGAAAATTGGGGGTAATTTGAGAGAGATTTGGGGCCAGCTGCCATGGAGGCGAGATATAAGTTCATAAGTTTGTTTTACATTATAAACAGAGTTTTTTGGTATTCCTTGAGAAACTTGGCAAAGATCTATAGGGCTCTCCAGTTGGGGTGCCTGGGTGACTCAGTCAGTTAAGCATCTGACTCTTGGTTTTGGCTCAGGTCATGATCTCACGGTTTCATGGATTCAAGCCTTGCAACAGGCTCTGCTCTGGCAGCACAGAGCCTGCTTGGGATTTTCCCTCCCTCCCCCTCTCTCTGCCCCTTCCCCACTCATGCTGTCTCTTTCTCTCTCAATATAAACAAACTTAAAAAAATAATAAAGGGCTCTCCAGTTAATTTTTTGTTTTTTTACTTTGACATGAGACTGTACCAAGACTTGCACATATGGTGCCTGTGTTTTCTATGGGTTACATTTTCACTCAGTTGCCATTCATTCATGAGCTCCGTTTGGCTTATGTGCCATTAACTGTGCTCAGTGCTGGGCATACCTGCAGGTGAGTGAGAACCAGACCCTGCTTGGGGAACTCAGCTCGTCCTGGTCCAGCAGACAGAGATTCTTGAAACTGGACATCATTCTGTGGGCAGTGGAAGTTTGTATGCAGTGGGGAAGAAGCTGAGAGAGAGCAAGAACTGATTCGGTGTTCCCCAAGATGCTGAGCCTTCCGGATCTGTGAATCCCCACCCCCAATCTTTAGCGGGCTGTTGGCTAAGGGAATAAACTGATCGTTGCTAGTCTACTGAGGATTAAAGAGCTATCTCATTCAGGTAGCACAATCAGATTAAAAATATTTTCTCTAGGGCTTTTTCTTTTCGTTTTTTTTTACAGGGGGGCAAGTGTCAAGGGAATGAGAAAAGGGGTATAGCATGGTTAAGATTGACTTGCCTTTAATCTTACCTCCATGGTGGCCCCTACTGAACCCAGTCATAGGGTTAGTCCTGGCTTCCAGAAAATATTTGCCTTGACAATATGGACCAAACCTGATTCTGGTCAGCTTTGAGGCTCCAGGGTAGTCCTATCTGATGTGGTAGGGCAGCTCTATAGTTCGTGGAACTCTGGAGAGGAACACACATTTCTATGGTCAGAAATGACCTGTGAAAACCCTTGAGAGACATTAAATTGGAGACTGTTGTGTTTTTTCCATTAGTCCAGAGCAGCCAGGTTTTCTATGGTGTTGGAGAAGGTTATTGTTTGTTCAGTTGAACACCAGATGAAGAAGCTGGCCAGCTTTTAGAAGATATATTATATGAAAACAGTAGATATTTAAGCACTGGACTCATGCTTGGGGCACAGAGGCACTCAGAGGCAGAGGCTTACAGAATGGCCTCCAGGTCCATGCTGGGAGAAGAATGGCAGGTAAAAGCTTGCCTGGCACTTTCATTCATTTATCCGGTATGTTCTCTTATTATTATGTTATTATTGTTATTTTTACTATTCTGCTGGATGCCTATTGTTGAATTTGCATGACATAATTGCATATATTATAGAACGTCCCTATAGTGGAATTTTTTTCTTGAAACGATTTGCTTTTCAATACGAGAGTTACACCCTCCTGGCTACTGAAACAAGGCGTTAGGGAAATCAGAGTATTTTCATCTCTGATCCTTTCTGAGAATAAAATTTGGCCATCTGAGCTGTCCGTGTGGTTCTGCCAAGGACTGTGTCTTCCAGCCAAGTTGGGTCTTGTCCACAGTGATCTGGAAGCCAGTCTTCTGAATAAATCACAAAATTGTTCTTGGAGAAAAAGTGGTTATTTACAGGTAGTTTACTAAATGATAATAAGGGAACTCTTAGAGCTGAGAAAGAGTTCCCAAGAAAGGAAGGAACTTGGAAGATGAAGTCTCAAGGCTGGACCCAGAGACCTCCTTGGAGAAAAGAAAAGAAGCCCCTTCCCTGCCATGGTGCAGTATTTTGCTGGGTTGTCTTGAGTCAGAGCTGGTTGACAATCCAGGGCTGACAAGCTGGAAATACCTCCAGTGAGGAACCAGTCGTCTGCGGCTGGTAGGAAAGAAATCACTTGCTGGGGGTTACTGATGGAATTCTCTGGGAAACTGCCACGGAGAGTGCTGTTGAACTTGATGAGAAGCTGGCTGGGCCACTAGCTGGCCGTGGTGGAAACCTGCCAGGAAATAAACAGCTTACAGGAGCGTTGCTGAGCTGGCCCTGGGGAAGGCAGCTGGGGCCCCCACCATCACTGGGTCTCCCACACACCTTCCCAGCCACACGTGCAAGAACAGAAAACACACCAGAACCAGGAAGAGAAGCCCATCTTTCCTCCAGAGTCCCACCAGTGTCCTCTACTGGCAAAGCTTAACATTCTGTCAGGGGGCAAGGAAAGATGCTTCATTTATCAGAAGCAGAGAGATGATGGGGAGATGGGAGCTGGAAGGCAATAAATTCCAGCCAATAAATGCCACAGCTGGTAACAATAATATCTGGGGAGAAAAACTGATGAGGCTCAGATGTGAGAGAGTAACTCACTTTTCACTGTAAATCTTTGCACTGTTTGCTTTGGAGGAGGGACATTGCAAAATTTCTTTAATGCATTATCTTGAGTTTCATACTATAAAATAATAATGTTGATGATAGTTATATGTCAGCCATTGTTCTAAATGCTTTAACTATGTTAACTTACCTAATCTTTCCTCAGTTACTTATTATTAGGCCCAATTTTTACACCTGAAGAAAATGAGGCACAAAGAGATTAAGTAACTTGCCCAGGATTGGCTAGCAAGTGATTGAGCTAGTAACTGGTAATCTGGCTGCAGAACCTGTGTTCTTAATCTCTACACTGTATTAATTTCTCACATCTATCAATGTTTACTGTGACATGAAACATAGTGAATGAGCGAGGTGACAATCATTTATACTGCTCATCAGATATTTCCCATTGTCTCACTCCCTATAGGGGTGAGTTAGGTCATGTGATTAATGAGTTGTGTGTGCCATTTCTAGCCAAGCAATTCATTATTTGTGGGAGACCTTCCACAGTTCTCTTTCTCCTCTTGCACAGACTGGGTGATGGATAGATGGCATGAGCAAGAAATAAACCTTTGATTTTCTAAGCCCTTGATATTTTACTGCTGATTCTTTAAATTTTTTTAAATGTTTATATTTATTTTTGAGACAGAGAGAGACAGTGCATGAATGGGGGGGAGGGGCAGAGAGAGAGGCAGACACAGAATCCAAAGCAGGCTCCAGGCTCTGAGCTGTCAGCACAGAGCCTGATGCAAGGCTCGAACTCATCATGACCTGAGCCGAAGTAGGATGCTCAGTGGACTGAGCCACCCAGGCACCCCTGCTGATTTTTAATGGAGCAAAAATCTAGCTTACTTTTATTGCTGTAAATGATGTATTTCTGATTAGAGTTAATAGCAAAACGTGTTTTATAAAATGCCAATGAGATATATTGCTTGTTCTAAAATTTTTATTGCAATTTTGAACTTAGAAAAATTGAAAAAATTAGAATTATCCAAAGATCACTATTCTTCAGCTAGATTCATCAATTGCTCATATTTTTCTCTCTTTGCTCTATGTTTCTCACATGTTTTTTATTTTTGAATCATTTAAAAGAAAGTTGTAGACATCATGAACTTCACTGGAAAAACTTCAGTAGGCATCTTCCAAGACCAAGAATATTCTACATGACCACTCTGAAAATCTTGGCTTCTAATTGCATTCACATATTTACCTTTTTGCTGTATTCTACAATATTGTATATACAAAATAGCTTGAGAATCTCAATTCTAATGTTAATACCATCTTAAATCTATGAAGTAGAGTTTAGATGTTTTGTAATCTCCTTTTTTCTTTACAATTAAGGACACCAAGGACGGGCAATCATGGTACTGTGTAAAGTACAGAACAGGGTAATTCAAGTAACTTTGAACACAGTCCTCTGTACGTCTTTACTAAGATACATGAGAACAAAAGGGAGTGCAAAGAAATCTTGATAGTAATTTGATAGAGATTCATGTGTTTCTTTTTATATTTGATTTTAGGTTTTGATTTAAAAAAATCTTTTCATTACATTTTATTGAATTGTTTTATGGACCACTTTTACTTGGTTCAAAAATCAGAACAATATAAAAAGGAAAGAAATGCCACCCTCATCCCTTTTCTTCGCTCTGTTCCTACCATCCCCAGAAGTAGATATTTTCGTTAGTCTTGGTTTTATCCTTCTTGTGTTCCCTTTTTTATTTTGCAAAAAATAAGCAAAAACATATATATGTGTACATATACAAATAAATAAATATATATTTATATGTATGTATATATATATATAAAAATATATATTTATATTATGTTTCCTTGTTTTTTACACCTCATTTTTTTCACTTAATAATATCATACTGAAAACCACTCCATATCAGGTTATAGAAATATTTCATATTTTTTAAATTATGACTGCATAGTACTCCTATAGCTGTACCACAGTTTAATTTATTGGTGGTCATGTGGATTGTTTCCACTATCTTACTATTACAAGTCATATTGTAATGAGGAATATTGTACACACATTCTTTCATATTTATGAAAGTTCCCTTTCAAGTTAATTTCCTATAAGTGGTTTTCCTGGGTAAATACATAATTATTATTAAGAATTGTCCAATTCCCTTCACCCAGGTCTGTATCATTTTGCAGTCCCATGGCATTGTATGGAAGTGTTTATTTCCCCATAGCCTCACCAACAGAGTCTATTACCAAGTTTTTGAATTGTTGTCAATCTGGTAGGTGAGAAATTATATCTCTGTATAATTTTAATTTGCATTTATTCTGAGTAAATGTCAACATCTTTTTACATATTTAAGAGTCAACTATGGGGTGGCTGGGTTGTTTAGTCGGTTAAGTGTGGCACTTTGACTCAGGTCATAATCTCACGGTTCATGGGTTCGAGCCCCGCGGAGGGCTCTGTGCTGATAGCTTGAAGCCTGGAACCTGCTTTGGATTCTGTGTCTCCCTCTCTCTCTGCCCCTCCCCCTCTCATACTCTGTCTCTCTCTCTCTCTCAAAAATAATCATTAAAAAAAAGGGTCAACTGTATATCCCTTTCTCATATTGTCTGTTTATGATTTTGTCCATTTTTCTATCAGGTCTTACGTTCCATTCTTTTTTACTTTTAAGCACTCATTATATATTAAAAAGATTAGTCCCAATGTAAGTGGCAAGTATTTTCCACCAATTTGTCATTTGCCTTTTGGCTTTCTTTGTGATGTTGTATGCCTTGCCAAAAAAAAAATATATATATATATATATATATCTATATCTATATCTATACACACACACATAGATATGTGTGTGTGTGTATATATATAGATATATATATATATATATCTATATATATATATGTAGTTGAATTTATCAAGATTTTCTATTGTTGCTTTGGGATCTTGTTTTATAGCTTTAAGAAGTTCTTTCCAAACCTGCTTATGTTTTCTTTCATGCTTTTTTTTTTTTTTTTGCATTTAGATTACTGATTCATTTGGAATTTATTCTGGTCCATGGTATGAGATAAAGATTTAGTTTTTACAGGATTCTTTTTTGGTAAAAACCCTTAAGAAAGTAGGGATAGAAGCATCATACCTCGAGATCATAAAAGCCATATATGAATGACCCAACGCTAATATCATCCTCAAGGGGAAAAACTGAGAGCTTTCCCCCAAAGGTCAGGAACAAGACAGGGATGTCCACTGTCACTACTGTTATTCAACATAGTACTAGAAGTCTTAGCCTCTGCAGTCAGACAACACAAAGAAATAAAAGGCATCCAAATTGGCCAGGAGGAGGTCAAACTTTCACTCTTCGCAGATGACATGATACTCTACATGGAAAACCCAAAAGATTCCACCAACAATGAAGTGACAGAAAGAGAAATCAAGGAATTGATCCCATTTACAGTTGCAAAAAAAAAACCATAAAATACCTCAGAATAAATCTAACCAAAGAGATGGAAAATCTATACACTGAATAACTATAGAAAGCTTATGAAAGAAATTGAAGAAGACACAAAAAAATGGAAAAAGATTCCATGCTCCTGAGTAGGAAGAACAAATATTGTTAAAATGTCAATACTACCCAAAGCAATCTACATATTCAATGCAATCCCTATCAAAATAACACCAGCATTCTTCACAGAGCTAGAACAAACAATCCTTAAATTTGTATGGAATGAGAAAAGACCCTGAATAGCCAAAGCAATCTTTAAAAAGAAAACCAAAGCAGGAGGCATCACAATCCCAGACTTCAAGCTATACTACAAAGTTGTAATCATCAAGACAGTATGGTACTGGCACAAGAACAGACACTCAGATCAATGGAACAGAATAGAGAACCCAGAAATGGACCTACAAACGTATGGCCAATTAATCTTTGACAAAGCAGGAAAGAGTATCCAATGGAATAAAGACAGTGTCTTCAGCAAGTGGGACTGGGAAAACTGGACAGCGACATGCAGAAGAATGAACCTGGACCACTTTCTTGTAAGAATATAATAACTCAAAAAGAAACTCAAAGTGGATGAAAGACCTATATGTAAGACAGGAAGCCATCAAAATCCTTGAGGAGAAAGCAAGCAAAAACCTCTTTGATCTTAGCCACAGCAACTTCTTATTCAACACGTCTCCAGAGGCAAGGGAAACAAAAGCAAAAATGAATTACTGGGACCTCATCAAAATAAAAATCTTCTGCACAGCAAAGGAAACAATCAGCAACACTGAAAGGTAACCTACAGAATGGGAGAAGATATTTGCAAATGACATATCAGATAAAGGATTAGTATCCAAAATCTATAAAGAACTTCTCAAACTCAACAGCCAAAAAACAAATAATCCAGTGAAGAAATGGGCAAAAGACATAAATAGACACTTCTCCAAAGAAGACATCCAGATGGCTAACTGACACATGAAAAAATGCTCCACATCACTCATCATCAGGGAAATACAAATCAACACCACAATGAGATACCACCTCACACCTGTCAGAATGGCTAACATTAACAATGCAGGGAACAACAGATGTTGGCGAGGATGCAGAGAAAGAGGATCTCTTTTGCCCTGCTGGTGGGAATGCAAACTCGTGCAGCCACTCTGGAAAACAGTATGGAGTTTCCTCAAAAAACTAAAAATAGAACTACCCTATGACCCAGCAATTGCATGACCGGGCATTTATCCACGGGATACAGGTGTACTGTTTTGAATGGGCACATGCACCCCCATGTTTATAGCAGCACTATCAACAATAGCCAAAGTATGGAAAGAGCCCAAATGTCCATCGATGGATGAATGGATAACGAAGAAGTGGTATATATATACAGTGGAGTATTACTCGGCAATCAAAAAGAATGAAATCTTGCCATTTGCAACTACGTGGATGGAACTGGAGGGTATCATGCTAAGTAAAATTAGTCAGAGAAAGACAAATATCATTTGACTTTACTCATATGAGGACTTTAAGAGACAAAACAGATGAATATAAGAGAAGGGAAACAAAAATAATATAAAAACAGGGAGGGGGACAAAAGAGACTCATAAATATGGAGCACAAACTGAGGGTTGTTGGAGGGGTTGTGGGAGGGGGGATGGCTAAATGGGTAAGGGGCATTAAGGAATCTACTCCTAAAATCATTGTTTCACTATATGCTAACTAATTTGGATGTAAGTTTTAAAAAATAAAAAATAAAATTTAAAAAAATACAAAAGATTTAATTTTATCTTTTTTTGAAATGGCTATCCAGTTGTCCCTACACCATTAAAAAATTTTTTTTAATATTTATTTTTGAGATAGAGGGAGAGACAGAGCACGAATGGGGAGGAGCAGAGAGAGAGGGAGACACAGAATCCGAAGCAGGCTCCAGGCTCTAAGCTGTCAGCACAGATCCCTCTGTGGGGCTTGAACCCACAAAGCATGAGTTTATAACCTGAGCCAAAGTCAGACATTTAACTGACTAAGCCACCCAGGTGCCCCCCCTACACCAGTTTTTTAAGTAAATATTTTTTTCTAGTGACTATCTTTATTCTTTAATAAATTTCTATATATGTTTGGATCTATTTTGGAATGTCTAGTCTGTTCCATTGGTCTGTGTATTTATCTATTCATGTTATATCTTTTAAAATCACATGCAAGTATTACCCACCCATTCTTCTTGAAAAATAATTTTTAAGAAGAGTGCAGTATTCATGGGACTTGGTGACTAACTGAATGTGGAAGCTGAAATAGAGGAAACCCTATTGGCTAACTCCCAGACTTCTCTCCTGTTTGCCTTGGGTGGAGAGTAAGGGTGTTTGCCAATAGGTGCCAAGGACAGGACGTAAGGAGTGAGTATCGACAAGGATAGAAGCCTTGAATCACACCAAGGGTATGAATGGGAAGGAGAAACCAGGAAAAGAACTGAGAATGTACAGTCGAAGAGATGTATGTTAGTTTCCTAGGGCTGCCATAACAAATTACCACAAACCAGGTGGTTTAAAACAACAGAAACTTACTGTCTCACAGTTTGGGAAACTAGAGGTCTGAATTCAGGTGCCAGCAGGTTTGGTTCCTTGGAGGTTCTGAGGGAGACTGTTCCATGCTTATATGCCAGCAGTGGTGGTGGTGGCAATTCTTGGTGGTCCTTGGCTTGTGCTGCATTGCTCCAATCTTGGCTCTGTAATAACGTGGCCTTCATCTCTCTATGTGTCTTCACATGGGCCTCTTATAAGAACACCTATCCTAAGATGGCAGCTTAGGAGGACGCTGGGCTCACCGCGCGTCCTGCTGATCACTTAGATTCCACCTACACCTGCCTAAATAACCCAGAAAACCGCCAGAGGATTAGCAGAACGGAGTCGCCAGAGCCAAACGCAGACGAGAGGCCCACGGAAGAGGGTAGGAAGGGCGGCGAGGCGGTGCGCGCTCCACGGACTGGCGGGAGGGAGCCGGGGCGGAGGGGCAGCTCGCCGGCCAAGCAGAGCCCCCGAGTCTGGCTGGCAAAAGCGGAGGGGCCTGACGGACTGTGTTCCCACAACAAGCGCGACCTAGCGTCTGGGAGGTCATAAGTTAACAGCTCTGCTCTGAAAGCGGGAAGGCTGGAGGACAAAGGGAGGGAGAGCTGCTGAGGCCCCAGACAACAGAGCTCAGTTTGGTGGGGAACAAAGGCGCTCGCCAGCGCCATCTCCCCCGCCCATCCCCCAGCCAAAATCCCAAAGAGAACCAGTTCCTGCCAGGGAACTTGCTCGCTCCGCGCAAACACCCAACTCTGTGCTTCTGCGGAGCCAAACCTCCGGCAGCGGATCTGACTCCCTCCCGCTGCCACAGGGCCCCTCCTGAAGTGGATCACCTAAGGAGAAGCGATCTAAGCCTGCCCCTCCTGCCCCCGTGCACCTTGCCTACCCACCCCAGCTAAGACGCCAGATCCCCAGCATCACAAGCCTGGCAGTGTGCAAGTAGCCCAGATGGGCCACACTACCCCACAGTGAATCCTGCCCCTAGGAGAGGGGAAGAGAAGGCACACACCAGTCTGACTGTGGCCCCAGCGGTGGGCTGGGGGCAGACATCAGGTCTGACTGCGGCCCTGCCCACCGACTCCAGTTATACACCACAGCACAGGGGAAGTGCCCTGCAGGTCCTCACCACGCCAGGGACTATCCAAAATGACCAAGCAGAAGAATTCCCCTCAGAAGAATCTCCAGGAAATAACAACAGCTAATGAGCTGATCAAAAAGGATTTAAATAATATAACAGAAAGTGAATTTAGAATAATAGTCATAAAATTAATCGCTGGGCTTGAAAACAGTATACAGGACAGCAGAGAATCTCTTGCTACAGAGATCAAGGGACTAAGGAACAGTCACGAGGAGCTGAAAAACGCTTTAAACGAAATGCATAACAAAATGGAAACCACCACAGCTCGGCTTGAAGAGGCAGAGGAGAGAATAGGTGAACTAGAAGATAAAGTTATGGAAAAAGAGGAAGCTGAGAAAAAGAGAGATAAAAAAATCCAGGAGTATGAGGGGAAAATTAGAGAACTAAGTGATACACTAAAAAGAAATAATATACGCATAATTCGTATCCCAGAGGAGGAAGAGAGAGGGAAAGGTGCTGAAGGGGTACTTGAAGAAATAATAGCTGAGAACTTCCCTGAACTGGGGAAGGAAAAAGGCATTGAAATCCAAGAGGCACAGAGAACTCCCTTCAGACGTAACTTGAATCAATCTTCTGCACGACATATCATAGTGAAACTGGCAAAATACAAGGATAAAGAGAAAATTCTGAAAGCAGCAAGGGGTAAACGTGCCCTCACATATAAAGGGAGACCTATAAGACTCGTGACTGATCTCTCTTTTGAAACTTGGCAGGCCAGAAAGACTTGGCACGAGATTTTCAGGGTGCTAGACAGAAAAAATATGCAGCCAAGAATCCTTTATCCAGCAAGTCTGTCATTTAGAATAGAAGGAGAGATAAAGGTCTTCCCAAACAAACAAAAACTGAAGGAATTTGTCACCACTAAACCAGCCCTACAAGAGATCCTAAGGGGGACCCTGTGAGACAAAGTCCCAGAGACATCACTACAAGCATAAAACATACAGACATCACAATGACTCTAAACCCGTATCTTTCTATAATAACACTGAATGTAAATGGATTAAATGCGCCAACCAAAAGACATAGGGTATCAGAATGGATAAAAAAACAAGACCCATCTATTTGCTGTCTACAAGAGACTCATTTTAGACCTGAGGACACCTTTAGATTGAGAGTGAGGGGATGGAGAACTATTTATCATGCGACTGGAAGCCAAAAGAAAGCTGGAGTAGCCATACTTATATCAGACAAACTAGACTTTAAATTAAAGGCTGTAACAAGAGATGAAGAAGGACATTATATAATAGTTACAGGGTCTATCCATCAGGAAGAGCTAACAATTATAAATGTCTATGCGCCGAATACCGGAGCCCCCAAATATATAAAACAATTACTCATAAACATAAGCAACCTTATTGATAAGAATGTGGTAATTGCAGGGGACTTTAACACCCCACTTACAGAAATGGACAGATCATCTAGACACACGGTCAATAAAGAAACAAGGGCCCTGAATGAGACATTGGATCAGATGGACTTGACAGATATATTTAGAACTCTGCATCCCAAAGCAACAGAATATACTTTCTTCTTGAGTGCACATGGAACATTCTCCAAGATAGATCATATACTGGGTCACAAAACAGCCCTTCATAAGTTTACAAGAATTGAAATTATACCATGCATACTTTCAGACCACAATGCTATGAAGCTTGAAATCAACCACAGAAAAAAAGTCTGGAAAACCTCCAAAGGCATGGAGGTTAAAGAACACCCTACTAACGAATGAGTGGGTCAACCAGGCAATTAGAGAAGAAATTAAAAAATATATGGAAACAAACGAAAATGAAAATACAACAATCCAAATGCTTTGGGACGCAGCGAAGGCAGTCCTGAGAGGAAAATACATTGCAATCAAGGCCTATCTCAAGAAACAAGAAAAATCCCAAATACAAAATCTAACAGCACACCTAAAGGAACTAGAAGCAGAACAGCAAAGGCAGCCTAAATCCAGCAGAAGAAGAGAAATAATAAAGATCAGAGCAGAAATAAACAATATAGAATCTAAAAAAACTGTAGAGCAGATCAACGAAACCAAGAGTTGGTTTTTTTGAAAAAATAAACAAAATTGACAAACCTCTAGCCAGGCTTCTCAAAAAGAAAAGGGAAATGACCCAAATAGATAAAATCATGAATGAAAATGAAATTATTACAACCAATCCCTCAGAGATACAAACAATTATCAGGGAATACTATGAAAAATTATATGCCAACAAATTGGACAACCTGGAAGAAATGGACAAATTCCTGAACACCCACACTCTTCCAAAACTCAATCAGGAGGAAATAGGAAGCTTGAACAGACCGATAACCAGCGAAGAAATTGAATCGGTTATCAAAAATCTCCCAACAAATAAGAGTCCAGGACCAGATGGCTTCCCAGGGGAGTTCTACCAGACGTTTAAAGCAGAGATAATACCTATCCTTCTAAAGCTATCCAAGAAATAGAAAGGGAAGGAAAACTTCCAGACTCATTCTATGAAGCCAGTATTACTTTGATTCCTAAACCAGACAGAGACCCAGTAAAAAAAGAGAACTACAGGCCAATATCCCTGATGAATATGGATGCAAAAATTCTCAATAAGATACTAGCAAATCGAATTCAACGGCATATAAAAAGAATTATTCACCATGATCAAGTGGGATTCATTCCTGGGATGCAGGGCTGGTTCAACATTCGCAAATCAATCAACGTGATACATCACATTAACAAAAAAAAAGAGAAGAACCATATGATCCTGTCAATCGATGCAGAAAAGGCCTTTGACAAAATCCAGCACCCATTCTTAATAAAAACCCTTGAGAAAGTCGGGATAGAAAGAACATACTTAAAGATCATAAAAGCCATTTATGAAAAGCCCACAGCTAACATCATCCTCAACGGGGAAAAACTGAGAGCTTTTTCCCTGAGATCAGGAACACGACAAGGATGCCCACTCTCACCGCTGCTGTTTAACATAGTGCTGGAAGTTCTAGCATCAGCAATCAGACAACAAAAGGAAATCAAAGGCGTCAAAATTGGCAAAGATGAAGTCAAGTTTTCACTTTTTGCAGATGACATGATATTATACATGGAAAATCCGATAGACTCCACCAAAAGTCTGCTAGAACTGATACAGGAATTCAGCAAAGTTGCAGGATACAAAATCAATGTACAAAAATCAGTTGCATTCTTATACACTAACAATGAAGCAACAGAAAGACAAATAAAGAAACTGATCCCATTCACGATTGCACCAAGAAGCATAAAATACCTAGGAATAAATCTAACCAAAGATGTAAAGGATCTGTATGCTGAAAACTATAGAAAGCTTATGAAGGAAATTGAAGAAGATTTAAAGAAATGGAAAGACATTCCCTGCTCATGGATTGGAAAAATAAATATTGTCAAAATGTCAATACTACCCAAAGCTATCTACACATTCAATGCAATTCCAATCAAAATTGCACCAGCATTCTTCTCGAAACTAGAACAAGCAATCCTAAAATTCATATGGAACCACAAAAGGCCCCGAATAGCCAAAGGAATTTTGAAGAAGAAGACCAAAGCAGGAGGCATCACAATACCAGACTTTAGCCTCTACTACAAAGCTATAATCATCAAGACAGCATGGTATTGGCACAAAAACAGACACATAGACCAATGGAACAGAATAGAAACCCCAGAACTAGACCCACAAACGTATGGCCAACTCATCTTTGACAAAGCAGGAAGGAACATCCAATGGAAAAAAGACAGCCTCTTTAACAAATGGTGCTGGGAGAACTGGACAGCAACATGCAGAAGGTTGAAACTAGACCACTTTCTCACACCATTCACAAAAATAAACTCCAAATGGATAAAGGACCTAAATGTGAGACAGGAAACCATCAAAACCTTAGAGGAGAAAGCAGCAAAAGACCTCTCTGACCTCAGCCGTAGCAATCTCTTACTGGACACATCCCCAAAGGCAAGGGAATTAAAAGCAAAAGTGAATTACTGGGACCTTATGAAGATAAAAAGCTCTGCACAGCAAAGGAAACAACCAACAAAACTAAAAGGCAACCAACGGAATGGGAAAAGATATTCGCAAATGACATATCGGACAAAGGGCTAGTATCCAAAATCTATAAAGAGCTCACCAAACTCCACACCCAAAAAACAAATAACCCAGTGAAGAAATGGGCAGAAAACATGAATAGACACTTCTCTAAAGAAGACATCCGGATGGCCAACAGGCACATGAAAAGATGTTCAGCGTCGCTCCTTATCAGGGAAATACAAATCAAAACCACACTCAGGTATCACCTCACGCCAGTCAGAGTGGCCAAAATGAACAAATCAGGAGACTATAGATGCTGGCGAGGATGTGGAGA
Organism: Felis catus; assembly: GCF_018350175.1. Lineage (NCBI taxonomy): Eukaryota > Metazoa > Chordata > Mammalia > Carnivora > Felidae > Felis > Felis catus. Next base: position 114,666,306 of record NC_058376.1, on the reverse strand, counting down.
AACAGGAACCCTCTTGCACTGTTGGTGGGAATGCAAATTGGTGCAGCCGCTCTGGAAAGCAGTGTGGAGGTTCCTCAGAAAATTAAAAATAGACCTACCCTATGACCCAGCAATAGCACTGCTAGGAATTTATCCAAGGGATACAGGAGTACTGATGCATAGGGCCACTTGTACCCCAATGTTCATAGCAGCACTCTCAACAATAGCCAAATTATGGAAAGAGCCTAAGTGTCCATCAACTGATGAATGGATAAAGAAATTGTGGTTTATATACACAATGGAATATTACGTGGCAATGAGACAAAATGAAATATGACCTTTTGTAGCAACGTGGATGGAACTGGAGAGTGTGATGCTAAGTGAAATAAGCCATACAGAGAAAGACAGATACCATATGGTTTCACTCTTATGTGGATCCTGAGAAACTTAACAGGAACCCATGGGGGAGCGGAAGGAAAAAAAAAAAAGAGGTTAGAGTGGGAGAGAGCCAAAGCATAAGAGACTGTTAAAAACTGAGAACAAACTGAGGGTTGATGGGGGGTGGGAGGGAGGAGAGGGTGGGTGATGGGTATTGAGGAGGGCACCTTTTGGGATGAGCACTGGGTGTTGTATGGAAACCAATTTGTCAATAAATTTCATATAAAAAAAATAAAAATCAAAAAAAAAAAAAAAGAACACTTATCCTTGGATTTAGGGCCCACTCTAATCCATCTAATCCATGTAATCCATGTAATCATTTGCCTAATTACATCAGCAAAGACCCTATTTCCAAATAAGGTCATATTCTGAGTAGATATGAATTTGGGGAACACTATTCAACCTTGTACAAGAAGGGAGAAAATCAAGTGGTAGAGGCAACGTGGAAATCAAGGGGGATACAATTTCAAGTTTCAATAGGTCCAGTGCTTCGGGAAGATCAAGCAAAACACTCCCAGAGAGTCATCTGCTGCTTGCTATCCTCTTGCCCCCCACTATCCGACCACCCAAGTTGCCTTTCGTTTGCCCAAACCTGCTGAGTATCCTGCCCTCAGGTCCTGTCCTTGCTGTTCCCACTGCCTGGAACTCTATCCCCACCTGCCTTGGCTGGTGGGCACCACCTCATCCTTTAGGTCTCATCTTGAAGCCCCAAAGGGCAGGCTTCATGTCCATCTTAGACCAATGTGTATCTCATGCCTCTCACTGTACTTGGAATGTAGTGGATTCTTTTTTTTTTTTTTTAATTTTTTTTTCAACGTTTATTTATTTTTAGGACAGAGAGAGACAGAGCATGAACAGGGGAGGGGCAGAGAGAGAGGGGGACACAGAATCGGAAACAGGCTCCAGGCTCCGAGCCATCAGCCCAGAGCCTGACGCGGGGCTCGAACTCACGGACCGCGAGATCGTGACCTGGCTGAAGTCGGACGCTTAACCGACTGCGCCACCCAGGCGCCCCAGATTCTTAATAAATATATGTTGAGTGAATAAATGTACTTGACAGTACATTTGAATAAATGTAAATGACAGTGTATGAAGCATATTATTCAACAAATTGCTTTTTTGTTGTTACCATCATTTATTATTTTTTTCTTTTTTTAAAATGTTTATTTTTGAGAGAGAGAGAGAGAGCACAAGCGAGCATGAACAGGGAAGGAGCAGAGAGAGAGGGAGACACAGAATACGAAGCAGGCTCCAGGCTCTGAGCTGTCAGCACAGAGCCGGACGCAGGGCTGAAATCAGGAACCACAAGATCCTGGCCTGAGCCAAAGTTGGACGCTTAACCAACTGAGCCACCCAGGCACCCCGCTATTTTTTTCTTTTTAACACTAAATCAAATCACATACCTTCTGATATAGATTTATCTGGCAATATTCAAAGCTCTGCTCTAACCATCCTCGGAAAGTAGATTCTCAAATTGGGCATTTCATTGTTAATTTTTCACCACGAAGATGTAGAATAAAGTTTATTTATACTCCTATAGTTTGTCTATACCAATATGCCTTAGAGTAAATTACAGATGCTGTAACACTGTGTTAAAAAGTGTATTTTACTTAACACTTACATGATGTTTATTATGTCCCAGCTACTGTTTTAATCATTTTACCTTTATTAACTCATTTAATCTTCATAACAACCTAATGATGTAGTTACTACTATTACCTCCATCTAATAGAAGACGAAACTGAGGCACAGAGAGGTTAAATTACTTGCCCGAAGTCACACACTTGGTAAAAATTGAAGTTGGGATTCAAAGGGGGCAATGTGACTCTGGATGGAATCTGTACTTTAGGCTGCCTCTCAACATACTTTTAACTTTTCCATAGAAAAGTTGTCTTTTTCATATAACCTTGTCCTGCAGCATGAGATTAAGAGATCAGCCTGCAGATTTCTCCAGTGGTCCCTACCTACCAGCTCCACATCGGCATCTAGCTGCTCACAGCACAGCACACACAGCTCTGGAAGAACATACAACAATGCGTATTTGCTAGGCAGTCCAAATCAGATTTAGGAAGGTGGTAACGTGACCAGTTTGGGCTCAAGGTGGAGTCACTCACATTCAGTCTGATGTCAGCAAACCAAAACTTTTAACTAAGTTTCTATGTTCAGCCCTCCCAAAAAAGAAAGGCCCAGGTCAACCAATCAGTGCTTGTCTGCTCAGCGCAGCTAACCTGACCCAGCTCCAACATGTCCCTTAGCTGTAAGGAAGGTAACCTTGCAATAACCAATCTGCTTTTGCCCAGTGTAACTTTCTGTTCCTGCTCACTTTGGTCTATCAGCCCTCCTGAATTGTACAACTACTCGGGGCTCCTTTTTATTTGGTAGCTTCGGTGCTGCCAGGTTCATGAATCTCTGAATAAAGTTAGTAAGATCTTTAAAATTTACTTAGTTGAATTGTGTTTTTTAAGAAAAATAAATGTTTTCTAATGTCTCCATAACCTGAAAGGAAATAATTCTACTAAAAAAAAAAAAAATCCCAAAAACCAAACCAAAACAAACAAAAAAAAACCCTCACTAATTTATGTTGCTAATTTACATTACTAATTAGAACCCTTAATTTGAATTCTGGTTACTTTTTATCCTCAATAAAATTGCATGGCCCCAAGTGCTTTATATTTGCATATGTTAAGTTTAAAAAAAAAAGACAGTTATTTTACCAGCAAAAAATGGGTTTATTTGGGAATAGCAGAGAATTTCAACTCAGGACAGGCAAGCTATGCCAAAACCATACTCCAAGTTCAGAGAACAAAGGAGAGGAATGCTCTTCTATAGAGGAAAGTTGGGGGAGTTGGGAGAGGCTGTTATAAACAAAAAAGTCCATCTGAATAAACTGGGAGTTCAAAGGGTAGTGGCTTCTCATTGGCTGAATTGCAACAGTCTCTCATTGGCTTGGCTGTTGCTACCTAAGGTGAAAATCTTTCTTCCTGCTGGGGTTGTAAAGTATAAGTTTCTTCCTGTTGGGAATACAAGGGCTGCAGCCAGTGGTTTGGTTTGAGAGCTCTACCTTCAGCTCTCTGACTCCATTTGAATTAGATTTCCTTTACGGAGCCTCACACATAACAAAAACTCATTACAGTAATTACTTTTCCATAAAAAAAAGAAGTCATTTTACCCTGTAGGCCCACACCTTAGATGGTGTTTTGCAAAAGGTTTATCATGATAAATTATTGATTAGAATAGAAAATAGAATTCACTGCTGTTTTGTTTTTGTGAAACCTAGGACATAGAATTGCTAAAGAAAATGGTCTCAATCATCACAGCTTTGTATAAGGTATTTAAAAACTTAGCTCTGGACAGCAGAAACTATACAAAATAGCAGTTTTTAGTTTCAAAAAGTGCAATGTCTAATCTCTACTGGGTATTTTATTTCATTCATACAGTATTTTATGGCTTGCAAAGTGCTTTACTAGCATAACTCATGGACCTAAGAACAGGTCTATGGGCATGTGGAAAGAATATTCTCATCTCTATAAACAGACACAGATAACAAAACCGAGATGGAACAGGAAGAATGATTTGTCAATAGTCTCTTGCCTGGGCTATAGCAAAGCTGTCCCTGGAATCCACCTTTCTAACTGCATCTGTTCCGGGCATCCCATAGCTGCTGGCTGAGGAACACGTCCTGGTACAGTTAGGACTAACAAATGCCTCATGGGGTTAGAAGTACAGGTGCCTCTGTCAATTTTTAGCACCAGTTGGTGGAGGTGACTCCCTCTCCCACTGGTTGTTTCCAATACAACTTCTAGCTCAGAATGCAGGTATATAAGGGGAAAGTCATCAGTAACTGCCTTGGTTGCCTGTGACCCAAGGACAGATCTTCTCACTTTCCATATTCATCTAGACCTGGGCTGCATGATTAAAAACCCTGAAGCCCAAAGCATACTCCAGACTGATTGCATCAGACTCTGGGGTTGAAGTCCAGGCATCAGCTTTAAGATTCTTCGGGTGATTCTGATATGCAGCCAAGGTCAATATCAAGAGCATTAGAGAAATATGGTAAATCTCATGTGGTCTAAACCAGCAAGTCTTTATTAAATGGGTCAATCCTGATTCAAATATAACAAAAATTCACTGATGATCTGATTGGTCTACAAATTTTTGATTTATTATTATTATTAAAATAAAGCTCAATTTATACAGCAATGCTGCTCAACATTACACTTTACCAATATTCTCTAATTTAAACTTCTCCTGAGGTAGGTATTCTCTCCAATTCACAGGTAAGGAACTGGGGGTACTTGGGGCTTTAGTGACATACCCAAAATTATATAGCTGCTAAGTGGTGGAATTGGGATTCAAACCCAAGTAGTCTTGATTCCAACACTCAACTACAACTTCTGAGCAGCCCTGCCTACATGTAAATTATTGATTCCATGGGCTGGTTCTATGCTTGGTTGTTGGCATTCATCTATCTGTGCCTTTATGCCCCTCAAAATCAGTGCTGGCAACTGAGACTGGCTCAGATCTTCCTCCTCTCTGCTCTTAGAGCATCTTGTGATTCTCTCTAGCCAGGGAGACTCCTTGAGGGAGGTGCCATGTTCTGTTCTATACCATTCTATCGTCCATGACCTGAACAATGCCTGACACACAGTGGGACTCACACATTACCTATTCATTTGAATGAATGACACTCTAAACCACGTGGACTATACCCATTTGACTAGTTAACACAGTCTTATTCCTAATACATTTACAAATAAATGCTTTGAGAAACCAATACTGTGCTATTCAGCTGGAAGCGAAATGAAACATTTGATCAACTAGAAGTCCACAGTGAGTAGCATGAATAACTTTTCCAGGAGATTCTTAATACATTAAAAAGTTCCATATACAACTATAGACATTTGAGCTGAAAGGTACCTTAGAGAAAAATGTAATGACCCCGGTGTAATCTCATTTGAAATTCAAAAATTGAGTTCTCCATTCTCCCTCTTCCTTTTCAAAAAACGGGTTGGACACCATGCAGTGAAAGAGGAAACCAAACAATGCTTGTGTTCAGTAGTCTGCAGTGTGATGCTCAGAGGCTCCAGCAAAACCTGCAAAAGTCAAAACATTGTAGTTACAGATTTCCAGAAATGTAAAATCTATTTTTAACATTTATCATAGAATGTATTTAACTAGTATGAACTGCTCCCAAAACTCAAAGTACCAATACCAAACAAAATCACTGTAGTCCTTACCTAGTCTAGTAATAAAAAGGTCAGTCTTCCTCCTGACCTACATACACCCACTCACTGTTCCTTTGGGTGCAGGCTGACCCTGGATCTTTCAAGTCCAGTGCTGTCTTTACTTCTCTCAGCCACATGGTGTCGCTGTTGAAGACCAGTTGGTTCACCTTAAAATGATTCCTCTGCTGTGAGGAGCCCATAGCATGCTCTGTTCTGAAGGGGCCATAAGGGCTCTTCAGGGACAGTGCCCTGCAGCACCCGGCTCTGTCAGAGGCCCTCATATGGCCACCCTTTCAACCCAGCTCTTTTAGTCTCTGTACACGCAGAGCTGGCCCCTGAATCTCTGAGTCGGAATGGATTCCACTGTCTACAGAATTCTCTCAGTCCTTTCACTCCAGTGATCCCCAAGAAGTGGAGTGGAGGCATTAATTCCACCACCTATCCCCTACCCCCCAACTCTCCAAACATAAAGGGCCTCTCTATTTCATCTTTCCCTGGATGTTCAGGGCTCCTCACCCTTTACTTACCTGTCTTCTACAGTGTAAATTGATATGTATCCTCCTAAGGGCAAACTCCCCTGGGGAAGTCCACGTAGCCATTTTCTACCCTGGCACTAGGAAAAGTAACTTCCACTTCTCTCACCAAAGAAACAAAGAGATACAAGAAAGATTAACTCCTGTTACAAAGCTACGATAAAATAATACCAAATACATTTTCATTCTATCATCTTTATTTTTCAATGAAGTTATAGATCTGTAATATAATATCTGCATGATGGGAAATACATCCAATGCCCTTAGAGGTATTTTATCCTTCCAATTCCAATTCCAGCCCTGTGCGTGTTTTTACTATAATCTGCTTATATATGGTCTGGTCTAATGTCACGGGCATTGAGAAGGGAGTGAACTTACTCAAGTCAGGGGGCAAACCTGGGATGAAAGCCCTGACCCCTAGTCTAGTGCTCTTTCTGCAACACTACCCTGGGTCTCCATTTCTGAAGATACTACCAGGCTAGGAGGGCCAAGGGATTAAGTAGCAGCCGGATGGGAGATAGAAATAAGTCAAAGCGAATGGTTAAGGTGGACTCCTCAATATCTGCTTCCACACTGAACACACATCTTTCTCCAACGACTGCTGAGTTCAAACTGCTGCTGGTCTTTGGAGTCACCTCACTCTGCTCTACACTTTCCCTGTCCCTCTCTCCATCTTGGGTGCAAAGTAACCCAATAAGGGGTTCCCACCAAATCTATGTATAGTGAAGCCAGCATCCATCTTATCAGGTCATATCATCCCCAGGCATGGCTGTCCCAGCCAGGAGACACATAGATCACACAGTCTTATGGGACTGAGCTCTTAAATCTGTGGAATCTGACACTAACTGCAGGTAATTAGACTCAGAATTAAATTAGAGAAAAATGTCAGACAACTGTTGATGTTCAGAGTATTGGAAAATTGATTGCTGGTGTGGGAAAACCACTATATTTTACTGGGTTTCATTTGTTTGAGACTCTACTTTTATGAAAAGAATAGCACTGCTACTCTGTGCTGGAACTAGGGATATGAATGTGTCCATCCCCAGCCATCATATTTGCATTGTCTCTACCTTCCTAAAGCACATGCTGGACACATAGTGGGTGATCCCACACTCCTTCAAATGGGTAACATTCCTATCCCAGAAGCCCTCCATGTGCGCCTTCCTACACAACCCATATCTCCCTCCCTTTTCTCCAAAAGTAACCACTCTCCTGATTTTACAGTAATCATTTCCTTACTTTTCTTCATAATTGTAAGACCCAAGTGCATCTCCAAAGACTGTAATTTAGTTTTGCTTTGTGTATGTGTGGAGGGCAGATGGAGGGACAGTTGGGATATATCTTACATCAAAGGAAAGGATTTTACAATGAGCAGTGGTTCCCAAACTTGAGTAAGCATCAGAATCACCTGCTTATTAAAACACAGAAGCCTTGGGGCGCCTGGGTGGCGCAGTCGGTTAAGCGTCCGACTTCAGCCAGGTCACGATCTCGCGGTCTGTGAGTTCGAGCCCCGCGTCAGGCTCTGGGCTGATGGCTCAGAGCCTGGAGCCTGTTTCTGATTCTGTGTCTCCCTCTCTCTGCCCCTCCCCCGTTCATGCTCTGTCTCTCTCTGTCCCAAAAATAAATAAACGTTGAAAAAAAAATTAAAAAAAAAAACAAAAAAAAAAAACACAGAAGCCTCACTGGGCTCCACTCCCATGTGGGCTGATTCGGCAGATCTGAAGTGAGGACTGAGAATTTGCATTTTAAATCAGTTCCCAAGTGACGCTGATGATGCTGGGCCAGAACCACACTTCCAGAACCATAGACTTAGGGTACATGGGACAGTATCCAGGCCTGCTCTAAAATCATTTGTGAATAACCAGGCTTCTTATTTCCAATAATACTTGGAAATCAGGATTTGATGGCTCCAGAATTTTACAATCATCTGTTTATTTTTTTCACTACACTGGCAAATGATGATTTGCTTAGCCAGTTTCCTTACGTCCTAACAAAAGATTCTAGGTCTGAGATCCTGTGAGCTCTTGTATTTAGGCCATCATGTGGTGCCAAACCATCCCTCTATGAAGGTGAGAAGCCCTAAGGTGGCTGAGTTCTCTTGGATGATTAGCCTCTAAATTTGGATGCATTTTTTTTTATAAAGAGAGATCAGTAAAACCCTAAGATTCTCCATTTTGAACACAAGCCAGAAGGGAAGGTCTCCATCCCCAGCCACACCAAGTTGTCAAACACAGAAACTTCTCTTTGACATCTTTTCACTTTCATTACATTTGCCACTCCAGCTAGATAGCTGTGCAAACTGAAAGTATGAGTTGGATGGTGGTATTAACCCAAATGAAGACCCAATCTCTTCCAACAGAATTTATATGAGGTAAAAAGGAGAGTACTACACAGGGAGAAAAACTGATATTTATTTCTGACTTTCTTTTCATCCTTCAGTGTGTTAGGTACTATGATAGTCAGTCTCCAAGATGGCACCCAGTGTTCCTCACCCTCCTATCTTGTGCCAGTGTTGGTCTGTGTAACCAACAGAATGTGGCAGAAGAGACAGTATGTAACTTCCAAGACTAGGTATAAACACCTGCAGCTTCAATCTTTTCATCTTGGGCCTTTCTCTCTCTGTCTCTGTCTCTCTCTTTCACACACACACACACACACACACCACTGACTCTAGGATCAGCCAGATGCCTTGTCATAAGCAGCTCAATGGAGAAGGCTACATTGCAGAGACTAAAGCCTCCAGCTGACAGCTTCATGAATGATCTTGGAAGTGGATCCTCCGTGCCCAGTCAAACCTCAGATGACAGTAGACCCAGTTCCCTTTGCAGCCTCATAAGCAACCCTGACCTAGAACCTGAGTTAAACTGCTCCTGGATTCCTGGCCACCGAAACCAAAAAAAAAGTTTATTGCTTTAAGCTGCTATGGGGTTATCTGCTATGAAGCAGTAGATCATAAATACAGGTGCTTTTCCAATTTACTCCCTTTAACCCACAAATAGTCCTGAGAGATAGATATTGCTGTATTTCACTGAATCTGATGTCATCATTTGCAAGATGCTCCATTTATTCTGTGATGCATTAATAAAAGAAGGAAGTGCTGTTATTTAAACTGTGATAGGTCTAAGATGTACTCCAATTTCAGGTATGTTACAGTGTGATGAAAATGTGCATCTTAGAATTAATGAAATGTGTTATCTGTATTTTGCAGCAGGGATTTCTTCTCACACATTGGGAAAATGACAGCTTTGTTTTTCATCCCCATTATTTAGCTTGGTGTGGAGTAACCACTCAGTATGTTTTGAATAGAGAGATCAGCTGTCTGAATGGATACAACCTGACTTCTAGAGCCATGCTGGGCTCATCATGGCTCTTGTTTTTAATTAAAGATCAATAAGGGGAATTTCTAAAAGAGTTGAGCACTCCTAATTCTCGTGTTAGTCAGAGAAAGGCTCTTTTCTGGATTTTTAATCATCACCATCCTCTACATTTCCTCTTACTAAAGTGAAAATATACTGCTTGTGTGGCTCTATAAAATCAGCCCAAGCTGGCCCAACTCCTTAGAAGAGCTGACATCAAGTGTCTATTCTCACATACATTATCTGAACCAGACGTTATCATTCCCATTGGACATAGGAGGGAAAATAAGCTAAGAGACATTAAGAAAGTTGCTTAAGATAATAAAACTAGAAAGTAATAGATGCAGGAGTGCTACCAAGCTGTTCTCACCGCTACCCCTCCCACATCACCGAGCCTTCTCTAAAGAACAGTAGTGAGGCCTTGTCTCCTGGCCTTAAACGATATTCACAGCAAAGCAAAAAAGGCAGCCAACCCCTGTGAGAATTTTCAGTAGCCTCTAAAAATGCCTTTTATATGAATAGCCTGCTGTCTTTCATCTTGGGAACACAGAGTGTTTCATCAGCATTATCTCATTAGTCCTCATAGCCCCAGACTTTTCAAATAAATGAGTTAATGTTTGCAGAAAGTCCTTGAGAGCTAAAGACTAAGCACAATATGAAGGTACAGCTTTGTCCTAGAGCCTGAGCAGCCGTCACAGAGTCTGTTCAGCCTCTGTTGGAGAGCTTTCCTGTGAAAACACCAAACTTTTCAAGTCATGGAGAAGGAGGCAGGACTAGGGGGAAGAAGATCCAGCAAAGCCGACCCTGGTTTGGAGATGGGGTGAATCTATAAAGCAGAGATGACAAAGGGGATTCCACTGGCAAACTCTGATCAATTATTGATGCCCACCTGATGGGCTGAGAAGGATCCTAAGGCCATGTCTGGGCTCACTGGGAAAGAGTTTGGGAAAGGTCAGTGAGGTCTGCCACGGGTGACAAGACAAGTGAGTTTGGAGCATATATTCCAGAAATTTGCCCTTCTTGCTACAGATCAGTGAGCGACTTTCTAAAGTCATTTATTAGTTCTAGGAGTTTTTTTGTTGATTCTTTTGGATTTCCTACAGAGACAATCATGTCGGCTGTAAACAAAACCAGCTTATTTCTTCTTTCCCAATCTGTATGCCTTTTATATCATTTTTGTTTTGTTTTATTAGCTAAGACTTCCAGTATGATGTTGAAAAGGAGTGATGAGAGGGGACATACTTGCTTTGCTCTTGATCTTAGCAGAAAACACTCTAGTTATTCACTTAAGATGTTAGCTGTGGATTTTTGTAGATATTCTTTATCAAGTTGAGGAAATTCCCTCTATTCCTAGTTTGACAAGAGTTGTTTTGTTTTGTTTTGTTTTGTTATCATGAATGGGTGTTGGATTTTGTCCATATATTGGTATGAGATGTAATTTTTCTTCTTTTTTAGTCTGTTCATGTGGCAGATTACATTAATTGATTTTTAAATGTTGAACCAGACTTGCATTCATGAGCTAAATCCCACTTAGCTGTGATAGATAATTCTTTTTATACATTGTTAAGATTTGATTTGCTACTAGATTGTTGAGAATTCTTACCTCTATGTTCATGAGAGATATTGGTCCCTAGTTGCTGGGTGATTTTAACATACAGAGTTGAGCTCCTGTTCTAAAGTTCAAAGGAAGAAGAAGTTATATGCAAAGTCTTCACATGTTGGGTGGCTCCTGAATCCCAGAGTTCATGACTTGGGTGAGGAAGATGATGATAAGGCAAGAATTAATGAGAGTGATAATAGGATGGAACTACTATTCTAATCCTTTTATTCATGGACAAAATAACAATAATATGACACAAAACTTTATAAATTACAATGATCTCATATAGGATCTAGTTTGACCATCCTAATCCTGATAGGCAGTTAGAGATTACATTATTATCTCCACTTTGCAAATTAGGAAATTGAGGCTCAGAGAGAAAAAAATGACTTCTCCAAGATCACCAGTCATAACCCAAATCCCAGGTTCCTGAGTGAAAACCAGCACCCGTTCTGCATGGTCCTTTGGCTGATCAAATTTCTGTGGACCTTTAGTTACTCAAATGTGCTTGTTATTTGGTAAAAGTCAAAGTCAGAGTCCAGTTGTCATTTAATTCCCTGAGGCATTCAAGGGGGAGTGAGGGGCATCTCGGTGACTCAGTTGGTTAAGTGGCTGACTCAATTTGAGCTCAGGTCAGATCTCACGGTTCATGAGCTCAAGCCCCACACTGGGCTCTAAGTTGACAACATGGAGCCTGATTGGGATTCTTTCTCTCTCCCTCTCTCTATCCCGCCCCGCTCAAACTCATGTTCTCTCTCTCAAAATAAACAAACGAACTTAAAAAAAATTTTTTTTAATAAAAGGGGGAATGACTTCCAAAGAAAAAAAGAAATCTTCAGAAAGGAAAATAGAACCACCCCCTTGTGGTCTATGGAAACCATTTCATTTAGTTTGCTTTACCCTCAGAAGCAGAGGTGATGGGAGAGTAAAAGGAGTGGAGCCAAGAAAAGTGTGGTGCTCAGGGAAGGTCAAGGGAGCCTCTGCAGCCCTCCTCATACTTTCTCTATATCTGGGTGCGGTTCTCCCACCTAGCACATCTACAAGCTTCCAAACCCTGATGTTCTCATCTGCATAGGGAGTCCTGAAGATGTGAATATGAATACTTCTCTCATTATACAAGGTGAGACTCACCATCGCCTCTAGTGTGACGCTTCCCTGGGCCAAAGAAACGCCTAATTGCTCACAGATTACCTGACTCACAGGACACCCTAACCCTCTAGCCAGAGGTGCTAAAGACTGAATCATCCAACTTGCCTTTGCAGAAACTGGTTACTAATATGTCATTTCATTTCTGTCTCTTTCTAACCTCAAGCTTTGCCTACCTCACATCCATGGCATGTCCTTGCTCCCCATACCTCTACACCCATGCACAAGAGGATGCATAGGCAAATGCAGAGGGAAGTTTCTTCTCAGTCTTTGCAAGGGTTTGTAGGTTACATATACCAGTGCCCACACTCACATACAAGCACATCCCACGATTAACACATTGGGACTTGGAAATGGAGTTGGTGGAAGATCTAGCTTTGACCCTAAACTATGGAGGAATGAAATGACTTATAATTAAGTTACTTATATCTCTGAAATTCTATTGTCTGTCCCATTCAGAGACATCTCCCACTTGGAGACCAAGACAGCTACAGTAGAAACTTTCATTTCCAAAATTGTGACATTGGAAATCGGAACTCCTTACAAACCTAGGGAGCTGGGGTCCTTGAAGGACACATAATATTCTCCTAGGGAATTGGAGCAAGATCCAGAAGGGTGGTAACCCTGCATAGCTATTCAAGAACAGCAGATGTAGATAAAGCACATCAGAGTTTCTGTACATTGAACAGGCAGCAGCTAATTATATTGAGAATTTTTTTTTCTTTCATCCTAAGTTCCTGGTCACCATTAAAAATTTCCTCTGACCTCTATCATCTATTGTCCCTTTACAAGTTTATCATGTTTCCAAATCCGTGATTCTCTTCTTATCTGCTATTTACTTTCTTTCCAAAGCTGCAGCCCTAGGGTCTGTGAGTTAAATAATTTGGGAAGTTTTGAGTTAAACAGGTTTTACAAGAAGACTTCTCAGAGTTTATGGAATGTTAATGGGTGTGGTGAATCTTCAGGAAGATTTGTCTTGTGTGTACTATTTCCCAGACTTTTTCCAAAGAGGTCTCATAGGACATCTGTTTAGTTTAGAAGATGCTAATGAAGTCCCAGAGACAGCTAGTATTTCCTCTGTTGTGGGCTGAATTGTGTCCCCTCAAGAAAGATATGTTGAAATCCTAATACCTAGTACCTCAGAATGTGACTGTATTTGGAAATACAGTTTTTACAGAGGTAATCAAATTAATCAAGAGGTTATTAGGGTGGACCCTAATGCAATTCAACTAGTGTCCTTCTAAGAATGGGAAATTTGGACACAGATATAGATACGCACAGAGACAAGTCTACATGAAGAGACATAGGGAAAGGATGTCCTTTTACAAGTGGAGGGAATGCCTGAGACTTCCAGAAGCTAGGGGAGAGTCCTGAAACAAATCCTTCCCTAGCAACTTCAGTGGGAGCATGGCTTTGCTGACACATTGATGTTGGACTTCTGGCCTCCAGAACCGGGGGAAAATAAATTTCTGTTGCTCTGAGCTACCCAGTTTGTGGTACTTTGTTATGGCATCCCTAGGAAACTAATATATTCCCTAGTATCCATTCTTCTAGCTGGTTGGCCGGTAAACCAATTTCATTTTTTCCTCTCTCTACTTATTAAAATGTTTTTTAATTTCTATAATAAGCTTAAAAATAACAAAAATACCCACACTTCTCCTGTTGTAATGGAAGTGTCCATTTTTAGTGAGACAAATGGCCAGCTAGACTAGACGTCAGCAAACTCTTTCAGTAAAGATTTAGATAGTAAATATTTCAGGTCTTGTGGGAACATAAGTTAACTTTCACAATTATCCATTCTGCCACTGCAGCAGGAAGGAAACCATAGACACTATGTAAACAAATGAGTATGGGTGTCTTTCCACAAAACATTATTTACGAAAACAGGCAGCAGACCAGATTTGCTGACCCACTGATCATTGAGTACCTGCTACCTGCTGGGCATTATTCTAGGAGCCATGAATACCATGGTGAGCCACATGGTCAAGGACTCTGCCTACTAGAGCTTGTAAAATATTGTTTACAGCTGGGTCGTCAGCACCTTGTACAGGACAGGGCATGTAGTGGTCAGTTCAGATATACTGAACTCGTGACTGATTGTAAATCCCTTGGATGAAGAGATGAGCCAAACCTTCAGGGTGCTGGGCCAGGGGGAAACTCTGGGTTCCCTGGGATGCTAACTAGAGCACAACAAAAGAACCTCTATTGGCAGTCTGAGTCCTTACCAAGGCAAAAGCAAACAAACCAACACTTGTACTATATGCACCAAAAAAAACACGTACAAGAATGATCATAAGAACATATTTCCAAAGATACAAAAGCTGGAAACACCCCAAATATCCATTAATAGAATCAGAGTAAATAAACTGTATTATTTTCAAATAATGGAACACTATACAGCAAAGGACAAGAACAAACTCCTGCTACATAAGACAACACAGATGAATACCAAAATTATTACAAATTGAAACCACCTACCCTCCAACCCCCACTTGGATACTGAGGACTAAAACCATAAACTGCTCCACAGCTTACTGTCTATATTACCATGATTTTATTATTCCATAGTCTTCATTAACATAGCTTTACTATTCCAGGATACTCTTGCCCAGGCAAATAACTTTATTTTTCATTATAGAACTTCCCAAAAGACCCCATCATCTTTTCAATAGAAAACATCAAGAGTTCATATCTCAGGAGTCTTTGAACCTTTCACCTCGAAATCCTTGCCATGCTTTTCCCATAGTCCTAAATGATAGAATTCCTACAAATCCTATTCAAGTCTTCGCACTGAAAGACTCACCTGAACCAGAATCAAAATCTCAAATTCAGCCTTTTCCTTCTCCCTCCAATGAAAGTTCTTTCAAGGTGGTATTCTCCCTGGTGGCCGTAAGCAATACATTCAGCGTTGTCTCATGAACAGATCGTTCTGCTGATATTTCAGGAGTCAACATTCAACAACATAACGTTCAGTGAGAAAAACCAGACACAAGGAAAGCATGCTTTATTATTCAATTTCTATAAAGTTCAAGCACAGACAGAACTAATCTATGGTGATAGAAATCAGAACTGTAGTTACTCTGAGTGTGTGTGGTGATGGTAGGTACATACTGTCTCGGAGAGGACACGAGAGAGTTGTCTGAGGGCTGGGAGTCCTACATCTTGATCTAGATGGTGGTTACATGTGTATAAACATATGTAAAAATTCACTGAGGCAGGGGCACCTGGGTGGCTCAGTCTGCTAAGCATCTGGCTTCGGCTCAAGTCATGATCTTGGGGTTCATGAGATCGAGCCCCACGTTGGGCTCTGTGCTGACAGCTCAGAGCCTGGAGCCTACTTTGGATTCTGTGTCTCCCTCTCTCTCTGTCACTCCCCCCCTTCATGCTCTGTCTCTCTCAAAAATAAACTGAAATTTAAAAAAATTCACTGAGCTACACATTTTTGTGTGCATTTTTCTACATGTAAAAAATTTACATTTGAATAAAAGTTTAAAAAGTTAAAAACTTAACCTAGGTGTCAGAGATTATTGACAGAACTGAGTGTAGTTTTAGAACATCTACTTTAGCCAAGGGATTAAACAATAGGGAGTTAAGTATTCTGTGAGATCCCAACCTGGCCCACCTTTTTAAAAAGTATCTAAATTGACAAAGATGAACAAACACAAAAATTATTTTGTGTGAAAAGGGGAGGAAGGGCCATTTTTACTAGCCTGGGGTGGGTGACAATTTCTCTATATAATGTTCTGTGAATCATCTCCACAAACCAGGCTGGACCATGTCCTATAACCCCATTGTTGACCATCCCTCTCATCTCAGAAGAGGAAAATGAGGAAAATTCAAGCTGTGCTACAAAAAGCCCTGATAAAAGGCCAATTCTCAAAGTAAAAGCATTTCATTGCTTTCATTTTTAAGAATGGAAAAACAGATATGTAGCTGATATTTACAAAAATCTTATTTGGTAGCTAGACTAAGTAGATACCACGTACTTACATTTCCCAAACACAGAGTGGGAATTATGGCCTCCCCACAATATTTTTAGCCTGTGGTTACTGCCTGTCTCACCTGGCCCAGCCCTTCAGCTAATTTCTTGCACAATTATTCTCCAGAGTTCACTGAAGAATGACTCCTCTGTCCACCGAAAGGAACAATGGTTTTCTCATACACTTGGGGATTTTCCTTCAAAGACTGTGGACGACTCCCTGAATGATTTCAGGAATGAATATTTGTTTTCTCATTTTTGCTTTTCTTTCCAAATGTAATATGTGTTTATTGTAAAAACTTTAGTAGGTATAGATAGGCAAAATGAATCAAGACAAAAATCACCCAGAATCTAACCAAAATTACTTTTTAGTGCATATATATAATAAATATAAATGAAATTTTATTGTGCTGACATTTTACCAAACCAGTTCCTTGTTGGACATTTAGGCTCTTGTTATTTTTCTTGGTATAAATACTACTCCCAAAATTATCCCTGGAACTGAACATCTTTTTGTTTATTTGTTTAGGTTTTATTTCATAATCATAAATTTAACTTTGCAATCAAGCTACACTTGGAGGGGAATAAGGAGAATATGGAACCCATAGAACTGCAGTGAAAGCACAAAGATTATAGGATATTTCTAGTCGATGGGGGTGAAGGGATGCCCTCCTGAGCTACAGAAGGAATGGGCTGGTGGTTAAGATAAAACACAAGCCAAATTATTAGATTTGTCCACAATCAGCACTGGTGGTCTTCTTGCTGTGTTGCCATTGCTGGACCCAAAGCAGTCTATACTTCCAAATATTCATGCTCTCTTTCACTTTGCCAAAAACCACATGCCGACCACCCAACCACTCAGGTGTGGCAGTGCAGATGAAAAATTGAGAACTGTTTGTGTTGGGTCCAGCATTTGTCATGGACAAGATACCAAGACCTGTGTGATCCAGAATGAAACTCTCATCATCACATTTCTCCCCACAGATGGACTTGCCATTATGGATTATGAAGTCAAGTCACCTGGCACATAAATCCTGGAATAATCCTGTGACAGCAGGAAAATTTATAACCAAATCCTTTCTCCCCAGTGCTCAGAGCATGAAAGTTTTCTACTATCTTGGGAACTTTGTCTGCAAACAGCTCGATGGAGATTTGACCCAAGAGCTTGCCATCCATAGCAATGTTGAAGAACTCGGTGGAGTTGACTGTGGCTGGGAGGCTCAGGGGGCTCCGGGTGGTGGCATCTGCAAGGCTAAAATCAAATATCCTTAATGATTTTCCTAAAATAAATTACTAGAAGTTATAGATATATAGATAGATGATAGATAGATAGGGAGGTAGACGGTAGGTAGACAGATGATAGGTAGGTAGATAGAATAGACAGACACATACACACATACACTGGGTTAAAAAGAATATGCAGACCTTACAGATTGTTGCTTTTCTGAAAAGTTGCACCAAATCCCATACCTGTTCCCATGGTGGGTAAGCATCAGAGGAAACATAGTCAAAAGGGTCTCACATGCGTACAAGAAACAAATTGTGGTGAAGGTAATGCTCCATCAATTTCCTCAGACTTTACTTCAAGAGATTCCCTATATCTAGCAAGTTATTTATAAATTTGGCAACTATGGTAAATTTATACTCAGAGGGAACTATCTAACCTTTGGGCCATGTGTGCTATTCAGGTGACTCAGATTCTACAGTAATTGTATTGCTTTTATGTTGCCGGGTGATATAATAAGCTGTTTTGGTACAAACTCTGAGGGAATTTCCAGTCAAATTGAAGGGTTTGGAATATTATAGACCCACCATGTGAGCTATAAATATAAATAGACTAGGGTAGAAGGTGATTTATTTTGCTATTTCCTCTGGAAAATGGCAATGTCTACTATTAAAGAATTTACAAACTAGGGAAAACTTTGAGTCACTCAAACTTCAGCTCTGGGGTGGGATGACTGAGGGTCACAGGGACCTGTCAAAGCCCCCCTTGGGTGAGTGGAGAGGCTGAGTCAGTGTTGGAGGAGACAAGACCCCAGCACCTGGGCAGGGGTAGCAGAGGAGGAAGAGGGGGCCAAGGACAGAAACCAGCAAAGCATGGGTTTTCATGTTAGATTGACCTGAAGTCATATCATAATATGCCTTAGGCATATTACTTAACTTCTCTGAGCTTTGACTCTGCACAGTGGAGACAAGCAACACTTCCTAGGAATGCTGAGAGATTTCCATGAAATAATATGTGTAGAAACTAAGTATAGTAACTGACCCATCGAAGGAACTCAATAAATGGTTGCTATTGTTACTATCATGATTAATCATTATTATTGTTGTTGCCTTGAGGATAGACTTAAGAAAAAGAGGTGCTTATACCTGATCATTATGCCTCTTGTTTGGATTTTCTCTTTCAGGGGCTCTTAATCTGGTGCCCAAGAATTCCCAAGAGGCCCAGGGATAGATACCTGGGAGAAGGGGTGTTAAACTCCAGAGAGAAAAAAAAATGCCAATGTTTTTACTAACCTGTAAGGAAAATATAGTATTTCCTTTGTTATGACTACATGAAACAATTCACAGTAGTATCAGCAATGCTGATCATGCTTTGATTAACAATACAAAACATATATGATTATAAACAATATATAAATTATATGTTACTTCTGTATCAAAAGTACAGCTGTTCTTAGACCCACCCCCTAGACCACTGCCTGCCTTCCTGTCTACAGAGGCTGGTGTGATGGAGCTGGCTGTCAGGTAAACTGTATTATAATTTTCAAAAACATTGTGATAAAAATATCACAATATTTTATCAAAAACATTTTGATAAAAATATCACAATATTTTATCAAAAACATTTTGATGAAATATCACAATTCGATTAAAGATCATGCTTTATAAGAGACTCTTAAAAACTGAGAACAAACTGAGGGTTGATGGGGGGTGGGAGGGAGGAGAGGGTGGGTGATGGGTATTGAGGAGGGCACCTTTTGGGATGAGCACTGGGTGTTGTATGGAAACTAATTTGTCAATAAATTTCATATAAAAAAAAAAATCATGCTTTATTTTATGCACTTTTAAATGGCATTCTTCAAAGAAGTCCGTAGTCTTCATAGGACTGCCAGAGGGAGACAGAAGCACCGAAAAGATTAGAACCGTTCCGTCGGGAAGCCACTGTGGGGCACCCAGCACACAGGAGGGACTCTGCTGTCCAACAGCCTGAGAAGCTCCTTTATTAACTCATCTATTACCCAGGCCAATAAACACGAAAAGCAGAAAACTTCTGAAGATAATTCCCAATAGATCAGGGAATCCTGTCTCTTGAAAGGGCCTAACTCTGTGTAACAGATATAAAATATCAAGGGAGAAAATATCTGTTACCCTCCCCAGGAACCTGATGCCTCAGGCATCCAGTAGAAAGGACCTAAGTGGTGTAATGACCCCAAGGTAATGGCACAGCAACAGCAATGCACGGAGAACAGAGAAACGTAGAAGAAGAAGGAGAGGATGAGGGAGAGAAAGTGGGATAAAAAACTCAGAAGACACAAAGCCCTAAGCAATAAGGGCTGCACACCCCTCAGGCTGTAAACAAAACAAAACAAAACAAAACAAAACAAAAAAAAACCCCAAATAGGGAGAGAAGTTTTAAGCTTATTTATTTATTTTGAGAGAGAAAGAGCAAGAGCACACATGCACAGCATGCACATGAGTAAAGGAGGGGCGGGAGTGGGGGGTAGAGAGAATCTCAAGCAAATGCACCATCAGCACAGAGCCCGATGCAGGGCTCGAACTCAAAAACCGTGAGATCATAACCTGAGCCAAAATCAAGAGTCGGACGTTTAACTGACCGAGCCACCCAGGCACCCCAAAAGGGGGAACCTTAAACAAAGGACAGTGAAACTAAACAAGAAAAAAAACTTGTAGTGGATACTTTATTTTGTTGTATTTAAACCACCAAAGTTGGGGGGTGTTTCCCCATGTTCCTTCTGCCCTTCCTCCCCCTGCCCCATTTTCCCATAATGCTGATGAAACTGCTTTAGTCCGTTTCCCATCTTTTCCTCATCCAACTATCCAGGCCTTTTTCTTTGTCAATACATGATCCTTGGTGCTTGTCTCTGAAGGACAAAAAGTGTTCTACCTGTTAGAGAAACTTAGGACCTGCCAGTACTCTCGGGAGCATTGCATGTTTTGATGCCTTCCTTTAGCTCAGGGCACTCTCAACCAGCCCTCCCTCTCTGGGCAAGAGTCTGTCTCTTATGAAACATGAAACACTTCAAAAAGGCCTCTTGCCAGAGGTTTGCAGGCATATGAATGGGAAACACCATATAAACAGTGAAAAAAGACACATCTTTTCAAGTTTTTGGATTTTCTCCTTCACGATCTTAAAAAAAGCAATTAGAAATCTTTCCTTTAATAAACCCAGGCATAGATAATAGTAATTGGAGTGTGATACTTATCCTTATAATGTTTCTAAAAAACATCACTCAGGCCAGAGTTTGTCTCAGCTATGCTGAGGACCGACCGTCATTCAGTCTGTAAATTACCTTGTGGATTTTCTCATTCCTAAAAAAACAGTTTGCTACGCTCAAACACTGACATCACATGAAGATGCCAGCTTTTATACACATTTATAAAAGTAGAATATATGGAGTATGATACACTAGTACAAAGTTTTACAAATTAATACAAGTAAAATATATAAATTACAATGAAATAAAGGAAGATCGTGGTTCTGTCGTGGGGTGGTTCTTTTAGCAGTCGTATCGCTGTAAAGAAAATGAAATATGCATTACGTTACAATCAGGCTAAACAAACAACGATGCCATGTTAGTCCTAAAAATTCCTGTTTTAAGCAAACATAAAGCGGGCTGATCTCCACTACCCAGAGCTTTTGGCCAACAACACTGAGAGCTTGGACAATGTTCCTGAAATGTTTCCTAAACAAACCAGATCCATTGTCCTCTCTTAGGAAAAGCTGCAGGAAAGGGCCATGGAAACCACAGCTTACTGGTGTTTGCCTGGCTTTGAATGCGTTTGGGGTAGGCTTTTAATCTTAGGGATTTAAGAGATAATGCCATGGGAGTTTCACACAGGAGTGGGCTCAATGTGGGTAACCTTCCCAATTAAGTGCTACCAAGTTACAGACTTGACTCATCTACACTAAAAACCTTGCCCTCTGAAAGTGTCTTTTGTCTTAGAAACAAAAATAGCAGATCTGCACTGTGGTGTCTGTGAAAAAGCCATCTCTTCGGTGACTCAGACGGGAAATCCCGTGGGACTACTTGCTCCCCACCCCCGCTCGGAGAAGAGGGTCACTCTGGCAAATCACTACAGCAATTTTGGTCATTGACATATTATGCCTGTCCCCAAAATGCACAAGTGCTGATGTCCAAAGGGGCCTCACCTAATTTAAACTCTGCCTTGTATGAAATCCAAGGCTAAAGATAGGTCACATTAGAGTAAGTCTGAGAGGACTCTCCTCTGCCTCTCCCCAACCATACTGCCTGGAAACAACTTCATATTGAAGGTTTCCCACTGCGCTGTTTTCTTGGAAATTTGGCAGGCTCCCAAGGAAATTATTAATCTTGCTGTACTTGCCTGATAAGGAAAACTAGATTTTTCTTTTAACGTCCCCTCAAAAATTAGAAAGTTTCCTTTTATTCATAGCAAGATTTTTCATGGTAGCCACATGCTTTCAGTTTTAATTAGATTTTGTCTTATTTTAAAAGACAGTTAAGAGACCTTGAACCAAAGGAGTAAATGATTAGGAAAATATAAATTAAATAAGTTTCTGTTTACCTAATCCTGTTTTACAGAATAAGACATAAAACTAACCTCCCAAAATTGGACCAAAGCTGGACTTCCATCAATTCATTACTATGTGTTTTGTTTTGTTTTTTTAGGAGGATATAGAAACAAGAACTTTCCCCGCTACTAACAAATGCATACTTCTCTCTGAAATCATATCCCCAGGAAACAAGTGCTTCCTGGTTTTCTTTCACCATGAAAGGTTTTTTTCATGAGCTGCTATTCAAAGGTTATTAGTGATTCTCTGTGCTTAGCTGTTTGAGTATTTTTGTGACTCCTTATTAGAAGGCACTGTAGAAAATCCAACAGAACAGCAAGTGTTGCGGACAGGTTGAGAGCAGGAGCTCGCATAAAATGACCTAGGGTTTGAAGCCTGTTACTTCCTGCCTAGGTGATCTTAGACATACTGCTTAATGTCTGACTCATAGTCTCTTCTGAAATGTGAGTTTAGCTCCGTGCCTGGTGCAATGAACATTGACCACTATTTGCATATACTAGTTGGGAACATGAAAGCAAGCAAAATTGTGTCTCTTTGGCCAGAGCAGGGGTAGTGAAAGGGGCAGTGAGTTTGCTCTTGAAAGGAAACTTTGGGTACGGGCAGCATTTTCCTATATACACAGAGCCAACTATAAAAAAAAAAAAAAGATAACCCAGCAACTATGATATTCAGGAAGCTTATTACTGAAAGCAAAATTGAATGCTGTAAATGCTTTGCCACAAAGATGATACAGGAACAAACGTTGGTAGTTGGAGCAGAATCTGATTTTGCCTTTTTTTTTCTTTATGATGAAAATAACAGTGTGTTACAGTAATTGAATACCCCAGGGCCAGGCTGTGACATCTGCACAGCTCTTACCTGTTGGCGAGAGCAGCAATAGCCACATATGCCTCCCATCACACCATTTATTACTTGAATGAGACATAAGATGAATTCAATTCCACCCAGGGCCAAGAGGATGGAAAACAGAGAGACGTTCCATTCTACAATATGCTTGGGTTCCGTGCACTGGGACCATGTGGAGGTATCCAGAAGGTACCTGTGGATGAAAAGAAGAAACTTCTGATATATGACCACATCTAAGGGGATGTCTCATAAGCTACTTTCTGTGTGGTGCTTTTTTGTTCAGAAAAAAAGAAACTAATTCAATGACCTGTGTCAAATTTTTCTAGTCTGTCATTTCACAAAGTGACAAATTCAGATCTTGCTGCAATGATAAACATAAAATTCAACAAAGATTATTGAGCACTCATTGTGAGTTAGACCTCAGGCCAGGGCTGGGGATATAATGGTGAACATGGCATGGGTTCTGCCTTGGAAGAGCATAGCATCTAAGGGAGGAGACAATATGCAATCTCAATGTAACCAATACACTGATCAGGAAGACCAAGTGTGAGGAAGGGCATCTCCCCTAGGCCAGGAGAGTACCTGCTTATGTTAACTATTCCACAAGTCTGAGCTCCATGAAGTCCGGAACCAGACCTTTCATCATTGTATATATAGACCCTAGATCAGTATCTAGTACATAGTAGGTACTGAACACATTTTAAAAGTAACTGAACGATAAATAATCTGAAGTCACTCTGTGAAATGTTAGCAAACCACACTGAAGTCACATTTGACTATACACACACACACACACACACACACACACACACAGAAGTCATATACACGTATATATACAACTTAGGAGACTTTCTAAGTACCTGGATATTCTTACAGTCTGAAAAATTCTATCTCTGATTGCTCTTGTAGACTTTCAGCCTTTGCTACATCATAAAGCATTTGGATTCTTAATGAAATAGGATTCAATCGTGGGAAAATCTACAACTGACTTAATCCCACAAAGAGGTCTGGTATAAATCTTTTCTTATCACTTCTTCCTACCACAGCAGAACAAAGGGGCTTAGAATTAGAGACCTAACTTTGAATGGTTCATTGAGCCAATCAGAAACTCAATGTGTTGGTTAAAAAAAAAAGAATTCTGTCCTTATGACCCCATCTTTCTGCATATCAGGAGGTGGGGGGAAGTTGTAATTTTAGGACACAATGTAAAAAATTCCTTTGTCCCCATCTGGCTATTGAGCAATTAATCACTGGCTTGTGACCATTAGCTACTCCTCATATTGAAATCCCTGGACAGGTTGAAGTGAGGAATGATATAGAAGCAGAAGGCTTCTTACAGAAGCTGGGGTGGCTGGTGGGAGGGGCATACAATCAAACAGCTGTAAAATGCTGAGTGATATTCTCACTTCTCCTTGCATTCCAGCTTCATCCATCATGATCTTTTTTGGAGGTGGGTTTGTGCAGTAGCTTGAATGTCTGTGCATATATAGCCAATTTCCACTCACACTTTCAGTATGTTCTGAACAAAGTTGAATCACGATCCATAACTATATTGGCCACCCAAATTTCAAACCCCCGTAAAGCTAACATTTGTTCAGAGGCTACTATTGGGTTGTATTCATTGTCAGTTAGCAGATAATATTAACAGCCAACAGAGGCCAGCCTCAGAGTGTGTCAGCTTGTGTGATAAATACTTTACATTTATTATCTCATTTATCCTATGACAACTGCCATTGGTTTTATTTTACAAAGTAACTGAGAAACACAGAGCTCAGTTCACTGTTTCCTGGTTGCTGAGGGAGAAATGCAGAGCTGAGATAAAATCCAGGTCCACATAATTCCATGTTCACGATTTTACAAACTCACTGTATGCTATACAATTCATGGGGGACAGTCTCGATAGGGTAAGGGCAATTGAAATTCATTATTCATATTATTTCCACTCATGAATCTCATAACGAAGCCTTTCAAAATTCAACGAAGGATGTCATTCATTTGCTGTCATGTGCATCAGTTTCTATGAGCTATTTCTGTTCTTTTCTCAGTAATAGATAAGAAATAAGTACCGACATAAAACAACGGAGCTTAAATTATCCTGACGCTAAGATCATGTATAAGACTGTCTTATGTAGCCTGATCACTTTACTTTTCTTTTAATTTTTATTATTTAAAAAAAATTTTTTAATGTTTATTTATTTTTGAAAGAGAGAGAGAGAGAGAGAGAGAGAGAGAGAGAAACAGAGTCCAAGCAGGGGAGGGGCAGAGAGAGAGGGAGACAAAGAATCTGAAGCAGGCTCCAGGCCCCCAGCTGTCAGCACAGAGCCTGAGGCGGGACTCGAACTCACCAACAGTGAGATCATGACCTGAGTTGTAGGTGGACAATTAATGCACTGAGCCACCCAGGTGCCCAGCCTGATCACTTTAAATAAAGGGTTTGTTGTACATAGCGATTATGTTATATTGTGAGTGTGTGTATGAGGATAGTATGATCAATCGGGGAGTTGGCTAAATTCAGATGCTTTCCATCCATAGTATGTAAGGATTCCACAATATTTTCTTATAAAATAGTAAAACCAGCCAATTGTTTTGGTATAGTGCACACACTACATAAGCTCGAACTCTACAGCCCGGCTGCCTGGCTGTCATGTCCTAGGAATGTGCCTTTGGATAAATTACTTCAGCTCTCTGTGCCTCTTTTTCCTCATCTGTAAAACAGGAGCAAGAGTGGAAGTCAACTCCTAGAGTATCATGAGGGCTGAATCAGTGAATCCATTTAAAAGCACTTAGAGCTTCTCCAGGTCAGAGACTGGGCATCCACCCTCTGACACCACTGCCTGGAGCCTGAGTCACCGCCTGGCTGAGTGCACGGATACGTGGATAATTGATGCCTTTCCAACTCGATGGGATTGCCCCTATACCACGCGGTGGACAAGAATGTGTGGTCGGACAGGGAACAATGACTTACTGTCCATCGGTGTTGGCAAAGGTGTAGTTCCACTGGCCAAAAGAATCACGACATACTGGCCCTTCGGCCAAGCCCAGGGCTGCCACGATGACGCAGTAGCCAGACCCTGCAATCCCAATGAGGGCCGCCAGGACGGAAGAAAGCATCTAGGGAAAGGAGAGACGGCAGAAGTGAGCCTGAGCGTCGCACCTGCCTCCCAGGGACCCTTTATACCACCCGAGCCGGAGCACCTACCGCGCATCTCTTGCCACAGTTTTCGTGGCCACAGCAGCCACAACAGTCGTCCTGCTCCAACCCAATGAATACGAATGCCGGCAGGAACATCTGGTTAGAAAACAATCAAGTTAAAATCACCATCTTTCCCCACATTAAAGCCTGTCATAAGGGTCAGGCTAAGCATCTTTTGGTAAAATACCTTGCTTTCTGACAATGTGGAATGGCTTTGGGTTAGGTCAGCCCAGTATCACAAAGCATGTAAAACTATGAGGGGGAAAAAAACAACACCTCTAAATGAAATATCTGCTTGTTTTCATGTAATGTGTCAAAGCATTCTTTAGGGTGAGGGTGTCGTATGGGAGGGATAGAATAATAACCCATAAATATGTTTCTTCCACAAGAGTTCCCTCACGTAGTCCCAGAGGCAAACTCTGTTTCTGTTAAACCCTGCCTTTAATTCGTTTTTCCCCCCTTGTACACATAGATGATACAAGTCTTTGATATAATAATTGAAACGTTTTTGTAAGTGGGAGAGATGAAAGTACCATATAATATATAAAAAACGTTTCTTTGATGATGCGATTGTATGGTTGTTGCTTCACAATAAAGCTCCTTAAATAAAGTAAGTATGAAATACTCTGAGTTTGATCAAAAGAAGCCTAAACAAGGGTGACATTATATTAAGGACAAACCGTTGTTAACATGGTAACAATACTTAAATTCAAAGCCGATTTGCCATACCATAATTAGTGCATTAAATTTAAACGTTTTCAGGTCTTTTCTTGACTAAGAAAAATATTCTGTGTGGTATGAGCAATTCCACAAAATGTCTTTTTAAACTTCTCAATCCCAGCATTTAAAGTGGCAAGCTCAAGTTTGTCCACATTCTTTCCGTGCTGTGGTTGAAGCTAATACTTTCAGCTCCCAGGTTGGCAGGCAAATTCCTCTCACTTCAATTAAAAACAAACCTTGGAAAAAACAACACATTCCGCTGTTAGCTTCAGATCCTGATCTGCTGCTAACGGGAGGATTTTTCCTAGACACCACACCCAGGATTACATAAAGGAGAAAATGTATCCTTCTTTTTAAGTAGCAATACACTCATAATTGATAATTTTTCCTGTCACAGATGTCTGAGAATAAACAGCAGATAATTTGGATCCGAAACTGTTGATTTAGACAGAGAACCAGTGACGCCCTCCCAGCTCCCTAGGGCAAATGTTAAATGCCTACCCACTTCAGTTCTAGAAACTCTAGACACTCTCAGATCTGATTGAAAAGCTAATATCTGTTTTCTAGCTGTAAAGTGAGAGAGCTTAGCAAAAAGGAAGTTCGCTGTTGGTTGAAAGAGGACTTTGTAAAACGTCTGATAAAATTAATACACTAGACGTAGCTCAACTTTTGTGCAATCTGCTTTCAAAAGAAGATGAACAAAAATAACTGGCTTTGGAAATAGGCATTGTCGAAAACTTTCCATGCAAACACCTCTTTAACGGAAGAGACTTTTTTAAGCTTGTAATAATTCTGAACAACTTACCAGCAAGCCCCCTCCTACGATGCCAGAAAAGAACCACACGAAGCGGCTGAGATGGTTTTCGGAGGCATATTTTGTTTCCCCATTTGGAAAGTAAAGCAAAATATTAGCTACAATGCAGAGGATGGCCAGCCACACCAGAGAATGTCCGATGCACCGTGCACATTTTCCATAACACATGGTGGTGGCAGAGGCTGCGAGGATTTCCCTCTTCACTCTGCAGCTCAGTGATGGCCAAGTCAGAAGAGAGTATGCCTGTCTGTGGAGAAAGCAAAAGCAGTTCTCAGCCCATTCCTGCAACCTCTTAAATACTCAGTTCTTAGTCACCGGGTTGGGGGAGGGGAAGGCGGTGAGGTACTTGGCTTTCATTGGTCCTGATTGCGGGCTCTGGTTGGGGTGGGGGGAGGTAGGGGGAATGTCCCGCCCTTGCAATGAAATCCTTGAGACAAGCGAAACCAGGGTAGGGATGTGGGAGACAGCCTCAGTCTTAGGCAAGAAAGAAAATGATTAATCTTCACCGAGAAATTCACAGTGCTACTCCTTCACAGGATGAAGAATTGACAGGAACGCGTAATACAACTTTCCAGTAACTGTCAAGTGTCCGTAGTGTGACCGTGCCGGTTGAGGCTTTGAAAGGCAGCGAGCTGTGATCCTGCTCCATGCAGCTGTCTGGACAGCTTCCAGTGTGAGGGCTGTGTGTTCACTTCCCCTGCTGCACTGACTTAATTCCAGACCTGGGGCAAGTCTCCTGAGCTCTGAGGTTGCCTCCTTGTCTGTTAAAGGTAAGGTGTCTAAAAGCCATCACCCACAGATTTGAGGTGGCTGTTGGGAAAATTACCAAGCAGGCTTCTTTCCTCTGCCTACTGCCTGCTCTGCAGGACCGATCCGACTGTCCAGCTTTCCTGGATATCTGCCTCCAAAACAAATCTGGTGCCAAAACAAAGGTGGCGTTAGTCAACACAAAGGGCTCAGGCACCTGTCTATTCCTGAGTATTACTCTCAGGCAAAGCAGCGCCAGGAAAGGCCAAGGGAGGCCTAAAGCATGGGAGAAGGATAGAAAGAAAAAGACAGGAAGGAAGAAGAAGAAAGAGACAGAAGAGAAAGGGACTCGGCGAGCAGAGCAGGGAAACAGGACGGAGAGAATGCAGAATGAGCGGGAGAGCCAGGGTTGTTGATCAGGGCCCGGGTCTACCTGTGGTCTACCCAGCCAGCCCCTGAACCAGCTGTTGCAGGCTTACATGTGAAGGCAGGGAAAGGGTGTTACTTCCATCTTACAGAAGGAGGGGTCGGACTGTAAGTTTAGCCCTTGAAGAGCAGCTTGTGCAAGCCAGGTAGGCTGGGGAAAGACGGGGTGGCCAGGTGGGGCCAGGACTGGAGGGGACGTGTGCCCAGGACAGAATAGTGAGTGCAGAAAAGAGGCAGAAGTCCAAGATGGGGTACTGTTAGTTCAGAAGAGGAAGGTGAGCAAGGCTGTCGAATCCAGCAGCTCAGGCTGAGACCGGAGTCTGAAGGATTTAGGCCAACACTGGAGGGCAGGATGCATACCAAATGTGAGGAGGCGAGCTGGGGTTAGTCACATAGAATCTGGACTGGGAGGAACATACTCACAAAGGTGGGGTCATGATCCAGACTGGCCTGAGGAAGTAGAGGGATGGAAAACTGACTGTAGGTGGAGGAGAAGCCTGGAACTGCCCAGCTGCTCGGGCATAGGGGGGCAGATCTTCACAAGAACGTTGCTCTGTTTCCACCATGCATCCAACAACGGGGCACATGCACCCTCTGTCCCTGGCTTTAGGTCCTGATGGAGAGGAGATTCCACAGATAGCAAGGCCTGGGGTGGCATACAGGTGAATGCCTGGGCCCTTTGTTAAGGCATCATCATTGCAAACCTCCTCTCTGCTGATCCACCCCACCTGGGGCCAAAATGAGGGTGAGCAATCGTTTGACGACTTTGCTCCTGAGTGCTTAATCACCTTTGCCCTTCTCCCCCACCCCTACGATCAACAGAGTGTGGAGAAGAGAGTGAGGGTCATGCAAAAAGTCTGGAGTGACAGTGTACCTCTGCTGTTTTCCAGTTTTGTGGATCAGGGAAGTCATCACATTCCTGGGACTCTGGTTCCTCCTCTCTAAAGTGTGGGACGGGATTGGATCAGTGGGTCTTAAGTTTTGAGACTCTTGTGATGGTGTGGATTCTCTCCCTGCCCAGAGAATGTGCATGTATGCAAGCACACACATTTTTCACTCACTTTCAGGGTTTCATGGACTCCCTGAAGCCCATTAGTGGATTCTCTTCCACATTTCTCCGGATGAATCCTGTCTGGAGACCATTTGCATCACAGATGCAGATACCTGGTCCACCCTCAACAGAATAAACAGGAATTTCTAGGGATGAGGCCCAGTCATCTGAAGTTTTTACAAGTACTCCAAATGAGTCTTATGTTAGCTCAGGTTGGGGATCACTGGTCCACAGGCCGGGTAAATACCATTTGTATTACATGTTCCCTGAGGCCACTGTCACCTCCACTGGCTCCACAGCTCTAGACAGACATACAGCATATGCACGAATGGTGGGGGGACAAAGTGCCACTCGATGTAGGCCACTTTCAGGCTTCACTTGTAATATGGAGTCTGTCTACCTTACCCACACTCCTGTCATTCTGCATGGTACCCTCTGCTTCTGCCCCTCATCTGGGAACCTAAATCAGGGTCTTTTCTGGTTTGGGCTCCTCGTTTAATAATCAGATATGCTTTTCTGGACAATTGTTTAACTACTTGGTTCTGGTCCTAGCCAGACTCTGTCCCACAGAGGACCCTGGCTTTTTTCTCCTGGCTGTGAACTCTCAGTTTCCTATACAGAGCTGCCATCTCCATGGGCACGTTCTGGGTTTCATCCCGCTCTCCAAATCCCCCCCACCCCGGGCCCTCCCCCCAACCCCCCTCCCTCCCGGGCCTCCCTGTCCTCCTTGCTCTAAGCATCGCCTTCTGGAGCTTCCTGCTAAAGGATTCTGCTTACACATCCCCTCAAAGAGGCCCTCTCCAAAGACCCCATCTAATGATATTATGCACCCTCCCCCAGTTACTTTTCATCACATCGTGCTGTTCTGTTATCATCCAAGAATTTATCATCCCTGAAGTTAACCTATGTATTCACTAGTTTCCTTTTCTATTGTCTGTGCAGAACCCTTTCTGCCTCACCCGCCGTTATTTCCCAGGGCTTGGAACAATGCCTGGTGTGTGGTAGGTACTCAGTAAATATTTACTGAAAAATTGAATAAATACGTGAATCAATGTCTTTAAAAAAATTTTTTTTAATGTTTATTTATTTTTGAGAGAGAGAGACAGAGACAGAATATGAGCAGGGTGGGGGCACACACACACATACAGACATACAGAGAGAGAAGAGAGAAGAGAGAGAGAGAGAGAAAGAGAGAGAGAGAGAGAGAGAGAGAGAGAGAGAGAGAGAGAATCTGAAGCAGGCTCCAGGCTCCGAGCTGTCAGCACAGAGCCCAACGTGGGGCTCGAACTCACAAACCACGAGATCATGACCTAAGCCAAAGTCAGAAGCTTAACTGACTGAGGTGGCATTAACCATTCCGTACCTCAGTTTCTATCATTCTTTGTTCACCAATATTTATTGAGCTCCTACTGTGTCTTCTAAGTTTTGGGTATACAGCAGGAAACAAAAGAAACAAAAATCCCTGCCCTAAGGAGAGTCTGTTCTATCAGAAAATGAGAGACACATACAAAATCATATCAAATAAATATAATACCTTGTTCATTAGGTGGTGATAAGTGCAGGAAAGGGGAATAGACGAGGGAGGGAGACGGCCTCCTGAGACAGGATAATAATAGAACCGACATCACAGAGTTGTGATGTATAAAGTGAGTCAATGTTTGCAAAGCATGAAGCACCTGGCATTTAGTAATAACTCAATAAATGTTACTTGTTATTGCTATTTTCATCAGCCCCCTGTCCCAGGCAAGATGTCTCTACTCCCTTTATGATATATCTACTTCTCTAGGATTCCATTACTCCGTTATGTACTGGATCCCTTTATTATCATTTGTGACTAATTTTCAGACACTGGAGCTCCCACAGTTATATTAAGAGTTCACTTTTGGGTGCTTGGGTGGCTCAGTTGGTTAGGCAACCAACTCTTGATTTCAGCTCAGGTCATTATCTCACAGTTTGTGAGTTCGAGCCCCACGTCGGGCCCTGCTCTTCCAGCGCAGAGACTGCTTGGGATTCTCTCTCCCTCTCTCTATGCCCCTCCCTGGCTCATGCTTTCTCTCTCAAAATAAATAAATAAACGTTAAAAGAAAAGGTCACTTCTATCTCCATCATTCTCTCTGGAATTAGCCCCAATGCACAAACACCTTTGAAAAGAGTGTTCTTTACTTCATCGTAGGACTGCAGGCCTCTGAGCTCTGGAGAGTGGTTGTCAACCCCGTGTTTTGGGCGTGCTGCCCCACTGCCAGAAAGGCCCTGATCTTCCTTCTCGCCATAGCCCACCCCACCCAGCTTTGTTCCCTTGGCTGAACTCATCACTTTTTCCATGACACTTTCTACCACACCCCTGCCGGCCTCCTAGACCTGCTGGTCACTCCCACATCGTCCTTGGACACACCCCCATTCGGCACCAATCAGATCACGATGTACTAGTGTGCATTCTCATCAGCCTCCCCGGCTCTGCAGAGGTCGCAGAGAGCAGGTTATCTTTCCTTTGAGGATACAACAGCAGGCACAGTCGCAGGCATTTCGCTAGCTCTCAATAAGTACTTGCTAAATTTTGTTCAGATAAATAGGGGAGCTGAATATGTTCAGTTCTAAGGTTATTTGCTTTTAAGCAAAGCCAAAATGTCTTATGGAAAGCTGGGCACAATAGGCACTTATTACATTTACATTTTTAAATGTTCAGTTTTATCTGTCATTTATAAGAGCAGCTGGTATGGCTCCTTATGGTTAGCTCTCCTAACCATTTGATGTGCAGAATGTGGCTTCAAGAATAATTCCAGGGGAAACTCCTTTTGATAATATCGTAGGTTTAAATGTTGGAAGAAGCCTCAGTAGAGTGAATGGTTCAGCTCTCACCCCTTTACAGAATCTTTATGGCCACTTTATAGTTAAGTTCACAAGCGTTAAAAACTCTTCCCAGTATCGTCCAACTAGTGGGCAGGGGAAATCAGTTTCCTTTAAGAACTAATGTCAATAGTCTATGATTCTATATGGTTGTGGGATTCTAAGAGGAAGATTTAAACCCAGACCTCCTGCCTCCTGGTTGCTTTCTTCCAAATGTGCTTTGCCCTTCCTTATTGGGAAAACACTAGTTTCTTACTCATTTGGACATGAAAAATATAATGATCCATACATAGTAACCATACCTGTTAGAGCTTTTTTTTTATTATAGCTGGCTCTTGGACAACACAGGGCTTGGGGTGCTGACACCCCATACAATTGAAAATTCACATATAACTTTTAACTCTCTAAAATACTAATAGCCACTGTTGAGCACTAGCTTACTGATAACATAGTCAATTAATACATATTTTGTGTTATATGTATTATATGCTGTATTCTTATAATAAAGTAAGCTTGGAGGAAGAAAATGTTAAGAAAATCGTAAGGAAGAGAAAATACATTTACAATATTGTACTACATTTATCAAAAGAAAATTCAAGTATAAGTGAATCCATGGAGTTGAAACCCATGGCTGTTCAAGGGTCAACTATATAAGTAGCAGAAGCCAGTTCTAGCTGCCCTAACCAAAGGGTCATTAATTATGAACTAAAAAGTAAGAATGCAGATGGACAGGGGGAACCAAACTCCATAGGAAATCCAGAATGTCTTTACTTTCCATCTTGGCCTCTTTTTGACTCTTCTGTCTGTAACTTCATTCTTCTTAATGCAGACTCATTTGTCTCTTTCACAGTCCACACAAAAGAATATGGCTACTGGCAGTTACCAAGTTTACATTTTTCTCTGTTCAAGAGACTCATCAACCTCAGATTCTGAAGGAAGGGAGTTACACTGGACAAGGATGCGCTCACATACGTGGGGACTGAATAAACATGGCTGCTGGGAGCCATCTCTGCACCCATGTAGATGGAGGAACAGGCATTCTAAAGGGAACATGAGCATAGGACCAGGCAGAGAGGCTGGGAGCTGTGCTTTATTTGAAACTATAATCAGGACATACAACTGCAGGAAAAGAAAGGTGGAGAGAAGGAGCAGTGTTAAGTCATCTTAGCTACCATCTCCTGGCTCTCTCCTCACTTTAGACTGTGGCTAATTTTATTCTTGGGTTAAAAATAAGCTTCTTGGGACGCCTGGGTGGCTCAATCCATTAAGCGTCTAACTCTTTGGTTTCCACTCAGATCACGATCTCACAGTTCATGGGTTCGAGCCCCACATGGGGCTCTGCACTGACACAGCAGGGCCTACCTGGGATTCTTTCTCTCCCTCTCTCTCTCTGCCCCTCCCCACTTGCACATGTAGGCATGCACACACACTCCCACTCTCTCAAAAAAAATAATAAAATAAAATAAAATAAATATGCTTCTTGGCCCAAGATTAAACCAGAGTTCACCTTCACCTGCATTGCCCTTTCTCTTCCATGCTCCCATCCCCATCTAGTAGTTGTAGTTCAGCATCTCACAGTGGCCATTTACCCCCTCATCAAGCCAGGGAATCTCCTAGGTCTCATTGTCATGTTCAGACAAGGTAGCTCCTGGGATGCCTGCCCCATGGTCTGAAGCTCAAGATGTGGGTCTGGCTGCTCCAAAGGGCTGGCTTGCTCCCTTGAGGCATAGGGGAGCTGAGGACTTCCAGAACATGCCTGTGACAATCAGCACATGAATACTTGTTTTCTAGTTTGAGTATCTTTTCCTTGGGTTTTATAATAGAGTCAGACACGTGAAATGGTGGAAGGCCTCAAAGATCACCTGAGTCTCAATGGAGAGTGGCCTGTGGGTTTCTAAAACCACACACGCTGATTCAGCCCTAAGGAAACAGGGAATGTCTAAGGGTGGGGACAGGAATCTCATTTGAAGAAAACTCTCTAAGTGATTCTATTTGCACAGCCAAAGTTGAAATCCACTGAGGTTGATGGTCTGACTTCCTAATTTTATAAGTGAGACGACTGAGGTCTAGAGAGATTAATTTCAGTTCAGAAGCAAAGCCACAGATTAAATCAAAACAAAAACAAACCCTAAACATGGAAACTAATTCCTCTGCTTGTGTATTTTGAACCTGGTCAACCAGGTGGTTCTCTGTGATTCTTTTGCTTCCCCAGATCCCAGCTGCCTTTGGGAAGAATGGCAAAAACAAAAACAAACAAACAAACAAAAAAAAAACTGTTATCCAGCTTCTGTACATTTAGGGGAAGGAAGACAGGACAATTAAATAGTATGCAGAATAGAGACGTGTCAGTTTCTCCCATGTTGTAACTGAACTTTACAGCTCTTCTGTGTGGAGCCGTTTCCAGGTTAAGAAAGGGAGACTCAGATGGGTTAAGTACACAGGCTAAAGTCATAAGGCTGGCGGGTGACATGCTCTGGATTCCTACTCGGATCTCTCTGACTCAGACACTCATATTCTTCCTTCACACATTTGGCTTATTTATACTACTTCCCAACACTGTCACCCATGAAAAATGACTTACAGGATTTTTTATTTGATATTTCTGAATCACACAATTCCAAGACACTAATCATTTGGGCTCTACTTTAATTAGATAAATGATTTTAAAATCAATCTGGGGGCACCTGGGTGGCTCAGTCAGTTAAGCCTCCAACTTCAGCTCAGGTCATGATCTCACTGCATGAGTTTGAGCCCTGCATTGGGCTCTGTGCTGACAGCTCAGAGCCTGGAGCCTGCTTTGGATTCTGTGTCTCCTTCTCTCTCTGTTCCTCTCCTGCCTGCGTTCTGTCTCTCTGTCTCTCTCTCTCTCTCAAAAATAAATAAAGATTTAAAAAAAATTTTTTTAAATCTTTCTAAAAATCAATCCAGTGTTTTTCAAATAGGAAGACTTTACACCAATCTGAGTGAAATTATCAGAACTCTGGTGGGCACAGTACTAAGGCTATGGTGGTATTCAATAAAGTTGGTTTTCCTGTAGCAAAATAGAACTGTCAACAATTAAGATATGAGCACAATTAAAAGTAAAAACAAGAAAAAAAGAGTATTTTTTTTCCTACACTTAGTACAGGAAAGAAACAATAAAGCTTATTTTCATTTTCTTTACTCCAGTCTAATGTGGAAAAGGATTCCCCCACCTGGCCTTGGACCTTAGATAAAAAATATGCTTGCCTTTTTTCAGAAAAGTGGGGGTGAAACTCTCCCCCCCCCCTCTTGTTCTCATGCCAATTAAAATTTGGTTCCATGGGGCTTCTATCAGTTGGGAGTCAAAGATCACACAAAGATGAGAAGTGAAGGCAGTCGACTCAGAGCAGATTTTTAGATACCACTTTCCAGGGATCCCTGGTGACAGAGGAGCTTTTATGTGTGTGTGTGTGGTTGAGTTCTGAATAACAAATCTTCCTGCTGTACATTTGTTTAGTCGTTTCTATGACTTCGACACTCTTGAAGACTTAGGCTGAAGCACAAATAAGAGGCAATGTGAGCGTTCTCCAAGGAACCATTCCAAGTTGGTGAGTTAATACTCCACTCAGACCTCGTGGCCTTGCCACTCTCAGTCAAACTGGTTTTTTGTGACTGTCAGTCAAAGTCCAACATGGCACGCTTCCCACTGATACTGAATGAGCTGAGAACTCAGGTAACTGTTGATTTTGCCCTAGGGAATTTTACTGAGAAGGGCATTACAGCAATGGAGCAATTGAGACTCCGTGTGTGTGTGCATGTGTTGTGTGTGTGAGAGGGACAGACAGATACCAAGGAAACATGACAGATTTGGGTTGGCTACAATGCTTGCTTGCTTCTGGCCAAGGTGGCTGGTTGACCTAACTTCCTATCTCCTTGTTCATATAGTCTCTGCCTGGCATTGATGGAGGAGAATTGAAGCATTACTGTCTGGGTAAGCACTACCCTAGCATCTAATATAAACGCCATGCCTCAAATTTCCTCCCCAGAAAGGGAGCTGAGATTCTAACTAGCTGAATCATCTAGTGACAACGCCTTTCATTGTGTTAGGTTACAAAAACACAGTAGTAGCCTACTATGGGAATGCTGATGTGAAATCCATTCCATTTTTATGTTAAATAATTAGTCTGCCCCATTTCAAATGACTGAAAGATTCTGCAGAGTCATGGGTTTTCAAAAAAGTGGTTTGGAAGTTACTTTTTCAGATTTACAAGATGAGGAAAAGACTTGAGCAAGAACTGCAAAGGGACTGAAACACCAACTTGAAGCCTAAAAATTATCTAGAATACCTGTAATGCATTAATTCCTGCCCGGTAGGAACCAAATAAGCTTCTCTGGTGAGATCCTTTAGAGTGGCTCTCCCTATGAGTCATTGAATCAGGAATCTGGGATAGAAATGCCAGTTGTGGAGGGAATGCTATTAAAAGCAAGCTGGGGATGTGGAATCCCTGCTTTGCCTTGCATCTCTTTTTGCACATGCAGGTTCCGGCAGCTCTCACGCCCCCTCAAGACAACACTGGGGAGAATGACTGTAGGGCCTGCTCCTTCTAGACCGCGGTCCTCCCCCACCTTCCTGACTGCCTTTCCAGGGTTCCCGGTGTGTTCTGCCATGACTTGATACTTTTAGGAATCAGAAGCCCAGATACAGCATCACATCTACATTGGCACCAGGCTTGTGTGTTTCTTTCGGCTTTTTTTATAATTAGAAAAAAGAACATGAACGTAGACAAGTGGAAAGCATTTTTTCCCTAAAATCATGTATGTGACATTACATAGGCATGTCCTTTCACTGCTCACAATATATGAAAGATAATTTAAAACTTATTATTGGGCACCTGGGTGGCTCAGTAGGCTAAGTGTCCAACTTCGGCTCAGGTCATGATATCATGGTTCCTGAGTTTGAGCCCTGCTTCAGATTCTGTGTCTCCCTCTCTCTCTGCCCTCTCCCTGTATGTGCTCTGTCTGTCTGTCTGTCTCTCTCTCTCTCTCTCAAAACTAAATAAAACATAAAAAAAAAAAAAAAACAACAACATTATTGTTGGAGGTGGGAGAGGCGCCTGGGTGGATCAGTCAGTTAAGCATCTGACTCTTGACTTCGGCTGGGGTCGTGATCTCCCGGTGGTGAGATCTAGCTCATGGAGCCTGCTTAAAATTCCTTGTCCCTCTCCTTCTGCCCCTCCTCCACTCATGTGCGCATGCATGCGCTCTCTCTCTCTCAAAAAATAAAATACAATTATTGTGGGGAATTTTTAAGGAAAACATTTTTAAGGATCTCTGACAAATTCATTTTTTATTCATTTTCTGGAAAGGATATGAATCAGAATTTTCCTCTCATTTTCATTCTTCTGAAAGAATTTCTGATCGATGAATGAGGATCATTCATTCCACAAATATCAATTGAGTAATTCCTGTGTGTCATGCACGCACGTCTGAGAACTTTAGTTGTCTAGCTCACTAAATTTTCACAACAACATTTTGAGGTAGGTACTATACATCATCATACGGGTGATAAAATTGAAGAGCTTAAATGACTTTCCCAAGTCCTCAAACCTTGAACCTGATGGCTAGGATTTGAATTCAGGCAGTCTGAATCCAGAGCCCCCTCTCTTAACTGCGACATCATACCGCCTCCAACCTGGGGGGCTTGGTCAGATAAGAGCAAATATTGACAAAAGCATGGTACACTGTACATAAAATATACTTAGTGCTCAGATAGTGGTTTCTAAATACCATTCTGCAATAAAAGGAATCAGGACTCCTTGAAGAAATGGTTGATTCTAGAACTGAGGCAAGGGAAACACAAGATAATTCCGGGATGTCTTATCCAGTGTTCTGTGTTCTTTTATGCGATGGTCAGTCGGATACGGCCAGAGGAGACAAAGAAGTTTGGGGAAACAAAATAGATTATACTCACAGCCCTAGAGACAGGAAGCACAGGGCCACCTGGAAAAAACACCAGGCAGAGGGGCAGGAGTCAGCAGAGCCTAGGCCACCTTTATTGAAGCTGAAGGGCAAGTCAAAGCAGGGCTGGCTAAATAATTTAAAATGTGGCTAGTTTGAATAATTTCGGTAAGCTCTCAGCTGTAGGAATGGTCCCGGGTTGCCTGGCAACCTGGGATGGTCAAGGCAGAAGAATGTGACCTCCCGAAATCATGAACCTGAGAGAAGAGGCTCTAGATTGGCTAGTTTGCCTATCAAAGTCATGCTCCTGGCTGGGACTTTGCTGTGTCCCTGTGTGACCAATTGTCCTCCCAGTGTGACCAATTATTTTTTATTTTGTATACTATTTCAGTTTAGTATTCTGGTTTGCACTTCAGGCCATGGCAGTTATTATCCATACTGATGCTCAAGATGTTCCCTCTCAGGTCAAGTTGAATCCTGTGTCCTTTTGCTATGACCTACTAGTCTTTGGTAACTTCTTGCTATCTGGTATAACATGAAGCACCAGGCTCATTTTGTACATTTCCTGCCCTAGACCCGGAACCCGTTATTTCTCTCAGAAGCCCTGGATCTTTGTAGTGGGAAAACGTATTTCAAAATCACAATTTGGGCTCAAGGAACATCCCCAGTGTAATTGTTCTTAAAATTCCGATGTTGGAGTGACACTGGGAAAAGAGATTCTTTTACTGTTCTTTTCATACTCCTCTGTATTATTTGAATTTTCACCACGTGTATTCATTCTTATCATTTGTTTGTTGCGTACAAATAGTACATAATTACAGAGTTGAAAAAAAGTCGAAGTAAACATTCTATCAAACCTTTTCCATGACATTTCCCTTGCCAGCAATAACTGCATTTATGAAATTGCTGTGACTTCTTTCAGACTTCATCTTAGACCACACTGTTCCCTAAATAAGACTAGTGCCCTAAGGATTCCACGTTCTATTTTAATCTATTTGGATGACTCAAAGAAACAATAATCTGAGGTAAAAATACAATGGATAGCAATGTAAATCTTCACCTTGACCAGTAAGTAGGGTCTCCGTGCTTAACTCCAGGGGGCGCTGTTTACATCCTCGTCGTGGTGATAGATGCAGCAACAAACCTGCAAAGGAACCCATAAAACCGTAAGCAAAAGACGTGAACAGATAGGAAATGGCTCTTAAATATATGATAAGATGCTCAGGTTTGCTTTCAATAAGACAAACCCAAAATAAAACTACACCAGGATACTGTTTTTCATCTCTCAGATTGGCAAAGATGAAAATGCTTGCTCACACACCTTCCTTTAATGCTGGTGAAATGCCTGTATTTCCGGCAGTTTGACAGCAGGCATTCAATGACAAATGTGTTCATATCTGCTCATTTCAAACACTTCTGGCAACTTACAAATGTATACAAAGATACTTGAATATTTAGAAAATGATGCATGTATACACTAGGGCTTCTTGATAAGGGCTGCACAGGAAAATCTAGGGGATTTACCAGATTGGAAGGGGGAGAAATTGTGTTTTGGTTTTCATTAAACTCTAACCGAAATTTATCATTTCCTTTCATTATGAAAGTAGGCAGGAAGCCACAATAGTGTCAACCTGAGCCTTTGTTACCAGTAAAAATCAGATCTTCTATGCATACTTCAGTTGTTGCAGCCATTCTGCAATATCATTTATTTCGTCCATACTTTGGTATTAGAGTAGTTATTAGGCCCACCACTAGATCTTGTGTCTTAACTCATGAATAAATAAGTGCACATATTTTTAAATAAAAAAAATATTTTGATAACTGTATTTCAGTGTAGTTGATTTCTTTTTAATCTCAAGGATTTTGTTTTATACATTATGGTGAGAAGAAATGCATCGGCTTTACCAGACGACCAAAGGGGTGCATGGCACAAAGTAAATTAAGAACAGAGCAGTTCATTGCATTGCATTGAACAGCATTGCCTTGCTGTGATATATAACATGGGATGGGAAGTTTCCAAAAGTGTGACCTGGCTAAACAATATTTGTGCATTGCTATAGTGGAATACTTTGCAGCTGCAAAAAAAAAAAAAAAAAGAGGAATCTCTTTAATAAAATGAAACAATATCTCAAATATTGTGAAGAAAGACAGTAAAGCAGCACTCAGAACAATGTGTGCAGTGTTCTACCACTTGTATAAAAAGTGGGGGGGGGCATTATATAATATGAATGCCTATCTGCTTGTATGTGTGTCAAATACCTCTGGAAGACAGGCAAGCAGCTGGAAATATTGGTGGCCTCCAGGGATGTGAACTGGGTGGTTGAGGGCCTGGAGTGTTAGGGAGACTTTTTTCCCTGATGCAGTTCATACTACATTTAATTTTTGAATGTTGCGATGGTATCATCTATTCAAAAGTTAAATAAAACCCGGCATTTAAAAATTCCTTGCTAGCGTCTGTCAAGGGGGTTGCTATACACAGCCACAACAGAACTTCTCAAAGTCCAGTCCCCACCCTGTCTTTGGAACCACACACAGCCTGCCCTGGAGCGAAGCCCTGAGGGTTTTATCATTTTAACCTCTTACTCTGTCCAAACCCCCAATAAAACGTTCCCAAGTCTTCCTGGGAGCCTGGGTGGCTCTGTTGGTGAATCGTCCAACTTTGACTTAGGTCATGATCTCACAGTTCGTGGGTTCGAACCCTGTGTCGGACTCTGTGCTGACAGCTCACAGCCAGGAACCTGCTTCAGATTCTGTGTCTCCCTTTCTCTGCCCCTCCCCCTGCACACGCACGTGCTCGCTCCCTCGCTCTCTATCAAAAATAAATAAGAATTAAAAAAATAATTTAATAAAAATTTCAAAAACCTTCCCAAGACTTCCTTGGCTCTTGCCTTTCCTTATACCTTTAGCATTTGCTATTCCAGAAGTAAAATCTAGCCTATTCCAATTCAAAGCAGACACTGCGGTCTCGTCTCTACTTCTGCTGCATCACAAATGCTCACGAAGTGAGCTGGCACTGGCAGAATTATTCCTACTGGGCAGTGAAGAGAAGCACATGAATGTTCACCAGTTATGCATTTTTAGTCTCCAATATTACTTGTTCATGTTTCATAATATACTTATTTTAAAACGGAGTCTTACTCATTGAATGGGGTAGATTTTTAGTGTTGTCACAAGTGCAGCCTAACTACTACTATTTGTAAGAAAGCACAAATATTATGGGATTAGATCACTAAAAGATTTCTTCTTCCCAAAACTTCTGTCGTGAATTTCCTACCATTTTCGAAATGAAGCCAAGTTTCAGTACAATACACTGATGACCACGCTTGTCTTGTGTGTCTTCAGCAGTATAGGGAACATTTATACTACCAAAGTAAAATATTCTGAAGAAAGTATTAATGCTGAGTCCAAGTAACAATACTGGTATGAGTGTTGACTGCCAACAGCATTCAAGTTGCAAAACAATTGTGTTTGTAAGTATTTGTGTGGAGCATTATGATAACAAATGCTGATTCTCCTTGAGATCTGGGTCAGCAGAGGGAAGCCTGCGTTTGTTTTTGGAAAACATTTTGTTTAGAAGCAGACTCGAGGCTATTTGCACGACAAGCAAAACTATAGCAGAGTCTTGCCACAAGAAGTCGAACAAATCACTTAAAAATTACAACATAACCTTATTTTCATGACGGACTCTGGGAAAATATTTGAGGTCTCAACAGAAACCCCTGGCTTGTTTTTGAGTCAGAAATGTGTTTTCTTTGGAGTCATGAACAGGATGAAGAAAACCGGGACAACCGCCAAGGCTCTGTGCTTTGAGCTCTTCGACGCTGAAAGAGAAAAAGTGGCTGGATCGCCGGTGGATTGGGGCGGGGGCCAGGGGACTTCGGGAGGAAGGAGGGAGATAAAACTTCCTGTTGCTTCTGAAGAAACTGTGTAGCCAGGTGAGTTGTTAAGAAAGGAACAAGTGACGTTTCCAGTTCCTTTTTTCCCCCGATTACACCCGGTACAAAAAATGTCCCCAGAATGTGTTCCCCAGAGGAGAGCATGGAGGTTAGGGCTTTGGAGTTGAAGGCACACAAACCACCTAATCAAGGAAGGCTGGTTTTCCTCAGTCTTTTTGGAGACTCTGAGGTCTTGAGGGCCTCTGTGGGCCCGTGTGTGGTAGAGGAGTGGACCAGCAGGACAAGCATCCAGGTCTTCCTGGAACACATTGCCTGACCAATACCTTGGAAACTGACGAGTCACAGCAAACGGAGGAGGTGATCAGGACTCTGCAGAGTATGGCATCTCAAATACCAGGAGATCCTTGCATGAACCCCTGGAGGATGAGAGAGAATTCCCAAACACGACTGAGGTTGAGTTTTTCTGCCAGTCACGTGGGTGGAAGTACAGAACCAACTTCTCTGATTTAGAGAAATGTAGCATTTGCACGTCGGAAAGTGGCAGTGTGACATTTGTATGGCTACACTGGAAGTATCTATCTAGAGTCAAGTATAAATCTCACCTCCCCTGTACTACCACTACTCCCATGCAA
Organism: Felis catus; assembly: GCF_018350175.1. Lineage (NCBI taxonomy): Eukaryota > Metazoa > Chordata > Mammalia > Carnivora > Felidae > Felis > Felis catus. Next base: position 114,623,165 of record NC_058376.1, on the reverse strand, counting down.
ACATGGATGCCTGTGCATATGTGCATATACCACACACACACACACACACACACACACACACACACATGCTTCTATTGGCATCTTGGAAATGAGACTGCCTAGGACTGACTTGCCTCTCCACCCTTCCCTATCCACCCTTCAGTCTTCAAGTTTCCTGTCGCATTAGTCTTATTTGTTGGCTACATTAACTTATTATTTCAATTAATTCTACAAAAAATTATCGAGTGCCTAATATTTGCCTATAACTCAAAGGTGGGATTCCAGTCTTCCAGATGTTCATAGGCTAGAGCATAATGTTGAGCACAGAGTGGAAGGTATGGGTAGGGGGAAGTGACAACAGTTCATGTCTCTAGAAGGAGGACAGAGGACTTTAATGGTACAGAGGGGCAGGTAACCCAACCTGGAATGGGAGGAAGGATCAGGGTAAGTTTTTGCAAGAAATGATGACTTAGCAGATCTTGAGTTTGCAGAGGGTAAATGAGAGCAGAATAACGTTCCTGGGAGAGGAACCAGGGCAAATCTTTGGGGATATGAAAAATATGGTCTATTTATGAACTATAGAGTTTGCATCATAAAAATATAAACTATAGGGGCACCTGGGTGGCTCAGTCGGTTGAGTGTCTGACTTTGGCTCAGGTCATGATCTCACGGTTCGTGGGTTCGAGCCCCACGTCAGGCTCTGCGCTGACAGCCCGGAACCTGGAGCCTGCTTCAGATTCTGTGTCTTCCTCTCTCTCTGCCCCTCCCTCTCCCCTCACGCTCTGTCTCTCTCTCTCTCTCAAAAATAAATAAACATTAAAAAATTTAAAAAATATATAAGCTATAAAGGAAGCAACCACATATTGGTTCTGCCTATTGCTCTTTCTACCCATTATGCTCTACATACTGTCCTTAATGGTTATCTAATTTCTCAAAGATTCTGCTCAGTTGGAACATATGTCAGAAGAAATAGCAAGCCAAGCGAAATGATTTCCAGTAGCAAAGTAAAAGACTACACTATCAGGAGGGTTTAATCAGAAAAATCATATGGAAGCCCTGAACTCCTCCCGGTATATATGAATCATCAAATTATATTAGTCGGATGCTTAGACCTTTTCACTTCCATACCTAGGTTAAGAATTGTAATATAATATATTCTGAGAATAGCACATAATAGGAGATGTTACTGCCACAAATATCTTCCCATATGTGGACAGATTTAACATGAAATTTAGTGCTTGCCAACTGAAAATAAAATTATTAAATTATTTCATGCGTAATTTGATTACCTCTGGTTGAGAGGACACAGAAAGGTTAGGTCATGACATGCTTTCCCACATGAAGAGAAATGTGGTTTTCAGACTCAGTGCAGAAGGTCTATCATGTAAGATTTTGTCCGCAGCTAATTCCCTGATGCAGGCATTCCCCCCCCTTCTGCTTTACTCTCCATCTTAAACCATCTCTCCTTTTGGGAAGTGTCCCATGAACCAGACTCAGTGTGTTTTTAGCAGTCCGTTCATTCCTCCACGAAGACAAAGGAGCATCATTCTCTACGAATGTTTATGGCACAAATTGACACATTTTTCAGGAATTCAGTGTGCCAAGTAGAGACAGAAAATGCAATGAGACTGAGGAATTGGTGCCTCAACTCAGTTCCTTCCTCCAAAAATTTTTTGCAAATTTTGTTGCCTGGGAATAATTTAAGATTTTTTTGTTCCTTCAAAGCAAGTTTTTAAAACTTGTACCACGCACCCCTGTGACAACATGGTGATACCTATACCCCTTCTCAGAGTACTGTTTCTAAATGCATAAAATAAAATACATATGATTATACTGAAAATAGATAATCCACATGTTTATGTTTTGCTCAAGATTCAAAAATTTTTCTCTTTTTTTTTGTTTCAAGTTTTTATTTAAATTCTAGTTAATTAACATATAGTGTAATATTAGTTTCAGGAGTAGAATTTAGGGACTCATCACTGACATATGATACCCAGAGCTCATCACAAGTGCCCTCCTTAATGTCCATCACCCATTTAGCCCATCTCCCTGCCTAGCTCCCCTCCAGAAACCCTCTGTTCTAGAAATACAATGATCAAAATGGCTTTCTAAACTTCATAATAAAAATAATGTGTCTTTATTAACACATTAAATAAAAAGATCCAGCTGCAGGTCTCATAGCTACCATATTTTGAAGTAGTGATGAGTATAAAGGATATTTCAAGATATTTGCAACAGTCCTAATGTGATAGGAACAAGTCTTTGATTTCTCCTGGTGGCAGATTCACAGGAACAGTTAATAATTGTGATTCAGAATCTACATTTATAATTGTGGAGACTACTAGAGGTTCAAGGAATTTTTAAAAAAATATTTTTTCTTCAGGGGTGCCTGGGAGGCTCAGTTGGTTAAGCATCTGACTCTTGGTTTTAGCTCAGGTCACGATCTCGTGGTTTGTGAGTTTGAGCCCCACATGAGGCTCCGTGCTGAGAGTGCGAGCCTGCTTGGGATTCCCTGTCTCCCTCTCTCTCTGCCAGTCCCCCACTCATGCTGTTTCTGTCTCTCTCAAAATAAATAAATACACTTAAAATATTTTTAATCTTTAAAAAAAAAAACAGTATTTTTTCTTCATCCAAGTGCATGGGCTGCTGAATTCTATCCCTGCACCCAGACAAAGAACACTTGTTTTACCCTGGAATCAACACATTGACTCTATTTCTACTGTTAATATAGGGATCATCCTAATAAGACCCATCCCTCCATGAGAAGACAAAGGGCATCTTCGTTTCCAGTTAGGAGGTACAAGAAGGAAGAGAAGGTCTACTATTGCCTTGTTCCTTTAAAATGCTTCACTGTAGGGGTGCTTGGGTGGCTCAGTCGGTTAAGGGTCCGACTTCGACTCAGGTCATGATCTCATACTCTATGAGTTCAAGCCCTGTATTGGGCTCTGTGCTGACAGCTCAGAGCCTGGAGCCTGCTTCAGATTCTGTGTCCCTCTCTCACTCTGCTGCTCACCTGCTCCTGTTCTCTCTCTCTCTCTCTCTCTCTCTCTCTCTCTCTTAAGAATAAATAAGACATTTAAAAAAAATTAAGTTTAAAATGCTTCACTGTAAACTCATTCCACACATTTTTCCTTTATCCTTTATAATTTCAGAATTTATTTAAGAAATAAAAATAAAAGCTTTAGTCCAGAAACAGCCCAGAAAAACAAAACAACCATGTTCCTTCCAGAGGGCTCGGTCCCAGCCTCATCTCCTGCATAACCTTGATAAAAGTGTCTTAACTTTGATCTTTGGTTCACTCACCATAAAACCGGCACAATAATACCCACCTAGCCACGTTATGGTGATGGTCAAAGGTGACACCATCTCCGAAATGCTTTGTAAGTTCTGATGAGCAGTGCAAACACAATGGAAGGCCACCACGCGTTTATGGAGGACACGGTCTCCTGTATATCTTCTTCTTGCTGTTGTACAAGACACTGGGGCCAGAGAAAGGCAAAATCACTGACAGCACATTAAGGAAGTGGTGTCACTGGCCAGAGCCTGGTACAGAGCATGAGAAAAGTAGTTTTGTCCTGCATCTGGAGCATCTCAGAGCTGCGTTCCCTGCTACTTTGTGACTGTATAAACACTCCCGGCCCCACCAGCCGCTATGAGAACAGGAAAAGCTCCCCCAGGTCGCTTTAACCAAATACATATTATCCATCAACCCATAAATAATAATGAGAAGATGTTAGAAATGGCTTTGCAGGTGCCAACCAATTGCAACTGTTGAGCCACCGGGGAATACAATGGCCCTTCTGTTTTGGAATAAATATTTAAACTTACAAATGTTTGTGGGCGAAATTGTTAACTCCCAGGGCACCCTTCTTGCTCTTCAGCCTATACTCCACCAAACTCTACAAATACTGAAGCCATATCTCATGTCAAGGGAATGGTTATTATTTTAAGATTTACATGTACCTTTTAGAGAAACACGCTGCGGTATTTTGGAATGAAATGAGATTGGCCACTAGTTAATATTTATTGAAGATGCATGATGAGAGCATGAAGTTTTACCCTACTATTTTTTCTGTCTTTGTATATGTTTGAATTTTTCCACCATAAAAATATTTAGAAGCTTTAGCTGTCCAAAAGTAAAAACAAAGGTATTCCGTGTTTATGTTAAATGAATGCAAACAGGGGCGCCTGGGTGGTTCAGTTGGCTGACCATCCAACTTCGGCTCAGGTCATGATCTCGCGGTCCGTGAGTTTGAGCCCCGCATCAGGCTTGGTGCTGACAGCTCGGAGCCTGGAGCCTGCTTCCGATTCTGTGTCTCCCTCTCTCTCTGCCTATCCCCCACTGGCTCTCTCTCTCTCTCTCTCTCAAAAATAGATGGACATTAAAAAAAATTTTTTTTAAAGACTAAGATAACTATTTATTTTAAAAATGTATGGGGGTGGTCAACAAGGTGATCAATTTAAGGGCCTTGTGTCAAAAACACATAGTATATATTTGAAGCAGAAATATGATTCATAATAGAGACACTGTATTACATACTGAATGCTTGAGGGCATCATCATATCTTCAATTCATGAGGCACATATGGTAGTCTCAGTGCAATAAAGATATTTTCAACAAGTTATAAGTGAATCCACAATCTGAGATAATATATCTTTACGTAAATAATTCACCACTTTATCTTACGGTTAAGCCATAGAACCATTTTGAAAAGAGTTATCTCGTAAGAAATATGAGAGTGGTGATTACAGTTTTATAGGGCAACACTGTAAAGTGGCCGTAACCTATTTACACATGATCCTGACGATCAAACTTGAAGAAGTTTTCAAAATAGCCCCCTGGAAATTGTTCCATTTCTTTTTTCCTCAGGATCATTAAAACTTCACATTAGGATGAATATTTCACATTTAGGAGTAAATGCTAGAAGCAAAAGGAAATGACTTGGTTTCTTAGTTTTTAAGTTATTAAAAAAGGAATATTTCTTCTGTCACTTTTGTAAGTGTCTCTGTGAATGTGTATTTGTGAATTTGGTTCCATATTTCCACAAAAACTGGTTTTAAGATTATTTTATCATGCGATACAATAAAAGCAAAAAAAAAAAAAAAAAAGAAGAACACTTGTGATCACGGCAATGGTGACTGCTACCACAAAGACCAGCTCCCTGTGTCATTGGTCCCCCTTCTCTGAGAATGGGGAAAAGTCTCTCTGCACCCAGGGAGCCGATTCATTACAGAAATAAACAAGCTGTTAGACAACCTTTCTTCATCCTCTTCAGGATCTTCCTGGGGCAAATTGGGTCAAGGGTAGTTGCCCAAGTTTTAACTTCTGTAAGAAAGCCTAATGAGTCAGAAAGAAATCACAACTTCTACGTCTTTATCAAATGGTGCTTTGATTCCACTCTGAGTGCTTTGATCCAGTTTATCACATAAAAAGTGTCCAAAGAACAAGTCAGTTTTGCTATGGTCTAAACAGTTTAATCATGTGTGTGTAGTATTCAAGGCTATATTTGCTTGATTCCCTACAGTGACATTTTGCTCAGTGCAAAATAAATAGATAGATAGATAGATAGATAGATAGATAGATAGATAAAAATGAAGAACTTAAAAGTAGACATACTCCTCACTAATAACACCTCCATTTGTGTAGATCTTTCAAGTCCCTTCTAAATTCATAACCAAAATGTTGAGAATATAAATTATTACACTTACTTACCAGCACTGAGCTATTTCATTTGATGCTCAAAACACTATTATGATATAGGCAGAGTAGGTATTATTGTTACCAATTTACAACTGGGAAAACTATAACTTTGTGAGGTCACATGACTGACCCAGGATCACAGAAAACTGGCAAGTCTAGAAGCAAAACTATGTCTCCTGGATCCTAGCATTTTCTCTCCTGGCATGCCGTGTAGTTTCTAAGATAGCTATGCCTTCAGAAAGTGATTTTCTCCCATGATCCCCAGCTGCCTGGCACCAGCCCTCTGCTCAAGTTCTTGGAGTCATGATTAACTGGAGGGGAACAGGTGGCAGTTTGATCATCTGCCATGTATAAAGACCAGGTCACTTCTTCGGGTGCCTGGGTGACTTAGTCAAGTGTCTGACTTCGGCTCAGGTCATGATAGCACAGTTTGTGAGTTCGAACCCCGGGTCGGGCTCTGTGAGGACAGCTCAGAGCCTAGAGCCTGCTTCTGATTCTGTGTTTCCCTCTCTCTCTGCCATTCCTCCACTTGCACTCTGTCTCTCCCAAAAATAAATAAACATAAAAAAAGAAAGAAAGAAAGAAAGAAAGAAAGAAAGAAAGAAAGAAAGAAAGAAAGAAAGAAAGACTAGGTCACTTCTTTTTGGTAAAGGGTTTCCAGGCTCACCTTTGTCAGGCATTCTAAAACAGAAAGAAAAACAAATCCACCTCTAAAGCAAATGGAAAAATAAACACTAAAGTCAGTATTTTGGGTCCCCACTGAAAGTGTCATTCTAAAGATAATTAGTTATTATTTTTAGAAAGAGATATTAAAACTTCAGCCCTCTGTACCAAAATTATGGCTTCATCCATTAGGGACGCTGATGCAGAAGCAAAGTAGAAACTATCCAAAGTCTATAGTTCCTATATGAGTAGGTAATGCGTGAATAAATAATCAGTTCCCATCATACAACTCAGTGTTTAGCCAATTCCAAACATACTGCTGCCAACAATTTTAAGTCAACACTGATATCTAAAATAAACACAGGGTGACTAACACACACTGGTACTCTAACGAAAAAATATTGTGAAATAGCTCCTTGCCAAGAGAAGTTCTTGGGCTCTTTCTCTGGGTAACTGTTTATTAGTCATAAGGGTATGAAGTTCCCTAAACACTTTTTTAATTCATTCATTCAACAAACTTTTTGTTTTTTGAACACTTTTTCCCAAGAACCATGAAGGGTATGAGATCTTACCCTACTTTCAAGTTAACAAGTTAACTTTGACACAGTTTGAAAGCTGGGAGGAGTCGTGAAACTCCTAGGTCAGAGACAAAGGACTGCCTTACTTACAGCAGGAGCAGTACTCAGTGTCTGCGTTTGAGAGCATTGCTAAGCTTAGAGAAATCAGGTCTTTTGTCCTGAACAGTAAGCACACCTGCTTAACGCTGTTGAGGGAGACGCTCCCGACAATGCCTCTATTCAAAAGATGTGCAGAAATGCGAGAAATCCGCGGAGAATCGTTTCCTGACACTTACCTCTCCAGACACTTGATAGACGCTAAAGCTATGAACATGAGAAGAAAGAACATGCTATCTTGTTCCTGATAAGCCTATATTATTGCTAATAAATTCACCCATAAAATTGAACCATCGAATTCTGCTCATAGAAAATGCGGGAAGTATAGTTTGTTCGGTGTCCCTCCTTAACTTGATTTTTATAATCGAGAAAAGTGATGGAGGATCCACCACCCAGAAATCCTGCTCTTCGGTTCCCAACTTGTTTGCTGGTCATGACGAAGTCCTGAATGCCACCAAAATGGAACTAAAACATTGTGTTTGCATTAGAACATAATATTTCAGCATTTCCATCCAAAGCATCCAGTCTGTAGCATAATGACTCAAATGACAATAAAGGTAAAGGTCATTGGCAGGGGAAGTAGATAACGATGTTTAATGAAAGAAGTGAAAGCTGATAGAAAAATATTATGAGGGAAACCTGTCTTAATTATACTGGTAGGACTTTGTTATAAAAGAAATTAGAGTCAAGCCACACCAAAATAGTTGGCTCTAGCAAATAAATCAGCAACAAATGACCTTTAAAATAGAATTTAGAGGCAAGTTTTTCTATGGGGAGTTGAGAATTACCACCAGAATGTATTAAAAAGAGAAGGTTTAAAGTTCTGCTGAAAATATACAGCTTGAGCCGCTGAAAAAGACACATTTTATCCAAATTGTTTCAATTTTAATTGATTCTTTATAATGGCATTTCTCATTAAGATGATCCAGCTCCCTTTATTCTGACTTTGTTTTTACGAAGCATTTTTTTCATAGTTATTTGACTTCCGGTAGACTTCCCTACAAATAAGAGAAAATATCTTCCTGAGAACATTGAAATTCCAGACCTCTTAATAGCTCTATTTTTTTCCACCTCAAATTAGTTAATTGGAAACCTGTTTTATCAATCAAGCCCTTGTAAGTTTAGTTAATACAAGCCAGTTCCATCAGACTCTGATTTCCCCTGAGCAACATGAAAATAACTAATGGAGTTTTTGAAAATTCAAACATACCATCGAGAAATACTTATGCTCATCAGTGGGCTCATCCTGGGACACTGATGAATATGTGTATTCTGGAAAACTCTGACTGGTTAACCAAATGATTTTCTCCCTTTGACATCTTTTCAATGTAACAATCATTCTATTTGTACTTTTTCCTTGATTTTTCCATAAAAGTTAAAATTTAAGAACTTGTTGAGCATCTGTCTGTAGTCTTTAGTACACAGCACCATTTTCTGCACTTCAGTATTGCCTATCAGCTAATATTATTTTCTTAGACTGTCTACAACAATGACAATCTCCAAATCATTTTATATAGTTATGTCTGTAATTCTTTGATCTTATAACTATTTCCTCTAAGATATATGTATATATTATATAATATTATATATATTATATATATTATAATATATATAATATTATATATATTATATATATTATATTATATATAATATATTATATATATTATATATATTATAATATATATTATATATATTATATATATTATATATTATATAATTATATAATTATAATTATATATAATATTATATATTATATAATTATATATATAATACATATATAATATACAGTATATTATATATATATGTATATGTGTGTGTGTTTGATTTTGAGGCATAGTAGAATAATATTGGATAAAAAAGGCCTAAATGCATGGAAACACAATGTAGTTTAGATGACTTAGGTCCATTTCATTATAATGGTGCAATTATCCCGCAAATAGTTTATCATTCCAAAACATGTTAACACTTAAGAAATTACAGGAAATTGTTCGATTTCCCAGGGTCTCAAACAATTTTTCTATGAGTATTGCCTCTAATGTACTTTGATTGTGGGTAAAGGACTGTGAGGGAGTCATCTTATCACCATATTTAGATGTACCCAATGTTCTGAATTTCTTAGGGAAAAGAGATTATAAAAATCATGAAATTCTGGGTGCACCTGGTGGCTCAGTCAGTTGAGTGTCCAACTCTTAGTTTCAGCTCAGGTCATAATCTCATGGTTCAGGAGATCAAGCCCCGCATTGGGCTCCACACTCACAGCTTGGAGGCTGTTTGAGATTCTCTCTCTCTCTCTCTCTCTCTCTCTCTCTCTCTGTCAAAATGAATAAATAAACTTAAAAAAAAAATCATGAGGGGAACCTGGGTGGCTCAGTCAGTTAAGCATCCAACTTCAGCTCAGGTCATGATCCTATGGTACATGGGTTCCAGCCCCGTGTCAGGCCCTGTGCTGACAGCTCAGAGCCTGGAGTCTGCTTCGGATTCTGTCTCCTCTCTCTCTGCCCCTCCCCTGCTCATCCTCTCTCTCAGTCTCTCAGAAATAAACAAAAAAAAATTTTTTTAATGATGAAACTTAATCACTACAAAAAAAAACAGTAATAAATATCATTTGTAGTATCTACTGACTGTGTCTGAAGGAGTTACTCTGCTCTATGTAATGGGTGTGAGGTGGGGTTCAATGTGAAGGGATGAGAGGCCCTAATGAGACACGTCCATGAGACCCCAGCTAGCCAACTCCTATGCTCACTCATAGCAAATTTTTCAGAGTGAAAGTTCCTTGGATGTGTAAGGAGGAAAGAAGAAAAAATATATCAGAGTCAAATTTGTTTCTCTATTCTTTGCTCTTGGGTCCTCATCAGTTAGCAAGTGTGTGCATTTTCCCAGTTGTCAATATCCTGAGTAATGAGAAAGGTAGATGGCAGACCACTCAGAGGAATTGAAAAGCCATAAGCCAATCCATTTAAGCAAGGACAGCTGTGGGTATTTCATTTGGAGGCAGATGAGTTTGTCCATGCAAGGTAGGGGTATCTACACCCAAATGGAATTTCTGAAAGTTGCACTTTCTAGGACAAAAGTTGCACATCTTAAAAGGTTTAATGTCTCTAAGGAATTACTTTGACATTACATCAGCGACGGTTATGATGAGAAGATGAGACCAGAAGGAGCGTGAAAGCAGGAGCCTGGGATCACGGAAAAGAGTGGCACCTTCCTGTGCTCTATGTGTTTGCTCCCCAACAACCAGTACCAGGCCTTGCTTTCCAGCCGGGTCCCATCCCCAGGTTTGTAGCCTCTCAAGTCAGGTGCTCTGTTTATTACCTTGAGCAAGAACTCAAGGGATGGAAACACACAAACCAAAAAAAACACATGTCTACCTGGTAAAGACTTTTTGCTACCACTCTCTATCTTGACTCAGTTACTTAACTTGGTTTTCTCACCTGTAAAATGAAAATTTTAACACCAACTTCACAGATCATTATAAAAACTAAATAAGATAAGGTTTGTGTCTTGGTTTGGGTCCCCAGAAAAGACCTGAGTCATGGGTTTGGATGCAAGTTGTTTATTTGGGAGGTGAAGGGAATACTCAAGGAGGAGGGGAGAAAAGCTAGAAAAGACAGCAGCCCCTGAAATGTGTGTCCGGAAGCAGGTGCTGCTGGGTGCTGCTGGAGCTTAGGATGTCTCCAATAATTCTGTGAAAAAAGGGAAACAAGTCAAACTGGCTCTATGGCACAGGGTGAATCCTACAGAGATCCATGGAGCTGGAATTTTCTCTTTTAAATTGGTTGTCACGTGGGTCCCATAGCTCAGGGTTTTGCCTCTATATTTTATTTAACTACAAGCTATCTAGAACAAGTATGGCAAATAGTATAAGCTAAGATGTCAGTTCTGATGTGTTATTGACATAATGGATTATTGACCAGAAGGCAGCAGAGCAAGACTCATGCTTTTGTCAGCCATCCCTAACCTGGCTGGCCTCCATACTCTGGGTATTCATTTACCCAGACCCAGCAGACCTTCATCCTTGTAATGATCTCCCTTCCTGTGAGGACTTTAAAACAATAATTTAGATATCTTTTAAAATAATACAGCTGGAATATCATGATTAGTTCATAGTAAGAGAAAGTAAATTAATTAAAACCACTGGCTCACTTTTTTACATACAGATTGGCAGGTGTTAAAAAGCACGCACGAGCAAATGTACGTTGAGGTATGTTCGTCACAAAAACATCAGTAATAGCAAAGATTGGAAGTGACCTAAACACCCATGGCTGGGGAAAAGGTTATATAAATTATAGTACGTTCAGACAATGGAACACTAAGTAACGGCAAAGAGTCTAGGCAGTGCTATATAAGGGAAATTTTCATGATAAGTTGTTAATAAAGGTGCAAAATGATTTATTATGCTAGCATCTGTATAAAAAAGAGGAGGAAGTATATACACACAAAATATATATGTCTGTTTATTCACAAAAAGGATATATTTAAAAAATGTGTTAACAGAGGTGCCTATGGGAGGAAAAAAGTGGAGGGCAGGGAGACGTGAGTGGAAGAGATATTTACTCTCCCACTCACTACTTTTTCACTTTTTTAAACCATGTTCATGTACATTTTTAAATGAAGAAAATTACCCATTTTCTTATTCTAATTGTTCTCTGTCCTACTTCCTTTTCTTCATTAATCTTAATGAGAAAGGAAGGAAAGAAGGAAGGAAGGGAGGGAAGGAGGGAAGGAGGATCACTCTTACTCCCACCACACAGGGAAAGCCAACATTAACTTTCTGGGTTAATATTTTGGCATATTGACATTACATTCAGTCTTTTTTCTCCACATAAATATTTCTCTGCCTTTTTAAATTAAGAAAAAAAGGCTTCATGTTGCACATATGCTTGTATCTCATGCTTTGTTCTCTTAATATATCAGTTTTTTTGTGTCACTGAATATTTTTCTACAATATGATGTTTTAATTCTATATTGTACTCCAGAGCATGGATATCCTATAAATTATCCAATTGCTCCCTTGGATACCTAGGCAGGCAGAGCGATTGCTGAGAGCTGAAAACGTATGGACTATAATAATGAAACTGATTTTTGTGTGTGACTTGCGGTAGGAGTTTCTTTCCCTTGTAGTCAACTTCATTCATGGAGACTTAACACAGCTCTCTCTACTTTCTCACAACAAGTGTACCTCCCTTAGCTGAAATCACACATGGAATATTTTATTTGTAAAGAAGCCTTTTGCAGAAGGAATGAGTACCTGGAAAACAATGCGGGGCATTAAAACTATTTTGCAAATGATTTACTCACGATTATGACATCAATTGGACCGAGGTTATCTTTTTAAATGTTAAATTGAAGAGGTTATCTTTTTAAATGTTAAAATATAGGAACATGTCCCTCTGATTTTACAGAAGGCATAATAAAGTTAGAGTAAATTTTTCCAGAAACCAGAACATTTGCAGGGCAGAAATGCTGGGAGAAATAGAGCGCGTTTATCAAATAATGCAAATAAGGTTAGCCGTGGTTTTCAGCGTATGAAAACAACACGACAAATTCTTGTGTTTAACAAAGGCACTTCAGCCATTTGTTCACAAACCACAATTCCATACAAGGCCAGGTTTATGAAGGTATAAATGGAAAGGAAATCGATAGACTTAAATTCCCTCTTTTCTACAGCATCTAAACCCCACACACTTGAAGGAACGCTAAGGTCCTCAGGACCATCTCAGCAAGCGGGACTTGAGCAGATCAGACCCTGTCCTTTTGTTTGCAGACTTGAAAGGTTGAGGAGGTGCCTCTCCAGCGAGCACAGTGATGCCCTTGGGGCTAACTTGCTAATCCATAATAGAAATCATTATGAAAATAAGACATTTTTAGAAACTTGATATCGCAATCAACATTTTCATATATAGTAAACTTGACCCAACTGGTTGTAGATCTTTTGATGTGTTTTGCACCTTAATGTATGTTATACATTCAATAAATATTTATTCAGTGTTTGGGGCCAGACACCCTTTCAGCTCTGGGGTTATGAAGATAAAAAGAGCATGGTCTTACATTCTCAGGGCAGGGGCTGTCAGTAAAATAAATAAGCCAACAAAAAAGCTAACTACAACCAAAAGCAACGAGTGCTATGAAAGAGACAAATATGAGCTGAGGTTTAGAAAAACCAAGGGACACCTCCTCTAGGAAGGCAGCCAGGGAGGAATGCTCCAGAGAGGTGATGCTTCAGCTGAGATCATCCCCGGAACACACGGGGGAGCCAAGCTTGGGATCGTGGGAGGAAGGACAAACCAAGGAGAGAGCGCACACAGCCTCCAAGGGCTCTGAGGACAGATAAGACTTGGTATATCTGAAGAATAGAAAGAAGACAAGCACGGCAGAGCGTGCTGATGTAGGAGGAGAAAAAGATGAGGCTGAAGACTCAGGGGCAGGGGCTCCTACACAAGATCTTGTGAGCCATAAATCGGGATTTTTTTTTCAGGGTGTGATAGTGATAAAGTAATAATGCTTTACTAAAGGTCCTGTACCAGAAGTTAAATAAACTCACAAGTCGGTGAATTGTTTTACTTTAATAATAATGATATGAGAGGGTTTATTTTAATGACAACTCAGGAAGATGACAGTATCATGTAGCCAAATCTAATGAGAAAAAAATGGGTCAGGCTAGGGTGATCGCACGTACCAGTTTGCTCAGAAGAGTCCCAGGTTGCATCTATATTCTCAGCATTACTTTGGTGTAGCATTTGTCTCAAGTACTTCATTTTTCAGTGAAGTGTTTTTATTAGTAGTTGCATTAAAATGAGCCAGAATGGGTTGGGCAGACGGCCACTTTATACATCCAGCTTCTGCCACAGTCTCAGTGAGTAGCATATGAGATGCTTGGGTGATGTTGAATTTTCACTCTAATGTATGGGAAGATCTGAAAACAATCAGCAATGACCCATTTCTCTTTTCCCAGCTCTTCCCAGAAGCAAGGGAGCTGATGTTTCCTTGTCAGGGCCACCGTGCAGGGCTCCCGCTGATAAAATGAAGTGTAGCAGTCATGAGTTGCTAGGGACAAATAATCCCTTCCAGTCTCAGGTGGTGGTGGGAGAAATGTATCAGCTTGTGACATTCTGTGTAGATGTACAAAGTCACCAAGTCATCGACTCACCAGATTAATGGGAAACATGTCAAATTATGGGTTAGGTATGTACAGATTACGTCCAGGAAACAGAACATGAGCAGTCCTGCTTAGAACTCATTGTGTAATGTGAATGCTGTGGTGCCTTGGCCAATTCCTGAATGGTGTAAAGCCACGGCTGCTTATTTTATTGTTTGACAATGCTTTTTTATTTTTCAATAGATGCTTTCAATAGCAATGACCTCAAGGAAATGAGTTGAATGGAAACCTAAGTACAAAATTTCCATTGCACAAGAAAGTTAGTTAAGAAATTAAATCTTGCACAAAATGTAAACATCTACCATCACTTATGGGACCATAGTGATATCGCTAACCACTTGAAAGTACGGAGATATAAATCTCCTGGAGAATCATCAGATTCGACCTCAAATGTTAATAATTTAAGAAGATTGGAATTGACAACAATAGTTGAGCATGTGGAGCTTCAGTAGGTCTATCTACACAACCCCTTTTGAAGCATGTCTTTGGATTTAGAGCAAATGATCACTGTCCTATTTTAATTTTGTTCTTCTTTAGTTCCAAGTTTGCTCATGTACATACACTTGTAAAGTGAGAGCTGAAAATTACTCCATTAGTATACAAGGAATTTGCCAAACTATGAAATGATGCCAATTTTATATCAATGTCATCAGGTGATTGGCTTAAAAATACAGCTAACTCTAATAGTTGAACGTTTTCATTCAATTTTTCCTGTGATCAAAGTGAAACTTTTAGCATTTTATTTTGTTGAAAGTAAAACATCCTTCAGAATGGCTAACATTAACAACTCAGGCAACAACAGATGTTGACAAGGATGCAGAGAAAGAGAATCTCTTTTGCACTGCTGGTGGGAATGCAAGCTGGTGTAGCCACTCTGGAAAACAGTATGGAGGTTCCTCAAAAAATTAAAAATAGAACTACCCTATGACCCAACAATTGCACTACTGGGTATTTATCCGTGGGATACAGGTGTGCTGTTTCGAATGGACACATGCACCCCAATGTTTATAGCAGCACTATCATCAATAGCCAAAGTATGGAAAGAGCCCAAATGTCCATCGATGGATGAATGGATAAAGAAGATGTGGTATATATATATACACATATATATATATATATACACATATATATATACACATATATATATATACACATATATATATATATACACATATATATATACACACACACACACACACACACACACACACACACACACACAATGGAGTATTATGCGGCAGTCAAAAAGAACGAAATCTTGCCCTTTGCAACTACGTGGATGGAACTGGAGGGTACTATGCTAAGTGAAATTAGTCAGACAGAGAAGGACAAATAGCATATGACTTCACTCATATGAGGACTTAAAGACACAAAACAGATGAACATAAGGGAAGGGAAACAAGAATAATATAAAAACAGGGAAGGGGACAAAACATAAGAGACTCTTAAATATGGAGAAGAAACAGGGTTACTGGAGGGGTTGTGGGAGGGGGGCATGGGCTAAGTGGATAAGGGGCATTAAGGAATCTACTCCTGAAATTGTTGTTGCACTATATGCTAACTTAGATGTAAATGAAAAAAAGAAAAGAAAGTAAAACATCCTCAATTATTGTGAATGCTCTTATAAATTCAGTTCCAGAGTTCAACACGAAGGATTATATTATTGCTTTTTGCATCCACAATATGCTTACAAATTTTGGTGGTATATAGACTTGTGGGAAAAAAACAATGCACTTAGTAAATTGAAACTATGAGGCAGAAATGTCCTGAAATTGATTGCCATGCACATGATTCATAAATGCATTCAAACAAGCTGTGATATTCTACCGATTGTATCAGAAACTGTATTATCAACATTTACAAATATTTTTACAAATACACAGATAAAATTACTGAACTACATAATTTTCATGAAGACACGGATGTAGAAGCAAGAAAATACTTTAGTCTGGCAGTCCGTGAATTTACTCTTTGTGTCTGATATTAATTAGATTTTAGAAACAGTGGAGTCTAAAAGTGCCCTATGATAGCATTGAGCATTTTTTGTAAGTGTATCCTTTAAATTTTGGTTGCATTTTGTTCAAAATCAGTTGCAAATCTCTAATGAAAGTGATGAATGGAGCACTCCCAAACTTCAGCTTTTCCTTTCTAGCAAATTGCAATCATTGAAAATAAAGCTTGCAAACAGGAAGATAATGAAAATAAGCCATACAAAAACAAGGGAAGAACTGAACAAAATAAAGAAGGAAACTTTAAATGGTTTACAAGATTTAATTTTAAAATTCCATAGCTATACTTTGGACTATTTGACTTAACATGAAGAAATATTTGATGGACCTTTTATTTTTAATTGCCTGAATTTGTATTCTGTACCACAATAGAATGAAATGGAAAATGTCCATATTTCTGCAGCACCTATATTCGTTAAACCACTTCTGAATAAAACTACCTTATAAGTTCAATATTATAATAAAACTAATTTGCAACTCAAAAAATTTTTAAACTGTATAGCTTTAATTATTTTTAACAATCTCTTTTATTCTTTTTTGCTCTCCTCATTCATTCTTAAAAATGTCCCAGACTGGAGTGCCTAGGTGGCTCAGTAGGTTAAGGGTCTGACTTCAGCTTAGGTCATGATCTCCCTGTTTGTGGGTTCAAGCCCCTTGTCAGATTCTCTGCACTGAAAGCATGGAGCCTGCTTCAGATCCTGTCTCTCTCTCTGCCCCCCTCCCCGCTTGCATTCTCTCTCTCTTTCTCTTTCTCTCTCTCTCCATCTCTCTCAAAAATAAATTTAAAAAAAAATGTCCCAGGGCGCCTGGGTAGCTTAGTTGGTTAAGCATCCAACTTCGGCTCAGGTCATGATCTTGAGGTTAGTGAGTTCGAGCCCCGCATCAGGCTCTGTGCTGACAGCTCAGACCCTGGAGCCTGCTTCAGATTCTGTGTCTCTGTCCCTCTCTGCTTCTCCCCCTCTCATGTTCTGTCTCTCTGTCTCTCTCAAGAATAAATACACATTAAAAAAAACATTTTTTTTTAATGTCCCAGTCTGTATGATAAATAAGATAATCACCCTAGTCAGGGCAGTGTCTCCTGGCAGGAATGAGTCTAAAGTGCAGGGACTGAAATTTCTGGGTTACCAAGCCAGCTGGGAGCCCCTCCATGGAAGTCAGGCCTGAGGAGCACAAATGCTCAGCTCCTACCTGGTCTCAGGCTTTCTTCATTTAAAGCATCCTTCTACTAAAGCTTCCCTTGGTGCATGGCTCTATCACAAAGAGGAGGTCAAGAAATACTGGTCAACCTTTGTCTCTGCAAGGCTGGACTGTAAATCTACAGTAGATACAGGTCACATACCTTTGAGTCTCATTAATTAAAGAGCAGGTGGTAGGCAGAGCTGTGTTCCAGTATCAGATCTCCATGCAAGTAAAGAGAATGAAAGAAAGTATGCCAATGAAAAGCACGTAGGAATCCCATGAAAACCCAATTTTGAAAACATGAGCAAAAAAGGATTTTGAAAAAAGGCCAACTATAAGAAAAAAAATTAATCACGGGAGCGCATTGCTGATCCTTGCTGAGAGCTTCTGACCTGAGTTTGGAAGCAATTAAGGACAGTGAGGAAAACATAATTTCCCTTTTAAGCCATTTCATTTATTCAGAATGTCTCGCCCCACAAATCACACATGAGTCCAACGTTTTCTCCACTCCAAGAAGGCAGAAAGTCTTCCACGGAGTGGAATCGTACGTCCTGCTCTGCCCTGAAATAGTAGAGTTCAAAGGTTCTTTCCGCTTCGCATTTCTCACGGTTTCTGTCTCTCAGATAGATGAGTCATGATTCTTATGAAGGAAAACAGAAATTAGCTAAAGTAAAATATTCAGGGAAGTCAGATAAATCACATCTAAATCCTATTTTTAAAGAAAAGGAAAGATCCAATACACCCTTAATCAAGTCATGTCTACAAAAATTATTCCAACTTCCTTTAAAATATGACTTCAGAGACATTATTTTTCCACACTTTCCATAACATGGTCCAAACAATTTCTGCACCTTTGTGTCCTCCTCTTGTGTGTATGTGTGTGTGTGTGTGTGTGTGTGTGTGTGTGTGTTTATGTTTGAGAGAGAGAGAGAGAGAGAGAGAGAGAGAGAGAGAGAGATTGTGTGTGTGTGTTTATTTATGTTTGAGAGAGAGAGAGAGAGAGAGAGAGAGAGAGAGAGAGAGAGAGAGATTGTGTGTGTGTGTGTTTATTTATGTTTGAGAGAGAGAGAGAGAGCGCACCATGAAGAGGGGCAGAGAGCAAGAGAGGGGGAATGAGAAGATCCCAAGCAGGCTCCATGCTGACAGCAGAGAGATGGACACGGGGCTCAAATTCATGAACTGTGAGATCATGACCTGAGATGAAGTCGCCGAAGTGGGATCTGAACCGACTGAGTCACCCAGGCACCCCGTGTCCTCCTAACTCTTAATCATGAACTTTCACTGTTGCCATCTGGCCTCCTCACGGTTTGTCCTCACTTAGGCCATACTTCTCTCTCCCTGACTGGAAGCCCGGCTCCTGACAATTTCGATTCCACCTCAATACTACCCTTTCTGCAAGTATCAACTCCGATCTTTTCCACCACAAAGTCTTCTCAGCCTACTCCTGCTCAGAGGGATTTTTCATTTTGGGAAATGTATGCCACTTTTTAACTTCACTTCTGGTGAAGTCTGGCAGTCCTATTTCCTTACACCATCTACGTCATTTCTTAGGGTGGTTTGTGAAGACAGAATAAGATGACACAGACACCCATGACAGGCCATGGTAATTATCAGTGTTTGCCTTTGCGCTGGGGAGAGACCGATACCGTGGAGGTACAGAGTAATATTGTGGAGAGAGTTTTTTCAGTCTGTCAGCATTGGATTCTAATATCATTTTACCTCCTGAACTTGTAAAATAGAGATAGTAATTCCTGTCTCCTACAGTTGTGTGAAGACCAATGAAGAGAATGGGGGCAGAACTCCTGCGGGCCCTCATTCATTCAGGTGGTTCTTCCCCCTTACTGCCTCAGTGGTTATTCATTCATCCACTCATTCCCTAAGTATTTGTTGAGGGCTTGGGATGCAACTGTGAATGAGGCATAAACAGTTTCCTCTCCCTTGACCTGACAGTGGCAGCGCTATAAAGAAGATGCTTGTGATGCCCTTAGGAAGGGCATCTGATCCAGACTTGGGAGGTCAGAAAAGCCACGAGCTGAGGGAGGAAAGGAAAGCTGTGTGTCCCAGGTAGAGGCACTTTTATATTATTTAATTTTTATACTTGCATTGTTTATCTTCTGCAAGTTTAACAATCAGCTCTTGTGAGCCTGTACAAGTCAGCTCTCGGATGCTGCTGCTTCTATGGGAAGAGGTCACCTGAGGCTGATAGAACATCCCAGAATATTCCCTATAGAGGTATGTTAAGCATGTTACTGATTTCCAATAAAAGGCTATCAGCATTTAGCTAACAAACAAGCACTTGCTGACTTTGCTCTGAATAAAGAAAAACGGCTAATTCTTGTTGACCACAGTTCAAATCTCAACACCAAAAAGTTTTTAAAATGAGAGAGAGGTGTCCTAATGACCCGGTCAGCTCAAACATTCTAACAATTTATGATGCTGTGCTCCAACTCCTGTGTATGCATCTTGGCCTCTCTGAGTCTCCATTCCATCATCTATAAAATGGGGAGAAAGAATGACTTATGAGATGGTTCTGAGGAAATAAAATTACAGTGGTGGTTTGTCAGAAACAACCCAGTGTCCATCAGCAGATGAAGGGATAGACAAATCCTAGCTTATGATATCATGGCACATACAGTGACAAAAAAATGAACTCTTGGGGCGCCTGGGTGGCTCAGTCGGTTAAGCGTCCAACTTCAGCTCAGGTCATGATCTCGCAGCTAGGGAGTTTGAGCCCCGTGCTGGGCTCTCAGAGCCTGGAGCCGGCCTCAGATCCTATGTCTCTCTCTCTCTCTCTCTCTCTCTCTCTCTCTCTGCCCCTCCCCCACTCACACACTGTCTCTCTCTCTCAAAAATAAACATTAAAAAATTAAAAAAAAAAAGAAATGAACTCTTGATATATGCAACATGGAGAAACCTCAAAATCATTATACTGAGCTAAGGAAGCCAGATTAAAAAGCGCCTATACCATGTGAAACATTTTTACAAAATTCTAGAAAATGCAAACTAATTAACAGAACGCAGATTCCTGGTGAGGGATGTAGGAGAAGGATTACAAAGGAACAAGGAGATCTGTTTGGAAATGGAAATGTTTGTTGTCTCAGTTGTGGTAGTGGTTCCGTGGATGTATACATGTGTCAAGACTTATCAGATTGCCCTTAAAATACAGGTAGCTTATGATATGTGGGTTATATACCAATGTGCTATTAAAAATAGACCAGATCAAGAAGCAGTGTTTGGCTCCATGATTCTGAATCATAGTGAATCCCAACATTTAAGAGGATGCTAACAGTTATGAATCAGTCTTCCTTAGCCATGCTTTCCCACTGTGAAGGGAATGCACAGTTTTCAAACAGCACAGGCCCTTGTCACGTCTCATGAGATCAATTCTCATGATGGGGGATCATAAGCTATTATGTGTCAAATACTCAGATACTGTGAGAAGCTTGTAGTAGGTGTTCATCGTCTTAATTTCATGGCTAAACATCCTGCGAACCCTTCCCTTCTCATGGCTCTCCCCACCTTTTACACAAGTTGAGCAGATACTTGTGCAATCCGCTGGTTTCTAAAGTCACAGACCTAGTTTCCGGGAAAGTAAAACAAAAAACCATACATGACTAAGCTAAGTGACAGAATTGGCAGCGGTCGGTGTTTCTAATGATCCATGCCACTCAATTATCTATATGCATATATTATATATTAATTATGGTTGTCTGAACAGGCAGGCAGCCCCATGGGAGCAGAGCAGAACCTGGGGGCAATTACACACTTGGAAGTCAGTGGGCCTGAGAAGTCCACACATCCATCCTGACTTTATAGGACTCCTGCCAGTTGTGGAGTTCAGGGGCTGGGGCCAAGCTCAGAAAGGCAGAGTTGGAATAGTTAAGTCAGGGACCCAACCAACTGGGCCCGAGGGCTGAGTTTCAGAGTGGTGCTTGCTCCTGAGGAGGACGGCTGTGGTGAGCCTCTCATCAGAGTGAGAGAGAGAGACTCTCTGATGACCACTTCCAATGACACTCAGTGGCACATCGACTATGGATAAGATTAAGCCTAGACCAGCTGTCGGGCTGGAGATGAATTAAGGCCTGAAGTATGATAGTCGTGGCAGGGATGGAGAGAATATCTGTAGGGAATATTGATACGAAATGGGGAAGGAGAGGGAGGAGCGTAAAGAAATTTCCCCTTCTCTGCTGAGAAGCAAATGGGGAGGTTGATAGACATACGAACTTCCCAGCCACACCCCCGGAGATTCTGATGTAGTAAGTCTGGAGTGGGACCCAGGAATCTGTGTATGTCATTCTTACTACAGGAAGATGACTTCTAAGTCTTTGGCTTGGGGTATTGGATAGAAGGAGTGTAATTCAGTTTTAGCTGATAAGGTTGAAATGCCTTTGGAACAATACAGTAACGGTGACTGAATCTTCTGAGCCTTTACACCAGTGCTTTATAGGTACCGTTTAATTTAATCCACACGACATCCTCATGAGGGAATTACTATTATCAGGCCCATTTTGTAAATGAGTAAACTGAGTTATAGAGACATTAAATCATTTGCCATTATTTACACAGATACTAAAGGATAGATCTGGGTTTTAAACCCAGGCACACCTAACTCCAAAGCCTTTGTTCTTTGCTCTAGTGGCTGCTGAGTCCATTTATACCCAAGCAGTAAGTAGCGCCTGAGCTGAATCACAGGTCGGGCTGGAGACAATGATTTGAAATGAAAATTTGTTTTAGATTGCCCAAGGAGGGCCTGCGGAGACAGGAGAGTATTTGGCCAAAGATGGAGCTGTGTTCCTGTTTTCAGAGATGGGCAGTGGATGAAAAGGCCTTGAGAACCAGAGATGTTCACGGAGAACCTGGAGAGATGGGAGTTTTAGACACTAAGCAAGTTGAGTTGCCAGAGAAGTAAATTTAAACACAGCAGAGAGCTCCAGTAGACAAGTTATCCACTGAACACGGCCAAAGAGGGGTAATTTTTGACCCTGCCTAGGACGGTGGGGGAGAGGCTCCGGCCATGTCTCTGCAGATTGAGGACCAAGAAAGAGATGAGGAAGTGGAGACAGCGAAGGAAGGCCAGTTTTCCAAGAGGCTCGGCTATGACGAAAAACCCTGGACAGATCTGCACAAGATGTTACTTGTGTCCATCTCTGAGTAGCAGGATTATAGGTAACTTTCATTTTCTGACTTCATTTTTTTTTTTCTTTCTCAGGCTGCACCGTTTTAACTGAGAGGAGCAGGGCTCCGGGAGGGACAAGTTGCAGGGAACAGGTTTGCCTGGATGCGAGGAGAAAAACGTCGGCCCCGCCCTTACCCAGGAACAGACAAACCACAGGAACTTTCTGAAAAGAACATGCAGCATTTAAAAAAAAAAAAAAAAAATCGGGGCACGCCTGGGTGGCTCAGTCTGTTGAGCTACCGACTTCAGCTCAGGTCATGATCTTATGGTCTGTGATTTCGAGCCCCACGTCGGGCTCTGTGCTAACAGCTCAGTGCAGAGCCTGCTTCAGATTCTGTGTCTCCCTTACTCTCTTCCCCTTGCCCATTCATGCTGTCTCTATCTCTCATAAATAAATAAATAAATAAATAAATAAATAAATAAATAAAACTTAAAACTTAAAACTTAAAAAAAATCTTTTTTAATTTCAACTTTAAAGATTCATCATGTATTGACTACACATCTTCAATAGGAAAATTATTTAAGGAGAAAAATAAGGACGTTTGGGGTTCAAGAGCAGAAAGGACACACAGTCATGGCTAGAGGGGCCTGCAAGAGTCTTTCAAGTGGGGGGTACTGGTGCCTGTTTACAGCCCCAGGGAAAGGAGCCTGGGAATGGAAAGATCCTGGTTGGATCCGGCTATCTTAGATGTGATAAGGCTGAGAAAACTGGGGCCCGGCGAGAGAGGAAGCCAGACTCCAGGGAACAAGAGCATCTCCTTGTCACCCATCACTTGTGGACAGGCCATCACATTTTCAGCTTCTGCTTCCAGTCTGGTTTCCACATGTTTATATAAAGTGTTTTCGGTACAAAACGGATCTTTTTGCAATGCGATATCTTTCACTTAATATTGTAGCATTTTAGTACGTCATTAAATATTGTTTTAAAATAATATGTTAACACCTAATAATCCCTTATGTAGATGGTACGTTTTGGGGCTAATGAAACATGTATTCCGAATGCTTTCTAGAAAAATTATATCAATTCCTTCCCCTTCAGGAATAGATCAGTCCCACTTCACCGTATTTTTAGAACCTGTGGTGTTATCAATTTTTTCATCCTTGCCAATTTGATAGGGAAAATAGGATGCAGAGTTATTGATTTTAATTTGCATTTCTTTGGTTATCTTCAAGGTTAGCCGTTTTTATGGGTTTATTAGTCATGTATATTTCCACTCTGAAATAGTCAGGTCCTTTTTTTCTTTTGTTTGTTTTGATCATCTGTTTTTATTAACTTGAAACACATTTTAAAATATTAAATATGTTAATATTTACCTGCCATCTGGATCCTATGTTTTTAATTTAAAAAATTTTTAAATAAAATACAAAAATAAACACAAAATAAGTAATTTTTTTCTGGAAACGGCCAAACCTCTATAGTTATTATGATATTATATCTGCATGTTGCAGTGATGAATGACAATACCTGTAAGTATTTATATATGTTCTTCTTTGTTGAGGACATGTTTTAAATTTTTTTTTCAATGTTTTTTATTTATTTTTGGGACAGAGAGAGACAGAGCATGAACGGGGGAGGGGCAGAGAGAGAGGGAGACACAGAATCGGAAACAGGCTCCAGGCTCTGAGCCATCAGCCCAGAGCCCGACTCGGGGCTCGAACTCACGGACCGCGAGATCGTGACCTGGCTGAAGTCGGACGCTTAACCGACTGCGCCACCCAGGCGCCCCTGTTGAGGACATGTTTTAAATGCCAGCAGGCAGCAGCAGCAGCATCATTATTTCATGCTTCAGTATTTACCCCAGGTATTCTTTTCCTTATTTCTCACTGGCATTGAAGATTTTCTACCATTATTATTGTATGGCATTTCACTAATGCCACTAGAAAGTCGCTTTCTTCATGGAATGCCAAGGGTTGAGAGGTGAGCAGCAGATGAACTGTGTGGTTTGTCTATGAAACGTCTAATTCTTTCAGTGAATTAAAACGGGAAGAAAAGCAGCATTTCAGAGTGATTAAGAAGGGCTACGAGCTTTGGAGTCAGAAAGCCCACGGTCCCTGGTTACTAGCTGGCAGGGCATCTGCGGACCACGGCAACTCTCTGAATTTCAGTTTCTTTCTCTGTGAAACGGGAATGCTCGGTCTTACAGGTTTTCGTGGGAGTTCAATGAAAGGATGCACGTGCAGTGTTCAGTCCCAGGCCTGATACACAGCAAGCACCCCATAAATGGCTCCGTTCTTGGGATCATCTAATGCGATGTCAGAGCAGAGTGTCTTCCTGTGTTAGGCTACACTGTGATTCTACTTTTCCAGCATCTTTATCAAATCCTTACAACCATGAGCCCTCTTTTTATTTATTTTTTAACGTTCATTTATTTTTGAGACAGAGAGAGACAGAGCACGAGCGGGGGAGGGGCAGAGAGAGAGGGAGACACAGAATCTGAAGCAGGTTCCAAGCTCTGAGCTGTCAGCACAGAACCCGACACGGGACTCGAACCCATGAACCACGAGATCATGACATGAGCTGAAGTCAGAAGCTTAACCAACTGAGCCACCCAGGAGCCCCACAACCATGAGCCCTCTTAAATTCTGCTCTCTGTAGACTTAACTTTGATCTTTTTATGGAACTGTGATAAAATATTACAAAGAGAACCAGAAAGCGATTATTATTGTCTGGTCATAGCCTAGTGACAGTTTTTCTGATAAAGGACCTAGATGAAGTGATTAGCTACCCACTTAACAATGGAAGCAAAAAAAAAAAAAAAAGGTATTACTGTGATCAAATAAATTAGTGTTTGCATGATGAACTTCCAAATATTCAAAGCTACCAAGGAACTTAGCTATAGATGGGTATGGGGAAGTCAATACAAAACGGCACAGATGCTTTTATCTGTCCATGAGGTGGAGAAGAAATGTCTGGGATGGATCCCCATAGCAATGGCTGATGGATGGAGAAGTACTTGTTCCCGCATAAAAATCCAACATTAGATGTCTCACGGCATATTGTGGTTGCTTCAAATACAGGAATGAGCAACCAGATTTTGATCAGTGAGCTTGATTTGAATTCTTTCAATGAATTGAAATGGTACTAAAATTGGAGTTCAAAACAAAATTCATTCTCCCCTTTCTCGACTTCTCAAATTGCTAAAGTATAAGAGAAAACTTCCTGGCCGGCTTGCTTTCAGAATCTAGAAAATGGAAGTAGGAGGCAAACTCGGGATCTTCTTGCAGAAACAAAAGCCATCTCTCAATTGTACTGCAGTCCTGGTCGTTCACAAGCAAATGCTGCTCATTCTCACCCTTTAATCCAACTCGCATCTTGCCTCCATGGTCTTGCCTCGGAGGCCTCCCCCTTTGGTTCTCAGTAGCTCCTTGTCCCCCACTTTCTGCTTGGTTCTCATATTTAAACATTCAAAATTGCTTATTTGTGTCACACCCCTGCATCATCTGTCCCTTTTCTAGGAACGGAAGTCCCATGAGGGCAGGAGCACACGCCTTAGCACCATTTACCCCAGCACCCAGCTCGGGGTCCAGCCCAACGCAGGCTCAGTGTACCTCCTGCAGGCACACTTGTGGACTAAGACACCTTCCAAGGGAAGCTAACAGTTCAAATCAATGATCTCCAGGTTGACTCTCCTCTTCTCATGCTGGCTCCCCTTTGTATTTGATGAGGACACATACTTGAAGTTTCTCCAGACATGCTCAGTTCAGGCCTTTATCAGTTCTCCATCAGTCTACTAACTCTCTCATGGGGTCTCTGGGAGGGTAAATGGAACGCTAGGCAGTAATGTGGTTACCTCTTCTCTCCTTACTCCATACTAGAATTTTCTCCGAAAGTGAGTAAATACATAGCTATACTAGGGTATCTTCATGCCTTCATTTGCTCAATAAAGGTAAAGCTAAAGATAATAGCTCACTGACAAATAAAAATAAAAATTTAAGTGGCATCTTTGTGATATTCACCTGAACTAGAGCCTGAGGATATGTCTGTCTGTCTGTCTGTCTCTCTCTCTCTCTCTCTCTCTCTCTCTCTCTCTATATATATATATATATATATATATATATACTTCCTTATCTCTCCAATTCCACAGGACCTCCAGAGAAAGCCTTTGCTTCAAAGCTTGCCTTTCTTCCCCCCACCCCCATAAATACCAGGGCTTTCCTTTAATCTACACCATTCAGCCTCAGGCCAGCATGCTTGGGCTTTGGGAGCTCACCGGGGGCAAAGCTTTATTGTTTTTTAGGTAACAAAACTAATACAAGTTCATGGCTACACAGAAACATGGTAGCACAGGAAAAACACAGGAAAATGCCAATCAGGTAAATACGAATGCTGAAAGAACTGCCTTTTCATGAGAAAAGCTAACAAGCACCAACATTCTTCCAGGAGCTTTTTTTCCCCTATGGACTTATTTATCTAAGTACAGAAATAGCAATGACTCATTTCAAAGGGAAACATCTTTAATCTGTCACAAACATTTACTTTTTTTAAAAGAGGCAACATTTTTGTTAGAGTAGGAGGAGAAAGAGGATTTCGTGGTTCAGGTCATTAGCTATAACCCAGCAATTAGGACAGGCTTGGTTCAATAATTATTTGTTTGAATGAATGAATGAAAGCAAATAACATCACTCTGAAAAACAAGATAATTGCTCTATATTGAGAATGTCCATTTGGCCACGTATCTTCTGCCTTTGTCTAAGATTTCCCTCTGTGCAACATACGGGCAATTCTTCCGAAGTATTGACTCCCTGTTGGGGGAAGTTTTGAAAAGTGCTTTGGGGTCTTTACGGTGAGTATGTCCAGGGTCTCCAGCCAAAGTTTATGGTGTTTAATGGAAAAAGCTAAGCCAGAGATGAGCCCAGATCTTTGTTTATTCAGAAATAAACAAAATCTTTGAGTTTGTGGCCTGATCAGAATATAAAAGAATAAAAAGCTGTCCATTTGAATTCCCAAAGGCTTAGCCTTCCGGTTATGTGAGTGTTGTCTATTTTTAAAGCGTGTGTGCAGTGGGGTGGGAGACTGAAAGAACACCATGTGTCTCCTGCCATCATCCATATAGAATTTCTACCAAGAGGTATTTCATCTGAGTCTAATCGTGGGAAACAATCAGACAGATTCAGATCGAGGGGCATTCTGGCCTGGACTCTTAAAACATAAGCGAGCACGTATATGCAAACCACCAGGAATTGCAGGAGAATTTAGAGATGCCATTTTTTTCTATTGCCTCCTGATTTCCACTGTCTAGATTATGAAAGTGAGCTAGCCAGGAAGTAGACTCTTTTGCTCTGGAAATTAAATTAATTTAATATAGATCATGGCAAAGTCCTACTCATTACCTAATTAAGAGGAACATCTCTCCTTGAGTAAAATTGGTTGACCTCATTATCTTAGACCAGAAGCCCTAAGAGAATGCAGCTGCCCCTAGAACATATATTCCTGAGCTAATGAAATAAAAGCCAGAGTCACACTGTGCAATTTGAAGTTTTCTCTTTTTTACTCCCAATCATCTCACCTCTCTCAGGCATGTATTACCTGATAAGGTACTGACATTTTGAAGTTTTTCTCTACTCTGTCAAGCACTGCTGTGCAAAGTGGTCCTATGAATGAAGGCGATTTTGGTTTGGGGGACATTTGAGATGTGGTCTTCTCATAAGGCAAAGGAGGCAGCCACCAGTTCTAAGATATATTCACCGTCAGAAGTCTAGAGAAGAGCAGGAGGCACCTTTCTTAAATTAAGCCTCTCATCCTACCATTGCCTTTGGAAAACCTGCCGTTCCATTTTAACACTCAGAAATATAAGCAAGGAGTCAAAGCTAATCACAGAGTTTGGTTGGCTGGATTGGGTTTATATTATACATTTTGTGAGTCAATTGATTCAGTCTGTCCTTATTGAGTCCTTGCTATATTTGGGAATTCTAGAAGACACAGTAAGAGGGTAGAGGTCACTGATGGGGGGCTGGGAGGTCATTAAGCAGCTAGTATCTAATTATCTAATTAGCTACTTAATTTGAATTGAAAGGAGGGCTAAAAAGGAGGAATATATTGTGCTGTGAGAGCACAGGACAGAGGGTCTAACCCCTTCTGCGGAACGCAGCAATGCATCCCCGAAGAAGCAGTATTGACCGGGGTTCTGAACTAGGAGTAGGAGTTGACCTAAAGGAGGGTGATGGGCAGGGGAGGGTATTTCCTGAGAGAAGCTAAGTGGTGGGTCCCAGGGTGCTTTGGGGCACCTGGCAAGTGGAGGTAAGTAGAGATCAGAGGCTCCAAACCTTGCAAGTAGGTTCAAGTTCTGCCAGGTTTTAATCCTGACAGCAATGGGATGCCACGGAATGGTTTACACAGATGAGAGATGCTGCACAATAGGAGCCTGGGAACGTTTAGAAAACATTTAGTTCCCTGCATAAAACTGTACGCCATTCAGATTACTTCCTTGGGATATATTCCTAAATGGAAAATTATTTAGGTCGGAGAGAAGGTGAAGTGGTTTTATTGTTGTTGCTTTTACTTTCATTGTGGAAATTTTTACACACATTAAAAAAATGGAGAAAATAGCAAAACGAATCCCCATGTAACCATTTCCCAGCTTCAACAGTGATGGGTATATAACCAGTCATTTTTCATCCACACTCCTATGCAAACACACCCAATCTCCAACGGGTAATTTTGAAACAAATTCTAGACATTATTTCATCTGTAAATACTTCAAAATGTATTCTAAAATACAAAAAAGACTTTTTTGTTTTTAGCCTTCACTATAACACCATAATTACATCTAATAATAATAATTCTTTAATATGGCCAAATATTCATATAGAGTGGCATCAAGATTTTAAATGCTTTGGATGCACATTATTAATCTGCTTCTTGGAAAGTCTAAAATTCTATTTTCACCAATCATGTTGAGACTGCTCACTGTACTTCCATCAAAATTGTATGTTATTTTTCTTACCTTCACCAATTTAATAAATGAAAAATGGTATCTTGTGAATAGTGAAATTTTCATTTCTTTTATTACCAGTGGGGCTGAACATTTTTTTAAAAGCGTATGAATTATTTATGCCTCGTCTTTTGCACACTGTCCACTCCTGGCCTTTGAGCATTCAGCAACTGGAATCTTAATGTTTTACTGAGACATTTGCATGAACTTTTGTTAGAAATGTGGTGAGTCTTTTTCCCATGTGCTGCTTGGTAGAAACTTAGCGCTGTCAGGAAACTTAGAATGTCATTGAAGGAAAAAAGAAAGAAATCTGAAATTTAAAACCCTCCCAGAGTCATCCAGTCCCACATCCACCCTCTCCTTCAATAGTTTGCCTGAACCACTCCTGCCACTTCTCTGGCAAGATGCTAATCTGGCTTCTGTTTAAGCATTTCTAGTAATGGAAATTGTCGATGTTTCGGGAGCATTAGCCCTGAATAAGGGCTGTAATTATTGGAAAATGCCTTTTATTGACCTAACATCTTTACATTGAACTTCGTAACTTCTACCTAGTTCCATCAGGCGCAACTACCCAAAATGTCTTTCCCAGCAGATGACATCCCTTTAAATCTTTGAAGAAAAGCATCGTTCCCTAAATTCTCCAAGCCCACATTCCAGTTGCTTCAAGCACTCATTTACTATAATTTCTAAGCTCCTCGTTATTTTAACGATTCTCTCCTAAACACACCCAAACCTAATGTTCCTAATGAAATGTCTCTCTCTAGCTCCTTATTTCCCTACCTACAGAATGGCTTGCAGTACACAAGAGACAATACTCTAATTCTTGTGCTGCTGCTCTATAAAACTGATCATAATTTAGTATATTTTTTTAAGTTTATTTATTTTGAAAGAGAGAGAGCACACGCATGCACACACCAGCGAGGAGCAGAGAGAGGGGGATAGAATCCCAGTGCAGGGCTTGAACTCAAGAACTGTGAAATCATGACCTGAGCCGAAATCAGGAGTCAAGCGCTTAACCGACTGAGGCCCCCGGGTGCCCCTATAATTTAGTATTTTTACAAATTCTTAAAATAGTCTCTGATGTAAATCAAACTTACGCGGAATGAAGCTTTTAGAATTAGAAAGAGACCATTATAAGTCATCTTATTTTCTCATATATATTATTCTGATATTTTCTATCAAATTAAAGTAGCACACGTTACAAAGTTGTTCAGGTTCCATACAAACCCAAAATTTATACTGCGTGTGTGTTTTTGTGGTAGGGTACTGTGGTCAGTATATATTTTCCTAACCTTTGAGGATCCTGCAAAAATTAGATTGTGAGATACCTTATATAGGGCCTAATGCTTTTTTGTTTTTTAAGTTTTATTTAAATTCCAGTGTAGTTAACATACTGGAACTACTGTAGTTAACGTTCCCCGTCAAAGATATTACAGGTGGTGGAATCTGCTAAAATAACTCAGATTAGACAACAGGGATAGGGCTCATAAAAAACGTCGCTTTGGGCTGTTACTAACGAATCGAGGCAGGACTTTGTGGCAGACCGTGTTTTCCAAAAGAACCATAACAATAAATCCTCAGGGAATTCTTAACCCAGTAACTCCACAGATCCGTGAGGAACAATAAACTATTGTTTTAAGCCCTGAAAATTTGGGTGGCTGAATACAAAGCAACAGATAACTGGAACTGTCTTTCCAAACCAAATTTTTATTTGTCCTCTTTATAAACGATGGATATGATTCATTAACAGAAATGCTAATGAGAGGCACTGAAAAGTATTCTTGATTCCTTAATCCTCATTTGTAAAGCCACTGGCCTTCGTTCCTAATATTCCAGTTCCTTCAACTGTATATTTGGCTTATATGTTATATTGCCAGAACCCTTGAAGCAAGACTCTATCTATAATTCCCACTTCACAGATGAAGTGCTCTCGACTCAAAGCTAAGAAATGCTCCCAGCGAGTAATAGAGTGAGATTCAGACCCCTGGCTCTCTAACTAATTCTGGAGTTCTTTTCATGTTCAAAGTTGGTGAAAAGGGCGAGATACTTGGTGTGGGGGAAGCCCTGGCTTTCGTTGGGCGTTAAAGAATTCGAGGCAAGTAGTGTCACGTCTGTGACAGGTCTGTTTAGTGCAAACTAAACAAGAGAACGCATGTAAAGCATCAAACCCAGTGCATGCCTTTGGTAGACAGTCTCCAAATAATTCCTCCCATCTCTGTACACACAAGCCGCTCCTTGCCCCAAGCAGCACAGTCTGTTTCTCCTCCCCTTGAATCGTGGGCTGGCTTGCTGTTTTTCTAGTATCTAAAGTTTGCATGAAGGCTTTTTTAAAAACGCTGGCGGGATGAAAGTGGCATGTTTAGTTATTGCTGTGAAAACCCTTAATTTGGCTGACACACGTATTAAGGATACTTCTGAAATATCACCATAATTATTGAACTCAAAGTACTTTCTCCCCTATTAAGAATAACAAGACAAATATTGACCCACGCATCTGTAGATAGTGAATCTACTGAAATCTAAATACAGAGACGGCCTTTAGCAAGCCTGGCAATCAACTGAAACTTTAAGTGTGACTTGCTTATGACGGGCACACTGCCGTGAAAATGACATCCTGGGGCTCCTAAGCCAGTTGCCGTAAGAGGACAGGCAGTTTCTACGCCTTTGCTGTTAAAAGGATTCCCCTTGGGCTGTCACGCCAGGAGGAAGCCCAAGTTAGCCACACAGAGAACTGCAGTCAGCCAGCTGAATGCAACCACATGGGAAATTCTAGGCAGGACCAGCAAAATGAGTGTCCATCCAATAGTCAAATGGTAAGAAATAATAATTCATGTTGTTTTAAGCCACCACATTTGAGGTGGCTCAATCAGCAGAAGATAACTGAAATGCTGTCACATATAAATGTTCAATAAAGATAACCTTTCAGTATTACTATTATTCAGAAGTTGGTATGGTATTTATTCAGACAAAATTGGCAAAAAAAAAAAAAAAAGTTTGCTACATGCGAGATGGGAACAGGGTAGGATGGTAAAGAAAATTCTCTTGAATCCTTCATGGATTTTCATTTCTTTTTTTTAATGTTTATTTATTTTTGAGACAGAGAGCACACACCCATGACCAGGGGAAGGGCAGAGAGGGAGACTCAGGATCCAAAGCGGCCTGGTGCCGATGGCAGAGAGCACACCACAGGGCTCAACCCAGGAACCCTGAAGCCATGACCTGAACCCAAGTCAGAGGCTCAACAAACTGAGCCACCCAGGCACCCCTGGATTTTCATTTTTTATATGTAATTAAGGGGCGCCCGGGTGGCTCAGTCGGCTAAGTGTCCGACTTCAGCTCAGGTCATGATCTCGCGGTTTGTGGGTTCGAGCCCCAGGTCGGGCTCTGTGCTGACAGCTCCAGCCTGGAGCCTGCTTCGGATTCTGTGCCTCCGTCTCTCTTTGCCCCTCCCCTGCTTGTGCTCTGTCTCTCTCTGTCTATCAAAAATAAATAAAAAATGTAAAAAAAAAAAAAAAGATTAAAAAAATTAAAAAATAAAATTAAATGTAAAATAAGAGGGGCGCCTGGGGGGCTCAGTTGGTTGAGCGTTTGACTTCAGCTCAGGTCACGATCTCGTAGTCTGTGAGTTCAAGCCCCGCATCAGGCTCTGAGCTGTCAGCACAGAGCCTGGAGCCTGTTTCAGATTCTGTGTCTCCCTCTCTCTCTCTCTCTCTCTGTACCTCCCCTGCTCGTGCTCTGTCTCTCTCTCTCTCTCTCTCTCAAAAATAAACATTAAAAAAATTTTAACTAAATAAAAAATAAATAAAAATAAAATAAAATGTAAACTAAGAGCTCAGTTCACTCCACCCTGGAGAATCCTTGTTGCTATGATTGCTGAACTCTCCAAGATGGAATCTGAGACCCTCAATCATTAATTTCTTATTTGACCTGGAATCTTGCCTCCATCAAATAGTTTATAAATACATGGCTTGTAACATTCTTGCTTTTCTTCCTGACTCCCATCTTTCTGTAATTGCTGTCTAAACAGACACTGCAGCACTCATTTATCAGATTTACAGGTCTGAACCTCCTTCCTGGGTGATATGGCATCTTCTGTAGGCAAAAATATGAATATTCCACTCTCCCCGCTTCCGGCCACCCACACACATCTGGAGTTTTAACTTCCTTCATCTATTTTAAATAAAGTAAAGATGTTAGTGGAGACATGTCTCCACTAAAAATGATTTGCTTTTCTTCCTCCAACCAGTGCTGAGCCCCATGGGAGAAATTTTAATTTGTTTTCTCAACAAGGGCATCTTGTTGCTTTAAGGAAATACTGAGGGGGAAAAGCAGGGCTTATGCTTGCAAATAGGAATTTTTTGAATCCAAAACTGGCGGGGGGGGGGGCAATTTTTTTTATTTCCCTTCTTTTTCATTTTGCATTTTTTTCAATTTTTTTTTTAATTTTTTTTTTCAACGTTTATTTATTTTTGGGACAGAGAGAGACAGAGCATGAACGGGGGAGGGGCAGAGAGAGAGGGAGACACAGAATCGGAAACAGGCTCCAGGCTCCGAACCATCAGCCCAGAGCCCGACGCGGGGCTCGAACTCACGGACCGCGAGATCGTGACCTGGCTGAAGTCGGACGCTTAACCGACTGCGCCACCCAGGCGCCCCTTTTTCAAATTTTTTATTTAATTTCTAATTAGTTAAAAAGGAATTTTTAAAGTCCAGCCTTTCAGGAAGGGGTGCCTGGGTGGCTAAGTCAGTCAAGTGTCCAACTCTTGATTTTGGCTCAGGTCATGATCTCACGATGCGTGAGTTCAAGTCCCACATTGGGCCCTGCGCTGACAGCATGGAGCCTGCTTGGGATTCTTTCTCTTCCTCTCTCTCTCTCTCTGCCCTTCCCCAGGTCTCTCTCTCTAAATAAATAAACATTAAAGAAATTTAAAAAATAAAATAAAATAAAATCTAGACTTTCAGGCAAAATGGCAAATGGACACAGCTGATCTCACCCCTCCTAAATTCTCACGTACACAGCAGTAAAGGTTTTTGGTTTTTTAAGATATATGCCCACAAAGATGTGGAGAATAGGAAAGGTAACTGCAACAAAAGCAGGAAAGCTCTAAAGCAGGACGAGTGGCAGAGAGAAAACTGAACCTGGAGGGTCTTCACTTTCTAGGGCTGCTGTAACAAAGTGCCAGAAGGTGAATGGCTTAAATAACAGAAATTTATTTCACACAGTTCTGGAGGCCCAAAGTCCGACATCAGAGCTTGGGCAGGGTGGGTTCCTTCTGAGGGCTGTACAGGAGAATCTATTCCATGCCTCTCCCCCAACTTCTGGTGGTTTTCTGGCAATCTTTGAGTTCCTTGGCTTGTGGAAGCATCACCCAGTCTCTGCCTTCATCTTCATATGGCATTTTCCCTGTGTCCACGTCCCTAAGTACAAATACCTCCTTTCTAGAAAGACACCAGCCATACTGGAATAGGGCCCACCCTAATGACCTCATCTTTTTTTTTTTTTAATGTTTATTTATTTATTTTGAGAGAGAGAGAGAGAAGTGGGGGGGGGGGGAGGGGCGGGCAGAGAGAGAGGGAGAAAGAGAGACTCCCAAACAGGCTCTGAGTTGTCTGCACAGAGCCCAGTGTGGGGCTCAATCTCATGAACTGTGAGATCATGACCTGAGCCAAAATCAAGAGTTGGATGCTTAACCAACTGAGCCACCCAGGCATCCCCCCTAATGACCTCATCTTAACTAATTATAGCTACAAAGACCCTATTTCCAAATAAAGTCGCATTCTGAGATACAAGAAGAAGGACTTGAACATAAAAACTTTGGGAGGACACAATTCCACCTGTGATAATGAGCCTGCCATAGGAAATCTGAGAACCAAGGCAATTTACACCATGGAATCTTGCAAATTCCCACAAATACATGTCACGAGTTGTCTCTGGAGGTGGGGTAAAGAGGCAAGACTGAAATAAGTAAGATGGGATCAAAGCTGTGCAAACACCTCAGAAATTGAATTTATCCCACTTCCGCCGGAGGCTAATTCTCTGGAGCTGAGCTGTCCAGTGGGGTAGCCACTAGCCACAAGTGGCTAATTAAGTTTAAAGTTTAACTAAAATGATATCGAATTAAATACAATTAAACATCCTCAGTGCCACCAGCCACACTCAGGTGCTCAAAAGCCTCATGTGGCTAGTGACTCTCTTATTAGACAGTACAGAAACAGAGCGTTCCCATCACTGTAGAACACGAAATTAGACACGCTGCCCTGGAGAAAATACAACAGGTTGTCTGGACTAGAGAAATGGCAGATGGGGTTGAACACAAAGACAGCCATTAAAAAGAAGGGGATAGAGTGAAATCTGTGCTGCTGGATGCTAGGAAATCCGCAATCACACAGCCCTCTTCATACTTTGATGTATTATTTTAAAATTCCAAACTATATCTGACCATTAGGAGCTCCAGCACAAGCCTATGTGCTCTACAAGAGATGCCCCAATAGTGATGAGGATCTGATATTTTCTTTCCATTACAGATGGCTGGGAATTGGGGTGGGCCCCACTGTAGACATGACTGGCCGCTACTGTGGTGCAAATGCCTGGACCACTAATAGTGACAACAGTGCAGAGATATCCCTGTTGGCTCCAAGAGCCCTAAGAGTGGCCCTCAATGACCAGGTTTATCCTTAATGACAAGAGTTAGCTAGCTGTAAAACTTCGCTGTAGCAGACTTTATAGAGCCGAATGTATAAAGAACGTTTCAAGTTCTCTGGCACATTTATTTCTAAGTGGATGTGAATTTGTTTGGCACGGTCGTTGGTATTGTGATTTCTATATCATTAACTCTTGCAGGCATCGGTTTCTATATCAAGAAATTAAATGATCGCTAATGAAACATTCAGAAATGCTATTTAGGGGGAAAGATTGTTTCCTGATTTCTTCCTAGAGCAGGATGTGGCTTCTAGAAAATTTGATTTTCTTTCACTGAAATATATCTTTCTTTATTGAAATTTTCCTTGAGATAAGTGTAGATTCATATACAGTTGTAAGAAATAACAGAGAGATCCTGTGCATCCTTCATTCACTTTGGAATATCTATTTAAGTGGTTTGGGATTGGTGTTCTTTCAAATTATGTAATGAAATTATTTTCTTCTGACATGTACTATTGATTTTCTATGTGTGCATAAATAATGCAGACAACTAAGTCAATTACACTCTCTAACCCTCATTTTCTAATGTTTAAAAGGAAGAACTAGGGTGCCTGGGTGCTTTAGTCAGTTAAATGACTCTTGATTTTGGCTCAGGTCATGATCTCACAGTTGTGAGATTAAGTCCTGAGTCAGGCATTGTGCTGACAGTGTGGAGTCTGCTTGGGATTCATTCTCTCTCTCTCTCTCTCTCTCTCTCTCTCTCTCTGCCCCTCCTGTGCTTATGCACACATGTATGCACTTGTGTAAGTGCTCTCTCTCTCTCACGAAATAAATAAATAAGCTTAAAAAAAGGGAAGAAGTTGTACTCATTCATTCGTAAGGGTTCACCCAGTTCTGATGTTCTAGTAGAATCTTCTGAGATCAAGATCTGTGGCAAACCACAGCCATCATTTCCATAACAGCCCACAAGCTAAGAATGGTTTCTACATTTTTAAATGGTTAAAAAAAATCAAAAGAACATAACTTTTTGTGACATGTGAAAATTACACAAAGTTCAAATGTCAGTGTTCATAATAAAGTTTTATTGGAACACAGCCATGCTCATTTATTTACATATTACCTACGGTTGTTTTCATGTCACGATAGCTATGACAGAGAGTCCTGCAAAGCCTAAAATACTTATTGGTTCTTTGCAGAAGAAGTTTGCTGACTACTTCTTTAAACCATTCATGCCTTTTCTAGAAACTTATCCTGAGGAAAAAGCAGAGATGTCTAACACTAAGGGATTTATTACATAAAATGTTACCTGCGCCTGATGGAGAAGTATGCAGTCATTAAAGACAACATCTCATAAGATAACTTAATGGAATGGAAAGGGGCGCCTGGATGGCTCAGTGGGTTAAGCATCTGACTTTGGCTCAGGTCATGAACTCACGGTTTGTGAGTTCGAGCCCCACGTCGGGCTCTGTGCTGGCAGCCTGGAGCCTGCTTTGGATTCTGTGTCTCCCTCTCTCTCTACCCCTTCCCTGCTCACACTCTGTCTGTCTCTCTCTCACACACACAAATAAACATAAATAAAAAATTTGTTTTAAGATAATGAAATTGGAAATGCTCACAGTACAATCACTGTTCAATTGAAAATACAGATTTAAGGTGGGGGGGGGAATGGGTTTAATGGATGATGGGCCTTAAGAAGGGCACTTTTTGGGATGAGTACTGAGAGTTATATGTAAGAGATGAATCACTGGGTTCTACTCCTGAAGTCAAGACTATACTGTATGGTAATTAACTTGAATTTAAATTTAAAAAAAAAGAAAAGAAAAAAAGGAAATACAGATTTAAAAAGAACATGCTCATGATACAAGTTTTGTGAGAAAAAAAAATAACCTTTCCATGCATTTATATGGCTAGGAAAAACAAAACAAAACAAAACAAAACAGAACCTGATAAATGCTCTCAGTGCTTATCTTGGATGGAGGGTTATAAGCGGTTGCCATTCTCCTCTTCATTGCATTCTGCATCTTCTAATGTTTGGACAAGTAACATATTTTACTTTTTTCCACTTGAAAATTTTTGAGTTCTATCCGGCATTGTTGACTACTACTTCTAGCTGAATAGTCATTTACAGATGTTCTTAGCAGAGAATTAAATGTCTCCTTATAGTTTGTCAAAAATCATCAGAATGCAAAGCATGGGAAAATCTGAGCAAAAGGGAATTGAAATTCTAACTTCTTACCTCATAATACTTTGTAAATATAATAGTGTTAGTTCTGTGGTGGTTTTATATTCACTTGAAAATGTAGTTAGGCTCTGAGATACCATTTTCTATCCATTGGATTGACAAAATCTTGAAAATATGAGTAACGCTGGGTAAACAAGAATTTTCATATACTTATGATGAGAGCATAAATTAGATCAGCCACTTTGGATAACAAGTTGCCAATTAAAAAAAATTCTTTAATGTTTATTTTTGAGAGAGAGACAGAGCACAAGTCGGGGAGCATAGAGAGAGAGGGACACACCGATCTTGAAGCAGGCTCCAGGCTCTGAGCTGTCAGCACAGAGCCTGATGCAGGGCTTGAACTCATGAGCCGCGAGGTCATGACCTGACCCAGAGTCAGATGTTTAACCAACTGAGCCACTCAGCATCCCTGCCAATTTTTAACAAGATCGAAATTGCACATATCTTATTCCCTGGCCTACCCATTTCTAATTATATACTCTAGAAAGTTCCCTCATTTGTGCAAAAGGATAAAGAACTCAGGGCAAAACTGTTTATAAATACAATTTTTAAAAAAGAAATTAGATGCATTCTATATTTCCATGGTTAAGGAAATGCATTAATAAAATGTGTTTTATTCATGTGGCAATCTCATACAGCAATTAAAATGAATGAACTCTATATTATCATAATGATATCTTAAAAAGTAATATTGAATGGGGCACTTGTGTGGCTCCGTTGTTTAAGCATCTGACTCTTGATTTCGTCTCAAGTCATGATCTCATGGTTTGTGAGTTCAAGCCCCACATTGGGCTCTACACTGATGGTGCAGAGCCTGCTTGGGATTTTGTCTCTCCCTCTCTCTCCACCCCTCACTTGCTTGTGCTCTCTCTCTCCCTCTCAAAATAAATTTAAAAAAAAGCAATATTGAATAAAAAAAGGAAGGTGCAAAAATAGATGTATAACATATTTATGTAAAGTGTTAAAAATCAGAAGATTGTATATGTTATTCATTATTACATATAAAAACAGAAAAATAGTTGAAAGCACAGACCTAAAAGATACCTACCATATTTGTGATAGCAGTCACTCTGGAAAACGAAAAAGAGAATTAGGAGTGCAGAAAAAGTTAAAGGGGATGCAACTGCATTCATGAAATTTTATTTCATTCCCAAAACAAGAAAGTTAAATATATATGACATAATGTGAATTTCTGGTTTTGTTGGATACCTGCTTGTATTTTATATGCTTTGTGTTTTCTCGCCTTACTATTGCTTTAACAGCTCAAGGACGTCAAGATGGATAAAATTCACAGACTACTATAGTAGGAAAGTGAAAAGGATTTCTAAAAGTA
This sequence comes from Felis catus, assembly GCF_018350175.1. NCBI lineage: Eukaryota > Metazoa > Chordata > Mammalia > Carnivora > Felidae > Felis > Felis catus. The sequence continues at coordinate 114,583,481 of NC_058376.1, read as the reverse complement.
GAGAGTACTGAGTAATCTCACAATTTATTATGACTATTTTGAATTTCTATCTATAAGGATGGTCTTCTGAGGTCTTATCTCTAAACCTTATTATCCCAGGAAGTCATGTGATGTGCCTACTGTGGTTTTACATTAATGTCAGAGTCATCTCCACCCAGTCCGTAACACTTCCATGTTCTATGACATTTACACTGATAGACATTGCCACCCTTTAACATAACTATAGAAGAGGGTAGGATATTTTGTTTCAAAACACAAAGACTATGTCTCACAAGTAAAACAAGAATCACAAAGGTTATGGGGGGGGAAAAAAAGAGAAAAAAATAGGTAATTGTTGGTTATTCAAAAGATAATTCACAGATTCTTTCCTCACAGCAATTATTAATTAATATCAGCTTTCAGAACAGTCATCTACACTTCATCTACATTTTATCAAATTCTGTTTGTAAAATTTTCAATGGCTTTCTATATGTACTTAAAAAAAAATCATATAGGGGCACCTGGGTGGCTCAGTTGGTTAAGTGTCCATCCTTGGCTCAGGTCATGATCTTGGGGTTTAGGAGTCTGGGCCCCATACCGGGCTCTATGCTGACAGCTCAGAGCCTGAAGCCTGCTTCAGAGTCTCTGTCTCCCCCTCTCTCTCTGTCCCTCCCCAGCTCACGCTCTGTCTCTCTCTCAAAAATAAATAAACATTTAAAAAAATCACATATAGCTGAGTGGTTAAGAGTACAAGTATTAGATTTAGAATACCTGTGTTTGGGTTTTTTTTTTAGTTTTTTTTAATGTTTATTTATTTTTGAAGGAGAGACAGAGTGTGAGTGGGGGAGGGGCAGAGAGAGAGGGAGACACAGAATCGGAAGCAGGCTCCGGGCTCTGAGCTGTCAGCACAGAGCCAGATGCGGGGCTCAAACCCACAAACTGTGAGATCATGACCTGAGCTGAAGTCGGACGCTCAACCAACTGAGCCACCCAGGCGCCCCTAGAATATCTGTGTTTGAATCCAGATTATGCCATTTACTATTCATGTGAGTTTAGGGAAGTAATTTAGTAATTTAGTTATTTAGCCTTTCTAGTTTTTTAATCCATAAAATGGGAATAATGATAGTACCTATTGCACAAGGTAATTGCAATTATTAACTGGGTTAATACATATGAAATAAAAAACATAAAGAAAAATGCTCAGTAAATGTTGGCATTTTATATATTCCTTTAATATATTCATTTAATGGATGGCTAAATGACAGTATGACATTCCCCAAATGCTATGCACTTAGTAGGTATTCAGTAATACTGATGGCAATGAACATGAAACAGCCCAAACTTAGACATGAAATCCATTAAGCCACTGCAAAATCATTATTCAAGCCAGTAGATTGCTTTACATCTATTCTTGCATATTAAGGCCCCCATCATTCTTGGCACTTGATGTCACAATACAACACAGCTGTAATAATCTGCTTCTATAAGGCCCCAGAGCAAGATGGTAGTTTCCTTGAACCATGGCTTTCAGGAGGCACACAGTTGTGCAAAAACAAAGTGACTATCCCAGTACAGACAACAACAAAATGATAGAGCCTTCATAACATTTTACTTCCTATTTAGCCTTCTCATCTTTGAGCCTAACCATCTCAACTCTTTATCTTTTCTTATATATGTTGTCAACTCATTTAATTTTTCCACTGGTTCTTTCCCTAGTCCCTCATGTGTACTTCACATGAGGAGTGGAACAGACTTCCACGCTGGATAGGAGAGCCAGCTACTTTCCGTGCACGAATCACACTTAGTTTTATCATTATAGATCAAATCAAGGCACTTCCAAAATAAGAATGCTGCAGTGTCACAAGGGTTCAGCCTCTGGTACAGAGTTTTAGCTCTAGAAATTATGACTTCATATTGGGTGGCATGCAAGTATATGACTAACTCACAGTAAGTAGCCTTATGCTACATATAATTGAAATCTGCCACATACAATAAATTTCCTGAAGATACTGAAAATATACGGTAGTAATTCTGTATGCTAGTTTTGATGTGTAGAACCATAGTTTCTCTACATTTGTAATGTCCTATGGATGTTTCTTTGGAAGGAACACAGAATATATGTGACAGGAAGATTCTACTATTAAACAATAGAAGCCCCCGCCCCCCCCCCCAAAAAAATCCTTGCATCTTAAAGTTTTAGTATGTCTACTTTGATTCTGTTCAATAGCACAAACTTCTCAACCAGGAGTAATAAGATCAAAGATAATTTAGAATTTTATTAAAAATAGTACCACCTCTCCCAACCCCCCAAAATAAAGACTTTAGCTTTTATAACTACATTCAAATCACTCAAGAATAAGCTAAAGTCTTAGCTTACGCTTTGGGATCTGCAGGCCGCCAATTTTGTGTCTCCGTGTTTTCGACACACTTTTCTCTCAGATCTTAATTAGAAAGATTTTTCCATTCAAACCATCTTGTTTCACGTGGCACATTCTGCCAGCCAAGCCCCGTGACATTTTAAAATCCAACCTTCTGTAGTAAGTGAAGGCTACAAATAAGCAATTAAAGAGAAGGAAGTAATTAGCTTTTCTTAGAAAACATTGAGGTGATTCAACTCCCTGCTTCCTAGTTATCTTGAGGTGTGGCTTGCTCTAGTTATTTTTAGCAGCAGTAAAACATATGTGTCTTCCTACACTGTGACTGACTCTGCGTTCCTAGGTCTAACTGGAATCTAAAGTATCTTCCACCGTGGAGATTTGTATAGGGAAAGAGCAGAAAAGCAGCCTGAGGATTTTTAGGGCTTATGGGGAAAATCGCGGTTTCTTCATTTGTTTGTCCTTCCAGAAGGCAATGTGATGGGAAAGTAAGATTGTAGTCTTTGAGGAAGTTGGCTTCCCCAACTGTCTCCTCTGGTTCTGGGTCCGGTCCTAACTATGCAAATAACAAGCACTGACCTGTGTTGCAGTCTGTCTCTCTCTCCTTGCCTCTTGCTGAGCCCATATAAAATGAGTACTCGTGCTCTGAATTCTGTGACTACAATGATTCTAAACTTCCGCTTAAGGTCACTAATCTCTCACTTCAAACTTCAAGCACAGGTAGAAAACACTGTTCCATTTTAACTTTCTCTTTTGAGTACTTAAAATTTGTTTCCTGGGAGGGATGCCTGGGTGGCTCAGTCAATTAAGCGTCTGACTTCAGCTCAGGTCATGATCTCAGGGTTTGTGAGTTTGAGCCCCATGTCAGGCTCTGTGCTGACAGCGTGGAGCCTGCTTTGGGTTCTCTCTTCCTCTTTCTCTCTGCCCCTCCCCCTCTTGTGCATGCTCGCTCTCTCTCTCTCTCTCTCTAAAATGAAAATAAGTGAACTTAAAAAAATAATTGTTTCCTGTGGATTAAGTTCTTATTTGATGGCATCATCACAAGCTCTTTAAAAAAATAAAAAGTAAAAGGACGCCTGGGTGCCTCAGTCAGTTGGGCGTCCAACTTCAGCTCAGGTCATGATCTCACAGTTCATTAGTTCAAGCCCCACGTCAGGTTCTGTGCTGACAGTTCAGAGCCTGGAGACTGCTTCAGATTCTGTCTATCTCTCTCTCCCTGCCCCTCCCCAACTCACAGTCTCTCTCAAAAATAAATAAACATCAAAAAAATTTTTTAAATAAAAAAATAAAAAAGTAAAAAGTAAAAACTTTGCTTACAGATAGGTCAAACCTATGCCACTAAAGCAAATAAGTACCTCTACAGAAATGCAATGCTTTGCACCATGGGAGCACATTCTAATTGGAGGGGAGCCAGCATGGGAGTGAGAGACTAGCATTCATCCTCATTCATGGCATGAGGCCATATCCTTTGGAGATGAGCAATAGGGATGCAAAGAAATGCTGAGGCACCAGTGGGGCGCTGGAGGGGTGGGGCACAGTAGGGTTTTTTGAAGGACAGAGTGGCATCATTAGAATGAGAGACTTGAAGGAGAGAAGAGCTGTACGTGAGCCTGGGGAAGAGATTTGAGGACAGAAAAACAGGTGGGAGAACAGGTAGATCTTAGGACACCCATCCTTTAAAGACCTTTAAAAGTCCTTAGGGGGGACCTGGGTGTCTTAGTCTGTTGAGCGTCCATCTGACTCTTGATTTTGGCTCAGGTCATGATCTCAGGGTCGTGGGATCAAGCCTTGCTTCTTCTCTCTCTCTCTCTCTCCCTCTGACCCTCACCCCACTCATGCACTCTCTCTCTCTCTAAAAATAAAATAAATATATGTTTAGAAAAGTAAAATAAAAACCCCTAGGAGAGCTTATTTTTTTAATAAGGCACAAAACTCTCTCAGTCTGCAAGCATTTTAATGTTTGTTTTCCTGTTCTGAAATACCCATTTGCTATCTACCCACCCCTTTAATAAATAACTTTGAAACAGTGGGGTAGGGCATGGGGGAAGGACATCATAAAGATGGATGGGGATGACAGATGGGGAGGGGCAGACTGATTTCTAAAGTCATCACGTTAGATGAAAGTTGCATATATTGAAAATTCATCTTGAAAATTACCTACATCTCCCATAACACAAAGAATACGAGGTTTCTTACAACTAAAGCAGTCCAACTCCTTGTCCAAAGTCATTTGCATATTTTCTCCCTGGACTTTTCCCAAGCGCATGGACTGTGTTGGGCTTGATCACATCCTTTGTCTGCTTACCATAATCGAGGTTATCAGCAGTTTAAAGGGCTTCCAATCCACCATGTATAGGAAAATTCCCTTTGATACAAGGCACTGATGCTGAGACTTCACTATGCACGCATTCTAAAGTGTGTGCGTATGTGGGTGTGTCCTGCTGGAGGGCAGCTGGGATAGGACTAGTGTGATCTCCACCGTTAATTTCAGGGCTTGATGAGGAAAGGCTTGAAATAGTCTAGTGTTTATTTGTTCTTTTTGTATGGAATCACCTTTGGTTATCAGCAAGACGAGAGAGGGACAGAGAGATGGAGAGACAGAGAGACAGAGAACAGACCTGGGAGGGGCCAGTGAAGACACTTGGGCACGAGAGATCATAAAACCAGAAGTGTGATCGCCTCCCACTTTGATAGGTGAGGGAAGCTCACTACTCCGAGCTGGAAAAGAGAGTCACCCTGCCACATTGGTTACATTTTGTTCATCTTCTAATACTTCTTAAGAACGTATTACTGTCCGTTTGTGGGACTACATGGGCTCTTAACTTCCTCAAGGACATATTGATTGCCTGACCACGAATAAATATTTCTACTTCGTGATAGTTTTAATTTACTTTCCCTTTAACACTCCACAATTCCTGACATGATCACTTTCCTGGTGGATAAGACAAATTGAAGAAGAAGGAATTTTCCTTGTTGTAGAAAGAAGGCCATTTTTGTTCTAACAATTCTTTTTATAGAGATGGAGATTACTGTTTAAAAGTTACAGCTTTTCTACTCTTTGCTCCCTCTCTCACAGGAGAGACTACTACTTGAGCCCCATGGCCAAAGAAAGTATTTTCAAGGTGACTTTCTTACAAACATGGGACAGAGAGTGGGTCTTTTCTATATGAGCATAGTTTTGTTTAAACCTGACTCTGATTAAATAAATCAACACTCAACTATTGATTCTCAGCTAGGAGTTAGAAAAAAAATGCTTCTATCTCAGCACTTTCAGATGGCTCCATTGAAATAAAACTGCTGTTGACATCTGAACTCTGGGTCTAATTGCTAAGTTGGAAACTGAGCCAGAGATGTGATGTGTGAAATACAAACTCTGTGGAAGACTCACAAATCACGGTGCTTGGAACTGGAACGATCTTTTCAACCAGGAGGACATGTTTTTGTTTCTCCATTCCATTTTTAAAAATAAAATTTAGATGCATAGCTTCTATAATTTTATTTCAAATGAAAGCAAACATTTATAATGCTTTATAGTTTACAAAGGCTACACACTTTTCATATATTACCTTACTTAATCTTCACAACAAACTTCTAAAGTGGGTATAAATTTGGGGCGCCTGGGTGGCTCAGTCGGTTAAGCGTCCGACTTCGGCTCAGGTCATGATCTCGCGGTCCATGGGTTCAAGCCCCGTGTCGGGCTCTGTGCTGACAGCTCAGAGCCTGGAGCCTGTTTCAGATTCTGTGTCTCCCTCTTTCTCTGACCCTCCCCTGTTCATGCTCTCTCTCTGTCTCAAAAATAAATAAATGTTAAAAAAAATTTTTTTTAAATAAAGTGGGTATAAATATTAGTCCTCTTTGACAGATGAGAAAAGTGAGGCTCAACCAGCCTAAATTCCTCATCTCAGGGCTCTAAGCAGCTAAGTTTCATGAGTGCGACATTAAGCCAAATTTCACTCCAAGTTCTAGCTTGGAGTTCTTTCCACTACACTTGGCTCTCCTCACGTCAGTCATTCTCCTGCATGTTTCATTTGCAAATCTTTTCCTGAAATTGTGGCCCAATCACTGAAACATAAAAATATACAATGGTTACAAATGGCCTGCCTTCTTTTCCACAAATTCTCATTTAATTTAATTCCACAGATATTTACATAACTCAGTGTTGATGACATAGGGGCTTGCCCTGTATTGGGAAGGCAGGTTATCAGAGCAGACTAAAGACTGGAATCAGACTGGCTGGGCTTGAATCCCAGACTCCCACCTCCTCAAAGTGTGACCCTGGGCAAGTTTTTGCACATTTTTCCTCTTGTGCATAATGGGTATAATGATATCATCTCCCCCATAGGCCTGTTGTGGTAACTAAATGTGGTAATTCATACTGAGCACTTAGAACAATGACTGAGACTTAACCACTAAGCCCTGGTTAATATTCTTTGGAAGGACAGAGATTTGTGGTGACCATACTAGATACATAACTATTTGAAGTGCACAAATAACTCTGGCAAGCTGGAGGAAGCTGACAAGTACCATAGAATAGGTATTAACCAGGTATTATTAAGATTCCAACTAGGGAGGCAGGAGCCAAAGGAGAAGGCTGTTGGAGAAGGCCCGTGTGTAGGGAGAGGATTATAAAAGATAGGACAGAGACAGGTTTTCAGACAGAAAACATGGTGACTGAAATTATTATTTAACAGTTGTTTAGAGCAGTGCAACCACTGGGGCCAAACTTCAGGCGTGGGACACAGGAAACGGAGGGCTTCCAGACTTCCCCAGCTCCCATCCCTAGGAAGCATCTGACCTGAATGGCCGAACTTCTCAGTCAGCTACTATGTGGTGATGCCACCAGGCTTTGGGAAGACAAGTGCAGTATTCCCGCCAAGGAGACTAAAACTCCCAGGGTACAGCTTGCCTTCCCCTTCAATTCTGACTTACTCGGTGACTCACCTAAGTCACGTAGCTCCCTGGGGACCCCTCCTCACTTCTTGCCCCTTCCCCCTTCTGCCTCCTCCTTCCCTTCCATGTGATTCTATCGAATGATGTTTTCGCGTGTGTGTGAAGGATGACTAAGACGTGAAATCATTCTGTAAAATTAAAAAATACCCCGTGGTGAAACGATGATTAAACAAGACATAAAAATCAAACCAGCAAAGCAGAAATATCTTCTAATCTTCACGCGTACTAGCTTACTCACTCGCAAAATGAATTTAATTGTGCCTCAGACCCTCAGGCTTGACACTGCTGTTTTATAGAGGAGTCGACTGTGACACACAAGCAACGTGCCCAATAGAAGCCCACGAGTCAGGAGTAGAGCCAGCGAGAGGCCTGAAGGACTTGACCCCTGGCTGAACTAGCAGCCCAAAGGGGACCTCCAATTTACTTTCTGCCACATGCTCTGGTGGCTCAGAGGGCTGTCCTCAGGGCTATTAAGGTAAGTTGCAGAAAAAGTCCTATAACCGTATGTTAATCTGAGGAGGTCCATCTCCTCCATCTTAACTTCGTCCTTTAAATTTCCCAGAATGGGGGCGGCTGGGTGGCTCAGTCAGTTAAGCATCTGACTCTTGATTTTGACTCATCATGACCCCCAAGGTGGTGGGATCGAGCTCTGTGTCAGGCCCCAGCTCAGCCTGGGATTCTCTCTCTCTCTGTCTCTCTCTGTCTCTGTCTCTGTCTCTCTCTCTCACTCTGCCCCTCCCTGCCCAAAATAAAATAAATAAAAACTGAAGAAAACATTAATTAAAAAGCAAAGACACCTGAATGGAAAACAGGCAAAAGATGTGAATAGATCTTTCATAAAAGACGATATATACAATTAGCCAATAAACACATAAAAAGATGCTCAACATCATTAATCATCAGGGAAACGCAGGTGAAAAGAACAAAAATATACCACTTATCCATTCCAGTGGCCAAAATCAGAAAGACTCACGGTACGAGGTGTGGTTAAGCTTAGCAGCTGGGACCCTCATACGCTGCTGGTGGGAGTGTAATATGACACAGCCACCAGAGAAAATTATCTGACAATTTCTTACAAGGTGTCCACGTGAGCCTGCGATTCCATTTCTAGGTACTTAACCAAGAGAAAAGAAAACATGTGCACACAAAGACTTGTACATATATGTTCCTAGCAGTCGTATTCTGCGGAAGGCAGCCTCTAACAGGGATCCCGATGATCTTCGCTTCCTAGAATTTAGGAAGGTTCCTTTGTGTGACACCCTCCACTTCAGAGGGGGCTGAAGCTAGTGACTTAGCTCTCAAAAGAGATTATGGCAAAAGTGACCAGAGGTCACTTCTGAGATTGGGTTACAAAAGACTGGTTTTCATATGTTTGCTCTCTCTTATTCTCACCCTCACTCACTCTGACGAAGCCACTGGGGCATATTACAAGCTTCTCTTTGAAGAGGACCGTATGACAAGTATTTGAGGGAGGCCCCTGACTAACAGCCAGGGAGGAACTGAGGCACTCGGTCCAACAGCTCTCAAGAAACTGAATCCTGCCGAACACCATGAAGATGAGAGCAAGGAGCCTGGGCAACATCTGGATTATAGCTTTGGGAGAGACCCTGAGGCAGAAGCACCCAGCTAAGCGAGACCCAAACTCTTGACCTATAGAAACTAGGATATAATAATATTTCCTTTTTAAATCACTACGTTTTGTGGTAATGTATTATGTGGCGATAACTAACACACATTCATAGAAGTCAACAACTGAAAACAACAGGACAATAAACGTTGCAGTATATTCATTCAGTGGAACACCACATGGCAATAAAAAGAAACTTCGGGGACGTCTGGGTAGCTCAGTCAGTTAAGCGTCTGACTCTTGATTTCAGCTCAGGTGAGTTCCAGCCCTGCACCAGGCTCTATGCTGACAGTGCAGAGCCTGCTTGGGATTCTCTCTCTGCCCCTCCCCCACTAACAGGCATGTGCACACACGTTTTCTCTCTCTCTCTGTCTCCCAAAATAAATAAATAAACGTTAAAAAGAAAAAAAAATTTTTTAACGTTTATTTATTTTTGAGACAGAGCATGAACAGGGGAGGGTCAGAGAGAGGGAGACACAGAATCTGAAACAGGCTCCAGGCTCTGAGCTGTCAGCACACAGCCCGATGCAGGGCTTGAACTCACGGACCGCGAGATCATGACCTGAGCCGAAGTCGGCCGCTTAACCGACTGAGCCACCCAGGCACCCCAAAAAATAAACTTAAAAAAAAAACTGATACATGCAAAAACATGGATGGATCTAAAACCATTAAACTCGTTAAAATGAACACACTGCAAACAAAAGAGGACATGTAGTATAATCCCATTTATATGAAAGTCTAGAAAAGACAAAATCTATTCAAAGTGACAGGGCACAGATCAGTGGTTGCCCTGGGCCAGGAGGTGGGGGTTGACTGCAAAGAAGCAAAAGAAATTTCTGGGGTTATGGAAAAGTTCTACGTCTTGAATGTGCCAATATACACACATGGGTGCCTATCTTTGTCATAACTCATTGGATTAAATACTTAAAATAGATATATAGGCATATTTTACCATATGCAAATTATGCTGCAACTAAATTGATTTGCAAAGTTAAAAAAAATCCCAGAGCAAATACAAGGTGTGATTCTATGGCAGCAATTTTTAAATATCTGTAGGAAATGAATAGTTTCCTAGCAAATGTAAATAACCAAAATTGGCCCAAAAAGAAATGGAAAACCAGAATATACAGTGACCACATATAATAGATTGAAAAGACGACTAAAGAACTACCAAAAGCTACTTAGAAATTATTGAACTTCTTGATCCCTAGTTTGTTACTCTGTAAAATGGAAATTAATACTTAACTCACAGAATATTTTAAGAATTGAGCTAACATGCTTAGTATAATACTTGGGATGTAGTAAGTGCTTAGTACTAGTTTCCCTGGTGTGCAGTGGTGTTTTAAGCCCTTTTATTTTTTTTTTTAATTTTTTTTCATGTTTATTTTTGAGAGAGACAGAGACAAAGTGCAAGTGGGGGAGGGCAGAGAGAGGAGATACAGAATCCAAAGCAGGCTCCAGGCTCTGAGCTGTCAGCACAGAGCCCAGTGCAGGGCTTGGACTCAAGAACTGTTAGATCATGACCTGAACCGAAGTTGCAAGCTTAACCGGCTGAGCCACCCAGGTGCCCCAAGCTCTTGAAATGATAACTTCACTTCTCTTTCCAGATGAACAACACATTACTTAATTCAGCCAACAAACATTGGACTCCTCCTTTTGAGGCTCCTCCCAAGGAGAGTCCCAACTCCACAGGAAGGAACAGAGTCTCTCTGTGTTTTTCTTTCCTAAACCTAATTGTGGAGAGAAAAGAGAAAAGACGACTACAAGCAGGAGGAAGGAGGGTAAACCCTCAGAAAAGAAAAAAACTGCGGGCGGAGGAAGGAGACATCTTAAGAATATCTGAAGCATATTCAACGCACATTTGTCAACAAGCCGGGAGCAGGATGCAACACCAGTTGTGTACTGAAGAGTAGTGAGGTTTCAGACGTCTAAGCCACAGGGAGGCCAAGCTAAATCTCAGCATCTGAAGCCAAGGCGAAGATCGCTGGAAGCAGAGCTTTTCACGTGGGTGCCTTCACCTCCCTCCCGGTCTCAGGGAAGCGTCTGGGCCGAGGGTGGAGGCTGCACTATCTGGGAGGTTTAGGAGTGGTGTTGGAGGAATGAGCGTCCTGCCCGGGTGGAGGTCTGAAGGAATGTGGCAGATCATTTTTTTGCTGGCCTCCCCACACCCTCCCACCGCCCCCCCCCCCCCCGGCGCCATACTGCATGACTGTTTCTCTTGGCCCCCTCCACGATCTGGGAATGTTCTAGCTTTCAGATAAGTGCGGGAGCTTTCTGGAGCTCTGACCTGGGTGATACTGAATGCCGGGGAGCACATCTGTGGATAGCAAGGAGGAGACTTGGCTGCTTTCCCAGGGAGCATGGGTGAACTCCAATACAGCCATTACCATATCCCCTCCACCTTCAAATACACCTTTCCCCACACTCACACAAAGGGTAAACATCAGAGAAGCAGGTCAGGCTCCAAGGGACAAAGAATCTGCGACTGCATCATAGGAACTCTTCAGTAACTTCCATAGGTGACTTACAATGAATTCCCTCCAGACTAAAGTGCACATTTTAGGCAAGGGAACTGGCATTGCAATCAAACAGATCCACTGGGCTCTGCCATTCAGCAACTTTGTGGTCTCAGTTTTTTCATCTCTAAAATGGGGATGATTATATCACTTCCTTTGAATGGTTGTTTTGAGAATAATGAGATAACATGTGTTGAGTGCTGCCCCCGGCTCATAACAGAGACTCAGTAAATACTAGTATTGCCTTGACCACTGTCATTTCACACATGTCCCCTAGGACTGTGTGCAAGACAATTCACCCCATTCTGCTAATTTTCCCCAGTGCCACTTACTAAAAGCTGCAAAGAGGGGTGCCTGGGTTGCTCAGTCAGTTAAGAGTCTGGCTCTGGGTTTCTAACCTTGGGGTGTCATGAGTTCGAGCCCCAAGTCGGACTCTGTACTGACAGCGGAGAGCCTGCTTGGGATTCTCTGTCTCCCTCTCTCTCTGCCCCTCCCCACTCACGCTGTCTCTGTCTCTCTCAAAATAAATAAACATTTTTTCAAAGCTGCGGAGAAATTTAGACAGATCTGGTATACTCTACAAAAGACAGTTTAACTCAAATTTGGCTTAACAAGCATTTGTGGAGCACAAGCTCTGCTCCTTGCACGTACTGGTCATTAAAGGTGATTTCTGGGGGCGCCTGGGTGGCGCAGTCAGTTGAGCGTCCGACTTCGGCCGGGTCACGATCTCGCGGTCCGTGAGTTCGAGCCCCATGTCAGGCTCTGGGCTGATGGCTCAGAGCCTGGAGCCTGTTTCCGATTCTGTGCCTCCCTCTCTCTCTGCCCCTCCCCTGTTCATGCTCTCTCTCTGTCCCAAAAGTGGATAAACGTTGAAAAAATAAATTAATTAATTAAAAAAAAAAAAAAAAAAGGTGATTTCTGGTTACCTATTACCAAAACCACCCCAAAACAGAGTGTCGTAAAACAATGTATTATTAACTGTCATGGTTTTGCGGGTTGAGTCAACCTAGCTGGCTTGTTTTTGTACAGTAACAGTAAGCGAGGAGCTGAGTTATCTACAGGCTTGCCTGGTTTGGGCATCCAAGGTGGCTTCTTCACTCCCTTTTCTGGTATCTCAGTGACCCCTCCACATGACAACTTTCTCTCATAGAGCAATCTAGACTTCTTATGTGATGGCTCAAGGTTCCAGGAAAAAGAAAGCAGAAACTGTCAGTGATCTTAAAGCCTACGGGGCGCCTGGGTGGCGCAGTCGGTTGAGCGTCCGACTTCAGCCAGGTCACGATCTCGCGGTCCGTGAGTTCGAGCCCCGCGTCAGGCTCTGGGCTGATGGCTCGGAGCCTGGAGCCTGTTTCCGATTCTGTGTCTCCTTCTCTCTCTCTCTGCCCCTCCCCCGTTCATGCTCTGTCTCTCTCTGTCCCAAAAATAAATAAAAAACATTGAAAAAAAAAATTTAAAGCCTAGACGTCCAGAGCCTCTTCTGCCATTTTCTGATGACAAAGCAACTACAGACCAGCCCAGATTTAAGGAAGAGGAACAGAGTCTACCTTTGAATGGGGGAGTAGCAATGTGTACCCAAAGGCAAGGAAGTGATTGAGGCCAAACATCTTTGGAGATAAACTACCAATGGATACAATACATGAGTTCCATGCGGATAAAAAACACAAGATATATACTCGTACGATTTTACTGTTTTTAGCTGATAGCTCTTCATCCAAATATGTGATAACAATCACTCACCACATGCCTCAGGCTTCTGAGTTCCTACCACTGAAATTGATTCCTCAATGAAGGGAAAATTCAGTGAATGCATCAGATCATGACATTTTTTCTGTTAGCCAAGATGGCTTTGTCACTTTAGAACTCTTTTTACCCACAAATTTCATCCCCAGCTGAGCATGTCACTTGGCGCTCATTGTCTTATCTTCAGAGTAAAAACCAAGGCTTTTGACCAGTCAGACCAACAGTCTGCTCTTGTCCTATTCCATGACGCTGCCTTATCCTTCCATTTCCCCAATAATCCCAGATTCCAAAGAGTTCTACTTACACAGGCAATTCTTCCAACCGGAATAAATCATATGCTTTAATAATTCCTTGTACTCTTCAAAACACTTAGCTTAATTTGTATCTTTATACTTGAGAGATTGTTGGACTAATTTCTCCCTTCCTCACTAGACCCTAAGCTCAGGTGCCATTTATCTCCAGCATGTAGGCCTGTGCCTAGTATATACCAGGTAGTCAATACTGTTCTTTGAATTAATAAATATTTCTTCTTTCCAGAACTATTTAAAGGTGAAAGAAGGTAAACCCATTAATATGGAGAGAAATTTTAAAAATTCATTTTCAAAAACATAATGTTTGATTTTTAACTGTTAGACCTTAGAGATCTTGGTATCCAACTTAAGAAAAGTAAAATTGGGGTGCCTGGGTGGCTCAATCGGTTAAGCGTCCAACTTCAGCTCAGGTCATGATCTCATGGTTCGTCGGTTCGAGCCCCGTGTTGGGCTCTGTGCTGACAGCTCAGAGCCTGGAGCCTGCTTCCGATTCTGTGTCTCCCTCTCTCTCTCTCTCTGACCCTCCCCGACTCATACTCTGTCTCTTTTTCTCTCTCTCAAAAATAAACATTAAAAAAGAAAGAAAAGTGAAATTATTGGAGTCTGGAATCAAGCAGTACAAACAAAGTAAGCTTTCAGAATGCCTTCCACAGCAGTAGATATGACCTGAAGCACTCTAGGTGGTCTCTACTAAAGGGCTATTTCTAGGTTTGAACTCTTACTTACCATTCCAATTGCTGTTTCTCCATCTCACATTCCTTCTCACTTGCCTCATACCCAGCTACCCACCCCTGTCTGATGGATGTTGCAGTGTAGTTGGCTTAAAATCTCCCTAAAAATCCAAACCCCTTTGGACAACATCTTTCAAAAGTCTGTCCTTGCCTCACCTCCACACCCACCTATAACTCCGGAATCCTCTACTAAATTCCAATACCCTGATTCTCAGCATATTCAGACACAGCCTCATTTAGCCTTGGGGCTCCCCAAACTGGAAACGCACATGAGCAAGGAGTCCAGGAATCTTCTTATTCTTACTTTTTATTAAGGAAAATTTTAAAGGCAAAGAAAATACCATAATAAACTGTTATACTCATCACACAGCTTTAATTATTATCAGCTCATGACCAGTCTTTTTCCATTCACACCTCCACCCACTCATTTCCCCTCTCCCCTGGATGGATTTCAGTAACTATCTCCAAACGATAAGTACTTGAAACACATGCACACAAGTAAAACACATTATCACACCTAAAAATACTCCGGGCACTCTTAATTTTCATAACTACTGATTTCAGTCTGAAAAATACTGACACAATAAAGCACCACAAAGTTAGCCCATCTTTACCACTGCCCTTCCCAAATATGCCACAAAAGTGCAAATATGCACTCTTTAAAGAGCCAAAAGACATGCATTTCTGATGGCACTGTTATTGTCTCATATAAGAAATGGTACTAACAGATAATTGGCTTTGCTTTTATCAGTGTTCTCCAGATGAAGATCACCAGGAAAACCTGTAGTTGAACTAGTTGAGCTTTTGCAGGTTGCTGTGAAGGGAACACACACATGGAGGAACCTGGAGCATCTCAGTAAGAGGGTGTCAGAAAGAAGCTAGTAAATAATTTGAGCTTCAGTTGGGTAATTCAGGGCAGAGTCTTAGGAAGCAGGGACTTACTCTGGATTGTCAGAAAGTGGAGGCAGTTTTTTTTTTTTTAAGTTTATTTATTTTTGAGAGAGGGAGACAGAGAGCACAGGGGAGGGAGGGAGGGAGGGAGGGAGGGAGAGAGAGAGAGAGAATATCCCAAGGAGGCTCTGCACTGTCAGCACAAAGCCCAACATGGGGCTCAAATCCACAAACCATGAGATCGTGACCTGAGCCGAAATCAAGAGTTGAATGCTTAACCAACTGAGCCATCCAGGCACCCCTGGAGGGAGTTCTATGATTGGACATCCCAACAGGTCTTCTCGTGGGGAGAAGAGACTAGAGAGTGACACTCAGTCAGTGAGCAAGGGGAATGTTTTGTGTTGCACAGTGACCTCGTTTTTGTCTCAATCATGGTCTGAGAGTGACCTCTTTTGATATAGATATTTGTAAGACTGTTTCTGTTCAGGGGCACCTGACTCAGTCTGTTAAGTGTCTGACTCTTGATTTTGGCTTAGGTCTTGATCTCATAGTTGGTGAGACTGAGCCCTGTGTCGGGTCTGTACTAATAGCAGAGCCTGCCTGGGATATTCTCTCTCTCTCTCTCTCTCTCTCTCTCTCTCTCTCTCTCTCTCTCTCTCAAAATAAATAAACATTTTATAAAAATTGTCTCTGTCCAACAAAATGACATCATGAGTGTCAGGCCAGCTTGTAATAGTATTGACATCTAACTGTGAAAGTCAAATCCATTCTGGATGTTGTGGGCAACTTTTTTTTTCTTATTATCCTACCACTTTCTAGGGTATATGAATTTGTTGATGACTACTATCTTTAGTCCTGATTCTATTTGAGTTTCTGAACCCACTTTTCCTTTTAGATCATTTTGATCCCTCATTATTTATTAGGGTGTGTGTGTGTGTGTGTGTGTGTGTATTATATTATATTATATTCAAGTGTTAATAAACTTCCTTAAATCTTTTTCTGGAGAAGATAAATGAATTCATGCATTCCTCTTGAGATCCAAGGGAATATAATTGTTTAAAAATAGCTTCCAAAATTTTAATGATTATAAAATTATGATATATGAGACAGGAAAGATTAAAGAATACAGTATAACGTGACCCATGTGAAACACTGGCATGGAATTCAAAGGCTTCTGTTAAGTGCTGAGTGTGTGGCCATGATTTAGTCACTATCTCACCAGACCTCCCTTACATCATCTACAATATAACTACTTTGGGCTAAATTATTTTCTACTTCTATCAGTCTCTGATTCTAGAGCATAAAATAGTCTTAGCTATGTTATATGTACATATACCTCCTTCCTTCCTTCTAACTCTTTATCATGGAAAACTTCAAATATGGATAAAAATAGAACAGTAAAGCAAATCCCAAATAACCATCACCAACTTCCCAGCTACCAAATTCCCAGCCCTGGCCAATGTTGTTGTGTTTCTACACCCACCCACGCCGGTGGCTATTTTGAAGTAAATCCCCAGATATCGTCTCGTTTCATTTGGTTTTCATTACTGGAAAAAAAATTTTTTTAAGAAAAAGGACGATTTTAAAATGTGGAGCCCTATAATATCGCATTTGCTCATATATAGAAATTTAAGGAGAGTCTTCATTTAATAGTGTGACTGCAAATGAACAGCAGTTTTATCAGAAGGGGTCTTAAGATGCATCATGGTCAGTTTTACAGGGGGAAAAAAAAAGTAAAGACTTTTTTTTCAGAGTATTCTTTGCATTTAAAAATAGTTTTCTGAGGTGCCTGGGTGGCTCAGTGGGTTAAGCGACCGACTCTTGGTTTCGGCTCAGGTCATGATCTCATGGTTCCTGAAATCGAGCCCCGCTGTCAGTGGGAAGCCTACTTGGGATTCTCTCTCTCCTTCTCTCCCTGCCCCTCCCTTCCTCGTGTGTACACATGACCTCTCTGTCTCTCTCTCTCTCTCCCTCTCTCTCTCCCAATAACAAATAAATAAACTTAAAAATATAGTTTTCTGCAGCCATTTGTCAGGTCTAGTTGAAACAATCATATAAATGGGACCGAGGCTCGGAGCTCGTGAGCCACAGCAGGAAGAAAGCTCAGTTCCAGCTGCAGTCAGCCATAATCTGTTTTTCTGCCTGAGCCTCAGCTTTGGGTAAGCTGAATACCTGGGTCCACAGTTACACTTGGGGCCTCCCCAGTGTTGTAGGAAATCAATGAATATGATAGCGCAGATTCCACAGAGATTCATATTACAGGTAGGATTGCCAGAGAGCAAATAAAAATACAGAATGGCCAGTGAAAGTCAAATTTTGCATAAACAACAAGTAACAACAAGTATAATGCAAGTTATGCAAATTTTGCATAAACAACAAGTATGAGTACATCCCAGAAACTGCATGGGATGTACTAAAAAAAATTCACTGTTTATCTGAAACTTAAATGTAATTGGGGATCCTATATTTTATCTGGCAACCCTAATTACAAGGCATATGCTATGGTTACTCTGGCTGCATAATAAAACTTAGTGGTTTAAAGCAGTAATAATTATATATCATATCTCCTATTTTCTATGGGTCAGGAATTCAGACAGAGCACAGGAGACTAGCTTCTGGTGTTTCTGCCTCACGATGCCTGGGGCTTCAGCAGGAAGACAGGCCCAGAATCATCAAAAGCTGATTCATCCAATGTATCTGGCAGTAGATGCTGGTTGTGAGCACAGCACATAGCTGTTAGCCAGAATGTTCACGTGGGGGCTTCCTTACAACATACTAGATGGGTTCCCAGGGCAAGAGTCCCTAGAGAGAGAACCAGGCAGAAGTTGCATTACCTTTTATGACCTAGCCTCAGTGTCATTTCTACCCAGTTTCTTTGTTGTTGTTATCGTTTTTAAAATTTTTTTAATGTTTATTTTTGAGAGAGAAACAGAGTGTGAGCGGGGGAGGGGCAGAAAGAGAGGGAGAGAATCCTAAACAGGCTCCAGGCTCTGAGCTGTCAGCACAGAGCCTGACGTGGGGCTTAAAACCAGGAGCTGTGAGATCATGACCTGAGCCAAAGCGGACGCTCAACCAACTGAGCCACCCAGGGGTGCCTTGTTTCTGTTTTTAAATGTCTATTTATTTACTTTTGAGAGAAAGAGAGAGAGCACGAGGAGAAGAGGGGCAGAGAGAGAGAGGGAGGGAGAGAATCCCAAACAGGCTGGGATTGTCAGATGGAGTCTGAAGTGGGGCTCGAACCCACGAACCATGAGATCATGACCTGAGCCAAAGTCAAACGTTTAACTAACTGAGCCACCCAGGTGCCCCAACTTCCACCCAGTTTCAAAGGGAAGGAACATAGATCTGGCTTCTCTTTCTCACGTTGTAAGAACAGTATGGAGGGTGGAATATATATATATTGGTACAGTCATCTTTAGAAATACAGGCTGCTACAGCTTGTCACGTCATTTAGATATCTTATATCTGAATATCCACCTGTAAAGATAGGTAACCATCCCAGCTATAACTTAGAATGGAGAGTCTCCCCACATGCTATTTTCATTAACGTTCTGTTGGACAGCTAAAGTGTAAATGTATATACATTTACAATTGTAAGGGTAAAATGCCAAAATAATCATGATTGTGAAAGTTGTTTATTTTATATACAAAAGCAATTGTTAAGAACTACTACTAAATAGATCAATAGGGACATCAATCGACAGTTTATGCAATAATCCTGACCTTTGTTGGGGTGTCTGAGTGGCTCAGTCAGTTAAGCTTCAGACTTCAGCTCATGTCATGATCTCGCAGTTCGTGGTCTGAGCCTCATATCGGGCTCTGTGCTGACAGCTCAGAGCCTGGAGCCTGCTTCACATTCTGTGTCTCCCTCTCTCTCTCTGCCCTTCCCCCACTCACGCTCTGTCTCTCTCTTTCTCAAAAATAAATAAACATTAAAAACATTTTTTTAATAAAAATAAAATAATGCTGACCTTGGTGGAATTGCATTTCATTCATGGTTATTTAAATTCCATTTAAGCCATATCTTTCAAGGAAAAGTCATATTGGAAATTCTTTACATATGAGGAGGATATATTAAAAGCATAAAGATAACTTTACCACTTAAAATGTCACAGGCAGGAGAAACTCCAAAATCACACAATGACATCTGTGATAAATCATCCTTGATCCAGACAAGGTAACGCTATGATTCCATATCTTGTGAATATATATACAATGAAATATTATTCAGCCTTAAAAAAGAAAAAGATCTTGTCATTTACAACAAGGATGAATCTGGAGGACATTGTGCTTTTGAAATAAGCCAGACACAGAATGAAAAAACTGCATGATCTCACCTATACATAGAATCTACATATCAAATACGTAGAAGGAAAGGTAGCATGGTGGTTACCAGGGGCCGGGGAGGTGGAAGAAATGGAGAGATATTGGCCAAGGGTGCAAAGTTGCAGTATGTAGAATGAACGGAAACCTACTGTACAACATGATGACTATAGTTAATAATACTGTATTGAATCCTGGAAATTTTGTGAAGAGAGTGTATGTCAGTGTTCTCATGACAAAAACCAAGGCAATTATGTGAAAAGATATGTTAATTTGCTTGACTATGGTAGTCATTTCACTATGTATATGTACATCAAATCATCATTTGCACACCTTAAATATATATAATTTTTATTTAAAAAAAAACCTGGTATGAAGAAAACAGGAAGTATTAGATAAAAGTGAGGTGTCCCCAAATACCCTGTTTTTCCACCAGCTTCAGTTAAATGAACAGCTATTTAGTATCATAAACATGCAGGATATTGGCTTCAGCAGCAGAAATCCAGAGGTAGACAGTGTTGAGTAATTACTGATCTGAGGCTAGTCAGACTTATAAATTTAGTCTACTAAGGGGTGCCTGGGTGGTTCAGTCAGTTAAGCATGTGACTTCAGCTCAGGTCATGATCTGAGTTCGAGCCCTGTGTCAGGCTCTGTGCTGACAGCTCAGAGCCTGGAGCCTGCTTCACATTCTGTGTCTCCCTCTCTCTCTGCCCCTCCTGTGCATGCTCTGTCTCTCCCTCAAAAAACAAACATTTTTTTACAATTTAATTTTGTCTACTAAAAGTTCAAATAATAAAATTGCAATGATAATTAGGCATGTTGGTAAAGTTTCAGATTAATTCTCATATAGCTCATGTTTATTCTATGAAGCTGATCTTTGGCTTTGGCCTCAATTTTGTATGAATATTGATTTTAACATTTGTTTGTTTAACATTTGGCCAAAATAAGTACAATGTCCACAGTGACCAGGGAAAATGTAGCATATGTAATCAATAGTTCTAAGCTTTCTACACAAGTTCTGTTTCCCTGCACATTGTTTTTGAAAAAGCGCAGGTGAGGGAATTAACTTTCTGACAAGAAAAAACAGAGAAATGAATGAAAATAAAGATAAAATTTGGGTTGAAGAGGGAGTGTTGGCATAAAAATATTGTAAGTCTAAAAGGAAGATGGATGGAGGAAATTGGGCCTCCATAACCACAACATGGGAGGAGAGATTACAGGATGCAAAGGAGAGGGGTTGGGGGAAGAAGGGAAAGCTCGAAGAATGTGAGAGAAGGTTGGAATAACAGTGTCATGGAACGCAGTAGGGAATACATGAGTAAGGCAGGAAGACTGCTGAACAGTAGGGCCCTTCCCACTGGACCTCAGCATGAATTTTTAATGGGCTCACGTTTTGAGAACTACTGCCTTCAAACATGCAGAAAACAGGGCAAGCCAGAGTGATGAGAAGTTGTCTTCCAATCCCAGAATCTTCTGAAATCCCCAAGTTGCCCATGACTGTCTCAAGAACGGAAATTTACTAGAGCAAGTAGCAACTGTCTGAAATACCCCACAAAGGGCAGAGCCAGGGGGAAGTCAAAGGGAGGGTATCTTTCTGGCCCCAAATAAATATACTAATAACTGTGTACAACTTTACTGTGATCCTAGGGCCATATGTATTTCCTAGGACAAAACCACCAGCATCGCCTAGAAACTTGTTAGAGGGGCAATATCTCGGGCCCCATCCCAGACCTTCTAGATCAGCATCTGCATTTTAGCAAGATAGCAGATGATTCACATGCACATTAAAGTTTGAGAAGCCCTGGTCTATAACTTTGCTAGAAGCTTCAGTATACATATGGGTAGTCACAGTAATGCTAATCTCAATAGAAATATATTGGGCCTCTGCAACGTGTCTCATATGATAGCGGGTACTATGAAGACCATCAAAGATCTCTGGGACGTATTTTCTACCCTCTAGGTTTAAAGACCGTAATTAGGTAGGAAGGTTTTTTATTTTATTTTTGTTATTAATTTTTTATTTTTTTTTTTTGCAATTATAGTTCAGTCTTCAAAGTCTATGAAAGGAAAACAGTGTATTTCACTTTGGCTTCCTGTGGTTTGGAGCTGGTCATTCAATTTCAAGTGAGGGAAGTATATCCTCGAACTCAGACTTCTGGACCGCACCACTGACAGAGGAAGGGTCACACCAGCTGCCTACACCTTTAAGAGATCTGCCCAAATATCGATCGGTCCTAGATACCATTCTTGTGCCTGATACATAAGGGCTTAATAAATATGCCAAAAAATAAACGTGTGAAAGTTAAAACTGACCTTTCAAAGTTCAAAGCTCATTGATATGATCAGCACTTTAAGTTCTGTCTTTAGAACTTGGTTTTAATGTTTTCGCTGCCTCAGAATGTGGTCTTAACCATACTTTTTGCTCTCTTTGCTCATCCTTTTATAGTTTGGCATCAGTCCTTAAAGTCAATCAATGTGAGCATCTTCGGGCAGTGGGACAGCATGAGCCCTCCAGCACTACCTTTTCCTTTCATTAAGACAAGCAGTGTGTAGTTTTGGATTCAAGGGCTGATGTGATGCTTTCTAGCTGCTTGGGTTTCAGCAAGCCCCAGACCCCTCTGAGCCTGTTTCCTCTGGTATAAGAAAGAGGCAGTTACTGTAACCACCTCAGAGGGACGTGGTAGAGATAAAATGAGTTAAAGATGAAAAGCATCAAAGTCATACATAGCATGTAACAAGTGTACAAGAAATATTGACTACATAACTTTATTGAAACTTATTCCTAACAACGAACAAACTTTCAAAGAAGCATTTTTACCTTCTCAGAGGAGCCTTTCCTGCCTCACCTGAATCCCCCTGCCACTATATACGCTTCCATGGCTTCTTCTATGCCATGGCACAGGTCACAGCTGGCTATTATATGTTTCTGAGACTATGTGATTAACAAGAAGCAGCATAGCATGGGGGGCTAAGAGCACAGACTTTTGTTTGTTTTAGCACAGGTTGCATGGAATCAAATCCTAGCTCTTGCTACTAATTATAAGGTCTTGGGCAAGTTACTCTCTGTCTCTCAGTTTTCTCATCAGTAAAATGCACATTAATAATAGAACCTACTTTACAGGCACGTGAGTGGCTCCGTCCAGTAAGCGCTGGACTTTTGATTTCAGCTCAGGTCATGATCTCATGGTCATGAAATCGAGCCCTGCATTGAGGCATTCAATGCAAAGCCCCCTTGGGATTCTCTCTCTCTCTGCCCTTCCCCTGCTTGCATATGCTCTTTCTCTCTCTCAAAATAAATAAATAAGCTTTTAAAAAATAAAAAATAATAGAACCTATTTTATACAGTTGCTATGAGAAATATATTGCTTGGCATGTAATAAGTACTAGGCATGTTTTCTATTGTTAACATTATCAGTATTTATCATCCTTTCCTTATCAGCTCTATTTAACATTTCTCCAGTGCCTAGTTCAGTGCCTGATACATAAGGGCTCAATAAATATGCTAAAAGAATAAATGAATGAAAGCTAAAATTGACATGATTTTAGCTCATTGACATGATAAATGCTTTCACCCAGTTGTTTTCAATACTATTTTCCAAATTTCAATTGTCTTCTTTCTGTTTTTGTTTTTCCTTTCTAATCTGTATGTGAATTTTTTAAAGCAAATATGACCAGGGAAAAATAGTATCAAAAATAATTGGGGAAATACCTACCCAAAGGTACAGACCAAGAGAATAATGTATAATCTTACAAAGTCAGAGGTGTAAATATAAAAGAACAAATGTGTTAAAATTTCCCTGCCTTTTAAAAACCTTAACATGGATTTCTAAACTTGGTCCCTCTTGCAGCCCATGAGTAGATTTCATTTTAAAAAGAGGATGAGAACCCTCAGTTAGTGATGTTACACTTTATGGAGAGTGGGTGGAGGCTGAGTTCCTGTTGAAAGTTAATTTTCTACCTATAACCATAGTGACATGAAACAATGCTAAAACCAGTCGATATTTGGGCAGCTCTCTTGGACAGATTTATTAGCCAGGGCTCATGCTTCTCTGAGAGGTCAAGCTGTGCCCTTTTGTACAGAGAGGGCCACACAACACCCATTGGGGTCATAAGGCAGCACATGCGTGCATTTGCTCTTTCTGGTTGTGAAAACAGCTAGAAATACTGACTTTTACTTGTTAATGGCACCTGCAAGATCCCCAAGCCCAAATATTAACTCAGGCTGTGTCTACTCATATGAATAGAAGGAATTACTTAGATTATTCAGCCTATAACTAAGAAAGCCCTTAATCTGATACTAAATCCACACAGGCAGCCTTCCTTGTGATAATGTAAGAGTAGATGCCAGTTTGGGTTACCGAGATTTTACACTGTGGTAGTTAAGAGCACAGTCTCTGGAGCCAGACTTCCTGGGTTCAAATCCTACCTCGACCATTGTGACAATTTAAAGTATCAAAGACTTTGTGGCCATCTTTCCTGGAGAGATGAGGTCTGTGCCCCTTCCACTGAATCTGAGATGACTCTGACAATTCTGACCAAGGGGATATAATAAAAGGAGCCCTGTCCCAGTTTCTGGCCCAGGCCTTAAGAAACTGGCACCTTCCACTTTCTTGTCTCTTGGATCCTTAAGCCACCATGAAAAATCTGACTACACTGCTACAGAGACCACAAGAAGAATCCTAAAACTAAAGGGGGAGGTGAGGGCCCCATTGAGCCCAGTCTTACAGCCCTTCCCATCAAAGCACCTGGCAGGTGAGTGAAGCCTTCATGGGCCCTACAGACCAATGCAATGCAGTCTTCAGCTGAATAAAAGCAAATAACCCCAGTCAACACTACCTGGGACAGAAGAATCACCCAGTTGATTCCTCACCTACAAAATCATGATATGTATAATAAAACGGTTGCTATTCCAAATACAAAGCTCTAACGTGCCTTATGATACCTTGATAGATAACTAGAACAACACTTACTAGTTGTTTTGGTTTCCTCACCTTTAAAGTAGGGACAATAATTACAATACCTACCTTAGCGGGTTGCTCTGAAGATTAAACAAGTAGTAACGCAAAGCCCTTAGACTAGTGCCCAACACATAGCAATTGCTCTGCAAAATTTGTCTCCTGTTAAGCTTGGATGACAACTCTTATTAGCTTTCTGAGACAGAGAAGTCTGAGAGTGGGCCCCATGTCATCTAGTCTCCAGGCCATCTGGACCTTTTATAGTCTCATCTCAACCAGGACACGGGCCCCTTTTAGAGCACACACGTTGAAATGACCCCAAGTATGAAGGACTAGAGTTTACCATTCCACCTAAGATTAGCTACTGCCTTCCTGCAGGCCAGCTATCTCCCATCCCTCAGGACAGTGGAGGCTGAACTGGTTCCCAGTCCTGATCCCAACTCACGCCCCTCTGCATGATCCAGCTCCCCCAAACCACGCTTCATCCCATCTTCAACTTTCACTTGCTACCCTTTCTTTCCCTCAAATGACCCCTCACCTTCTCCCCGCTAACACAGATTCCTTCACAAACACTTGGGAAATGAACAAGCTCCAAGTTTCCCAAGGATGTTCTGGGTAACCTAGTCCTTCAGGATGTGCCAAAACAGAAGAGTGCTGTGCATGGTGAAGTTTTGGAAACACTGGACACTACATTTCTTAACTTTCCTTCGATAATTACAAGTGCATTTGCCAATTACAAGCCCTAAAAAGTTATGCCATTCAGAAGTCTATTTAACTTTGTATTATCTAGATTTTTACAAACATACCTTGACTGTGAAACACTTTTCTGGTACAACAAGACTTCTTGGAAGGAGGGACCACTGAACTAAGTCCTAGAGATGTGGAAGAGGGAAGCAGGTGAAGGGAGCAGAGAAGAAAGCAAGAAGATGATTGACTTGATTTGGCAGGAAGGCAAATTAGAGAGG
Source organism: Felis catus (assembly GCF_018350175.1). Classification (NCBI taxonomy): domain Eukaryota; kingdom Metazoa; phylum Chordata; class Mammalia; order Carnivora; family Felidae; genus Felis; species Felis catus. The sequence continues at coordinate 114,558,118 of NC_058376.1, read as the reverse complement.
GATGGGTTTAAGGTATGAGAGTCATGGGAGGCTCCTGAGGGTTTTAGGCAAGAGCATATTAGATCAGATTAGCATTGGCTCTTAAAATGTTTTTGACCCTTATTATTATTTTTAATGTTTATTTATTTTTGAGACAGCACAAGCAGGGGAAGGGCAGAGAGAGGGAGACAGAGGATCTAAAGCAGGCTCTGAGCTGACAGTAGTAAGCACGATGTGGGGCTCAAATTCTCCAACTGTAAGATCATGACCTGACCTGAAGTCAAATGCTCAACCGACTGAGCCACCCAAGCATCCCTTTTGGAGATCTATAAGTAAATTAAACATGTTGCATTATTACCCATTATCTACACGCACATTATAAAATTTTCATAAAATGGCTGTAATTCTTGTTATATGCAATGCCCACTAATATTTTCTGTCATTTCTTTCTCCTTTTGGAAATCACATTTCAGGAGCTGTTTCAATTAATGTAGGCAAGCAAAGATGGGGAGCTAAACTGTTAACACCTGAATATGAGTGTGTCGGCCCCTCATATTCTCCCTGATGTGCTAGATGAATAAATAAATGAGAGTGATCTCCTTTCCGAGAAGCAGAAGAGTCTATTCTAGTTCTTCTGCTAAGGAGCAGTTAATTCTTATACTCTCTGTGCACGATTTCCATTGTCTCTTGTCTCAAGTAAGAGGTTGTAATACCATCGAGGACAGAAAGTAAGTCAGATTTTTATTGTTGTTGTTCATCAGGACAGCACTTGGCATATTGGTGGACACATTGTGGACACTTCAAACACACTGGTTGCATTCCACTGAATTGATGATTCTTCATCCATTGCAAGGCAAAGAAGTTTAGCAGGCTGAGAAACAGTAGTACGCTTCGCCTAAGTATTGTGCACACCCCAGCAGGTGATCAGTCACCTGGAAAATATCTCCTACTCCTGTGCTCATTGTCTCATCACAGAGAGGAACCCCTGGACTTCCTGCTGCTTAATCTCCAGCAGTCAAACCTCCCAGAGGGTGAAGTCCAAGACTGCCACTGAAGGATGTTTGCATCCTTGTATTCTTTCTGCAAAGATCTCTACTGTCTTTATGTCCCTCCCAGAGCTGCCATCTGCTTTCACTTCTGAGGTCTTTTTACAGGACTGGATCCAAAATGGGGTGCAGTCTCAACTCCCCCGCTCTTTATGATCTCTGAAAAAGAGGTCTTGAGCCTTTTTGGCTTAAGGGCTTCACTGCTCAACAGAGAGCAAGCGACAAACCATTAAGCTTGGGTGTCACAAGAACAACTGCCAGAACCTCACAACATTTTTTTTCTAGTGCCTAGAGCAGTCTGTTGGTGACCCCCATCCCTTCCTGGGGGTAAATTTCTGCCTCCCTCCCCCCACTTTTCTCCAGATTAGGTGTTCCACTTCCTGCTTGCAGGTCTGAAGGCACAATTAATAGCTGAACAATAAATGAGTTAGTCATCCTCCAAGTGTTGAAGTGTCAATGGCCAGAGCATTCCAGAGAAGTGACCATCAGCGTTTCCTCTTCTCCACACAGGAAATAAACGACCTCAGCCCTCTCCCTCACAGTTACTCATGTGCCACAACTTCTCAAAAATTGTGGAAGGAGGGGCGCCTGGGTGGTGCAGTCGGTTAAGCGTCCGACTTCAGCCAGGTCACGATCTCCCGGTCCGGGAGTTCGAGCCCCGCGTCAGGCTCTGGGCTGATGGCTCAGAGCCTGGAGCCTGTTTCCGATTCTGTGTCTCCCTCTCTCTCTGCCCCTACCCTGTTCATGCTCTGTCTCTCTCTGTCCCAAAAATAAATAAAAACGTTGAAAAAAAAATAAAAAAAAAATTGTGGAAGGACTGTCTGGGCTCAGACCTAGTTTGTGGCGACATGGCTAAACATACCAAGAAGGTCAGTAATTATGGGATCCGTTATGGTGCCTCCCTCAGGAAATGGTGAAGAAGACTGAAGTAAGCCAGCAGGCCAAGCACGCTTGCCCTTTCTGTGGCAAAACCAAGATGAAAAGACAAGCTGTGGGGACCTGGCATTGCAGTTTGTGCATGAAAACGATAGGCAGTGGTCCCTGGACATACAAAACCACTTCTGCGGTCACAGTCAAGTCAGCCATCAGACAACTGAAGAAGGTGGAAGACCAGTAGAAATTCTACCATTTGACACATTGTTAGCTAGCCTGTAATAAACGGGAAATTCACATAACAAAATTACTTTGGCTTGTTGTTAAATTTATTAACTAGATGTTCCAATTTTTGTTGCATTAATCTTGCTTTCTCCAAAGACTTGGAAATTAAAAATCCTTCTAATTTTTATTGGAAAGAAAACTGTGGAAGGAAGCTGAGGTGTGGTGCACAGCACCCTTTACTAGCATCTATTCTCTCAGCGTAGACCGGCAATTCCGGTTGCTAGTCTGAAAAGTCTAGGATGTCAAGGTTGTGTTGACTAGTGTTATTCAAATGCCATGATGGGAAATTCTAGGGACCAAAGGTCCTGGCAAAAGAAAGAAGGTTTCCAGGACCCAGGGGGTGGGGGGTGAGGGGGCTGCCTAGCTTCAAGGTGGCATCAATGATGATTAATTCAAGGCTTACATTTCTAGAACCTTGTCTTCTTCTGTGGGATTACTCTCAAGACTCCCTGTCAAAAACTGGAGGGTTATAAATAAAGCGCATCTGCACCTGCTTGGAGTGTTGGAAAACAACTTCCAGAAAAGTGGTAACAGTCCTTATCTGTTGGTGGTGGGAGCACAGTTGGTTCTCCTTTTCATCCTTCTGTTTGTCTGTATATCTGACTTTTTAACCTAAATAAATGAATACTTATAGGGTTTGTAATAAGGGGACAAAATCAAAATTATTGTTCAGAAGGAAGTATGTCCCACTGTTTCCATATACTTTGCACATAGTGACATTCTATTGTTTATATTGAAAAGATAATCTTTTTTTTTTTTTTTTAATTTCTGAGAAGGAACATCTATTAGGGAGACCATAGCCCAGGTTTCGGCAACATAGCATCTTGATTTATAATCTTAGCTCCTTGCCTTATTACGCTGGAATGACCTTGCAAAATGTACTTTACTTGTCTGAGCCCGAGTGTCTTCACCTATAGAGGGGCATGATATCCTCTTCACGGAAGATGAGGAGCATTTAAAGTGCTCTTTGCAGGGCGCCTGGGTGGCTCAGTCGGTTAAACGTCTGACTTTGGCTCAGGTCATGATCTCACGGTTTGTGGGTTTAAGCCCTGTATCGGGCTCTGTGCTATGTGCAGCCTGCTTGGGATTGTCTCTCTCCCTCCCTCTCTGCCTCTACCCCCACTTGTGTGCTACAAATAAATAAATAAACAAACTTGAAAAAAATAATAATCATCCTGATTTTATCCTTTAAAAAATTTTTGTAGGTCCGGGCCCAGTGATACCCAATGAGGCCATCAAATTGTTATTTTCGTATTGAGGAAAACAGAAGCTCTTTTGGATAATTCTTTTGCATTCCAGGCTTTCAGTGGAAACAAAAAGACATACACTGTAGACCATTAAGTTCTTGTGAGACATGATTTTAGGATGCAACTCAATTATACAGTGATTACGAAGAGGCTGGGGGAAATATTTCCTTATCTGGGTAGTGACATTGACAGATTAAAGGTGCACAAATTCTAAATGCTGTTTGTTCCAGCCCTGTGTTCGATTGCAACAATGTGAGTGTCTTGCCTGTGTTGGTGGATTATTAACAGAGGTTATTGGTCTCCATGGCAAAATTATTGCTCTGCGCATAATCTCATTTATGGAGTGCAGGAAAAAAAAAAGGACTTCAGGTCAGGGAGAATGTATAAATGTCCATCGTCATCAGGGGTGTGCTACATCTGAGAAGCAGAAGCAACTCCAAGGACACAGCTCACAGGCTGATTTGGCTCTCAGCTCCAAAATACGGATTGAACTGGGGACATTTACAAGGACGCTCTGGCTGATAACTCTGAAGAGACCCCGTGAAGGAGGCGCTGAAGAGCCTTGTATCGCAGACCTGTATTGTGCTTCCCCAATATGTGCACGGGGGGCTGCGCCAAGTGCCTAGGGGGCACCCTCATCCCCCTCGCCTTGTTTGGCTTCCTGGCTAACATCCTGTTATTCTTCCCTGGAGGAAAAGTGATAGACAATAACGACCACCTTTCTGAAGAGGTCTGGTTTTTCGGAGGAATATTAGGAAGCGGGGTCTTGGTGAGTAGGGAAGCCTTAAAATCCCCCCCGAGAGTTCTGTCGAATCCTTTTAAAATTGGGTACTTTTGTACAAGAAGATATTTCATTGCTAACAAAAGCCCAAGCATTGCATGATGAAAAGTCAGTGTCTTAATGATTTCCCTTCTCCATTAGGACCTGATGAGAGCGTGTCCACTAAATTTAATAAGTAATGAATTCCCAAGATTGGGCTGGCAGTTCTCATGGGTCAATCGAATTCCACGAACCAGACTGAGGGCTGCCAAATTTCTGTATTTAAAAAAAATTTTTTTTCAATGTTTATTTAGTTTTGAGAGACAGAAACAGAGCACGAGTGGGGGAGGGGCAGAGAGAGAGGGAGACACAGAATCCGAAGCAGGCTCCAGACTCTGAGCTGTCAGCACAGAGCCAGGCTCAGGGCTCAAACTCACGAACCGAACCGCGAGATCATGACCTGAGCCGCCCAGGCGCCCCCTGATTTCTATATGCTAACAAGATAGTGCTGGGGGTTGTAGACACACACTTTCTGGCAAACTGATTGACTGAAAACCACCAAAAAGAAGCAGGTGTTGGTGGATTCCTCTTCCACTCATTCACTAATGATACATTTACCCCTTGTTTCCAGTAGAGGATGGGAACCTCCAATTTAGAGAGAGAGAGAGAGAGAGAGACTAGACTCACTTTTCAAAACGATTGCAGACAAGTTTCTTATCGCTCTCCTAACCTACCACGTAAATGGAAACTCAGGGTGTCAGGTCCTGAAGTCTTGCCTCACTGAAGCTGCAATTAGGCCTCATGGAAACTAGACGCTCAGTGATACTCAGTTAATCCTCCATCTACTGCACCAGCCATGCTCTGTAAGTTCTCGCCATACCCTTTTAGCCCCTGAGTCCCGCATCACGGACATAGCTCCACTCACAGCCAGGCAGGCACAGGCTGCCATTTCTCATGTCAGACCTGGTCTGAGGTGCTTCTCTTGCTGACAGATGATTTTCCCTGCACTGGTGTTCCTGGGCCTGAAGAACAATGACTGCTGTGGATGCTGCGGCAACGAGAGCTGTGGGAAGCGCTTCGCGGTAAGTTAACCCAGAAGGCAGCTGCCAGAATGAGTCCAGGGTGCACTGTCTTCTTGTGCTTGGCATGGTGGGGATGGGGATGCATCACCAGCCCCAGGCAGGACTCTGGAGGCAGCTGGCACATACCTAAATATGGATTTCTTGCTGGTGCAAAATAACAATAATAATGCAATTTTAAACACTAAAAAGCCCCGACACTTATAGGATATGAGTATCATTTTAGATTTTGTAAAGAGGCAGGGATGTCACAGCTAGATAACTGGAGTGGGGCCATGTAAAGAATGCAGGTGCCTGGGTGGCTCAGTCAGTTAGGTATCTGACTCTTGGTTTCGGCTCAGGTCATGACCTCACAGTTCATGGGATCAAGCCCTGAGACAGGCTCCATGCTGACAACGTGGAGAGTGCTTGGGATTCTTTCTCTCCCTCTCTCTGCACCCCCCCCCAAATAAATGAATAGACTTATATAAAAAAAAAAAAGAATGGCAGGCATGGAAGGCAGGAATGGGGGCCGTAAGTCTCCCCTCTGCCACTGAGAGGCCTGAGACCGTGGGCGAGTCTTTTCCCTTCTCTGGCCTGCATTGTCTCACCTGTAAAGGGAGTTAGGGCAGCATAAGGGCTGATAACAGCCCCTCCCCAACAGCGCTCTAAATTCCCCATCTACACCGCTGCCAGTTTCACTGCCTCCGTGCCCAGTACTTCCCCACTTTCACCCAGACGTTGTTGACTCAGGACTTCTGTTTCCTTTCTTGTTTCGTGCAGTCAAGTAGGTGAGCTAGAGAGATTAGGCATCACCACTCCAGCCTGGGAAGTGGGGTTGGGTCCCATCCCTGCACCTGGACGAGTCACTGTGCTGCCCTCTGCCTCCCTCTGCTCATCTGTACAATGAAGATGTTGAGCTAGATCAGAGTTTCCCAAGTATGGGACAGGCTCTGCTGGCAGTCAGGTGGGCTGTATCTTTCAATAGCATAGAAAGTTATTCCCTTGTCAATTCTCCTTCAGTCCTGTTGATTTTATCAAGAGAATATTCAGTTTTGATTGGAGAGAGGTCTTTGCCATCCCAAACCCTCATAATCCCCCTTTTTAACAAAGGGAGAACAAACGGGCGCCTGGGTGGCTCAGTCAGTTAAGCATCTGACTCTTGACTTCGGCTCAGGTCATGATCTCACAGTTCGTGATATCTTTCCCCACATCAGGCTCTGCACTGACAGTGCAGAGCCTGCTTGAGATCCTCTCTCTCTGCCCCTCCCCCTCCCTCTCTCATGCACACTTCCTCTTTCTCTCAAGATAAACAAATAAACTTTAAAAAACAAAAAACAAAGGGGGAATAAGTTTCAGGCTCCAGGAACACAAGCAACAAGAACTAAAAGTTCAAAACTACTGCACTGTCTTTGCTAATGATTCTAGCTCTTCACTCTGAGTGGTGATATAAATAAACGCAACAGAGAGTTGTCTTAAAGAAAAATATTAAGAGCACGGGTACACTGATATGGCAAAAACAAAGAAGGTCAACTGGAATTACTGGCTGGCTGATGAGTCAGGATGGTTCCTGCCCTCATTGTCCCCCTGAAGTTCAACTGTCTAACAGGCTCATGAACCCCAAATGATGAATTACTCAAGCTTAACTTAACTTCTTAAAGGAAAAGGTATAGCTATCTGTTCCCAAATAGAATCTTTTCTAACATTTCTTCCCCATTATTATTTGCTCTTTTATTTAATCAAAAAATATTCACTGAGCACATATGAAGGGCTGAGGCTGGTATACTGTGCGTACAATATGGTTTTCTGCATGCAAAGATCATTCAAAGAGAATGTTCTTACCTTCTAAACACCATCATGAGTCCCAAGTAAGCACTGATCATTTTTTTTGGCATTGATTATTATAACATTTAGGGGCGCCTGGGTGGCGCAGTCGGTTAAGCGTCCGACTTCAGCCAGGTCACGATCTCGCGGTCTGTGAGTTCGAGCCCCGCGTCGGGCTCTGGGCTGATGGCTCGGAGCCTGGAGCCTGCTTCCGATTCTGTGTCTCCCTCTCTCTCTGCCCCTCCCCCGTTCATGATCTGTCTCTCTCTGTCCCAAAAATAAATAAAAACGTTGAAAAAAAATTTTTAAATCATCATTTACAAAGAGATGTAAACATTAACCATGATTTATTTGATATAGTTGTATAACATGTGTTTTACACATGTATATTTTTATATAATTAATTATAAGGGAAATGAAGAATCATGTAACTCATTTGCCCCTTGAATGTAATCCTGTTATATCTTGTGGATTTTTGGAGAATAAGCTGAAGATGAGAATTTGAAAAAGAACGGGCAATTAAGAAACTGGATGAAAATTAAAAAAGAGTCATTGCTTAGAAACCTAACAGCTCATTCTCTGGTACTGAGTAGAAGGCTGAAGATTACCCAGTAGCAAAACAAGGGTTTTGTTTGTTTACTTTTTGTTTTTAGGTTTATATATAACCACAGTGAAAAGTGAAATAATATTCAAAGTATTGTGCGAACGTTGTTTTTCAACTAGACTTAAACGAAGTCCAAAAGAAAGGGAGAAAAGTCATATTTTTACAAGCACAGTTGCATTAATAAAACCTGAAACATTTGGTCTGCCCAATTCAGGCTGTCTGTCTGAGCTCCCCAACCGACTCCCCCACCCACGAAGGATCTGCCCTTGGTGTGGGTTGAGGATGACTCCTCCAAATGACTGGCCGATAGTCCACAAGGGCAGCGCCCAGCAAAGGACCAGCTCTGCCAGACTGTCAGCCAAGACAACCAGCCACGGCCACCCTGGGCCAGGGATGCAGGGACAGCCACCCTCTAGGTGGCCAGCAAAATTTCTTTCCTTTTCTTTTTTTTTTTTTTTTTCTTTTGTTTTAGTTCTTAATCAGTTGCCAGCTTTTGAAAATAGAGATATTACGGAAGTATTTAGATATCCTACTTCTTTTTCAAAAAATAAAAAGATGAATGAACCTGATACTTGTGGGCCTGCATTTTGACACAATGATGGCCTACAGTGGGCATGGCAGAGTGTTTCCTATAGGGTCCTCCAAGGGTTCTTGAGTTCATGCCTCTGTTTCAGAGCTCTGTTTCCTTCATGTTCTCAGGCTCTGGAGCACCAAGCAATAATCATTTTTAAAGAAAGGAATCTAAAACATTTTGTCAGACAAAAAGGAAAAGACTGCAGCATACTTTGATTAGTACTATAATGCTGAAGATACAAAGTATTTTTCCAAAGGCTCACAGCATTCCCCTCCAGATGTTTCAGGGACACTAGGCTTCTGCAGAACACTGTTTAAGAAATCCAACTAGGTACAAAGTCCTATGAGATGGAAACAAATTAGGCCAAGGGCTATGGGGCTAAATCCTGTCGCTGTTTCCACAGTCTTGCTCTCATTTGTTTCCTGGCCTCTCTGTCCTCTCTTCCTTGCTAAAGTCTTTCTGGAATACTTTTCAGAAGTCACTGCATCATTCTCTTCCCCTTCCCTGGCTGTAAAACCAGGATAATCAATAGATAGTAGAAGCAGGATATGGTGGTTGTACAGATAAAGCAAGACAATGAGCTGGAAAAAATCTTGAGATCACCTAACCACTATTTCATGGTGAAACCAGAAAATGGAGGCCAGCTCTCCTCTGAGGCCAAGCAAACTTGAAGCCCAGACTTGGGGGCTGCACTCTTTTAAATAAATTAAGCTGTGGCTTAATTCAATCGGTGAAGCCTCTGACTTTGGCTCGGGTCATGATCTCACAGTTTGTGAGTTCAAGCTCCTTTTTGGGCTCTGTGCTGACAGCTCAGAGCCTGGAGCCTGCTTCGGATTCTGTGTCTCCCTCTCTCTCTACCCCTCCTCCCCCCACTTGCACTCTGTATCTTTGTCTTTCAAGAATAAATATTAAAAAAAATTTTTTTTTAATAAATTAAGTTGAGAAAAGTGAGCCCTAGGGCAAAAACTATGAGAGGAAGGTGGCTTCTGAGGTGGGCTCTGAAAACCCAGATGGGGGATTTATTTTTGGGTCTCCACCCCCTTCCTCCCCTATAAGAGGTTCTCAGTCGCCTCCCAGCACTTTATCTGTGGCTGGTCAGGGTCTCCGGCACACTAATCCTTTAAAAAAAAAAAAAGATCTCTCAGAGTCCCTAGGATCTCTTTTAATTTCATCCACTCATTCATGTTAAGTCTGTGCTTTAATAACAGCTTTTTGGGGACGCCTGGGTGGCTCAGTCGGTTAAGCGTCCAACTTCGGCTCAGGTCACGATCTCGCGGTCGGTGAGTTCGAGCCCCGCGTCGGGCTCTGTGCTGACAGCTCAGAGCCTGGAGCCTGTTTCAGATTCTGTGTCTCCCTCTCTCTCTGACCCTCCCCCGTTCATGCTATGTCTCTCTCTGTCTCAAAAATAAATAAACGTTAAAAAAAAAATAACAGGTCTTTTGAAGACCTTGGCCTGGGGTGCCTGGGTGGCTCAGTCGGTTAAGCGTCCAACTTCAGCTCAGGTCACGATCTCACGGTCGGTGGGTTCGAGCCCCACGTCGGGCTCTGTGCTGATGGCTCAGAGCCTGGAGCCTGCTTCGGATTCTGTGTCTCCCTCTCTCTCTGCCCCTCCCCTGCTCATGCTCTGTCTCTCTCTGTCTCAAAAATAAACATTAAAAAAACCTGATATTTGAAGACTTTGGCCTTGACTCAAAGGAGTATCTAATAATGGGACTGAAGGGTAGATTGATAAAGGAGATATTAGGGGCAGGCCAACATTTCAGCATCCTCAACTCGTATCAGGTAGATAAAGGCCCACCCCACCCACAGGCAGGGCCAGATGGTTGACTGACGTTTCTCCAGGGAGGATCTTGATCACTTCTGCAATCAGTGGATTCAACGTGGAGTCAGCACTTCTGCAGTGCCTGGCTCACCAGTGCCCCCTAGGGACACCTCCTGTGTGAGCACTTCTGAAGGGAACATTTCCTGAGGCCAAAAGCACTGACTCTTACCTCTGCATTCTTTGGTGTGACAGCCAGTGTGAGGGGAATTTAAGAAAGACAGTTCTTTTGGGGCGCCTGGGTGGCTCAGTCCGTTGAGCGGCCAACTTCGGCTCAGGTCATGATTTCACAGCTCATGGGATCGAACCCCGCGTCGGGCTCTGTGCTGACAGGTCAGAGCCTGGAGCCTGCTTCTGATTCTGTGTCTCCCTCTCTCTCTGCCCCTTCCCCACTCACGCTCTGTCTCTCTCTCTCTCTCTCTCTCTCAAAAATAAATAAACATTTAAAAAATTGTAAAAAAAAGACAGTTCTTTTGAAATAATAGATTATCTTGAAAGAAGAAATAAAATATGAAGAATATCTTGAAAGAAGAAATAAAAAACTAAATGTTTTTTATGCTTCAAAATCCTCTGCTGTGAAATGGATAATGCACACATGCTTTGTAAGGACACTATAAGGATGGGGGAAGATGTTGCAAGCATCCGTGTGCCCAGGAGGGGAGAGGAGCAGCAGGTGGCTGGGTAGTGAGGACACAAATGGTTGCTGAATGAGTGAAGCAAATGAATGCTCAGGAGGGATTTCAGGTGATTTCTATACTTTATCAGGCTCAATTCTCACACTAACTCTTTGAGTTAGGCATTAAACCCCCCGTTTTATAACTAAGGAAACAGAGGTGCGTTCAAGGTAAGTTTCTGCTCACCACACTCCACCCCGCCAGCCCTCCCCCACTTCTCAAGTGTGGCGAAGCAGAAAACACAGAACGTTAACATCCTAAAGGGGAAAAAATGCATCAGGTCATCTCTATATATCTCAGAATAATTGTTAAGGAGGAACCTTCACGCCCATCAGAGATGTTTCCGCAACACAAGTCTCTAAACGCTATGTCCCCAAGCCACCCATTTTCCTCTTCCCTTCCCAGGCCCCAGTGGTTCCTCCATCGGGTTCAGCCAACCTAGGTACACAGCTGGCCAAGAACACACCATGGGCAGCGGCAGAGCTGGGGTCCAATCCCATGTCCTCTGCCTCCAGAGCCTGCCGGAGAGGAAGGTTTTAAAGCTGACAGATGGTGAATTGGAGGGCATTTCATTATAGGGCATGTTTATCTTCTTTTTCAAGGGAAGTGTTTACAGCATATACTTAAACACATTTCTTTAACAATGTGAACAGAACGTGTGTTCTGAGAGTTGGCCTGTTATTTTTCTGCCGAGCGTGATGCTCTCGGTATTTGTGGAAAGTAAAGTGTGCCAGGATATGATAATAAAAACATTACAATATAATAATGACATTTATCAAGTGCTTATTAATGTCATAGGAAATAATCCAAAACTCAGCAGTAGGCAAAAGAGGGGCGCCTGGGTGGCTCAGTCGATTGACCATCCAACTTCGGCTCAGGTCATGATCTCACGGTTCCTGAATTCGAGCCCCGTGTCAGGCTATGTGCTGACAGCTCAGAGCCTGGAGCCTGCTTCGGATTCTGTGTCTCCCTCTCTCTCTGTGCCGCTCCCACACTTATGCTCCCACATGCTCTCTCGCTCTCTCTCTCTCCCCCCACCCCCCGTCAAAAAATAAATAAATAAACTTTAAAAAAAAAGAAGTAGGACAAAAAAGATTTCTAGGTATCCTATCAGTGAAGTACTGGGCATTATCTAATACCCTACCCCACTTGGAGGTTATCTGATCCTGTGGAGATGTGTACTTTTGATTTCCTATTTACTATCAATTAGCCTATCTTTCATAATGATCTCCCTGAGCAGGTACTTATTTTTGAGGCTTATCTTATGGAAGAGGAAATGGAGGTCTTAGAAAGACTAACTTCCCAAGGTCATAAAGGAGAGAACCAAGACTCAGACCCAAATCAATATGTCTGTAACCCACGCCCTTGACCACTGCACATGGTGCCTCTCTTTACTATTTATTCATTTTGACTAGGGAAAGCATTGCCATAGTACAAAACCTACAAAGGGAACCTCACATTCCTGACTGAAAAGCCTGGCAACTCCTCTCTCTAGAGGTTACCTCTGTTCCCAATTTTGTGTCTCCTTACATAGATTTTTCCAGGCCTTTTGCCCATTTTTTTTAATGTTTATTTATTTATTTTGAGTGAAAGAGAGAGACCACACATGCGTGAGCAGGTGGGGGCAAGAGAGGGAGAGAGAGAATCCCAGGCAGGCTCCACACTTAGCACAGAGCCAAACACAGGGCTGGGCTAGATCTTGCGACCATGAGATCATGACCTGAGCTCAGATCAAAGATCAAGAGTCCAACCAACATTTAACCAACTGAGCCACCCAAGTACCCCCACCGTGCCTGTTTACTTTAACAACAATTTAGAATGTCTACCCTCGTGTATTCAACTTGAGCTCAACAACTTTTCTTTTAATATGAAAAATTTTTTTACCATGAAACCCATGATATAGTTATCTTTAACATAACTAAAAGTTAGTGGTTTTAAGACTGATAATATCTCTGAGTAGTGAGTTTGATAATTTTTTAAAGACTTCTGAATGCGAAATTACTTAAAGCAAAGGGACATAAAGTATACCCTGCTTTCGGGCACCTGGGTGGCTAAGTCAGTTAAGCATCCGACTCCCGATTTCAGCTCAGGTCATGATCTCACAGTTCGTGAGTTCAAGCCTCGGATTGGTCCGTGTTGATGGTGCAGGAGCCTGCTTGGAATTCTCTCTCTCCCTCTCTGCTCCTCCCCCACTCATGCTCGCTCTCTGTCTCTCCCTCTCCCTCAAAATAAACAGACTTCAAAATTTTTTTTATTTTTTTTTTTTAAGTTAAAAAAAAAAGTATACCTTGCTTCATATGGTTCATCCATTTTGGAAAAGTGATGAAAAATCAGTTTGGGTCGTTTCTTTATTTTAACGGGAAGTGTTTCAAATTTGGATACAAAATCAGACCATGCCACCAGTAGATTTCTGAGGTTGTAACCTGATGCTGCATTTTCTTCAGATAGTTTTATCAAGAAGTAAAATATTATTGATTCAGTTGGGAGTCACTGTGCTCCTCTCTTCTATCATATTTCCCTCCTCCCTAAGAGTACCCATAATCATAAATTCAGTGCACACTATATCCATACGTCTTTTAAACTTTTGCTACCAAAGATCAATTTTTCAAATATTCTAGACTATACTGTCCAATATAGGGCAGCCATTGTTCACATGGGGTTATTGAGCAGTGGAATGTGGCTGATCTAAATTAAGGTGTAGCATACGTATAAAATATACACCAGATTCCACAGAATTACTACAAAAACTGTAAAGTATCTCATTAGTAATTTTCATATTGATTATATGTTGAAATAATAGTTTTTGAATATGTTGAGTTAAAGAGAACATATTATTAACATTATTCTCACTGGTGGTTTTTTTGTTTCTCTTGGTTTGTTTTTGTTTTTAGTTTTTAAATGGTAGTTACTGGAAAGTGTTAAATTACATACGTGGCTCTCATTACAATTCACTGGACAGTACTGGTACAGAGGTGCTTACAATGAAGACTGCTTGCAAAGAGAAATACCATCTAACTGATATTTTTTACTAACCTGGTTTTTCATTTACGCAGACTTGCCTAACATGAAGAACGTGTGCATTTGTACTCACTTTCTGCATCTTTAAATATTTGCCTGCTAAAATGTTCCAGGAGTGCTAATCTAAAATCCTTTACTCAGCTCACACAGCAGGAATAGCGAGTCAGACTTCTCCTCTCACTACTCATCAGCAGATGTTGAAACCCTGGGTTGTTTTAGTTCAACCCTGGATTAAATGAGATAAGGCATCTAAGGTTCTTACTGAATGGAGCTATTTTTATTAGCTAAAAGGCGAGATGATTGCATTAAATGGTTTTGGGGATCTTTTGTACAAAAATTAAGTATAAGCGTATTTAACCATTGATTTAGTGGGAATCCTGGCTTTTGAAGACTTTTAACCAGTTTTCAGATACCTTTAAGAGACCTTTTCTTCACAGAATCTGCTTTTCACTGAGACAACCCAATCCATCACAAAGAACTGCACTGTCAACAAATGTTTTCAGACCATTCAGAGCCTCACTCTGAAATGAAAAAAGGTAACATGAGAAGAAACTGCCCTGAGCATAAGTTTTTAATTGCTGTACTAGAATGTTCTGGCCATTCCTAGAGTTACATCAGCTGTGTCTAACTGACCAGCAATTTTGTTGGAACATGGAGGTGGCCCAGAGACAGAGAACTAGGCAGATAAACTGTCACTAAGCATTGAAGAAGCATTTTCCAAAAGGTGTTCTTGTAAGAACTCACGGAAAAAAAGTTATAGGTTCCAATGAGACCAGGAAACTCTGCAAATCACCATATACACCCAAATATAAGGCTAAACTGAATATCAAACCATCTTTTATTTTTCCATAAAGAAGTTTCTTAAAAAGCTCTTTGAGGGGCGCCTGGGTGGCTCAGTTGGTTGAGTATCTGACTTCAGCTCAGATCATGATCACACAGTTCGTGGGTTCAAGCCCTGCTGACAGCTCAGAGCCTGGAGCCTGCTTCAGATTCTGTGTCCCCCTCTCTCTCTGTTCCTCTCCTGCTCAGGCTCTCTCTTTCTCTCTCTCTCTAAGTAAATAAACATTAAAAAAAATTGTTTAAGCTCTTCGACTGACATTAATATACAAACTTTGAATGAATGGGCACACATTTTAATCACATTCTATAAAAATTTAATACATTGATTTTGAAAGAAGTCTTTCCCCCACTCATTTATTTTTAAACGTATTATTGCTTTTTTGACACCAGGTCTTTGCTACTACTAAAGATACCTTTTGAGCCAACAATAGTTTCCCACAGCACATCTTCCCTTCCATTTAAGTTTGGATACAACATTTTTGTAGCCATGTATGATGCTGTCAGGGGAAATTTCACTCAGTCACCAATAGCAATTCACGTCAAAGACAGTATTTGAACACCTCTCTTTCAGGTGTATGTTAACCATCCCCACAACTGTCAACACTACGTATGCTCATTTAGAATGCCCTTTAAAAGGTTTGTTAGCTGTAACATTCAGAACTAGAAATTGTGAGGCCAACTTTCCTAGAATAATTAATACATCAGTGTTCAGGAAAAAAAAATTGTTTTTCTCTCCCCCAGAAAAACATTTTTATACAATTCTCTCAGCTAACATTACTTGGGTTGTTTCTGACCGATGTCTTCCCCCATGCGGTACTTGGTTGTTCAAAATAAAGTATTTGAGAAAGTGCCCTATTGTCTGATAGACAAAATAAGGACTCAACTCTGAGGCAATTTCCTCACTTATCAGTGATAACTTGGGAGCTAATAATTTTGCTTATATTCCAGCATACATAGTATATCCCCTTCTTGGAGGTTCACTGACTTCAGCGTATCACAAAGATTTTTAGAAGTAAAACAGGAGTGAAGCCTATTTAACTTCATATAATCCAGAAATCTCCAAAATTGGAGATATCCTTTGGATATCCTTTGGAAAAGAGATGGCCTGTTCTAACTTGATAAATTGAACAAAATTTTCATTTACTTCTTACCTAGATTATGTTCAGTAATGTTACTAATGGTGAGAATGGATTTTGGCTACCCTAGACACAAAACTCAAAGGGAAAATGTCAAATAATGAGTAACATGAAACCATAGTCTTCGAAAACATCCAACAAGTAGTTATTTGGTGCCTTTGAAAAGGTGGGAAGAAGAAAAACCAAATACATGATGGCCAGGGTAAAGCAATGTCCTACCTATCTTCAAATAACTCATTGTCCATGATGGCAAGAAGCTTATGTTCCGGTTGGGGAAGACGGACATAAAAAGCTATGCATAAATGTCTTGTGGGCACTGTGCCATGACAGAAGTTTATATAGTCCAGGGTACTGGGGTAAGAGATGAAAGAGAGGATGGTTAGTTTGACATAGGAAGTCAGATAAGACTTTATAAGGTACATGGGGCAGAGGTCAGTCTTGGAAAGTTGCACCAAAAATACGTTCACATATGATATGAAAACAAATACTCCATTATTTGTTAAAGTGGAACTCCATTATTACATAGCTAAAGTGGAACTCCATTATTACATAGATTCCAATTGTCCAGGCACTATCAGGTCCTCTCCACCCCCAAACCCATCCCTGCCCCGCCCCCTGCCCAAATATATTCTGTGATAAGATTGTTAGTAATACACGGAAGGGAGAAGGGGAGCCCCTGACATTTAACTTAAGTTGTCATGTCTACCTTTCACAACAGACCTTGTAGGCAGGCCTTATCATGCCCATTTCATGCCAACTAGGCACCCCAGACCAGAAGACTTTTAAGATCATTTCCAATTCTAAGATTCTTTGATTCTGTAATAGACAGCCTTTCATATTAGTCCTGAGAAAGAGAGAGATCAGGAGGAGATTCTATTCTTAACGAGGTTAAAAACCATGGTTCAAAGGTATCAACCATAACTAGCACTTCAATCATCAATGAATAGGTAAAGAAAGATATGGGAATGGGGGAGAAGAAGGGGAAAAAATATACCAAAATTCATTCTAGGAGACACCACAGGTCCCACCTACTGTGAAGACTGGCTCTTACCCCGTAATTTCCCTGGAGACACTATGCTCAACGACAGACTGGTTGGTTAGGTGTGCTGAGGGTAACCTCTGGAACACCTTAAGAACCCACCTGTCTCTCTCCTTCTCTTTCAGATGTTCACCTCCACTATATTTGCTGTGATTGGATTCTTGGGTGCTGGATACTCATTTGTCATCTCAGCCATCTCCATCAACAGGGGTCCTAAATGTCTCATGGACAATAGCACGTGGGGCTACCCCTTCCACGATGGGTAAGGTGCACCCTGTGATGTCCACGTGTCCCCACAAGGCAGGTAAATGGCCCAAGGGAGACCCTGCATCGGTCCTGTCACCTTCATTTGACTAGTGTCAGGCATGTTGCTCCTCTGAAGCAGAGCCGGAGAGGGGGTGGAGTGAAGTTGCCCAAGATCTCACTCTAATTGCTCTTTCTTTTTTTTTTTAATGTTTATTTGTTTTTGAGAGAAAGAGAGAGACAGAGAGGGACAGAGTGTGAGAAGGGAAGAGGCAAAGAGAGAGACACAGAATCAGAAGCAGGCTCTAGGCTCTGAGCTGTTAGCACAGAGCCCGATGCAGGGCTCGAACCCACGAACCATGAGATCATGACCTGAGCCAAAGTTGGACGCTTAACCAGTTGAGCCAACCAGGGGCCCTTTTAATTGCTCTTTTGACAGACACCAGGAGAAATAACCAAGATGGGGTGCTTCAGCTGGCCCGAGTGTCATTACTGACACCCCGACATTTATGAGCAGCGACATGAGGCAACTAATAATATTAATTAACAGAAAGTGGTGGCTTCCATTGAAAATCTTGTAACAGAAAACGAGAATGATTACTCACTAACAGGGCTCAAAGGCTCCCTAGATCGTCTATGAGTAGACTATCTTTTAAGGTGCAAATTTATGGAAAATGACATTGAGAATATTGTAGATTCTTCACGAGACTTAGTATTAATAGAACTGGTTAAAACAACACTGCGTGTTGTCATGGAACTCTGTAGCTGATAAAGAACTCCCCCCCCCCCCAACAAATTTATAATTTAATCCCCACAACAACCGCAAACAGTAGTTATACCCTGCCAAGGCAGGCTTAATAATTTTGGCTTGCTCAAAGTCGCACAGCTGGTTAAGGGCAGAGGCAGGGCTCAAACTCCTATCTTCCAACTTTTGAGTTCTAGTATCTTTAAAAAAAAAAAAATTTCTTTAAAGTTTGTTTATTTTTGAGGAAGACAGAACGTGATCTGGAGAGGGGCAAACACAGAATCTAAAGCTGGTTCCAGGCTCCACAGAGCCCAATGTGGGCTCGAACTCACGAATCGTGAGATCATGACCTGAGCTGAAGTCAGACACTTAACCGGCTAAGCCACCCAGGCACCCTTGAGTTCTAGTGTCTTTAGACCACACACCCTTCTGCCCATAGACTATACCGTGCACCACAGTAGACAGTAGCCATATGTAGCTGTTCAAACTTAAATTCATTCAAACGAAATAAAGTTAAAATTCCTCAATCACACTATCAGTATTTCAAGTATCAGCAGCCACATGTGTCTAGTTGCAACTGCATTGACCCTTACCGATAAAGGACATTACCACTGTCACAGACAGTCTATGAGACAGTGCTGCACCAGCCTCTGACCTCCAGGAGGGCTTGGACCATTTCTGCTTTGTTCATTACCACCTGGCCAGGTGGTCAGGAAATGTGGTTGTGAGGTGCCCCTACACTGGACGATGGGACCGTGCCTAAAGAAATCCGTAGGACACCAATTTATTAACTCTACATGTTCATTTACAACGAGAGTCTAAAGAACTTCAAAAGCAGGCTTTAGATGAGGAGACAGAGGGTACTGATTCTGTTATGATACAGCTCACAAGAGTTTCGTGTAAAGTATCATCCCTCCTTCTAAAGTTAAACAGGAGGGGGCGCCTGGGTGGCTCAGTCGGTTAAGCGTCCGACTTCGGCTCAGGTCGTGATCTGACTTCGGCTCAGGTCGTGATCTCACGGTCCGTGGGTTTGAGCCCCGCGTCGGGCTCTGTGCTGACAGCTCAGAGCCTGGAGCCTGCTTCAGATTCTGTGTCTCCCTCTCTCCCTGACCCTCTCCCATTCATGCTCTGTCTCTCTCTGTCTCAAAAATAAATAAACATTAAAAAAAAAATTTTTTTTTTAAAGTTAAACAGGAGTACAGGCCCCTAGTATCCCCATCACATGCAATGATTCCCAAAGGCAATGGTTGTACTGTGTCCCCTTACCTTGCAGAGGACTGCTGGGGCCCCGCTGCCGTGGGGTTAGCCTACATGAGCATAGAAATCAGACACCAGATCCATTTCCTGAGGTTCTTCCCCTGAGAGTTTATGAAACTACAGATTATGTCTCCTTCTAAGGACCCTTCTCCTATTATTTCCATCAACAACAGAAGCGCAGTATTAAACATGCTTTTGTATTTACTGTTATGTGAATGATACTACCCTTGATGAACTCAAAATCAATTAGAACGAATCTATGTCCAAAACAAAGGACGGAGAAAGGAAACACAACACTTGCCCAGTAACGCCCGAAGGCAGTACAATAGCGTTAGACCCTAACACCCTCCCTGGCACACCCGCTCCCGGCTTGGGATGGAATGGGATCCATGCCCAAGGTCAGGAGAGTGACAGCTGGTCTGTGGGCCACTACAGGAAATGCCAGCGTGGGGGAAGGACAGGAAACAACTTTTCAAAGTCCTCTGTCCTTCTGGTGAAGCAAGTTTTCATGCACATCATAGCCCTTTACTGCACATTACTCCATGATAGATGCTTTCACACGTGGCATCGGGTCTTCTCACAACAACTAACCCATTCATTAACTCGTATCAGATCAGAGAGCTTTAATAGTACAAACAGAACAGAATAAACTTTGCAGGCAAGCAGGCACATTTCAGAATTCTCCACCCTCCTCTGTTCATGGTAAGGCTTTGGTAATTCTTTGACAGGAGAGAGGTTTGAGTGCCGCCATGCCTGCATAGTGGCTTCAAACTATCATGGGATCAAATATCGCTGTGTAGGGGTTTATTACAAAACCATGTAGCCTACGCTTTCCAGGTGACCGATAGGCTATTTAAGAGTGATTTTGACTATTTCTGGTTTTGTTTTGTTTTTTTTCTCCTCACGCCCTGACTTTGGAATTTAATCCCACAGAAGGTGCAAGTCCTCTCTCTGTACAAGGCGCAAAATATGCCAAGATTGGCACAGGATAAGGCTCTCAGGAGGGGGGGATCTAGGTGGAATGTGTCACATGGCATCCTCTCTGCCACCTGGCAGGCTCCTGTCAGCATTCCATTGTCTCCTACATCCTGTGTCCTATCTTCTCAGGCAAGAACTCACATTCCTTTATGACCTTATCTCCCACAGCAGCTCCAACCCTTCCCTCGGACTGCAGGGGCTCAGCTTGAATTTTTATAACAGTAATCGAACCTCGGTTGCTTGGTGTTTTTCCGTTAACAAAGTGCTTTCACCCACATGTTTCATTTGATCCTGACGGAAAACTTGTGGGATTATTAACTCTCCTTCAGAGGGAAGATAGCTGAGGCCCAGAGAGGACAAGTGACTTGCCCAAAGAAATGGTCTTTCGTATTCTTTCTTTTTCTTTCTTTCTTTCTTTCTTTCTTTCTTTCTTTCTTTCTTTCTTTCTTTCTTTCTTTCTTTCTTTCTTTCTTTCTTTCTTTCTTTCTTTCTTTCTCTTTTCTTTCTTTTCTTTCTTTCTTTCTTTCTTTCTTTCTTTCTCTTTTCTTTCTTTTCTTTCTTTCTTTCTTTCTTTGCTTTTCTTTCTTTCTCTTTCTTTCTTTCTTTCTTTTTCTTTCTTTCTTTCTTTCTTTGCTTTTCTTTCTTTCTCTTTCTTTCTCTTTCTTTTCTTTTTCTTTCTTTTCTTTCTTTTCCTTCCTTCCTTCCTTCCTTCCTTCCTTCCTTCCTTCCTTCCTTCCTTCCGTTTATTTATTTTGAGAGAGAGAGAACCAGCAGGGGAGGGGCAGAGAGAGAGGGGGGACAGAGGATCCAAAGTGGGCTCTGTGCTGACAGCCGAGAACCCACTGTGGGGCTCAAACTCACAAACTGAGAGATCATGACCTGGGCCAAAGATGGACACTCAACCGACTGAGCCACGCAGGCACCCCATAAATGCTGTTTCCTAATGACTGAAGCTCAGATCCAATTTTTCAGAGTCTAAGTCACAGTGGCTTTTCTAGAACATAAGTGATACTGATTTGCACTCTCTACTTTTTGTGTCGATTATAGACTCCGTGTAGCCTAGCTCAGGGTCTCTGCTTCCATGGACTCTTCTTATCCATGGGATCCCAGTGCATAAACACTGACGTGGTTGTCATAGCTACAAATCTAACACATGCACAGTTACTAGTGAGGCGCAAGTATTAATCACTTGTATGAGCCTGAAGACAAGGACCTAGGACAGTTGTCACTCTTTCCTTATTACCAAATGGCAGTGGCAGCCACTACCACTGCTTCTTTTCTCTTTTTCTCTTTTCTTTTCTTTTCTTTTCTTTTCTTTTCTTTTCTTTTCTTTCTCCCTTCCTTTCTCTCTTTCTTTCTTTCTTTCTTTCTTTCTTTCTTTCTTTCTTTCTTTCTTTCTTTCTCATTCCTTCTTTTTTATTTCTTTCCTTTCTTTCCCCCCTCCCCCCGCCTCTCTCTTTCTCTTTCTTTTCCCTTTCTTCCTCCTACTATTCCTCCTCCTCCTTCTCCTTCTCAGTGTTTAGGAGCTAAATGTTTTTGCACACATTATCTCACTTAATCTTCTTAATAAAACTGAGAATTCTTATCCCTGCAGTAGAAAAATGAAATTCAGAAAGATTAATTTGCCCAGGGCTCCACAGCTAGTAATTAGCAGAAGGAGCATTTGAAAAAGCAAACACACACTTGGCCAGTACCCTACTTTGTGCTGAAGCCTGTCCCAAACGTGGAGCAGACAAGGATGGATGTGGCCCCTGCCCCAGCGAGCGCGGGGCTAGTTAGAGTGACAACACAGGTCACACCCTCATAATGCAGAAAGGGACGAAATGGAGGAGTGCAAGGGAAACTTCTCTGAGGAGGTGACATGGGCTGGTTTGGGGACATGGGCAAAGGTGTGCCTTCCAGATAGGGAAGAGAAGCATATTTCAGGCAGAGAGAAGAGGAGGACTTGAGACAACCATGAAAAGGCCCAACACGCTCAGAGAATGTCTGTTCACTGCAAGCCTGAAGCTCGGGGTGAATGTGGGGGAGAGGAACAGAAGGGGACACCACCTGGGGATGTGGTTGACAGGTAGGCCAGAACTTTGGGACCTCAGGGACCAGCAGAGGACTTCAAGTAGGACATGCCACCACCACCTGGGATTTCTAGGACGATTGTGATGTCAGTGATGTGGAGGATGAAGACATGCTCAGTAAGAAGAGACAAAAGTCGGAGATTGGAGTAATAATCCTGATAAGGTTATCACCAGCGAGGCAGTGGAACTGGGCTCCAAAGGACACAGATTTCAGAGATCTGAGATGGAATCATCAGGATTAGGTGTGAGGAAATAGGGGGCAGGTTATTGAGTTGGACTCCAAGATTTCCAGCTTGGGGCACAAAATTCAGGGCTCCTCAATGCCATAGGACATAGCCTGGGTTGGGTTTGTTTGTTTGTTTGTTTGTTTTTCCCTCAGAAATGTTTGTTGGCAATCTTGTTAAAAGAGCAAAGACAGTTAACTTTCTCTGTCATGAGAACCATACTAAAGAGGCCTCCTAGGGGCGCCTGGGTGCCGCAGTCGGTTAAGCGTCTGACTTCAGCCAGGTCACGATCTCACGGTCTGTGAGTTCGAGCCCCGCGTCAGGCTCTGGGCTGATGGCTCAGAGCCTGGAGCCTGCTTCCAATTCTGTGTCTCCTTCTCTCTCTGCCCCTCCCCCATTCATGCTCTGTCTCTGTCTCAAAAATAAATAAATGTTAAAAAAAAAAAAAAAGAGGCCTCCTAGAAGGAAAAAGAAACCTAGGACATTTTGAGATACACCCTCTTGCCTTCCTTTGAAGTAGGACCTCCTCCCATCCAAGGTCTTCCTTTCTAAGACAATTGGCTACCTCTACCTTGACCCTGAGCTGCTGAAAGGGAAGCAGCTGGCACAAGGCATAGGGACAGCCACAGAAGGGAGAACCAGAGGAAAGGCCAAGGACGATAGCAGTGGGGGAGGGACAAGGGACACGGCCAAGCACAGCACTCCCCCATCTGGCTGTAACCCTGCCTGCTCCCTGGGGAAGGTGAGGTGTGGCGAGCTCTTTCACACCAAAACACAGAAGTGAGTACAATAAATGTTCTGCCTGGACTTTTGGTTTAGACCATCTGCATTTGTACTTCAGAGATTGCTCATCAGCAAGGAACCCCGTAAGCTGCTCTTGAACACATTCCCTAGAGCTGAAAGCCACACTGACCGGGGGATGCGGGCTTACCCCCCGGGGTTTCCAGCTTTCAGGAAGCACGAAACACTCATGGATGTCAAGCAGCTTCGCTCTTCGCCTGACTGGACTTAGGGACCAGTCACACCCCTGCCACATACCAGTGGGGTCATCGTGGGCAGTGCATTGACCTCTCAGCTCTTCCTCTGTCAGATGGGGTAACAGCATGCTCTGCGTCACAGATTCAGGCAAGAATGAAAGAACGCGATGCACAGAAAGCCTTTGGCACAATTACTGCCACATGCTGTTTGCTAAACATTCAGCCTTATTATTCATTTTTGTGAATATAACTCATTACTGTGAACAGATGACGCATTAGAGCTTCCTGAAACGTTATGCGTCCATAATGATTTTTGTGATTTAATTCCTGTCTTTTCATCCAGTCACATGAAGGCTCAAAGAGACTATTCCCTTTATCATGGTACAGGTAAACCTTAATTGACAAGCTATTATAAATATGTTGTATACATCAAATGTAATAAATAAGTCATATTTCAAATATACCGAAGGGATAGAATCACTCAACATAGGGAGTTCGTGTAATGATTAAGAACATTAGGGGCGCCTGGGTGGCGCAGTCGGTTAAGCGTCCGACTTCAGCCAGGTCACGATCTCGCGGTCCGTGAGTTCAAGCCCCGCGTCGGGCTCTGGGCTGATGGTTCGGAGCCTGGAGCCTGTTTCCGATTCTGTGTCTCCCTCTCTCTCTGCCCCTCCCCCGTTCATGCTCTGTCTCTCTCTGTCCCAAAAATAAATAAACGTTGAAAAAAAAATTTTTTTAAATAAAAAAAATTAAAAAAAAAGAACATTAGCTGCGGAGTCAGACAGACCGAAGACCAAATCCAGGCACTTTCGTTCACTCGCCTCAACCTCTTAATCTGTGTATATGTTCGTTCGTTCCGTGAGCGTTTTGTGGAGGCTATACTCTGTGCAAGGCCTCGTTCAAGTGAAAGAACACCTCCTTGTGGGATTCAGAAAGATGTTGTAAAGCACGTGGGCAGGACCGGTACGTGACAGTTGCCGTTATTTATCGGTCACTCCCTGTGCTGGAACTGGGGACCGTGCCAGGAGACACGGTCTCTGTCCACATGGGCATACAGCCCTGAAAAGAAAAACAGGAAAATGGACAGACGGTGATAGCACAGGGTCCTAGGTGCTCTTCCAGAGGAAACACAGAAAGCTGGGAGGCACAGAAGGGCTACCCACGTCAGCTGAGGGCAGGAGGAGGATCGGGGAGTTTGTCCCAGGGGATGTGACCCCAGAACAAGCCAGGCAGAGTGGGCCAGGCAAAGCATTCGGGAGCCCCTCTTCTTTCCGTCAGCTGTCTCTGTTGCTTTCAAGAGGTGAGCCTCATGAAACCCATGGCTTTCTATGTGGATGTGGCGGGATTACTACAGCTCAGATGGAAATACCCTTCACAATAATGGGATGCTTTAAAACTCCAGTCAAGTGGATTTAAACTGCCTCAGCTCTCCTTGCTTCGCAGAATGTGGAAACATGATTTTCTCCACAAAAAATTAGGGCCCACTGTCTCGTGGGGTTGGGGAGTTGGCCACAACAATCATTGCCAACATCTTGGGGAGCCTCAGGGCCTGAGAATCTGGGAGGAGAGAAGAAGGGTCTGGAATGCGTATTTATGGTGGTTTGTGGGGGATGAGGTGGGTGGAACTGAGAGGATTTCTTTCTCCAGGTGCCCAAACTCCACCCTTACTTCCAAGGCTCCCCCGTGAGCATTGCACCAATTTTGCCACCAGGAGGTGCTGTCGTCCCATCTCTGCACAAACTCTTGCAGAGGGAAAAAAACTCAGGATTGCCAATTGCTTCATCTTAGAATCCTTTCTTTATAAAATGTGCCCGGAAAATATTGTGTCTTCACGACTTTCTATAGTCAAGTTTGAAAACTGTAAAGATAGACAGGACTACATCGAAAAATGCGGAACAGAAAGTTGAGTGTTTACAAGTAATTACAATAAAAGGAAGTTTTCCACAACGGTGCATAACATACAGTACATGATCTTTGTGAATCTTCACAATTGTGAGGTTGTTCTCAGCCCATTTTATAGATGAAGAACTGATGCTATGGGGGTGGGGGGAAGTAACTTGTATGAGGACTACACAGAGAGTAAGATGAATGCTTGGATTCAAACCCAGGTTCAACTCAATCCAAAATACCAGGCTCTTTCCTTTAGACCACATTGCTCAGGTTAAGTAAAATAATAAAAATACTAGCGTTTACTGAGCACTTACTATATGTTAGGCACCGTCCTAAGCACGTCGCTAGTGTTAGTTCAGGTAATTGTCACAACAACCCTACAAATTAATGATATTATTCCCACTTTACAGATAAGTACACAAGTCACACAGTTAATGAGCAGCTATGGAAAAGTGAATCAATGCTCCAAACAATGCAGTGTTTTACTTTTAAATCAAGAGCAAAATGATCCTTCTTTCTTTTATTCCTTGTGCTCTATTAAACTCCAGGGTATCTGCCGTCATTCCAAAGATTTTTGAAAATCTTAATATGGAATGTATTTAAAATGAGCACTGATGCACTGGAGAATTTGTCAGAAACAGGAGGTAGATGTTAATTTAGTAGCCAGAAGGAGTTTCCCATGGAGTCCTTGAAAGGATAGAGGATACATAAAGGCAGAGGTAGAGACCAATTTGTGGCTCTAAGAATGTGAGAAAAAATTATAGTAATCCACAGCATTTATCCACTTTTACTCTTGTTTTTGTCTGAAAGACAATAGGTTTCCCATTTCTCCTTCAAGACACAATGCCCTTTATATTGTAGTAAACTCCTAATATATATATATATTTTTTATAAAATATTGCAGTTTCTCCTGTTTCAAAATTTTATAAACTATGTATTAAGGCAGCAGAGTATTTCTTCCTTTTAATTAATTAAATCTTTTTGCATGCGGAATCCCTACATGTTACCAAAAATACAGTTGAGCAAAATTCGCAATTTGGCTAGAATTAGGCCTTCAAACATTAAGCTCTTCCCTTTAAGTGTCCCTTTGACATGACTGTACTTTACAAGGCCACTAGACTTGACAGATAATTTTGTCAAAAGCCCAAATGGTCCCTAACAACAACTGGCAGGATAATGGCCATGAACATTTGGAAGAGTCTGCTCCCAGGGTATCTTCATTTTCCCAGTCCCCTCATAGATACTGGATTTACCCATCCTTTTGGTCCCCTCACAAAAACCACTCTGTCACTTAGTACCTATGCAACCTAGGGGTAAGCCACTTAACCTCTCTGTGCCTCAATGCCCTTATTTGTGAAATGGAAGGTTCCTCATTAGGTTTCTATGAGAAGGGTCTCATAAGGCTTCTATGCGGAAAAAAAGTGAGTTGATATGTGTACAACATTTAGAGCAGAGTCTGGCACATAGTATATATTTAATAAAAATGTTAGGTGTTGTTTTTAAAATTATTATGGGATAGGTTTCCTTTTTTTAATTTTTTCTCTTTTTAAATTTAATAGAGATAGAGTGTGTGTGTGAATGGGGGAGAAGGGCAGAGGGAGAGAGAGAATCATAAGCAGGCTCCACGCTCAGCTCAGAGCCCAAGTGGGGCTTGATCCAATGACCCCGGGATCATGACTTGAGCCAAATCAAGAATCAGATGCTCAACCAACTGAGCCACCCAGGTGCTCCCTTATGGGACATTTTTCTTACAGACCTTATGTTTGGGATGGAAAGTATTGCAAAAGAAAAATCATTATGGTGTCTTTGTAGCCCAGCATATTGCATATGTTTTACAAATGTCTCCTTTCTCCTCTATATTTTGGACAGGGATTACCTCAATGATGAGGCGTTATGGAGCAAGTGCCGGCAGCCTGCCGATGTGGTTCCCTGGCATCTGACCCTCTTCTCCATCCTGCTGGTCATAGGCGGAGTCCAGATGCTTCTCTGTGCCATCCAGGTGGTCAACGGCCTCCTGGGGACCCTGTGCGGAGACTGCCAGTGTTGCAGCTGTTGTGGGGTGAGTTGAGGTCCTGGTCCTTTCTCTTTGGCATGCTCAGGAGGCCAGGGTAGGCCACCAGCACTAACAGGGAGAGGGTGGAGACAGCAGTAGCTGCAAAAAACCAGGCTGGAAAGGCCAGGCAGCCCTCTCTACCAGCTCAGGGGAATGGTAACACTGTGTGGCTGACCCAGGCTGACGTGGACTAAAATTCTCAGTCTCAGACCCAGTTGACCACAATCCTGGAGGCAGAGGACTCTAAATACATGTAGAAGTTTACAATAATGTTTATTATTATTTATACGAAGACCCCCAGGAATTGGGCATTTGTCATACACATGTATTGTCAATAACAAGTCATGGTCTGGCCCAAAACGTTCTCACTATTCCCTAAATAGATCTAGACAGTGGATGGAAGTTGCCAAGAAATACATGGAACACATGTCAGGGCATTTTCTTTTCCCCGGAAAAGAACAGAACATACCAATGCAAAACCTAACACTGGATGAGATTTCTGATATAGAAGAGAGAAGTGGTTCTCATGCAGGGCGGGGAAAAAAAGGAAATCACTGAGGATTTAGTCTCCAAGTATGATTATAAATTATCAACGATATAAAAAGTAAAAATAAACGTATGGCCTGCAAGACTGTGATTATTTCAACTAGTGACCAAACCAGATCAGGCAATTGTTCAGACACACACAGATTTAAAAACACAAACTGACATATGAGGAAAAATTAAACAGAACTTGAGAGTCCCATAATTGAGGAACTATGTAAATAAATATATACTGTGACCTATCTATTTAATACAATATTATGTCCAAATTTTATTTTATCCTTTTTTTTTTTTAGTTTATTTATTTATTTCAAGAGAGAGACAGAACATGCATGTGGGGGAGGGGCAAAGAGAGAGGGAGAAGGAGAATCCCAAGCCAGCTCCACACTGTCAGCACAGAGCCCCGTGCGGGGCTCAAACTCACAGACTGAGATCACGACCTGAACCGAAAACAAGAGTCAGACGCTTAACTGACTAAGCCAGCCAGGCGCCCCAGTTATGCCCAAATTTTAAATGTTTCCAATAATTTTCTTTAAATTTCTAACAAGCATTATATGTACACAGGTCAAAAATTAAGTCTGTGTGTCAGAAACATACAGCGGTATTCAATTGGAAAGCCTGCCCTGTCTTCTACCTACCCAGTTCCTCTAGGTCTCTACCTGATTTCTTCTATATCCTCTCAGAGTTTCTTCGTCATTGTTTTTATTCACCCTCCCTGAAAAAGATTTTTAAAACTGTAATAATACTGAAAATGCTTATGAGATAGTGTTATTTAAAAAGAGCAAGATACAGAGGTGCCTGGCTGGTTTGGAAGGGCATGTGACTCTTGATCTTAAAGAATTGTGGGTTAGGGGCGCCTGGGTGGCGCAGTGGGTTAAGCGTCCAACTTCAGCCAGGTCACGATCTCGCGGTCTGTGAGTTCGAGCCCCGCGTCAGGCTCTGGGCTGATGGCTCAGAGCCTGGACCCTGTTTCCGATTCTGTGTCTCCCTCTCTCTCTGCCCCTCCCCCGTTCATGCTCTATCTCTCTCTGTCCCAAAAATAAATAAACGTTGAAAAAAAAATTTTTTTTAAAGAAAAAAAAAAAGAATTGTGGGTTCAAGCCCCACACTGGGTATAGAGATTACCTAAAACTAAAATCTTTAAAAAAAATAAAAATAAAAAAAGCTAGATAAAAAAAGTATACAAATAAACAACCATGTAAATAAGAAAAAAACACTATGAATTGAAAAGAAACCGAGAGGAAATCCAACCCAAATATTAAATGATGGGTAAGAAGGAAATGACTTATTTCCTTCCTTGTAGCTTATATTATTCAAAAAAAGGTTTAACAATCATAAATTTTAAAATATACAAAATATAAATAAAAAGGTCCCCAAAATTAACTGTAAAATGCATGCATTACAAATAAATTTCACTGAGTATTGGGTCTTTTGTTCTGTAAATTTTCAGTTCTATCATGTTGTATTTAAATTTTTTGGTCTTTAAACACAAATGAGAAGAAAAGAAAACTACCAGTGAGGAATCCATCAAAATGATTTTTATGATAGAAGTTAAGACTATTGAACATCTAAATCTTATGGGTCATCCAAAATGAATTCATGCTTGCTAAATCATCTCATTTCAAACACTTTCATTATTTCCTTTTCTGACACAGAAGAGAATCATATATTTAATTAGGAAGCAAATTTTCATTGCAAGATTTATTAGAAATATAGCTGCCCTTTACACAGAAAATAGTTTATTAAATTTGAGGATTATCTATAAATTTAAAAAATATGTCCATAGGTGCCAGTACATTGACTTTTTTCAGTGAGTGTCATCTGTACAAACACTATATTTTAACAATTTTAACAAGTAAATCACTTGATAGTCAAAAGACAGTAGATGGACTCCATAGCTGTCAGTGCATGTGAATCGGAGAATCAGAAGGTGAATATACACCTCCTGAATACCCCCTCCCTCCCTTCCTTCCTTCTCCCTTCCTTCCTTCCTTCCTTCCTTCCTTCCTTCCTTCCTTCTCTCTTCCTTCCTTCTTTCCTTCCTTCTTTCCTTCCTTCCTTCCTCCCTCCCTCCCTCCTTCCCTCTATTCCTTCTTCCTTCCTTCCTTCTTTCCTTCCTTCCTTCCTTGCTTCATCCCTCCCTCCCTTCCTCTATTCCTTCTTCCTTCCTTCCTTCTTTCTTTCTCTCTTCCTTCCTTCTTTCCTTCCTTCCTTCCTTCTTCCTTCCTTCCTGCTTTCCTTCCTTCCTTCCTTCCTTCCTTCCTTCCTTCCTTCCTTCCTTCCTTCCCTTCCTTTCCCTTCCTTCTTCTCCAACTTTTTATTTGAAAAACTTCAACTGTACATAAAATTTAAAGGAACAGTAAAATGAACACCTGTATAATTTCACCTAGATCCACAAACTGTTCATATTTGCTTGCTCGCTCTTTCTGGACCACTGAAAGCCATTTGCAGGCACGAAGAACCTTCACTACCAGATACTTCAGTGCACACGAGAGCTGCATTTTTTAACGATCAGTCTGCTGAGGATTCCTTTCTTGCTGGCAGCTTGCCTCTCGTACAGCTGGTCAGCATCCCCTGCAGCGTCCCGCTGTGGGGGGACTTGGGCTCACGGCCTAGTTCCACAACCTCCTAGCTGAGTGACCCCAGCAAGCTTCCTAACTTCTCAAGTCTTAGTTACCCCAACTGCCTCTTGCTGAGCTTTTACGGAAAGCGTGCAGATCCATCCGTTCAAGCAGAAAGTATTTATTGAGAGATTTCTGAGCCTGGCACAGTCCTTAAATGAGGTAATAGATGGAAACGTGCCTTAAATACAAGCTATGAGATCGGGGTTGAGTGCCAGCTGCGCAGTCTTGGCAAAGTCAGCTGCACGCAACTCTTTCTTTGTCTGCAAAATGCGGTTTTTAAACCTATTTCCTAAGGTTGCTGAGTCTAACACAGGGTGATAAATATGCATCGACATCACCGGCCAGAAGGCTCAGGCCATTGTACTGATTGTTCTTTACTAAGGTATAAAAATTGGTGAGGCAGTGCAGCTTCAAGGAAAGGGGCACAGTCTCTGGGATCAACCCGCCTGGGTTCAAATCCAGGCTCCTCTACTTCTTTGTTGTGGCTTTGGATACTCACTGAAGCTCTCTGCACCTCTTATCAAAAAAATTTTGGGGGGTGCCTGGGTGGCTCAGTTGGTTGAGCGGCCGACTTCGGCTCAGGTCACGATCTCGCAGTCCGTGAGTTCGAGCCCCGCGTCGGGCTCTGTGCTGACAGCTCGGAGCCTGGAGCCTGTTTCGGATTCTGTGTCTCCCTCTCTCTGACCCTCCCCCGTTCATGCTCTGTCTCTCTCTGTCTCAAAAATAAATAAACATTTAAAAAAAAATTAAAAAAAAAATTTTTTAATAATAAACAATGCAGGGGAGCCTGGGTGGTTCAGTCAGTTGAGCGTCCAACTTTGGCTCAGGTCATGATCTCACGGTTCATGGGTTCGAGCCCCGCGTCGGGCTCTGTGCTGACAGCTCGGAGCCTGGAGCCTGCTTCAGATTCTGTGTCTCCCTCTCTCTCTGCCCCTCCCCCGCTCATGCTCTCTCTCTCTCTCTCTCTCTCTCTCCCTCTCTCTCTGTCTCAAAAATAAACATTTTCAAAAATAATAATAAATGGTACAAAATAAATTGAAGCCTCACCTCTTATAACCTAAAAACAGGTAAGTGACAGATTAAAGCTCTGAAACAGAAAAGTATTGAAAATATTCAATAGGTAACTAATACCGGGTAGGAATAATCAGGACGAAGGTGGGGGGGGGTGGGGAGGGGAGGAGAGAAGAAAGCAAAAACAAAACAAAAAAAGAATGATGTCATAATTAACTTTTCTACCTTCTAGGGAGATGGACCAGTTTAAATCTCCTTGGTGAGCTGTTCTAACTCGACGGCAGTTGGGACGTTACACTAAACTCATTCTTCTTTCTGGGGATGGCACTCCCCATCTGCTTCCCTGACAAAGTTTAGGGACAGCGGAACTATCCTTTCCACTTTCCAAGACAGCTTAGCTCACGGCTTAGCTCAACTTAGATGTTTATGCTATTTTCAAATAAAAAATTGTTTGGCCACTTCAGTGAGGTTTCCAAATCTTTCAAATTAGCTTCCTTTTAGAATTGAAGAACAGGTTCAAAGCAAATGTTTCATGATTTTTCTTTTCTAGTGAAAGATATGTAAAGTCACATGTACTGCCACACTGCTTCTTTGTATATAGAGCTGTTTATATCTCTGGAAGTTTTACATAATTCATAGGAGAGGAGCCCATTAAAAATGAGAAACTAAGACCAGTTTTTGTTTTCAAGATTTATGAGGAAAACAGAATGACTGATGTATTCTAAATAATTTTATTTAGTGTCTTTTTGGCTAACATATTTGAATCACCTGTGTCTAGTCTTTGATGTTTCTTATGTATATTAAATTAAATCATAATTCAGAGGTAATATAATAAAGATTGTGTGTGTTTGGGAAGGAGGGGGAAAGACTGAATGAATACTATACCTTCTTCATCTTTTCTGCAAATGGCTTCTTATGATCCAACAAAAAACAATGTTTTAGAAAAGTTGACTTGGGTAATAATTTTGTCAGCATATGACCAGGATGAAGGTAATAGGTATTATTAATTCTATGTGTTATATTACGAGATTAACTTTGGTTTTATGAATCAGGCACCATCAGTCAAACCCATTCTGTTGATTTGATCTCCACCACACCAGCTTGGGAATCCTGGAAAGTTATTTCTTAAGTCTCAGTTTCCCCAGCTGCAAAAGCACTGCTGAAAGGCAACCAACCATCCAAGAAATTTGGAAGCTCCCCCAGGGTGAAACAAGGAGGCCTGTGGGATTGTCAACATGACTGATGTACAGTAAAAAGCGTCTCAGAAGAAGTACAAGCCAGAGTCTCACTTCTGTACCTGCCAGGCTCTTAGGCTACACTATGTAGGGTAGGCACACTGAACCTAGGTTTGCCACAGTCATCAGTAAAGCAATTAACAATTTCCCACTCAGCGTTGCCCATAGGGCACTGGAGACATGGAGTTTACACACTCTGATTTTGCCCTCGCTACAGTGAGAACTCTGAGATCAGAGACCACATCTTGTACTATTTATAGGCAGAAGGAAGAAAGGCGAGCAGATAGGCACTTAAGATCCTATACCGAGGGTGCCTGGGTGGCTCAGCTGGGTAAGCGTCTGACTCTTGATTTCAGCTCAGGTCATGATCTCACGGTTTGTGAGTTCGAGTCCCACATCAGGCTCTGCGCTGACAGTGTGGAGTCTGCTTGGGTTTCTCTCTCTCTCCCTCTCTCTTTGCCCCCGACGTATGCATTCTCTCTAAGTAAATAAGCTTTAAGATCACACACACACACAGTTTCAAGTCGGCGTAGAACACTGGTTCTCAAATTTGATTGTCAGAATCACTTAAAAAATGTCCTGAAATTACAATTCCTAAGCCCCAGCCTATACCTACTGCATCTGAAAATCTAGGCATACAGCATAAAAGCCTATATTTTGTCTATTACTGAGTGTTAAAAGCCTTTCAGGTGATGCTAAAAACCAGCCAGTTTGAGCAACCGTTGACTTAGACAGACTACAGACTGACAGACACCAAGGATGAAAATGAGTCAGACCCTATTACCACCCACCGGGAACTCACCCTCTAATGATTAATGTTAATACAGTGTAGTACGTACTAAATCCTATAAAGGGTGACATAGGTAATTATGGTCCAGAGGTTCAGAGACATCAGGCCATTAGGACTGATTCCCCTACCCAAGCTATTTGATGAGGGAATAAGAATGTAAAGGGGCACCTTAGGGGGTTCAGTTGCTTAAGCATCTGACTCCTGATTTTGGCTCATATCATGATTATCATGGTCCTGGGATCCAGCCTCTCTTGTGTTGTTGGGCTCTGTGCTGAGTGGGGGGCCTGCCTGAGATTTTCTCTCCCTCTTCCTCTGCCCCTCCCCTGCTCAAGCTTGCTTGTGGGGGAGCATGCATGTGCACACTTTCTCTCAAAAAAAAATGTAGGGGCGCCTGGGTGACTCAGTCGGTTAAGCATCCAACTTCAGCTCAGGTCATGATCTCATGGTTTGTGAGTGTGAGCCCTGAATCAGGCTCTGCACTGAGAGTGCAGAGCCTGCCTGGGATTCTCTCTCCCTCTCTCTCTCTGCCTCTCCCTCACTCGTGCTCACTCTCTCTCAAAATGAATAGACTTAAAAAAAATGTAGGGGCACCTGGGTGGCTCAGTGGGTTAAGCGTCCGACTTCAGCTGAGGTCATGATCTCACAGGTCTTGAGTTCAAGCCCCGCATCAGGTTCTGTGCTGATAGCTCAGAGCTTGGAGCCTGCTTTGGATTCTCTTTCTCTCTCTTTCTCTCTCAAAAATAAAACATTAAAACAAATTTTTAAATATAGATAAGAGCAATCGATCCCTTATTTAGTGGTTTTCACTGATTCACAACTTTAAAAATGAAGAAATTGTAGTCATCATCAAATCTGATCTCATTACTATATAGGTGAAGAGCTAAAACAATTCTTTGACAAATTTTCACACAAAAGGCCATTCTTTGACTCCAATTACCATAAAATTTAAAAAAATAGCTTACCATGGATTAGAGGGCTTATAGGAAGAGACAGGAAACAAAGGGTAAAGATGTATGGGCCCCTCCTTGGTGGATCCTCCTACACACACACACACACACACACACACACACACACACACACACACACACACATTTGGTCATAAGACTGTCTAAAAGCTTCTCTTCAGCGAGTTGCCAACTTTGTGTTGATTTCACAAATATATGACTTAATTCTTTATTCTTTGGACTACAGATTCTTTGAGGCAAGGACAGTGTCTGATTCAAGTCTGCACCTCCAGTGCCTAGTACGCAATCAATAAATTTGTTGTGTCAGTGGAGCGATATACATATATGCAGCCATACACACACACACACACACACACACACACAAGAACTTGCTCTTGGTAATTGTGGGAGCTAGCTAGCAGTCTCTGAAAACATGTTGCCTTCACGTCTGAGGCTGGAGCTGAGGTCCACAGGGCAGGCCGGCAGGAAGAAGAGATGAATGCAGAACGTGAGACAGTGAGAATGAGCTGAAACCCACATGAGCTAAAGCCAAGAAGGACAGACAAAACCCATGTCAGTTCTCGTTGCCTCTGGCTTTGGTGGTAAGGGCGTCCTGCGGAAGCCAGGGCCCTTTGTCACAGAGCTAAATACCCCCCCCCCCACCTGGCCCAGGGGTCTGTGAAGCTGCAAGGGATCCTGGGGGAGCCTGTAGGGCTGCCGTAGGGCCCAGTTGCTGCTCTGTGTCAGTGAGAGGGGGCAGTGGACTGGCAATGGTGTGGATGAGCTACAAAACGGTGCTGCCTCCCCTCTGCCCTCCAAAGCTTGCCCGAGTTGTTCTCGGGGTGTCCTCTAACAGGAAGCATAGACAAAGGCAGTTTGGGGAATGGAGTTTGGCTTAGCCAAGTTGACATGTTACAAAGCCACCGTCACCAGTTTAGAGAGAGGAATGGTTCTTTCGTTTTCTTGTGTGTGTACATATACTATCTCTTAGCGTGGATCAAAGTTTCTCAGGCTCTACCCAATTGACATTTGGCACCAGATGATTATCAAGGTGGGGAGAGCAGTCCTGAGCACCATACGATGTTAACAGCTTCCTTGACCCCTCCCTAGGGGATCTAATAGCAACCTCTTCTCCTCAGTTTGACAAGCAACAATACCTCCAGATATCACCAGATACCCCTTTGGGGCACACACTATCCACAGTTGAGAATCACTGGTCTAGATCGTGTGCTGCTTGAGGAGAAGAACCATTAGTTCTTTTTCCTGGAAACCAACGCGGTGTTTTACCCGCGGAAAGTGCTCAGTAATTAGTAGTTGAAGGCACCCGTATGTGCATAAAGAAATATTTGCCTATCACCAAGTGACACACATACATTTAAAAGAAGGTGCTCAGGGGCGCCTGGGTGGCGCAGTCAGTTAAGCGTCCGACTTCAGCCAGGTCACGATCTCGCGGTCTGGGAGTTCGAGCCCCGCGTGAGGCTCTGGGCTGATGGCTCAGAGCCTGGAGCCTGTTTCCGATTCTTTGTCTCCCTTTCTCTCTGCCCCTTCCCCGTTCATGCTCTGTCTCTCTCTGTCCCAAAAATAAATAAACGTTGAAAAAAATTAAAAAAAAAATAAAAGAAGGTGCTCAGCTCCTTAAATGTTTGAGTTCTGACTTCAGAGCACTGCTTTTCTTGGTCTAAATACTCTCCCAGATGATCTTCGCTGCTGTGGTGTTTTTTTTTTTTTTTAATGTTTATTTATTTTTGAGAGACAGAGTGCAAGCAGGGGAGGGGTAGAGAGAGAGGGAGACACAGAATCCGAAGCAGGCTCCACGCTCCGAGCTGTCAGCACAGAGCCTGATGCAGGGCTTGGTCTCATGAACCACGAGACCATGACCTCAGCCAAAGTCAGACACTTAACCAACTGAGCCACCCAGGCGCCCTTCACTGCTGTGGTTTTAATGACTACGTTCATGACTCCTGTATCTTTATCTCCAGCCCAGACCCCTGCCCTGCCTGCTAAATATCTGTCCTTGAGCATTTCATTCGCATCTCAAAGCAACAATTCTGGGCTGAACTCTTCCAGTCCTCCATGCATGGCTCTCTTGAAACCCTGGTGTCAGAGAGTGCCACCATCTGCATCAAGCAGACACAGAACTACAGAAAGGACGCTCGAGGACTGTCCTAACTGCAGCCCCTACTACGCCCCTGCCCTTTCAGTGGCTTTCATCACACAGCTCCCACTGGCCTCACCAGACCCAGTATCGCTGTGCCCAGGATCTGGGAATCCTTGTCCTTGGCCCCACACACTCTTTCAAACCCTGTTCTTGAGTATGCTGTCCCATGTGCGTGGGAATGTTCTTTCCCTCCTGTTCATCAGGGTAAAAGCTTCTTCTCCTTCCAGACACCATTCAGGGCTCATGTTGTCCAGGTTCTTCATTCCTGATAGTCCCCCCAGTTCATCGACAGCCCCCTCACACTCTCCCATAGCATCCTGTATGCGTCAGAATGGCTGCCCTTCCCCACATAACATTTCCTTCTTTCCCTCTGGACTGAGAACCCCTTGAGCTCAGAAACTTCATCTCATCCATGTTTGGACCTCTCCCCAGCCCTGGGCCCGGAACCTAGGAAATGTGCACTGGATGGATGCTATCATTGTCGTGACGGTGTGGCTGAATTATTCTGCTCAGGGCAAAGAAAAAGCTCCCCCCAACCATTTGAGAATCAAGCATCTGGAATAATAATAATAATAATAATAATAATAATAATAAAATAACCCCAGCATTTCTTGGTAACACCCAGAGTAATATACATGCATAATTTCACTGAGTCCACAAAACAACTGACCAAGTACTCACAACTGTGCATGCCTCACATGAATGCTGCTTTGTCTTCCCCCGGCTTTAGAGAGGCTCCTCTCCTCCCTGAAGGCCCCTGAACTCTGCTTGCCCCCACGCCTGAGCAAGCACGAAAGTGTCCCTTTATTAGTTTATCCAGGGAACCGGCTGACCACAGGGAGACACATTTCCTGTCAGACCCCAGTGAGCATGCCATGAGCTTGCCCAACTTCCCATCGCTGCCAAGGTCTGCTTACCCCGACCTGTGTGTAAAAAAAAAAAAAAAAAAAAGCCTTTTCTGTTTGTTTTTGAGACGCCCGCAGATTCCCGAGATTGGAGATTTTCGTGTTGCAATAGTCCTTTGGAATAAAGTTTTTCCTTATCTAAGTCTGTTTTTTTTTTTCCATCTGACACAACCCTGTGATATAGAAACTATGATTAGCTCATTGCGCATAAGAGGAAAATAAGGCTTAGAAAAAATAAACTTTTCCAGGGCCCTGTAAACAGCAAATGAAAAGTCCAGGATCTAAACCCAGAGAGTCTAACTATTGGAAGGTAAGAGTCCCACTCTCAGGCACTGTGCTGCAAACCTCACTGACTCTCCTCACAGCATCCAGGGAGAGATGGTTCCTTCTGCTAAATTAAATTCCTATATAGAACTGAAAGCACTAGCCTTTTGTCATTTTTATGTCATCACTTATACTGTTCATGCTAGCCTGTAGAGTGCAATCAATTAAATAGCATGAAATACAATTCATGCTAACCTGAATTAGTGCAATCAATGAAAATATCAGAATCCAAATCAGCATTTTTATATAAACTTTCAGAGCACCTATATAAAAGGCAACCACACACGGTCATCCCCTGCCCCTGTCCCTTGCTCACTCCTATGCTTTTTATGTCCCAATTATTTCTACTCCACGGTGTTATCCCCTCTGTATAGAAGAATCATGCGGAGGCGGGTTTGTTTCAAAATGGAGAGGAAAGAAGAGGCAGGCTCCTAAGCTCTCTCGGCCTCCCATGCAGCAGCAAGGAGGCTTAGCCGGTCACTTTGCTGCCGCCCATGGCGAGCTTACACTTGCAGAGCATGCCGCCTGATGTGGAAATCAGTCCCGACATGCGTCAAACCCCTTCAGCAGTCACAACCCATGGGGGTAGTTGTGCTATTATTATCGCCCTTACTGAGAAGTGAAGAAACTGAAGCATGAAGAGCCTGAGCAAGAAGCCCAGGGTCATAGAGTGAGTCAGTAACAGAGCTGGCATTAAACCCAGGACTCCTGGCTCCAGGGCCTGGGCTTCCTCCTCCCCCAAGCAGGCTCTCCTACCCCATCTCCCACCTCTCTTCTCATAGGTCCCAGTCTCATCGGAAAGGCTGTCCCACGGCCCCACTTGAGCTCTGCTTCTTTCCACCGGCCAGACCAAGGTTAAGCTTCTTCTGATGAAAGCTTACTGAACTGAGTTCAATGAACAGCAGAGTTAAGCCAAAGAGGAAAAACCACTGGAAGCTGATGTCAATGATCTGTAGCTGAAAATGCCCCGGTCTAGGCTACTTTTAAATACGTGTGTCTTTGCTGGCCAGGCTTCTTCAGAAGTGTTTGGGGTTCACTATGGCAGTGTGTGGCACTTCCTGGAACAGGGGAAGAGGGAGAACTGGCTGCCTAGACGTTCAGTAACCGTGCAGCCTTGGAAAAGCTTCTCAGTGTGTAAGTGAAAGTGATGAGTCAGGCTGTGGCGAAGTTCTTCTCTAGTGCTTTTAGGCTCTAGTTGGGGGATCGTCAGAAGTAGCCTGGGTTATTAATACCTTGGTCCACAGAGCTTAGCTCCTTTGGAGAGCTTTTAAAAATCCCTATGTTCAGGATCCACCTCCAGAGATGCTGATTTAATTAAAGGAGATTGGAGCCCAGGCATCAGTCCTTTAAAAAAAAAAAAAAAGCACCAGGTGATTCTAACAAGGAGGCCAGTTTGAGAACTTCGGCTCTGGAGTGTTCTCAAACTTGAGTATTCATCAAAAATACCTGCAGGGCTTATTCCCACCCCAAAGTTTCTGATTCAGTAGGTTTGGGCGTGGGGCAGCTCAAGTAAGTTCCCAGGAAATGTTGATGTTGCTGGCTCAGACTCCACACGTCAAGAACTCCCAAAGTGTTCACGCCCTCTGAAATGGTACATGTAGTGGGATGAGTATTTTTTTCCCCTGACCTGGAGAGAAAGCTCATAGATGTCATCAGATTCTCAAAGAGACCCATGACCCCAGAGAGCTTAAGAGCCAGATTTAGAGTCAAATCATTAACTTTAAAACTTTTTGTAGGCAGGGTTTCCTAGGAGACAATTTTGCAGCCTTTCCAGTCTGAAAGCAGCCTCAGGAGTGTGTGTATGTGTGTTTATGTATTACCTGGGCATTGCCGGGCTGTATACCAACACACTGACCAGTCTACACTTGGTTTCCCACCTAGAATTTGCACTCGGGACATCAGGTTGGGGAGGAGGCTAACTATGACAACTTTCTTGAGCACCAAGTGTGAATTTTGTGGGGAAGCAGAGCGAGAATGCCCAGTGGTACTACTGAAACAGAAATAAAACCTCTACAGAAAATCATGCTGTCTCATGCCCATTGACGTTGGAGTCATAAACTTGAGAGAATGAGTGTTATGCCATAACAATCACCCTGAGGATCAGTTAAATAACATTTCACCTGCATGAATTACCCTCACCGTCTCATCCAAAACGTGGCGTGGGAAGCTCATACATAAACTTTAATGTGCATGATTTCTCATCCTTTCAAATTTTCTACTTTTGTGAACGCTTTATAATATACACAACACATTAGAACCATCATCTATGCATTACTAACTTATAAGTAAAGAAATGAACACGTAAAATGCATATACTGGTGCTTCATGATAAAAAGTCTGGAGACTACTCACCAGGTGTGGTGGTCATCAAACGTGAGAGTGAGCCAGAATCACCTGGAAGCTTGTTAAATAAGTGCAGATTCCCAGCCCTCACCCTCCTTCAGATTCAGGAAGTCAGAGAAATTCACATTTAACACTAACATCTGAGGATATTCTGAGGCAGGTGATCCACTGAGTCCACTATAAATCTTGTTCTGAGACTGCCTTAATTTTTTTCCCTTTTTTTTTTTTAGCTCTGTTCTTAAAAAAACAAAACAAAACAAAACAAAAAACCCACACAACTTTTCTCACCCAAAAGCCACAGACCTTGGCAAAGGGATATATAGGTGAGTGCAAAGAGGGTAACAAAAACATCAGCCTCCGCCGCCCGCCGGAACTTTCTACTTCCCCCTCCCTGAGACCCCACCCCTTACCCAGTCTGCAAGGTGAGGGGCCCAGGGGGCTGGTCGCCACACCCTGGCAGAGCCAGCTGCTGCCCTCTAGTGGCGGCTCAGCATACTGGCTCACTCAGCAGGTAGTTTCTCAGCAGACAGGTTTGGCCATCTTTCTAAATATCTCCCCGTAAAGAATTCTTTTCCCAAAGCCTTATCAGTTGAAGACCTGGACGTGTGAACAGAAAAGCCAATCAAAGATGGCACTGTGCAAAGGAAGGGTTGCAATGTGAAAGACAATATTCTCACAAATTCATCCATTCAACAAATATTTTGAAAATAGTTTTGAACCGTCTACCAGGCATTGTTCAAGGTGCCAGACATAAAACAAACAAAAATCCCTGTTCTCATGGCACATGGGGAAGTGAATTATCTCTTACTGTTATATGGTGATAAGTGCTCTGGAGAAAAATATGGCCTGGGAAGAAGAGAGGGAAAAGCTCACAAAAAAGAAGGAAATGAACACCCGTGAATGGGTGTTCTATGTAAGTCACTTTTCTTAATCTTCACCTCTCTCTCACCGTACCCCCCTCTTTTTATTACAATAGCCAATTTTACATGTAAAGAAACTGAAGTTTCAAAACTGTAAGAGACTTGGCTAAGGCTATGGTGTTAATTAATAGCTGCATGGCATTGAACTTAACTGGTTGGAGGAATGAAGCCCATGGCAAATTTGTAAAGGGGACTGCTCACACATGCCCTTTCTTAATGCTCACACACCCACCTTCTCCAGGACTTGCAATGCTGCATGGAATGTGCTAGACCTCAATTTTCCCTATTAGTGTTTCCCTCTTCTCATTCTCTGAGACTCTTATTTTACTCCATGCTAATTCCATAAATGGATTCTCTTCCTAGAGTGTAAGAGATTACTGACTGTTGATCATTTGCTAATCCTGTAAACTCGTTTTCTCCACTTACAGCCCAATTAGTCACATCATCAATACCCAAGCGAGAGAGTTGAGTTGGGACCTTTTTCTGAAACAGTCCTAAATCTCAGTGATAGAAATGTCAGGGCCTCAGTTGGACAGTGATGAACATGCTTGCTGAAATTATGTCACTTTTGCGTATTAGAGTCATAGTTAAAATATCAGTTTCTCAACCTCCAGTCTAACAACTGGAGTCTCAAGAAAAAAAAATGCTGTAAGAAAAGAGTGTGTGTTTGTGTATGTGACAAATCCATCTACCTCTCAATGTGGAATATCTGTTCATACACTAAGGAAGATTCTAGAATGGGAGGGTTTAGTGCCATGAGGAAGCAAGCATTTTATGGATAAGGAGACTAAGAAATGATACGCAGAAAGGTTAAGTGGATTTCCAGAGATTATAATTACAGTTGATCCTAGAACAGTACAAGTTCAAACTACATGGGTCCACTTATATGTGGGTTTTCTTAGATAAATACAGTACAGTATTGCAAATGTATTTTCTCCTCCTTATGGTTTTCTTAATAATGTTTTCTTTTCTCTAGCTTACTTTATTGTAAGAATGCAGCACATAATACATATAACATACAAAATATGTGTTACTTGACTGTTTTTGCTATCAGTAAGGCTTCTGGTCAACAGTAGGCAAGTTTTGAGGAGTCAAAAGTTTTATGCAGATTTTTAACTGCACTGTGGGTCACCCCTAATCCCATGTGTTGTTCAAGGGTCAACTGCATATATCTGTCATTTCTGATAGAGCAGACAGGCCCTAATGCCTGATTTCCAAGACTGAGGTTTTAGGGGAGTCTATTTCTTTGGATTTGTCTACCCATCTTCAACTCTCATTCTTTGAGGATGTGAAGAAAACAGATTGAATTGAATAGAAAGACTTAATATTAAAAAGATGTCAATTCAGCCTAAATGACTCTAAAAGTATAATGGTACTACTGTAAACACATACATACACACACAGAGGAACTAATGATGTCTAGTTCCTGGCACAC
Source organism: Felis catus (assembly GCF_018350175.1). Lineage (NCBI taxonomy): Eukaryota > Metazoa > Chordata > Mammalia > Carnivora > Felidae > Felis > Felis catus. The sequence continues at coordinate 114,515,671 of NC_058376.1, read as the reverse complement.
AGTAGGTTGTCAAAATATACATTGTTTTCCTTCCATTTGTGCTTCCATGCCTCTGTTTACCAGCTCCATATCCCCAGGATGCTCTGCCTCATCCTACCAGCAAGCCCCAAGTGATCTCTCTCTCTCTCTCTCTCTCTCTCTCTCTCTCTCTCTCCTGAACTATGTTGGCATGCACTTGGTGCTAAATACATGGCAGTATATTATCTTCTTGGAGGCAGAGACCATGATCTCAATTTCTTTCTATCCTCACAGTGCCAAATAGGCCCTTGTCCTTGGAGAGGGCCACCAACTTCTCTCTATTCCAGTTCATCTTCACTTTTCTGCATGTTTTCCTTAAATCACTCTACTATTGGAAACCTGCCCATGGCTTCCATTGTTCAGGCTAAACTGTAACTCTGGAACAAAGCTTTGGAGCCCCTTCAAGGATTATCTCCATCTATTTTGTTTCTTTACTTACCTCCTGCCTCACTGCCTTCCTATACTGTCCCTCGAGGGCCATGGGCCTTCTCACCATCGTGCTTTCAAAATTCTGGGCTTTCATATATGCTGTTTCCTCTTCCTGAAATGCCTGAGAATCTCCTAGAAGCTAAGGTTCACACTCCGTGTCCTATTTGAGGTTGTTCACTCCTTTTCTTCCTTCCCTATTCGGAGCTCCCATTACTCTTTGTCCTGTAATATGTGGCCCTGACTAAATATATGGCTCATCTAGAGAGAGAGTTAAGTTTTCTTCATCTTTGTATGTTTCTGATGCTTATTTAGTGCCTTCAGGATGGCAGGGGCTTAGCAAGTACAGAGTGGGTTCAATATATAGTTGCTGGTCATCTGATATTAGTGGCCCTGAGAATACTGGGAGATATCAAAGAAGATCCTGAGAGTCTTACATTCTTTGGCATCCTTAGGAGAAACCAAATCTGGCTTAGGACCAAGGGCCTCAGACCCACCTTAACTCTCTCCTACTGCTGGAAACACAACTGACTATGTGGAAGATTTGGTGAAAGGTTATTTCAGAAGAAAATGTTGAGAATTCCCCGCCTTAATTCTTGTAATTATGTCTTTCTTTCTGTTCTTTTCTTTTCTTTTTTACGCCAGCCTCTTCTTTCTTTTTCTTACACAGAGATATACTAGCACAGGAAATCCTTTGATCGGCAGGATTACAGTGAACAGGGCTGGCTTCAGGATGTTTACTCTTCAATTACAGAGGGCCCCACCCTCATAGGAGCTCTACAGTTTAATGCTCTAATGTCAATTCTTAATACATTTGAGCAAGGGCCCCATATTTTCATTCTGCACTGAGTCCCACAAATTATGTAGCCAGTCCTGCCAGTGAGTACAAGATGCATCTTTCCCAACTCTCTCAATTTGCTGGGATTTTCCCAATTTTAATACTGAGAGTCCTGAGTCTTGGGAAACCCTTTCTTCCCAGGCCAACCAGGACACTTGGTCACCCTACTTCTGGTCCTCAAACTGCAAACATATGAGGCATGTGTCACTTTGTTCAATTATTAATATGACCTAATGACTTACAAGCAGGAGAGTCCATTTAGGACCCACAAAACTTTATGGTAAACTCTGTGACCCCTGCAAAGTATTACTTCCAAACACAACTTATATATCTCTGTGAACCACAGTTAAGGCTTTATCATCTCACTTTTAAGTTACTACAAGGGACCTATTTCAACAGACAGCCTGCAGGAAAGAACTGCAAAATCTAAGGTCAGTGGAAGGGTTTCAGTGAGTCTATGAGCCATCTGGAACTAAGTGCAAAATGTGTGTGTGAGCATCTTACTGTGAACACCTAAAGCTTTGATCAGTTTCTCAAAGCCTTCAGAGACAGGGAAAAAATAAAATGCATTGGCTAATTGTTTTTGTGAATCTTGAAATTTGGGAGCATTCCAGAGAAAGTTCTAAGGAGTTCTGCTGTGAGGACCTGAATGTACCTTCTGAGGCATGCCTGGAATGAATCTATTCTGTTTTAGGGCCAGAATTCACAGACCCATCTCACTCCAGTGACTAGATATTCATCCAAAAAAGTCTAACATGACATAATATGTCTGATCTTAATTCTAAATTCATTTTAATCCATTATATATATATTTAACTATTCTGGGCAGCAAGACAGATATCATAAATTTTCTAGATTTTAACCTTACATGTACAATACCTTCATATGTGCTCTCAATGGAAGATAAGTAAATTATATACCTAGGAGCTTTGATATCCACACAATATTAATCATAATTTTTAAAAATCAGTGTCCAAAGGGAAAAAAAATCTTAAGTTTGGCAGCTACAATTTTTTTAATTGGAAATACAAATACATGAATTTTTAACATTGCAATCCTAAAAGAAAAAAAAATGGAAACTTGGATATACTATAAACATATGAGTCCCAGTTCTGAGCTAGTGTGGCTGCAATGCCTGTCACCCCATCAATTGGTGACAGATTTGTTTACTCAACTAAATCATCTAGAAAGTCCCTTCCCTCCTATTTTGCAACCCATCTTCCCCACGTGTCACCTCTGAAACTATTCACTTACTTGGGGAATACAATGTGCCAAAAAATTAACTCACTCAACAAATTTACTGGGCATCCACTATGATGTGGGCATCGCCCTAGGGACTGGAGATATAGTGGTTGTTCAGTAAAACAGACCAAGTGACCAGCCTCATGCCTTTATCAATTTACATTGCCACCAACAGTGCACTAAGTGTCCCCATTTCCCCAAATCCTAGCTGATGCTTCATGTTACCAGTCTTCAATTTTGCAATTTGCTAGAAATGAAATGGTACAACATTACTATCTAATTTCCATTTTCCTGATTAGTAATGAAGTTGGCAAGTTATTTAGCACCCAGTTTCCCATCCTATACACTTTCAATTCATATCTTTGGCCCATGTTTCTATTAGACTATTTTTCTCATTTGACATGCAAGAACTTGTTGTATATTCTAGATAGTATCTTAGGTCGCATTCTCTGAAGCAAACCCTGATACAAGGCCTCATGGACAAGTGACTTGCTAAAGAAGCATTACTCAAGACAGAATTTTTCAAGGGAGTGGGTATTTACAGGGGAAACTGGTAAGAGAGTGGGGAAACAGGACAGGAAAGGGAAGGAGACAAACAAGAGTGTGCTCTCAGGCCAAGTCCTAGAGAAGGCAGTCTCTGCCTGATCCCACAGGGCACTTTGAAATAGAAGTTACATAGCCTCCTATCATTGGCTAAAGGTCTTGTTGTAAAATATAAATTCGTATGCATCTAGCTCGCTGCATGTGTGGGGGCAAAGTGACTGCAATCCTTTTAAAAAGAGCCACAGATGTTAGCTGTTGGAAGCAAAAACGCACCAGGGTGGGGATAGGAGGCATAAAACAGTAAAAGGAGTCTACGGTGATCTGGGTGAAGAGCTGACATCACATGATATGAAAATATCATGCAATTACACTATTAATTCAAGAAATACAAACTCCGGGTGTGGGGGGGGGGGGGGAGAGATACAAATTGTAACAGTAAGATGTTTTCTACCTACGGTATTTGCAGATTTAAGAGTTAGTAAAAAGTTCTCACCACAAAAAAAGAAATTGTAAGTATGCGAAATGACACATGTATTAACTAACCTTACTGTGGTAATCATTTTCCAACATATACATACATAAAATCACTACATTGTCCACCTTAAACTTACATAATATGTCAAATATATCTCAGTAAAGTTGGAAGAAAACCAGAAAAAAGACTACTTTGTATTATACTTACTGATAAAAATAGAAAATACATTTTTCATTCAATGTTTGAACTCTATATATTCTACATATCTTCCCAAATATTTTATGGAATGTATAGTGGGAAAGAAACCAGAAAATGTTAATATTTTAATCAAATTTGATTATTTTTTATTTTTTAAATTTTATTTATTTAAAATTTATTCTTTATTTTGAGAGAGAGAGAGACAGCGTGAGTGAGAGGGGCAGGGAAAGAGGGAGAGAGAGAATCCCAAGCAGGTCTGTGCTGTCAGCACAGAGCCCAATGTGGGGCTCGATCCTACGAACTTTGAGATCATGACATGAGCCAAAATCAAGAGCTGGATGCTTAACCAACTGAGCCACCCAGGCACCCCTGATAATTTTTATTTTTGAAACTGCATGTTTGTAAGAAGACTTCTCAATCTTGAAAACAAACAAACAAACAAACAAGGCAACATTCAGCTCCAGATTGGCAAGGGTGAGACAGGCCTTTGTGTCTGTTGTTACTGGAAGTATAAATTGGTACAGTCCTTTTTTTCAAAAGTATTTGACAGAACCTATAAAGTTTAAGATCACATGATGTAATCATTCCTTTCCTATTAATTTATCCTTCAGCCATACTCACACGAGAACAGGCTGTTTACTGCAGCACTATCTTGTAAACGCAAAAACTAAAAAGAATCAACTGGCTAGCAGTAGGGGACACCCATACAAAATATTAGTTGTTGTTAAAAATAATCCAGTATATTGAGGCGCCTGGGTGGTTCAGTTGGTTACGCGTCTACTGATTTCTGCTTAGGCCATGATCTCATGGTTCGTCAGTTGGAGCCCTGCATCTAGCCCTGTATTGGGCTCTGTGCTGACAGTATGGAGCCTGCTTGGGATTCTCTCTCTCTCTCTCTCCCTCTCTCTTGCCACCCCCCCCCCAAAATAAATAAATAAACTTAAAAAAACAGTCCAGTATACAACTATGTGTACTGGTATGGAAAAATACCCTTGAAGCATTGGGTGTATTTATTCTTACTGTATAGCCCTATGCAAATGACTTAACCTCTCTAAACCTCAACTTCTTCATCCATAAAATGAGGATAATATTAACGAAATGATAGGGTCACCATGCAGATTACATTAGGTAATATACATCACGTGTTTTCCATAGCGCTTGGTGCATAGTAAATGCTCAATAACTATTAGTCATATCATTATTATTGTTAAGAGAAAAAAAATGAAAGATTGAAAACAGCATGTATAATTGTTTCTCTTTTGGGAAAAAAATACAACCTACATTATAGGAAAATATCTTACATAATTTTTAAAGTGTGGGACTTGGGGGATAGAGAAATTTCACTTTTTTACTTTATACGTGTTGGTACTTGTAACATTTTCAAATTGAGCACGTTACCTTAGAAGTGATGAAATACCGGTTTTTAAAAAAAAATTTTTTTTTAACGTTTATTTATTTTTGAGACAGAGAGAGACAGAGCATGAATGGGGGAGGGTCACAGAGAGGGAGACACAGAATCCGAAACAGGCTCCAGGCTCTGAGCTGTCAGCACAGAGCCCGACGCGGGGCTCGAACTCACGGGCTGTGAGATCATGACCTGAGCCAAAGTCGGCCGCTTAACCGACTGAGCCACCCAGGTGCCCCTGAAATAACATTTTTGAAAAGAATACATGAGGGGCACCTGGGTGGCTCGGTTGGTTAAGCATCCAACTTCAGCTCAGGTCATGATATCACAGTTCATGGGTTCAAGCCCCACATTGGGCTCTGTGCTGACAGCTCAGAGCCTGGAGCCTGCCTCGGATTCTGTGTCTCCCTCTCTCTGCCGTTCCCCCACTCATTCTCTCTCTCTCTCTCTCTCTCTCAAAAATAAACTTTACAAAATTTTAAAAAGAATACATGAAACTACATCAAAATAAAAAAGACCTGCACAGTAAAGAAAACAACCAGCAAAAGTCAAGACAACCTTCTGATGGGAGAAGATACTGGCAGATGATACATCTGACAAAGGCTTAGTATCCAAAATAAAGAACTTATACAACTCACACCAAAAAAATGAACAATCCAACTAAAATGAGCAGAAGATGGGGCGCCTGGGTGGCTCAGTCAGCTAAGCATCAAACTCTTTGTTTCAGCTTGGTAGTGATCTTGCAGTTTTGTGAGATCAAGCCCCATTTACAGCTCTGTGCTGATAGTGTGGAGCCTGCTTGGGATTCTCTCCTTCTCTCTCTCTGCCCCTCCTCTGGTTGTGCTTGCTCTCTCTCTCTCTCTCTCTCTCTCTCTCTCTCTCAAAATAAATAAATAAACTTTAAAAAAAAGTTTATAAAAAAATTTTTTTAAATGAGCATAACACATGAACAGACATTTCTCCAAAGAAGACATCCAGATGGCCAAAAACACATGAAAAAATGTTCAACATCAATAGTTGTCAATGAAATGCAAATCAGAACCACATGAAGTATCATCTCACACCTGTTAGAATGGCTAAAATAACACAGAAGTGTTGGTGACGATGTGGAGAAAAGGAACCTTCGTGTATTGCTGGTGGGAATGCAAACTGGTGCAGCCACTGTGGAAAACACTATGGAGGTTCCTCAAAAAATTAAAAATAGAACTACCTTATGATCCAGTAGTTCCACTACTGGGTATTTACCCAAAGAATATGAAAACACTAATGTGAAAAGATACTTGCACCCCTATGTTTATTGCAGCATTATTTACAATAGCCAAGATATGGAAGCCCAAGTGTCCATCCATAGATGAATGGATGAAGAAAAGGTGATACACACACACACACATACACACACACACACACACACACACACACACACACACACACACACACACAAATTGGAATATTACTCAGCCATAAAAAAGAATGAAATCTTGCCATTTTAAGTGACATAAGTCAGAAAAAGACAAACACAGTATGATTTCACTTATATGTGGAAATTAATACACCAAAAAAGAGACAAACCAAAAAACAGACTCTTAACTATTAGAGAACAAACTGATGGTCACCAGAGGGGAGGTGGGTGGGGGGATGGGTGAAATGGGTGAAGGGGATTAACAGTATACTTACCGTGGGGCGCCTGGGTGGCTCAGTAGGTTGAGTGTCAGACTTCAGCTCAGGTCATGATCTCACAGTTCAGGGGTTCAAGCCTCGTGTCAGGGTCTGTGCTGACAGCTCAGAGCCTGGATCCTGCTTTGGATTCTGTGTCTCCTTCTCTCTCTCTCTGCCCCTCCCCTATCATGCTCTGTCTCTCTCTTTCAAAAATAAATAAACATAAAAAAATTTTAGAAAACTAAAAGTATACTTACTGTGATGAACACTGAGTAATGTATAAAACTATTGAATCACTACATTGTACACCTGAAACTAATACAGCACCATATATTAATTGTCCTGGAATTAAAAAAAAATTTTTTTTTAATTTTTAAAAAAAGAATGTATGAGACTTAAGACTCTGGAGTGTTGGTAAGCTGTTTCCACCACCATCTCTCCTTTCTGCTGGTTAGTTTCTGCTTGAAAATATTTTTCTGCTGAGAGTGCTGTCCCCTAATGTTTCTGTGGAGTGGACAAAGTTATTACAATAGTGAGAATCAAGGGACTCAATGGAGAGAGAAAATACACTGTCACAAGCCCACACTCAGATAAGCTGTTTTTAGTTTTGAAACAAGAAGCCACACTATATTGTTAACAACACAGGAAAGACTGAGAATCTTATAGTTCTTTTTTTTTTTCTCCCTCTTCCTGAAATATCCACCCCTACTCGCTCCACGAGGACAACTTTTTGTTTTATGTTTATTTATTCGTTTTGAGAGAGAGAGAGAGAGAGAGAGAGAGAGAGAGAGAGAGAACACCCACGTGTGCAAGCAGGGGAGGGGCAGAGAGAGAAAGGGAGAGAGAAAGAATCCCAAGAAAACTCTGTGCTGCCAGGGCAGAGCCCGAGGTGGGGCTCAGTCTCCCAAACTGTGAGATCGAGACCTGAGCCGAAACCGAGGGTCAGACACCTAACTGACTGAGCCACCCAGGCTACCTGAGCATCTTATAGTTCTGACATCTCAATCAAATCGGTGAGGGTGTTAGAAGGGCAGTGTACTTTTTTAAAAATTATGTATTTATGTATATATAAATTGTACATATAACATATAAATTACATACACACTAAAAAATCTCAGTGGATTGCTTCACATAAAGTGGGAACCAGAATTCCGTGGATATTTAGAATATCGAAGACCAGACATCTGAGCCAAAACAATGTTGGCCCACAAAATTTTCTTTTCTTTCATTGTCTGCCAGGAGGGTTACATAAGCTTTTCTTCAGTACCACTCAAAGCCTTGAGTAAAAGGAACGCACACAAATAATGAAAAGACAAAGGCTCCAAGTGGAAATTGAGTTGTATTTATTTTTCTTATACAGAATCAGAGAAGTAAAAACCAGTACCAAACTCCAGGTAAAATGGTTTGATATGATTGATTTGGCTGCATACCTTCTGTACGCACCACATTCTAAATTAAAAATAAACACACATATGTCGTATTACAAAATGTAGAAGTAAATTTTCTTAAAAAAAAAGAAATTAAAAGTACTAGCACATAAATGATGTAGTGTTTTAGGGAAACGGTCTCTGTCAATCGCCTATTTTCCCAGTGAAATTAATCCACAATTTCCTTTTTTAACAGCTTATTTTTTTTTCTTCAGAAAAGTTGTACTTTCAGAAGTTACTGTCTAACGATGTCATGAGAACACAACTTATAATCAGCAACACTTCTCTCACCTTCTACAGAGAGCTTTTCTACCACGCTGGGGTCAACAGCACACACCCCACACACTGAATGTCCCACTCCGTTTAACCTGCCTCCCTGATGTGGCAATCAGTGAAAGAAATGGCCTTTCACATCCTGAATACTATGGGGAAACGCTAGCAATTAGTTAGATTTAGCAGAATTGCAAATAGGTTTTGACAATGTATTTACCTCAAGAAAACGTGTTTTATCAGGAAAAAAAAAAAATACCTGGGAAGAAAGATCTCTGAAATTATTTTTCCATTTCAATTGTTAATATGCCTTTTCTGTGGCACAGGTATTGGATGAAATGTTGAAATTTGCTGATTTAGGACTAAAAAGACTAGACATCCTGGCATTCTTTTATAATAAGAAATATAAATAGCACCTTGTCATGAATTCTGCAGGGATTTTAACACTTACAATAATAGGAAATACCCTTTAAAAAGTTGTTCTTACGTTTAGATTTCTAGCTTTAGTGTTCTTTAACAAAGGCCATATTTTATGGCCTTAAAAACAAAACAAAAAATTACATCTGGCTTTGTCTATTAAGTAAACACGTAGTCACGGTTCATATTTAATTCTGGAAAAATATTTGTTATGTTCATTAATAAATGTTCCAACTAATTTCACTAAAGAAAAATTCTTCTAGTAGTTTCTAATGCCACAAGCTTACTAGGAAATTACTTCTAAAAATTGATAATACAAATCATCGATGTTTTAACTACTTTAAAAAAGAGGGTATCTGTTTCTTTTATACTTAATAACCTGAAAATGAGTCTATAAAAATATTTTTAAAAAATACAGTAACACTGCTCAGTTTCGTTAGGTCCCTTGTTTTTTGTTTTTCTTAGAAAGAATGTACAACTCTTACTGCTCACAAAAGAGAAATAGAAATAGTGCTCCCTTCAGTTTAGTAGCAACATAAACATCTACCCCCGTCTCTCTCAGAGCGCTTAGAGAGAGAAGGAATCGGAAGAACATAAACCATGGGTCCTTCGGGAAAAAGAAATCACTTCATTGTGTCAGGAGCAACAGCGGGCGTTATGCTCTTGTCCACAGACACGCTCAGCATCGTGGACAGGGCAACACCAGCCCTTCCCCACCTTCTTCCACATAAAGTGCACCAAAGCCTTTTCTCCTACAACAGAGTCTACTGGTATGAAAGTTGTAGTAGAAAATTGTTGCTTTGTTCGTTCGGGGCACCTCTCTGACCTCCTGCTTGTCTTGCTTCTGGGGTATCATCACTTGTCAATGTCCATTTCACATCTAGTCCTTTCCACTATATACCGTGACTTTACTACTTCATCTCTGACCTTTTCACTTGCCTTCTTTCCAACAAGATAAAATGTATTCTGCCTGTCTGTATTCTGGTAGATTGGAAAGGATCTTATGGAAGATCCCCAATAGATAAGCCCCCGTGGGAATTGAAGGTTCCTCTCAGAGACCTGAATTATTAATGTCTTTCAAAAAAGATATTAAATTCATAGATTATAAATAATGTCAGTTCAAAATATTAAACAATCGAGGACTTCATCAGCAATGCAGGCAGAGGTACGTGCCGGCTGAACCTGATGCTCTCTCTCAGTCCTTAAAAGCTAATAAAAAATGTTTTTGGTTACATAAGAGGTATTGAGTACATATTTCATGCCTTTTTATACCAACTGTAGCAAACAGGGTTAGGATAACATACTTAGGAATCAATTTTACTGAATTCAGAAACGTAAGTCTCCACCATACACCCTCAGAGGGCATTTTTTTTTACACGTCAGTCAGAGATCTGCTTCATCCTTCAAACAGTTTCATAGATAAGATTATTTAAACACTTGAAATCTTGAAAGCAAAACTGATAAGCCTTCAGAATTTAAAAAGCAACAGTTTCCTGTGTGTGCCATCAGCTTGAAAGCTATGTATGTTGTCCTGATGTCTTCAGAACAGCTTTTCAAAAGACAAAAATACAGTTGCCACCGATTTATCAAAAACGTTTGGCTGCCCTTTGTCGTCGGCTACAAAATGATTGTGCTGTATAAAAGAAACATCAAGTTCTAAGCTGCAATTAAAAAAACTCCAACCTGTAATTTAAAAAAAGTTTTGTTTAATAAATGCTCATCATTAGTACCAAACTGGTCTCACGTTCCTGCTCCTCTCCTGCTAGAAGGACAAGTTGTCTAGACGCTACGCAGTAGAGTAATGATAAAGGACAAAGTACAAAAGACCATGTGTGCCTTTGCAAATACAGAGTAAAAGAACCATCAGGACCAGCATGGATTCAAAACTACATTGTATTCCATACAGCAGAGATCTACTATCAATACAATGATTTTTAAAGCTCAAGTTAAATAATTTTTTAAAGCATTTGGTACTACTGTCATCAGTACAGTTTTTGAAACTGTAAATCGGGTTTTAATTTCATGTACATTTCCTGGACCGAGCCGCCTGTCACAAGTCACTGCCTGTGGTCAGCTTTCTGTGGCTTATAATCAATTGACATATAAATTTCAACTAACACCCCTAAAGCTTAGTCATGGGGCAGCAGATAGAAAAACAGAGAAGCAATTCTGTGTAATCAATTCTGCAGAAACAATTCTGCACAGCCCCGGATTCACAGGAATTCGGGCCTGCAGAAAATGAAAATAGAGTATTTATTTATTTATGTTTCACTTGAGTTACTGTCAAATCCAGGCGATGATTAAACTGGCCACATGGAAAGGAGGGAGGGAGCATTGAGTCATGGAGGCAGAAAGTGGTATACCTGCAGACTTACTCTGCTCCATTGCTTTTTCCAAGAGGCCCAGGAAATGTCGGGTCACGGCTGCATCCAAGTTACAATGGTACTGATTACAGCCAGGTTAGAAAGGGCTCGCTTTTGTTGAGAGCAGACTCTACATCATTGAAGAGGGGGATCAGATCTTCAGATTCCAAAGTTCCTAGGTCAACGTTTGTTCCCGGAAGACAATCAAGAAAATCGGGGAAACGGGTCTGCTGAGGATTGATGTTCATGGGTGTCTGTCCTGCATTTTCTCCTATAACAGAATAAAAGGTGACCATTTTAATTCCTTTAAGTTCTTGAAGAGCTGACAGCTCTCATATCATTAACACAGTCCTTACATTGAAACAGAAGATTATACTGCTACCGGTCTAAAACAGTTCATCTCTGAAAATTGTCAGCTGCCACGTTACTGAAACTGAGTTTGTGGGTGCTCGCTCAGAAGATATGCAGATGGAGAGTGCCTGGGTGGCTCAGCCGGCTGAGTGTCCGACTTGGGCTCAGGTCGTGATCTCGCGGTTTGTAGGCTCAAGCCCCACGTCGGGCTCTGTGCTGACAGTTCAGAACCTGGAGCCTACTTCAGATTCTGTGTCTCCCTCTGTCTCTCTGTCCCTTCTCTGCTCATGCTCTCTCTCTCTCTCTCTCTCTCAACAAACAAACAAACAAAAACATTAAAAAAGGGGCGGGGGAGAGGGAAGCAGGTGCTGGGTGAATCCTTCCCTCCTGGGTAGACGTGTGCAGGATGGATAAGCCCAGCAGATAGCAAGGCACTGTGGATCCGACCTGTGATCTGCACCTTCCCATGACAGCTACATGAAGAGCTGTTTTGTGAAAGGCTAGATAGGCCCTCCCTGTAATAAATACCTTATTACAGAGCTATATTCTAAGGGTTTAATTGTAAGCGTATATTTATCCACGTCATCCCTCTTTATGCTCAAAGACAGTACTGAGGAGTTTCCTTTCACCATGTTATTGAAAAGCTGTCTTCATTGATGGCTCTAGGGATCATTTTAAAAGTATTTTATAAGGTGAGTTCTGCAAGAGAGAAGGAGAGGGAAGATCCCAAGCAGGCTCTGTGCTGCCAGGGCAGAGCCCAACAGGGCACTCAAGCTCACAAACTGTGAGATGACACTTGATCCAAAACCAAGAATCGGACACTTCACGCGCTGAGCCACCCAGGCACCCCTGTTTTTTTCTAAAACAGGAAAAACAAGTTTATCCTCAATAATAATATCTTTTTTTTTAATGTTTTATTTATTTGTGAGAGAGAGAAAGCGACAGAGCATAGGTGGTACTGGGTAGGGGCAGAGAGAAAGGGAGACACAGAGTCCAAAGCAGGCTCCGGGCTCTGAGCTGTCAACATGGAGCCTGACGTGGGGCTCGAACTCATGACCCACCAGGTCATGACCTGAGCTGAACTCAGATGCTTGACCAGCTGAGCCACCCAGGTGCCCCAATAATAATATCTTTCATCACTGTCTAATATCCATTTAGATTTTGTCTTGTATTATTATATGTCCTGAGTTTTCTTGTCTTCATAAATTCTCTCTTACCCTTTTTCTCTGTCTCCTGCTGGTTACGTAGCAGCTTACAATTCTCTTCGCTTGCATATTTAAAAAACGTTTGTCAAGAAGATCTACGTTCCATGATATAAGCAAGCACAAGGTTGATAACAATATTTTGAGGAATTTGTTTGGTTGACATGATCTGCATGTATTACTTGTATTTTTTTCAGTCTATTGCATACCTTACCATTGTCTCTAAAAATATGTTGTATAAAAAAATAATAAAGTAAGTCCTGAGGATCACCCATCCTCCACATACACACACACCTGGCACCCCACAACTATTACTTTTCTCGCAATGCGTATGAGTCACACTGCACGTGAGCATATTAAGGTTCTGAGAAGTCTTGTTGTAAAGAAACTGGTTTTATTTTGTTTAGGCCACTATCACCTAATAAACCCATTTAATCATCCAATCCTATTGTGGCAGAATTTATATCCTAATGGAATTGGAGTCCACAGAACACAATTGAGAAAATGCTGTTCTAGAAAAATGAGATGCCTGGGATATGACACGAACGACACATGTTCTTTATGAATAATACTGTAGGAGAAAATGTACTGACCTTGGTGGCAGTGGACTGAGCTTTTTAGCTGTGTGACCTTAGACACACTTAATTTGTCTGAATCTCAGTGTATCCATCTGAAATTGGGGCTGTAGGTATCTTCTTCCCATAATGGAATAAAGCACCATACAATGTCCGGTTCCAGGAATCACTCATATATACAAACTTATACAAATACCCACATACAATAACTATTGATTATGCTGAGAAAGAAAAACCTGGGAACTCTGTCACTGTTGCCAACACAATATCAGAACAACTGATTAATTCAAATAGCCCTGATCAATTCTGAAGGGATAAAATAGACCTCAGAGACTGAGGGGCATCGCTAACTAAGGCCAGCTTCCACCCCAGAAGCATTTGTAAGAAACTTGTTAGATTAGCTTTTGTGTCTTGTAAGTACATTAGCCTTTCTGGAAAGGGTTCACAGAAATTTCACTATTCTGAGCAAAACCGGAGAAAATTCATTCTAACCATATGCATTTACCACGGAGAAAAATCATATCTTTCTGAGTGATGAGGGAAACATAATCAAACTTGCATTTTGGTGATAGTAAAGCTTAATGGCTCTTCTATAACTCAAACGGTATCAGTGACCCTTGGCAATATTTTAGAGGATTTTCTTTGCAAAAGGCAGTAATTTGAAAAATTAAATCACGTTTGACATGCCCTCAATATAGTGTTACTGATATTGAAAAACAGTATCAAAATAGAACAGAAAACCCAAAATAACTTTTACTACCCACTGGAATGTAACAGATGGAAACGAGGCTTACAAAAATGATCTACCCTGAAAAACGATCTGATCTAAAATGCTGGGTGTCATTTTTCCTCATGTCCAGTTAAAACCATTCATCTCTATTGATTTCCCATGAAAATGTTGTCATCATAATACATTTTACTTTTAGCCAAACACAATCTATTTTAAAGAATGTCTGTTATCCTTTCTTCTCAGACATGGAAAGCATGAGGAGACTAGTTATAAGAACCTTCACTAAGGTTAACAATTTTAAAATCACTCTCTTTGGACCAACTTTGCAATCTCGGAGGGATATTTTTGGCCTTTGCCGTTTTATACATTTAAAAAGTGGGAGAGACAAAAAAAACAGGCAATTCTTAAAAAGATGTGTTCTTCCGATTCCTTCTCTCTCTAAGCGCTCTGAGAGAGACGGGGGTAGATGTTTATGTTGCTACTAAACTGAAGGGAGCACTATTTCTATTTCTCTTTTGTGAGCAATGAGTTGTACATTCTTTCTAAGAAAAACAAAAAACAAGGGACCTAACGAAACTGAGCAGTGTTACTGTATTTTTTAAAAATATTTTCATAGACTCATTTTCAGGTTATTAAGTATAAAAGAAACAGATACCCTCTTTTTTAAAGTAGTTAAAACATCGATGATTTGTATTATCAATTTTTAGAAGTAATTTCTTAGTAAGCTTGTGGCATTAGAAACTACTAGAAGAATTTTTCTTTAGTGAAATTAGTTGGAACATTTATTAATGAACATAACAAATATTTTTCCAGAATTAAATATGAACCGTGACTATGTGTTTAAAAAAACACGTATGAATATTCTGGAAGAGTGGATGACTTCCCAGCTTTGGCTCTCGTTGTTCCCTTTACTCTATTGCCCACCGCATCCAGTTACGGGTTGCATGTGTGATTTGCAAAGGGAGTGCTCAGCTGGCTTGTTTCCATTCATCATGGGGTCAGTGAATCTAACAGACATTTTCTAGCCACACTTGAGCTGTGCCCACCGCCAGTTGGTCTTCCAGGTTTATGCCTACTTCCTTGAAAGCCTTCACAGACATGACCCTAAATTCCCCAGGCTGACGCTCACTTAACCAGGATAACTTGGAAGCCTAGCTTTATCAAGTTCAATCTGTCCTTACTTCAGCCTCTCAGAAGGGGAGAAGAGAACTTTGGGCCAAGCTCTGTGATCTCACGACTCCCCACAATTCCATGAAGTAAGCACATTACTCCCACTTATAGGCGAGAAATCCAAAGCCCTGGCAGGTTCTATCACTTTCCCAAAGTCACTACCGAGAAGTGGAGAAACAAAGATTCACCTTGGGTTGCCTATCTACAAAGACTATATTCTTTTCATTATATCACGTAATTCCATATTTTGGCTTCAAAACATTCCCTACTTACCTACTTGAGGTCATTTTTAGAAGCCATAGAATGAACCCATCTTTCTTTCTTTTCTTTTTTTTTTTTTTTAATGTCAGGTTTAGATTTAGAGCTCCTGAGTCTTTTCTTATTTAACTTTTGGTTTTTATCTTTACTGGCTTCCCAGTGTTTAAAAGATGAAAGCAAACAATTATTAAATGTAGGAAGGAGCTACTTCATAAGGCTGTTCCAAAGAGGACACAATAAATCTCACACTAAAAAATAGAGAGATGAAGAAAGTAAGGGAGGGAAGCAGGAGGGAGGGAGAAAACCTAAGTAATAAATCGAAGAACAACAAAACAAACACTTCAAACTATTCTTGTATGACTCCTCACAAGAAGGTCTGTGCAATCGTCCAAACACATCAATGATGAGGTGCAGGGAGACCCCAAAGCAGCTGGTCCATCCAACCCACTTCACTCGTAAGGTGCCCAGCTGAGTCTGACTCTTGTCTGACCAGTAGTGTAGCTTCAGAGCACAGAGAGCAGTCATCTAAGAGCACAGTGTAACAGATACAGGCACTGTGGATGATGGCACTGGGGAGAGGACTTCTTTTCATCACGGACAATTCATTTACTATCCTCAGTGATGATGGAGGGGAAGTTTGAATGAATAATTGCCAACAGTGGACCCCTCAGCCGTCATTTATTTTTGGTTCTAGACTATCTTCTGGGAGTTGAGCACTTTATGATTTAATCTAGATTTGGCTAATAAGACCAAATTTGGCTTTTGCAAGTGAAGGCCTCACTCCTGGAGAAGAAGAGGAGACATGACCAGAAGCCAGCTGGGGCCTGGCCTAAAGGTGGGGCAGGTTGGGGACTAGGTCACTAGGTCAAAGTTACCCTCTTCTTTTATATATATATAATTTTTTTTTTTAATTTTAGAGAAAGAGAGAGAGGATGCAAGCAGGGAAGAGGGATGGGGTGGGGGAAAAGAGAGAGAGAGAGAGAGAGGGAGAGAGAGGGAGAGAGAGAGAATCCTAAGCAGGCCCTTCACTTAGCATAGAGTCCAACACGGGGTTCAATCTCACGACCTTGGGATCATGACCTGCATTGAAATCAAGAGTAGGAGGCGCCCCCCCTCAAAAAAAGAGTCGAACATCAAATCATCAAATGCTCAACCAAGTCACCCAAGCGCTCCCTTTATTTTTTTCTTAAAATTTTAGAGAGAGACTGACTTCTTTTTTTATTGTTTTTTTTTTTTTTAATGTGTATTTATTTTTGAGAGAGAGAGAAAGAGAAAGAGCATGAGTGGAGTAGGAGCAGAAAGAGACAGAATCCGAAGCAGGCTCCAGGCTCTGAGCTGTCAGCACAGAGCCTGATGCGGGGCTTGAACTCACTAGATGGGAGATCATGACCTGAGCCGAAGTCGGACACTTAACCGACTGAACCACCTATGAGCCCCTGACTCTTCTTTTTAATTGCTGAGGGATGTTACCATGTTGGGACTCGGAGCTGACAGTTTAGAATCTTCTGAGTTGCTTAACTTTCCAAATGCCCACTACCAATTGCTCTCCAAATGCAGCAAATGACATGAAAAGATATGAAGTCCGACTTCACAAGAGAAAAAGTGGCCCATATATTACAACTGCAAGCTAGAAGGGCATAAATATTCCACTGTGGAAGAATGGCAGAGTAGAGAGTGTGGCATTAATGCAATTGTGAGGGGAGGCTATATGAAGGAAGCAAGGAAGGAAGTGGGGGGGGGGGAGGAGGAAGGGAAGAAAGAAAGAGGGGAGGAGAGGAAGAATGAGAGGGAGGGAGGGAAGGGAGGGGAGGGAGGGAAGGAAGGAAGGAAGGAAGGAAGGAAGGAAGGAAGGAAGGAAGGAAGGAAGGAAGGAGGGAGGGAAGAAAAGAGGGTCTTGGGTGGCTCAGTTGGTTGAGCATCCAACTTCAGATCAAGTCATGATCTCATGGTTCACGAGTTTGAGAGCCCCTCATCCGGCTCGCTGCTGTTAGCTTGTGTTCTCTCTCTCAAAACTAAATAAACATTTTTAAAAAAAGAAAGGAAAGAAAGGAGGGAAGGGAGAGAAGGAAGAAGGGCGGGAAGGGAAGGAAGAAAGAGGAATTTAAAATTCCGTGCCATATATAAAACTGCATTTGTATAAACTGTGGAAGAAAGGACTAGAATTTATTAATAGTGCCTGAGGTTCGGGTGGCTTTTCAGTTGTCACTTTATGTTATTGTTGAGATGACGTGTTTCTGGTGGGATGCAGAACAGAGAGGACCAAGGGGGCGATGCAAGCGTGCAAACACACTGCAAGTACCCGCAGGCTTTGCTCTCACCTGTGTCCATCTCGTCCACGTTGCTGAGGAAGTCCTCTGGGGTCGTCGGGACACTGTAGCACCCTAACCCAAGGCCACTGTCGGTGCTCTGCTCCCTCGAATGATAGGGCCCCCTGGGGAGCAAAATATGGGAGAAACTTCAATGCAAGCCCACGCCAAGAAATTCCAAAATAAAACCGCAGGTCACAAAAACCCTAAACTGGTGCAGTTCTGCCATTCTGTCCCGCTTTCCAGGTAATGAAGGGAGGCAGACTTTGCACCTCCCATTAATTTTAAAGCATGCACACCAATGTCAGTGAAATTAAAAGACTGTAGGCAAATAAAAGCGGCCTTTCATGGTAAATTGACACTGATTTCCTTTCTATCTCAAAATAATAAGTTGAACCATGTTCTGCAAATAGAGTATGATGGCATTTATGTAAATTTCTTAAAAAAGAAAACAATGTTCAATATTACTTATGAATGCATACATTAACAACCAAAAGGAAGTATAAAAATATGTGTGATGGATACACCAATTTCTGAATAGTGGCTACCACTAGGGAGGGAAGAAGAGAAAGAGACAGATTTCAGTGGCGGTGGGGATGGGTTTAAATATTAACTATAATACTTAAAAAAAAAAAGATCTATGGCAGTATGGCAAATGTGAGTGTTGTATACATGGGTAAATCCTGTTACTTATATTATTCTGCACATTTGCAATATTTCAAGTCAACAATTTAAACAATTTAAAAATTTAAACAATTTAAAAATTCCTTTTCTTCATTATCATGAATTTAAAAATTCCTTTTCTTCATTAGTTCACTTACTGTTTGTTTTCACCTCTCTGTTTTTAAAAACTTTCAGAATTGTATTTGTTTGTTTGCTACAAGCCTCTGCAAGAGCAGAAAAGACGCAGGAAATAGAGAACTGCCCTTTACTTGGGTTGAAAAAGCTACAATTAAGGTTTGACTACTTCTACTCATGAACATGTTTCTGGCCAAATTATCTTTTCTTTCTGCTCACATGCTTCATATTTTAAAAACATCATCTCTTTGTTTTATTTAAATTTTTTTACTGTAAAATAGTTTTAGACCCACGTAGAAGATGTAAAAAGAGTACAGAGTTCCTGTGCACCATTCACCCAGCTTCCCCAAGGACATCTTACATAACCATAGTACAATTACCAACATCAGGAAATGGAGAGCTTCCCTCTATCCCCAGCCCACACTTCAAGCTCCCCACCTTTCCCCAACATAAACAAAGACCCATTATACTCTAAGACCACATAATAAAGAAAGCAAAAAGAAGTTACTCCAAAATGCTAACTTACCCATTGAGGAAAGGATCTGAGCTATTATTAGTGATGGATCTCATGTCTGGGGTCATGGCTGGCTGGTTGACAGCAGGCTGAACAGTGACTAGAGTCTCGGCTTCCATGGGGAGCTGTCTACAGAGGGCGGCTTCCTACAGAAATAGGACAGTCAGAGGGAGAGGCAAGTTATTCACTCATTTTCACAAGAATTGGAGCAAAGTATGTTTCACATGAAAACCTTCCGCCAAACACAAAGCACTTAACGTTTGTTCCCAATCAGTCAAAATCATCAGGAAATCATTACTGTTCTTTCTCTGGAGAAAGTCTTACTGGCATAAGTCACTTTCTGACATCTACAAAGTTAATGAGAAGGTCCGCGACTATCTACCTCAGGACACTTCTGTAACAACTGTCCCACCCATCCAATTATTTAAATACTCAAATCATATAAAGGCGTCGAGACACTTTCTCAGAGACAAGGCTATTTTTATGCCAGATGCTCAGACCAAATCTAAGTCCATCAAAGCAACTGAACTCCTTTGATCTAGCAGGTACATTCTGGTCTTTGCCACAGAGTCAGGCTCTACATCAAATCGTATCTGCATCAACCAGGAGAGCAAAACAACCCAGTTAAAAAGTTTGTTAGTCGGTCAGTTTTTCTATTTGACTAATCATTCTGTTGACCTGATTAAAATGACTGAAGGTTGCGGAACCATGCAGAGCCAAACCCAATCTCACTAACGACAAACTGATAGCATACGGATTTCATTACCAAAAATTAGAATGCTAGAATTATTTTTTTCTTAAGCTGGCATTACTTTGCCAAAAGAAGTCAATCCAAAAGGTTATGAATTTGACTGCAATTACTTTCTCCGGGTAAAACCTCCAGGGAGTCTCTCTCACTTTGACAACCATGAGCAGACATCACATTCCTTTCAAATTTGCTGCTCTTTCCAGAGAAGAATACTTTTATATGTTTATACTCGCATCCAAAACCAAAGTTCGGCCCTTCCTATATTTATGCCTATCAGTTTCCCACTTTCCAGCCTGAAGTCATTGGTCTTACCATCCCTCAAACCCCAAAACCATGGCTACAATGGCAAACAGAATATTCAGGCCATCTAAATTACGGTATCTTTGTTAGATCTCTTCCAGCCCTAACATGCTATGATTTTAGAGAGTAACTGCTGTCTAGACAAGTCTAGTGAAGTCATCGGCAATAAAAACTTTCGGTTACTAGAGTTCATTGTACTGTTATGGGGAGTTACGGTAGCGTGACTCTTATAAAACATGAGACACCTGATTGATAAGAAACTGCATTGTTAATTTGTATTGAAATAAACACCCTGGCTAGAAAGGGCCTCTGGCTCACTTCTGTTCTGGTTGCAAATAACCAGAATACTTAACAAATTTTCTCCAGTAATCCAAAAAAAAGCAAGCCAAAAAAAAAAAAAAAAAAAAAAGGAAGTTAAAAAAAGTTTTTTTTAATGTTTATATATTTTTGAGAGAAACACAAGAGCGCAAATGGGGGAGAGGCAGGTAGAGGGAGACACAGAATCCAAAGCAGGCTCCGGGCTCTGAGCTGTTAGCACTGAGCCCAACGTGGGGATTGAACCCACAAACTGCAAGATCATCACCTGAGCTGAAGTTGGACGCTTAACCAACTGAGCCACCCAGGTGCCCCAAATGGACTTTTTTTTTTTTAAGGTTGATTTTAGTTCATAATTCCAATCTTGGAAGTACTTTCTGAATAAATCTAGAAAAATTAAGTTGTTTTCTGATAGTTGTTTTTACATTGTAGGAAATGTGCATTAGAAAACTTATTCTCCAACCAAAGCTTACCGAGGACCTCATAGAGAACCTGAACCTGAACCCGGTGTGAGAAGACCAGAGTTCACCATGCACACTCATACACACAAACCAGTCTGAAAACATCTAGTCAATGATAAAATTTCTACTTCTTTGATTTTTTAATTTTTTTAATTTTTCTTTTTAACGTGTGTTTATTTTTGAGAGGGGGAGAGAGAGAATGGGGGAGGTGCAGAGAGAGAGGGAGACAGAAGATCTGAAGCTGGCTTTGCACTGACGGCAGAGAGCCCAACTCAGCGCTTGAACTCACAAACTGTGAGATCATGACCTGAGCCGAAGTCAGACGTTTAACTGACTAAGTTACCCAGGCACCCCTCTAGTGTTTTATAAATTGTGAATGCAGAGATCCTGTGGTCAATAAACTTCACGACATAAAAAATCAACTTTAACTAGCACATTCTATTTTCTAACCATTCTAAATAAATGTGGGGTTTACCCTTAAATGGTATGCTTTTGAACATACAAGTTGAAGAGACTGCTGCATTGCCTTATATCTGACAAAATTTTTTCACCATACATCTTTTGTTTAATTTTATCTATTTATTTTGGGAGAAGAGATAGTTCATGGGAGGGGCAGAGAGAGAGAGAGAAAGAGAGAATCCTAAGCAGGCTGGGCACGCTCAGTGCGGAGCCCAATGCAGGGCTCGAACTCACAAACCATGAGATCACGACCTGAGGCAAAATCAAGAGTCGGAAGCTTAACCGACTGAGCCACCCAGGCGCCCCTCTCACCATGTGTCTTAAGAATACTGGTTGAATTTCCAATACCAATGTGGTCTGAATTTAAATACAATAAGAATTATTTGTGGAACTTTACTGGATAAAAAATATACACGTACGTAATACATATGAACTATTTGTCTTCTATAATGACATGAAAGTAAAATGTTTAAATTAAAAGAAAAACTATCAAAAACTAGCTATAAAATATATAAATTAAACTTTCCTCTTCATTTAAATTATTGCTGGCATATTTCAAATAGATACAATATAAATTTTTACAAGACCGCTTGTGTGTGATTAAATACATAAATAAAATTCAAAAAGACTATAATAACCAAAGTTGAAATAACCTATATTATATTGGGGGAAACGTTTCACTGTGCCATCTGCCAATTCACATCTGTTCCCCCTATTTTAAATTAAAGATAATTGAAGTTCCATTCCTCAGCATCGTCATTTCCCCAACTATTTTGAAGGCTTGACCCCACGTCATCAAAAGAGGCAATGCTATGTTCTGTCTGTAGGGGGCTCACATTATCATTTTCCACCTTCAAATGACTGACAAATGAGAAAGAATACAGAAAGCGTGTTGAATGTACCTGAATAATAACTTTGAGACATCAATCATACTTGACTGAGTTAGAAAGTTATTATAGGGGGCAATACTCTTTCCAAGATTATTCTTGGATTACAAGTCATTCCACACAGCAGTCAAATAAGATCAGGTTGGGCCCCTGCTCTACACCCTTCTGGATGGTGCCCCACAAAGGCCAATGTGCCAGCCCTGTCTGCTTCTCCTCCTGTGTCTCTGACATGCTCCCCTCACTCACTCCCTTCCCAGTGCTCCTCCCACTGCCATCATCTGTACCAAGTGTTCCCTCTACTTGGAACGTGCTCCTCGGATCTTCCCAAAGTTCCTATGTCACCTACTATCTGCCTCCTACAAATGCTACCTCTTCAGAGACTGCATGAAATTTTCTTCATAGCAACTTAAGTATTTCTTTTTTTTTTAATGTTTTTTCTACGTTTATTTATTTTTGAGAGACAGAGCATGAGCAGGGGAGGGGCAGAGAGAAAGGGAGACACAGAATCTGAAGCAGGCTCCACGCTCTGAGCTGTCAGCACAGAGCCCAACTCGAGGCTCGAACTCAAGAAACGTGAGATTATGACCTGAGCCAAAGTCGGATGCTCAACTGACTAAGACACACAGGTGCCCCACAAGTTAACTATTTCTCTGTCTTTCCCATTAGAATGTTAGAAAACTCCATGAGGGAAGGTATCTAATTTGTCATGTTCACGACTATATCCTCACTGCCTGGAACAGTCTAGGCCTATAGTAGGTACTCAATAAGTATTTAATGAATACTCAATAAGTTCAATAAGGTACTCAATAAGTTCAATGAATAAATGAAAAATATTACTAGACTTCAAATGGGAATATTTTAAATTGTGATTAGTAATAAAAGAAAAAATACACTAAGAACATTCAATTCTCATCTTCTATCACAAATATGAGTGAAATAACGCCCTATGTATACATCTCTCAACTAGCCAGGCACAAACTCCATCCTTGTGTGATGATCCCACTGCTCTCTTTCCTGCTCCTAAGACAGAAGATAAGCTGGAGGGCAGAGTGGTCAGAAGCAGGAATTCTGAGGCCAGGTGCTTGGATGTGAACCTTGGCTCTGCCGTCTCCCAGCCAGTTAACCTCTCTGTTCCTCATTTGGAAAGAGAGGATAATGACAGCTTCTACCCACACAAGATCATTTAATAACTGTTAAATAAGTAATATTATTATTACCTCATGTTCTGTATCCAATCCCAGAAAACAAAAGCAAAAATAAAAACAATCTCAGAAACCACAGTATTGTGTGGAACTGATCCACACTGAGTGGTTTGACATTTCTTCCTGGTCAACTTTCACCTTGGAAGGATTAAACCCGAGTGAAATTCATCATGATGAGTCAGCAAAGCTAAGAAAACAATTTTCTTTCTTTCCTTCCTTCCTTCCTTCCTTCCTTCCTTCCTTCCTCCCTCCCTCCCTCCCTCCCTCCCTCTTTTAAATAAGGAGAGGTCTGTAAACTTCTTTATATAACATAAATAGTTTTTAATATACACGGAGAATAGCGAGAAGTTTCACTTCACTTAATTATGTAAGTTCCATATTTAGAATTTTTAAAAGTCTACCTTTTTTTTGAATGAAAATATTTTCCTATTTCTGCTCATGAATTAAAGGAGGAAAAAAGAGCAGTACAAACCCCAAAGTTTGGAAATAAAAGGACTAACATCACTAAGAGGTCCACATCCAAACAAGGGAGGATTTATTTAAAAAAAAAAAATTAGGTATAAAATTAAATCCCAGACTCAGTATGATTTTGGCTGCCACATGACATCTGCTGTCCTACATGCCTGACTTTGGTTTGACCAAGAAGCAGCAGTCAAGACTGACGAAGGTAAAATAGCTAAACCACAGACAGAAGTGGTGGCAGCGGAGTAAGCAAACGGATGTGGAAACAGAGGCTCAGTCAGCCAAGGTTGGTCTAGGCCTAGACTCAGGCCACCAACTCAGAGAGTGGGTGTGGCAGCTGCTTTAGCCTGAGCTGAGGCCCCAGCTCCCCCTAGTCCAGGCAGGAGAACAAAGGCTAGGCTGGAGGCACATCTGAGCTTCTTGGTCTCACTCTCACCTCCCATTTCCACTCCAGTCCAGTA
This sequence comes from Felis catus, assembly GCF_018350175.1. Classification (NCBI taxonomy): domain Eukaryota; kingdom Metazoa; phylum Chordata; class Mammalia; order Carnivora; family Felidae; genus Felis; species Felis catus. Next base: position 114,491,194 of record NC_058376.1, on the reverse strand, counting down.
GGTATATGCACAGATGCCTTCCCAGGTACCCCCACCCTGTCCTCTCGGACAAGTCTTCCGTTTCCTAGACTCCTCGTACTTCGGGTCCCTCCTCACTTAGTTCTATCTCCCCCACCCTTTGAGGTTCTGTTGTTCCATCTTTTCCAGAATGCCTTCCCTGACCACCAGAAGCACAACAAGCCACCAGCTTCCCCTCTCCTGGCCCTGGACTTCTGAATACACGTATCCAGCTGGGATCTGAAACCCCACATCTCACAATGCACTCCGCATCTGGCCCCAAAGCAGTACTTCCTGGCTGACTTTAAGCCTTCACCTAAAGCTAACACCACCTATCCCAGCTCAGAATCCAAGTCCACCAACTCCCTCAGCCCCCATAGAAATTCATTCATTTGTACCTGTATTTATTTTTTTAAAAAAATACGACAGAAGCTACCAGGTGCCCAGGTACTGTTCTTGGCAGCAGGGATACAACAATGAGCACAGGCCAGTGCCCTACCTCACAAAGGATTCTAGAGAGGGAGAAAGAGGTGGACAAGGGCCAAGCCTTGTGGGTTCTATCTCCTTGATATCTCCATACTCCAAACCTCCTTTCCATTTCAAGTAGCAGATCAGCACTGCTTCTCTAGATATTCCAAAAGACCTTCCTACCTCCAGTCAACCTCCACATGCAAGGCTACATCCAGGTCTCTGTTCTACGCTTTGCAAAGAGTGACCGGAGGAGAAAACTCAGGCTGGAAGGGGTCTGGGTCTCATGACTTACGAAGAAGCAAGGCTCTCAAACTATCATGGACTATCACGTGGAAGAAGGAAGATTCCTTCCACCACAGATTTGATGCAGATCTGATGAAGGGCTTTCCAGCTGATAGTCTTGTTGAGTGGTGGGATTGGCTCTTCTCAATTCTCTGGGCTACTAGCCACTGGAATTCTCAAGCAGTTGATGAGGGTTAAATGCTATCAGACATGTCCAGAGCTTGGCACAAGAGAGAAAGTGTCCTTGGAATTGGAAAGACTGCAGTTCAAATCCCAGCTTGGCTACTCCCTACCTATAACATCTTGGGCTAAATTCTTAATCTTTCTTGATAGTTTATTCATCTGGGGTAAAAAAAAAAAAAAAAAGACTGCTTATAAAAGAGTCATCTTGCAGGGCTGTTAAAAAGATTTAAAAGCACATTTATAAAGAACCTGGCCCACTGAGGCAGTCAACAGAATAAGTTACTGATAGTGTTACAGGTTTGAAGAGGCAGAGATGTTGGCTAACTCTTGCATATCACTTACTATGTGCGGAGCTCTGTTCTGGGCACTTTAGCATTTCATCCTCATGACAACCCAACTGTCTCCATTTTACAGATGAGAAAACTGAGGCTTGGAGAAGTTAAGCAACCTTCCCAAGATGTATCTCCAGAGTCTGTTTTTGTATCCACCACACTGACAGTGTGTGGCAGAGAAAGAAAAACCAAGGGTTGAGGTCAGGAGACCTCCGCGTTTTAGCTCTTTCACCTACTGGCTGTGGGACGTAGGCAAGTTATTTCATTTCTCTGAGCCTATTTTCCCAGCTAAAAAATGGAAATACCAACCCCCTTCCTTTAGGCAGTTTAGAGGAGGACTGGATGAAATAGCTTGTTTATCTGTCCTGAACACAGTTTCCCTCCCTGAACTGGACATATTTTATGCTCCTTTTCAACGTATACGGGTGGAGCTAGTGTCCTGGGAATTCACAACACATCAAGTTGTAAGTTCAGATTTTAAAGGCCAGTTTCAGAAAGATCTGGAAAGCTGCCCTTAGTAACCCCACCCCTACCCTTCTCTACCACAACTTTATTTTTCTCTATCCAAGCTGAGGGTGGAAAGACTGTTGGAAAATAAGGGCCTGAGAATCTCTTTCAGAGTTTGTGGTTGTTCATCCAGGTCCCTGAGACGAATAATTATATGTGGGCTAAAAAAAAAAAAAAAACGCACACACACAACAACAACAACAACAACAACAACAACAACAACAAACTCCTTTCCTAGCAGCTGGGGAAGGGGGTGGGTGTAAAACAGAGTGAGGGATGTGAAAGACAAATGCTGATTTGTAAGTTGAAGATGTCCCGGGAAGCAAACCTCAAAGCTCCTTCCCTTGCAGCTCCCCACTGGCCTACAGCTTGCCTGTGGAATAAATCAACAGAGGAGGTGAGAAAGTAAACAGCAGTTGAAAGCATCCTGCAGCCCTGTCCATCCTTGGATGAGGGCATGCCTGCAGCCAGCCAGCTCCTGCCCTCACTGGAATGTACTTCAAAGAGAAACAAATGACAATAACCCCTTCTGAGGGCGCTCTGTTTGATTCTAGCGTGTGTGGCCAGGGATTCTACAAAACTGGAAGATTGGCTTGTTTTAATTATAAAGGGTGGGGTGAGTAGGAACAAATGAAAAAATAAAATAAAATAAAGACAATATTTTGAAATCCTAACATTAAAATAGTTACTCTGGTACAGAAGAGTTGCTGTGTCTGCCAAAACCCTAAGGGACTTGAGGGAGAATGCTGAATTATTTACCTTCTTTAGAGGAAAAAAAATTTTCCCAATGTAAATTTCTTTTTAACTCTATGCCAAGAGATTCTAGAAATTCATTGTCACATTTCCTGGAGCCTCCCTTTCTCAAATACCTCATCATACATTCTCAGCTGCCAGACTGCCGCTATGAAAGAACAGTCGAAACTCTCACACTTTGGGGAAAACATTTGTTGAGTCCATAATGATTACCATGGCCTGTTTGCTGATCTTTCCAGTCAGTATGTATACAACTATCTTGTGTTATTCTATAATCTCTGTTGCTCCTTAGAATCATATTAAGGAAAGCATTACAATTTAGATATTCTCTCTTCACTAAGAAAAAAAAAAAACAAAAAAACAACAACTGCTGAATGGATTTTGAAATGGTCTATTTCTTCATACCCTGGTGATCTTATTAAGATCAGAAGTATGAAGCTGTGTTTTTCCTTTGTGCAAGCTTGGTGACCCTCTATTTTATTTTTTTTTTAATTTTTTTTTTCAACGTTTATTTATTTTTTGGGACAGAGAGACACAGAGCATGAACGGGGGAGGGGCAGAGAGAGAGGGAGACTCAGAATCGGAAACAGGCTCCAGGCTCCGAGCCATCAGCCCAGAGCCCGACGTGGGGCTCGAACTCACGGACCGCGAGATCGTGACCTGGCTGAAGTCGGACGCTTAACCGACTGCGCCACCCAGGCGCCCCTGTGACCCTCTATTTTAAACTTGTGTTCAGTTTATACCGTTTTTTAAAAAGGGTCCTTGTAAAAAGAATTGATATTATTTCTCAACAACATAGGAGCACCGAGACATTTTAGAAAACGGGGTGTTTGCTGGGACTTGTAGACAAACGAAAACACTGACAGAAGTTAGAATTGAAGCTCTCTAGAAAGGAGGGACCACGTCTGTGTGCTCACTGCCGTGCACAGTACCTGGAGCGTTGGTTGAACAAACGAATGAATGAACTTAAGTAGCTCGGCTATCATGGGTAGATTTACATATTGGTTGGACAACAGTCGACCCTGAAACCTAATTCTATGAAATGCTTTTCGAAAAGTGAAATTATACCTTCTGAAGGAAGACTCTTTGTGAAACAGCCACCATTTATGCTTCACGACCTGCCATCATATGACACTTTTTAACCTCTCTACATAGCTATTCTTCACATGACAAAAACCAGACTTCAGATCCTTCCCTCAGAGCCACGCTGCTCAGGGCCGGGTGTGTCCCTCCTGGGCCCACAGTCAGGAATGGCTGCTCGAGGCCGGCCAGCTGGCCAGCCAGACCCCGTAGTGGCTGTCAGGCCTAACAGAAATCTGCGAGACCTGCCGAAGAATTCCAAAAGAGGCCTCCCGCCCAAACCCTCTGTCCCCATCCCCGTTGCCCTGGCAACGAGAGGCCAGGCTTAGTCAGCAGTTTGGTTTGACAAGCTACATTCTCCCGTCCACGGAGCTCCAATTATGAGAGAGACAAGGGTAAAAGCACAGCTGAATTCGTCTAGGAATAATAATGGTTTCTCAACAAGACAGGCCCTGAGAAGGGGCAAGGGGGAGCGAAGGCTTCTCCACTTGAGAATCTTCCGGGGGGCTGACAGGAAGCCCTTGAGGTTAAAATCTTCAAGGCAGAAGGCCCCCCCAGCTTCATATTTAAAAGAATAATACACATGAAAAGAAATACTCTGCTTAGATAAAGTCATGACTCTGTTTTCATGTCAAGGGATTGTTCTTCTCGATGAGTAAATAGTGACTGAGAGGCCTGTTTCTCAATTTCTTACCAGTTACCAAAATTTTCCATTTCATCGGGTAAAGTTGCAAACATGCCCTTTATGATACTGAGCAACTACTGTGATTTTTAAGCTGTAACAGAATATTCTACAGTTATTGAGGGCATGTGTGGTTCACGGTATTTTGAAAATTATGTCCAGCCCCGTTGTGGAAAGGATCCCAGGCAGCTTACAATACATACAACCAAAGTCACGGCACAACTTCCATGGCTGATACACAATAAATAAATGACTTCCCGATATATTAAGAAGAAGAGATAACAAAATGGGAGTATGACACGCTACCAATTTTGTTTTAAAAAAACACAGCATACACACAGATACATACAAAGACTGGAGAGAAATCACCAGCATCTTCACAGCCACCCTCTCAAAGTAAGAGTATGAGTGATTCTTATGTTCTTGTTGTTGAGTATTTTAAACATTGTTTTACAATGAATGTGTTTTGTCTTTCTTGTATGATGATTTTACTTTATTATTATTTTAATTTATATATAGTCAAATTCACTCCGTGGTAGGCACTTCTTTTTTTATTTTTTATTTATTTTATTTATTTATTTTTGAGAGAGAGAGGAGGGTGCAAGTAAGCAAGGGACAGAGAAAGAGAGAGAGAGAGAGAGAGAGAGAGAGAGAGAGAGAGAGAGAAGCGGGGCTCACCAGAAGTGGGGTTCGTGTTTTACCCGAAGCGGGGCTCGTGCTCACTTGAAGCGGGGCACAAACTCACCCAAAGCTGGGCTCGAGATCACCGGATGTGGGACTCAAACTCACAAACTGAGATCATGACCTGAGCTGCAGTCAGATGCTTAACAATTGATCCACCCAGGGGCCCTGCGGTGTACATTTCTGAGTTTTGACAAATCCATGGGGTTGTAAAATAGCTACCCCAATCAAGCTACAGAAATGTGCCACCAGCTCCAAAATTCCCTGGTGTTGCCTCTTTACAGGCAGCCCCCCAACCCCCAACCCTGGCAACCACTTCCATTCTCTGTTCCTATAGTTTTGCCTTTGTCCAGAACGTCATATAAATGGAGTCATACAGTGTATGTTCCTTTTTTGGACCCGCCTCTCTCAGTGCATGCTTTCTTTCATCTCAATCAGAAAAAAAAAACCTAGTCAATTATACCTTTAATAAATTAAAAACATTATATTTTTCTCATTAAAAAGAAAAAAAATGTCACAAACTGAATTCAAATTTATTTTTTAACAATAGGAAGATACTGGGAAGCACAGCTTCAACTGAGATGGCTTTCTTTTCTAGAGTTGCCATTTTGCTCATCAACTTGAAGCTGCCTCTTCGTGTTTGGGAAACTTCGCAAAATAAAACTCTCATGATCATGGACAAGAGAGAATGTCTGTCACAAAAATTCACTCTCCACAATGTGTGTGATACATGCCCGTTGAAAGCAGGGTAACATTCACTTTCCTACTATGACTGTGTGCCACAGACCTGGCTGGGATTCCCCTGTGCTTGTTTGGGGCACCCCTTAGCTTGGAGCACCTGCCAACATTCCAAGATAACTCATCAGTTATCGGATACAAGAAGTTCAACTGTTGCTATAGCAGCCAAGGCAAACTGTAGGGGCCATTTTTAATGAAACTCTCCTACTTTAGAAGATTCCTGGGGCGCTGGGGTGGTTCCGTCGGTTGAACATATGACTTCGGCTCAAGTCATGAACTCACAGTTCATGGGTTCAAGTCCCATGTTAGGCTCTGTGCTGACAGCTCAGAGCCTGGAGCCTGCTTCAGATTCTGTGTCTCTGTCTCTGTGCCTGCCCCTCCCCCACTCATGCACACTCACACTTCGTCGCTCAAAATTAAATAAATGTTAAAAAAAATGTAAAAGAAAGAAAGAAAAAGGAAAGAAGAAAGAGGAAAGGGGCCTCTCTCTTGGAAATTCTCTCATGATGAATGCAGGTAGGTCAAGGCTGCCTGCAACGCAAGGCCCCTAAGAAGTCAGCCTGTACAGCTTGTGCCCTTGGGGAAGCAAGAGGAGAGCCACGCTCATTACAAACTGCCCAGGGAGCAAAGACTATTCAGACAGTTGTTGACTACCAAGGGCACGGCAGCGGGACAGGATGAACAACTGGAAGTCTACAGATAATCTTCAGCCGTCATCAGGACCACCATTTCCTCTATCGTTATTCCTGTTTTCCACCAAATTCTAAGAGGCAGCTAAACAGGTGAGCCAAGTATCACCTCTATTGACAGTCCATTTCCCTGTCCTTGCCCTGGCCTAAGTGCAAATAGTGAGGCAGAAAAATCACCAAAAAAAAAAAAAAAGAAGGAAGAGGAGGAGAAGGAGTAAAGAAAACCCAAGATGATAGACATAATCCACACCTGAACAATGAGGCATCTTGGCAAGTGCCCCAGAAAACTATCAGAGAACACTCCAGCACTTTATTGTATGGCCTTATATAGAATCTTTGACACTGAGTAGCAGGCTGCCTCTGGATGGGAGTGGGGAGACCTTCCACAATTAAAAAGTTTCTTTAGGCCTTTTTTCCTGTATTCCATAATAAAAATAAAAAGACATCAGAACCATCCATTCCATCTCCTTTCCTCCTCCTCACTACAACACACACACACACACACACACACACACACACACACACACAGTGTGAACTATGTGAGCCTCCATGAGCAAATCTGGACGTTTCTCCCCACTGTGCTGTACAGGAGAATTGCACAATATGATGCAGCAAAATGCTCCTAGTCCCACAGCCTCAAGGGATCAGTATTTAATGAACTTGGTTGGCATTTCTGTAATACGAACCATCAATACTACGTTCTGGTTCAAAGGCACCTATGGTTGGAATAAAGGAAACAATTTGGGGCACTCTTCCCCACCCCTTTGCAGAAATACTTTCTGTGGGAAAGAAAGAGGTGGGGCAAGAGAAAGAGAAACACAGAAAGCGGCAGAAACTGAGAAACAAGCAGTTCTTTGCAGAATGGTGATAGCTTTGTGGAAGAAGAAAAAACTCACTAAAGCTTATTTAAATGTAAAACTAAGAGAAAGCTTATAAATGCTACTATAATACTGTTTAATTTGGTCTATATTATAAAATAGAAAAAATATCCCAAATGGGATTATTATCCTAAGACAAAAAAATAATACAATTACTTCCTGCTAAGAAACATGATACTGTATATCTAAAAACAGTATAAACAACTGTTACCCTGAAATAACCATGAAAATTCAGATGTAAATCCTCAGGGAAAGAGGCACAACTGTAGTTATATTATGAAGTTGTATTCCTCAAATTCAGAGGATAGTTCTACCGAAGAACAAAACATAATTTATATTCATTGCCCTCATTTTCAAAGGTCATGTCTAAAGAATTATTTTAATTCACCATGTTTTTAAAACTTCACACAGTATACATACTTTCATCCTCGAATTTATTTCATGAGAAATACATTATTCATTTATAGATGTCAATGTATATTTTTTAAAGTCTGAGATGTAACTAAAAGAAAAAGTTGTGTTTACCATGATATCCCCACAACATTTGCAAGAAAGCTCTCTGGAACAGTTAAAACTACTCATTTCCTTAAACGAGTGAAAGGAAGCCACCCATGTATCTTGCTTCATGTGAGTCAAAAAGGAAAGTCTGAAGAATTAGAACAATAAACGGAAGCTTTCTTCCCTAAAATGTAGCCAGCAAGATTTGTGAGACCTAAAAACATAGGCTATATTAGTTTACAACACAGAAGAAATAATTCTGTTCTTGCACAGACCAAGCAACCAAGGAGGCAGAAAACTGTGGGTGCCTTCAGAGATTGTCTTTTATTCATTTTCTGAAATGCTGCATTGACCCTGACCCGTAGAGAACACACAGCAACATTCTATCCGCTGATTGAGTGACTGACTGACTAACTGAATGAAGAATGAATGAATGGAGTATGGCACAAAGGTGCCTGATCAATACCCACTCTATCAGAGCCCATATGCAAACATTTTCCTTCTCATTCTCCCTCAATTTTCCCTAATTCTTTTTTGTGCTCCATGGTAAACCAAAGACGGTTGCAAATTCTTTGTCATTTTGTCCATGGAACATCCCCTTCTACTATCTGCTTTAATCTAGGACAAATCTGTGATTTCTCTGACCAAGAGCATATGGCAGAAGTGACTTGGTGACAGTTTTCAGAACCAGACCGTAAGACGTTGGCAGCTTTACTTCTTGTTTCTTGGAACATTCTCTTTGGGAGACCCACACTGCTATGCAATATGTCCTACTAGTCAGACTGCCTTGCTAGCTAGAGATGCCATATTTAGATGCTCCAGGTTTTAGTCCCAACCAAGCCCAGTCTTCCAGCTATCTTCATCATGATGCCATGCACTTGAGTAAAGCCATCTTGGACCCTCCAGACCAACCCCCCCACCAGTTGAATAGCACTAGGCGGCCTTTGTCAACACTATGTACAGCAGAATTCTACATGCTGAGATCTGCTCAGATTCCTGACCTACAAAATTGTGGATATAACAACATGGCTATTGTTAAGCCACTGTGTTTTGGGATAATATGTTACACAGCAATAGATAATTGGAACACAGTCTTCCTTTCCTTGTAACGATTAGCAGTACAACTCAAAGGCAGCATGCTAACACCTCTAGTCCTTGTACTCATATGTTTGGCTACAAAGACAATGCAGGTAGATGCTGGGAGAAAAAACTGGGTTCTACTCATACGGTTTGGAGTAGGCTTTGGGCCTTTAATGCTTCTAGAGAAAGATTTACCCTGAAGGCTAGCAGCCACCTACCCTCCAGCCTTGGCACCAAAGATCACGGAGCCTCCAGCAGGCACCACAGAAGGCCATACCTGCCTCATGAGCTCCTCTTGGCGCATTCTAATCCTCTCTCTCTCCATCTGGATCCTCTGAAGCCGAAGCTTCTGCTGCTGCTGCTGTTGAGTGGTCAATGCATTGGGCATGCTCATGAGCCCTGCTGGCGGATTCTGAGTAGGGTGGTTCTGCTGGCTCAGGGTAGTGGATGCCATTTGCTGTTGGTGCTGGTGATTCATCACTATAAGAGAGAACGTGCAAGAGATTAATGAACAGGGCCTATAATACCTTATCAAAAAGAGCCCATCAGAATGCTCTGTGCTTTGAAGTGTAGATTCCTGAGATTCCTTCCAAAGTACTTTCTTGTTAATCATTAATGTTTAAGTAATTACTACCTTAATTCAATTCATGGAGGCTCAGATACTGGCCCTACTCCTGACTCAATTAACTCAGCATTTGTGCCCTGTTAAAAATTATTTCACACCTTCCCCGTGTCTAGAGCATATTTTAAGCCTTTAAGAACATAGTGGTCAAAAGTAAATTCCACAAAAGGTTACCACAACATATGATTTAATTTTCAGTAGGACATCTGGGTGTGTGTGCACTTTCTCAGACAACCTCCATGCTTACAGCAGAGCTAGGAAGGACATGAGATTACAGATACACAATGGTGGACAATAATATCTAGGATGGATGAGTTATTCACAAGCAAAGACGTAAAACAAAGCGCCTAGACTAGGGACCTACACAGAAGCAGGAGACTGCTGATGCTTTGTTCGCAAAGGGTACCCCCGGGGGCACCTGGGTGGCTCAGTTGGTTGAGCATCCAACTTTGGCTCAGATTATGATCTCATGATTTGTGAGTTTGAGCCCTGCATCAGGCTCTGTCCAGACAGCTCAGAGCCTGGAGCCCACTTTGGATTCTGTGTCCCCCTCTCCTACCCTGTGTCTCACTCTCTCTCCCAAAAATAAAGAAACATTAAAAAAATTTTAAAAATAATTTTAAAATCCTTCAATAAATTCTATAATTGGCATTCCCACATACAAAAAAATTATTTTTAAAAAGTGCTAGTTTTCCTTAAAACAATTTACCAGTTAAATGTGCTTAACTTCTGCCTAGGCAATATCCTATAATAAAGAAAACCATGCTTTTGGTTTCTATTTGCTGTTAGATTAGAAACCAAAACAACATAGAGTTTTATATACTTCATTTCTGAGGAAAAACTCCTGATTTTTGCTACATTTGGGATCATTATCTTTAAAAAAGAAAATTATTGGTATCTTTAAGTTTATTCATTTATTTTGAGAGAGAGAGTGTGAGTGAGCAGGGGAGGGGCAGAGAGGGGGGGGAGAGAGAGAGAGAGAGAGAGAGAGAGAGAGAGAGAGAGAGAAATTCCAAGCAAGCTCCATGTTGTCAGTGCAGAGCCTGATGCAGGGCTCAAACTCATGAGCCAATGAGATCATGACCTGATCTGAGATCAAGAGTCGGATGCTTAACCAGCTGAGCCACCCAGGTGCCTAGACATATTTTGTTTAAACTCTAAAGGTTAAATATTTTAGGTCTTTGGTTTGCTATATGGACATCACATAGAAACATATTTTATAACTAACTTTTCTTAAATGAATTTTAAAGTAGCCTAATCAACCATATATTAAATGTATATGCAGATCACACACACACACACACACACACACACACACACACACACACTTGAAAGATACCAACACAGATTTTCTGGAGACAAATTGGTTTCCTCGTGCAACAATTAATTCCACGGCAGGAACTTCCTCCGGATGGGGTAGAGGTAGGGTAAAAACATTCTTTTTTTAAAATTTTATTTATAACCCACTCAAATCTTTATTGCATTTCCTGTGTGCCAGGCACTGGGCTTGTCGTTGGATAAATAGCTCCTGCCCTCACAGGAATTAACAGGCTGTTGGAAGGAATGTGTGAAGAAATGAGGTGAATTTATATGTGGAGCTGTGGAATGCTAGTGTTCGACTTTGTCAGGATTTTTAGAAATTATCTAGTCCATCGCTTTAGTTTGTGGAAGAGATTGAAACCTAGGAGAGGTAAAGGGCTGTGCTCTGGTTAGCAGCAGGTAGAACCAGAGTCAACGTGGAGGCCTCCTGATGTCCTGTCTTACCTGATCTTCCAACCATCCTTGGCCACCCTCTGCCACACCTTACAGTGAAGAACGGTAACAGCTGCTTGAAACTGAGGACAGCCTGCTAACCACGGTTTGCCTTCAATGGCAAGCAAGTTCGCACTGAAACAGCAGGGTCATCAACACAGGGCCCTGGGCCCAGAGCTGTCTGCGTTACAAACGGGAAGGGTTCGAGGAAGGTCCGGAAAGATGGACAACTGTCTGCTGATGAGGACAGGGGCTAACGAGCTCCTGAAGGGGAGGTAAGGATGCTTGTGGAGTACTCTGCCTAATCAGGTGCAGGCTTCCCTTTCTAAACTGAGCTCACCATAAAGAAATCTCACCTTCTGGCACCATTCCTGGCACACAGGGAAACGCAGTAAAACCGTGGGATGAATGAATGGAACCAGCTGGCAATTTCTTATGTTCTCGGTTGGAGAAGAGAAAAGAAGCACAGCCACAATGGATGCAAAATAATGGGGACGAGTGTTTCATTTCTCGAATGAAATTCTAGAAACTGTTAGAGCATTTTACAAACTCTACTAGAAGGCCTGGGTAAGGGGTCAGGGATTGTGCACACACTGTATCACAGGGGGAAAGTGCTCTTAAAATACAGATTAAAGTGAGACAAAGTCCAGATATCCGGAAAGGCTTAATCCATAAGACTTCTTTCAGGCCAGAAGGAAGCTTAGATGGAAGAACAGTGATTATTTCCAGGGACAGTCATTTCTGAACTTCTGAGAAAGTATGCTCCTATTTTTTTCTGCCATAACTGCTATAGACAAAAAAGAGAAATCTGTGAATTGAGTATTTCCAATCAGAAATCCCCAGACTAGGAGAAAGAAGGTTAAAAAAGCTAGGTTGTTGGTTGGCAGTACAGAGGTTATTAATTTTTAAAAGTGACTGGGGTCCGGTAAGTTAATGATAGGACATTGGAACGAGACCATCTTCAGTGATTCGGGAAAACTGCCCTGTCAGTGTTCAAAGACTGCCCCGAGTTCATTCACAATGGACTGTTTCTCAACTGCACACAGAACCAAAGGCTGCTCGGCAGATTTTATTAGCGTCTGCCTCCTTATCTGGGGGAGGTGAAGACTTGGGAGAGCTCTTCGAGGACCACACCCTGGCTCGTCTTCCAAACACCAGACCTCACAGAGACATCAATAGGGAGGAACGGGGGAGATGTTGCTTTCTTCCACTTAATTTAGATTTGATTATGCAGACTACACATCTCCAGTTATTAACTATAGTGACGGGACAAGAGGGGAACTTAGACAAGAGTTTGTATTCAAGGTCAAGCACACACACCAACAGGATTGTGTATGAGAAGATTCACCACAGTACTGTCTATCATAGCAAAAGACTACAAATTCTATCCACCAAAGGGAGATGATGATCCATCTATTCAGAGGAATTCTACAGAACTATTCCAGAGAATGAGGGAGTTCTGTGGGTACTTAAATGAACAACATAGAGGAAACACTGTTCCGAGGGGGGAAAAAATTGAAGGGATAGAACTATATGCATGAGCATGCTATTGCTTGCAGTTAGAAAGGGAGAGCCTGTTTTTTAAAATGTTTATTTATTTTTGAGAGAGAGAGAGAGAGAGAGAGAGAGAGAGAGAGAGAGAGAGAGAGAGACAGGGTGCACATGGGGGAGAGGCAGAGAGAGAGGGAACAAAGAATCCCAAGCAGGCTGCAGGCTCTGAGCTGTCAGCACAGAGTCCGGCACGGGGCTCAAACCTGTGAACCGCAATATCATGACCTGAGCCAAAGTCGGACACTTAACCGACTGAGCCACCCCTAGAGAGCATATTATACATACACAGCAAATCTCTCTAGGAGGATACACAAGAGACTGGTGGGTGCCTCTGGAGAGGAAAACAAGGGTCAGAGATGGGAGGAGATCTTCCTTTTCTTCCTCTGTACCATTTTGTAATTTTCCTATGTGCATTTATTACTTATATAAAACAAAAAAATATAAAAGTAAAACCATAAAATAAAAACGTGGTCACGTATGCATCAAACTCAGTATTTTCTTGATGGAGCTCAAGGAGATAACCCCCAAATTATCTGATAAGCAACAAATAAGGCTTAAGAATATTATCAAGATCATCAAAGCTGAGAGATCACCTGGTACAGCTCCTCCTTGTACAGAAGACAGAAACCAGCACCCAAAGGAAGAGTGGACTTGGTCAAGGTCATAAAATGGTCAGGGGCCTAGAAGCCAGGTATCCTGGGTCCACCGAGGTGCCCATGATTCAGCCTGCCACTCTGCTCCATCTAGTCAATTGATTTCGAACTATTAACCTTCTCTGAGCTTGCAGCTCATGAATGTTACTGATGGTTGAGGTTCTTTAACACCACTGCTTTTGCTAGCTATTCTGAGAAAATGGGGGCAAAAGAAGACAAAGATAAGCAGAGGGGAGGACCTCAGGAGAGCACGAGAAGGCAAAACATGTAAATCTGCAATGAATAGAACACATCTTGGGATAATATTCCAGAACATTTTAGGGAGAGAACAATAGTTCAGTTAAAAAAAAAAGGAGGGGGGCAGAGTATCCAAAATACAGTTTCTGAGGCCAAACCAGTTAAGGGCAGACTGCCACTAAATGCCTCAAAAAAGCTCAAGACCTCATCAGCTCTAGACTTTTGCCAGTCCCCACAGAAAGGAATAACCCAAACAGAAGATTTCTCCATTGAAGTAGGAATGCATGAAAACTAAAGCAGAGACGTCTATTTTTTTTCCTTCCAAGCGTCAGAATTTAATTTTAAATCCACATTTATCTTTTTCATTGTTTTCATCTCTTCTTTTTTCCTCCCTCCTTCAATAATTGGCTTTCTCTTCTGTTTTTGGAAATCAATATAACCATGCTCTGTAGCTATGTGGCCAGAAACATTTCACTGCTATCATTTAGTATAAAAGAAAACACAGAGTAAAACAAACTCCACAGCATCTGAGCTCCAAACACCCTTTTAATTCAATGACTGTGTCCTTGGTGAAATAAACAGTCAACATGGGAATGGGGTGTGGCAGGGGTTGAGTATCCACGTTGGATATAACCCTTTGGTTAATGCTGCTGAGGGCATTGTACGCTGGTGAGCCCTCTGGACTGTTCCAGCAAAAACATTTGGTCACTTCTACAAAGATCCAAGAGTAGGCTCAAGGAGGAAGGTTCCTGAACTCAGTTCTAAGCCCACGTATCATTTGCTACCTAAGAAACAAATATGTAAAAAAAAAAAAAAAAAAAAAAAAGAAGGGAAAGGCTTCACCCCTGAACTTTTGCCTTTTACAGCACAAGGGAATAGAAAGCAATAGCCCATAAAGTGCTTTGGCGGCGTCTCCAAGCCAGGAGCTGCAGACTACGAGGGAGGCCAGTGAATCAGAGGCTGCCCAGTGCGCCTCCTGGAATGTTTGACAAACGTCTTTTTGGCCTCGAAGAGGTTCAGTGACTTGCCATTCTGTGTCCTGGGCTTGCTTCCCTCATTTTAAAAATAGGCTTTGGTCACACACACACACACACACACACACATACACACACAATGCCAAGTGAAGAAAACAAAACGTTAAGGGGTTAGGTTCAACTACAAAATTCATCACAGGCCTGGATGGAGCTGGCTCTGAGTAGATTATGGAAAGGACAACAGTGTGCTGAAAGCCAAAGACCTAGAAAGACACAGAAATTACTTTATTCCCTTCAAGTCTTCCTCCCCAATTCACTTGTGCGTCTGGGGAGGGAAAAGAGGAAAGTCTGTAGCTACGTATACATTTCTCACCTCATTCTCAGCCTTCTTTTTCCTTCTGACAAACTTCGCAGCTGAGGGGTCACCATACCTGGCACTTGGAAACCTTTATTATATTTTTTAATGTTTATTTATTTTTTATTTTTATTTATTTTATGTTTTATGTTTATTTTTAACGTGTATTTATTTTTGAGAGTGAGAGAAACAGAGTGTGAGCAAAGAAGAGGCAGAGAGAGAGGGAGACACAAAATCTGAAGCTGGCTCCAGGCTCCAAGTTGTCAGCACAGAGCCTGATGCAGGGCTCAAACTCACAAACCGCGAGATCATGACCTGAGCCGAAGTAGGATGCTCAACAGACTGAACCACCCAGGCACCCCTTAAGTTGAACCTTTAAAACACATGGTTCTGTCAACATGTCAGAGGCACAATTCCATTTAAGTGAGGGAGAAGGCCTCCCCAAGCACCCTAGGATTTGGGGAGCACCCCAGCACCTACTCCACAACTGTGTTTGATCTGTGATAGAACTGTGTTCTATCAACAATGGAGAAAGTGTCACATGTTGATGACTGTGGTTCATTAGTTCCATAAAAATGTAATACCCATGAGTTCACACTCATATAAACACAAGGCTGAATACATAAATATATGGAGGGAGAAAAGACAAATCTCCTGATTTAATGTAAATACACTGTCCTCAAGGAGGGGAAGCAAAACTCCTGCTCCCTAGCGGCGGTTTGTGTATAGTGACCCCCTCCCAAAGAGTACAGTATTGAATGGGCAGAGGGGGATAGTAACTTTACAGTGGAGAACTCTTATCTATCAGCCAGATGATCAAGGTCACCTCAATAATGATAAGACATAGTGATAGCAGGAGCCCCAATAAGATGTGACAAAAACAGCACTTCCTCCCCAAAGCCCATCATCTCAAGTCTAATCAGAGAAAAGTATCAAATTCCAACAGAGGGGAATCCTCAAAATTCCTAAGCAGTACTCCTCAAAGCTATCAAGGTAATCAAAAAAAGGAGAGTCTAAGAAACTATCATGGCCAAGAACAATGTAAGGAGACAGGACAAGTAAAGGTAATGTGGTATTCTGTACAGGACCCTGGAACAGAAAAAGATATTATGTAAAAACTAAGGAAATCTGAGTAAGTATGGATTTTAGTTAATGATAATGTATCAACACCAGTTCATCAATTACAACAAATGTAGCATACTAATATAAGATGTTAATAATATGGGAAACTGAATGAGAGTATATATGGGAACTCCATCTTTTCAATTTTTCTGTAAACCTGAAATTATTCTAAAAAAAAACCTGTGTGTGTGTGTGTGTGTGTGTATGTGTGTGTGTGTGTGTGTGTGTGTGTAGTAAGCACATCTTTAGTAAATACCAGGGACTGTGCAGGACATTGTCTCTTCAATACTATTAATTCATTTTTATAGAGTATATAAAAATGGACAATTTTTATAGGGTATATTAAAAAATGGATAAATACTCCAAAAAAAAAAAAAAAACATGGTCTATAGTGTGTTCTATGGGAGCAAATAGATATTAGGCTAGAATTAAAATAATAATAATAATAATAATAATAATAATAATAATAGTTGCTTCCAGAGGTGTTCCATGGTCAAATAAGATTGGGAAATGTTGGGCTACATAAAGTTAAAAGAGTTCATTTTATTGCAGGATTCCTCAGAGCCTTTAAGGTTCTAACAGACAGTGAGACTTTCCAAGAAGAAGATATAAAATGCAGCACTTCTCAAACTTGGAAGTCTAGCGTTCTCCAGAGCAGGAATACTGGGAAATGCTGGTCCACTGCAACTTAGCAGATGTCTTGGCAGTGTGTTGAATTTGAACTGAAGATGAATTAATATTTATTAAGTTCTTACTATGTGCTAAGCCCTTTACAGTCAACTAAGCAGATGTGTAGGACGTGGAGCCAGAGACAGGAACACAGCAGCCTGGTGAGTGTTGAACAAAGTGGTGTTACTTGCCTAGGGTCACCTACTACTGTTCATGATACAAAGTAATGTAAAAAACAAAGAAAAGCAAAACACAGGGAAAACAAGGGTTAGAAAAGACTGCCAGAATATCTGCTTAAGTTCTCCATAAGCAAAGGCTGATTTAACAGGAAAATTGCAAAGATGGTTTAACTTGTGTATCAGTTTTCACAGGTGGTGAGCAAAACCTTACTGCATTAACTTTACTTCCATATATTCAAAAATAACCTATTTTTTTAGAGGTTTTTTTTTTTACTTGCTTCTGTGATAAAATAACATTAAATGTTCCAAAGAATCCTTCAAACATCTTTCCTTGAGAGAGGGGAGAGCTTCAAAGAGGCTGACTTAGAGCTTTGAATACCTGGGGGCAGTTTCCTCAAAGCAGGTGAATAGGAAATACTCAAATACACACTTGATCTGGGATCCAGGAAACCTCCTCAGTTTGATGTCTGGGCTAGTAAGTTTATATAAATTGCATGAGAAGTACCTTCCAAACACGTAACTACCCTACAAGAGGGTATCACAAGGGCTCCTGAATCGTGACCCTTCGAATGGAAAGCTCTATCATCACTTCATTTTCTGTCCCTACTCTGCAAATGCTGGAACTGAGGTCTGTCACAAAGGGCAACCAACTGTCCTGATCTTACAAGAGACTGAGGGGTTTCCTGCAACACAGGATATCAGGGCTACATCTGGGAGAGCCCAGGCAGATGGGGTCGTTGGTCACCCTAGGCTGTGACTGTCATGGCCCCAGAGCTAACTCATGGTAGTAGAACCTCCAAAGTTTCCAGTTTCCACTCTAATGTGTTTCCTTACAAAGGAACTAATGCCAGTATGAAGTAACCATTTGATATTTAGAACCACAGCCAGGCAGTCCGTCCAGACTAGCTCTCACTGTGTCCTCCATGGATTACAACTAGCTGACTGTCCTTTTGCATCCACATTATCTATCTGATAATCAGAGAGGAAATATCACTCCTCCACTTGGTCTGTAACTTTTTAAGGAAATCAAGCACTATTTATGACACTGCATTGCATCACTCATAAGCATGCACTTGATTAAGTCTGAAAGTCAGGAAATCTTTCCTGTTGGATTCTTGGTTGGGCCATACATGCTGAAGAAAAGCTCCTTTAAGAAACACTGAGCTATTCTCTTCTGTGATTTGAACCAATTCTCATCTTCCTGAGAGCTGGATTTGTGCTCTTTATAAGTAAGACCTGAAGAAGGAGACAAGTCTCCACTTACCCCTTGGAACCAACACCAATGATATGGACTTTCTTTATAGAAACAGAACAAAAATAATTTAGTGTACTTCAGATATGCCTTACTGATGCACAGACATTAAATACTATACTAAGTTTCAGGGTTTATGGGTCAGAAATTGGTAGTAACCATTACTCCCATAATTTTACAAGTGAATATTTAATAACGAGTGCTTGATTTTTGTCACTGTTTTCTCTTTACTTCCAGAGCATAGTTCTCTGCTCAGCGTCCATTTCATTTTGCTCTGTTTTATCATTAGTGGTTTACAAACTCACTTTTTCCACAATGCTCATTACTGGTGGGGCCATGTATTCACCCTATTTTGTACCATCACCATAGAAGTTCAAGATGAAGGGGGGTGCCTGGGTGGCTCAGTCGGTTAAGCAACTGACTTTGGCTCAGGTCATGAGCTCGTGGTTTGTGGGTTTGAGCCCCGCATCAGGCTCTGTGCTGACAGCTCAGAGCCTGGAGCCTGTTTCAGATTCTGTGTCTCCCTCTCTCTCTGCTCCTCTCCCGCTTGCACTCTGTCTCTCTCTGTCTCTCAAAAATGAATAAGCATTAAAAAAAAAATTTTTTTTTAAAGAAGTTCAAGCTGAAGGGACCTGAGTTCATGTAGACCAGGTTCTCAAACGTTTCTTTAGCAATAAGATCCTTCCTCAGAGCCAATGTAGGACATGAAGCAGAGGCAACCCTCATGTGCAGGGGTTCAATTCAAAGCAAGCCTAGATCCTGACCTGGTGCCAGTGGGTAAAGGAGCACTTAAATGGCAGCGCTTTTGACTATCTTCTCTAAATCATCTTGATCCTGCTTTCACTCTGCTTTTCCCACAGGCACTTCTCAGCTCTCGTATGACAATATCAAACCAATTTTAAAAATCTGTTGAACAGACACAGCTTTTGGAGTCCAGATACTAACAAAGCTTAGCTTCTGCTCACTCACATCCCCCTAAAATCCTGGCATGGAACCTTGGGACACAATTTAAAACCACTGGCGTAGGCCAATTCACTCATTTTAGAGATGATCCTTGGAAGGATAAATGACTCCGCACAAATCATAGGCACAGACTGGGACACACCTAGGCAGCCCACAGAATATGCTAGAATGCCATGGCTGGCATCAGTTGCACTGATCACCACTCGCTGGCCTGTGCTGCTCACCTTCAATAACCAAAAAGTACGTACCGATTTAAATTCAGTGACAAGGAGGGGCGCCTGGGGGGCTCTGTCGGTTAAGCTTCCAACTTCGGCTCAGGTCATGATCTCAAGGTTTGTGAGTTGGAGCCCAACGTCGGGCTCTGTGCTGACAGCTCAGAGCCTGGAGCCTGCCTCGGATTCTGAGTCTCCCTCTCTCTCTCTGCCCCTCCCCTACTCACACTCTCTCTCTCTCTCTCTCTCAAAAATAAATAGAACATTAAATCAAAAATAAATTCAGTGACAAGGATGTGTTTCCTTTTCCCTATCTTTTCCTGATTTCATGAAAAAGCCTAATGTAGACTAATGTAATTTATTTACTACAAAATGATGAAATCAACATGAATCACATGTTTGCATGATCTGGTTTTACAGAAAGTGATATAAGGCTTTCTTCCTCAGTCTTTTTTTTTTTTTTAATATTTATTTATCTTTGAGAAAAAGAAAAAGAGCATGAGAAGGGGAGGAGCAGAGAGAGAGGGAGACACATAATCCGAGGCAGGCTCCAGGCTCCGAACTGTCAGCACAGAGCCCAACACGGGACTCCAACCCACAGACCACGAGATAATGACCCGAGCTGAAGTCAGACGCTTAACCGACTGAGCCACCCAGGAGCCCCGCTTCTTCAGTATTTAAAAAAAAAAAAAAAAAAAAAAAATTACAAATCAGATAACTTTGAAAAGTTACATTTCATAATTCAGGAAGGTTTAAACAAGAAAAGGTGCTGCCATCAGGTAACACTAGACCTTCTGGCCACAGCAGATTTTGGAAAGTAATGATATGCAACAGGAAGAAGCCAAAACATACAGGTGTAAATCGTTTCTGACATATGTGCAGCCCCAGCCACATCAAGCTTCAAAAATATTTCAGCGTCAAGGGTGTCTGAGTGCAGCTGTGGGTCTTTTCCTCTCTGTTTATGGGCCGTACATGGCTTAACTCATGTGAACTGGCCAATGTCAGGTGTCACGCAGCCCTGTCTGATGGAAAACACATGTCTATAGAGGTAGAAAGACAAATCCAGCCACAGTCCAGCCTTGACTCAGTCACGATACAATGAAGAGGAAAAAAGGGCTGCAGACACGTCTCGCGCCCTTCTTGTGTCTCTCTCAGCTCCTGCCAACAATGAGCCGCTTGTTTCTCTTATTTCCCAGAAACAGTATTAGCCGTCCAACAAGGTCAGCAAAAAAAAAAAAAAAAAAAAAAAAGGCAACTTTTCACTTCAGGGTCCATTTGGTTCCAAAAATCTGTAAAGTATTAAACCAAGAAGCTGTACTATCCCAACTTCACACTGAGCCCTTTATTCTGATTCTGGGTGAGAATAACCACAAGGCAATTTCTCAGCCGGCTTGGTTGATAAGGCACAGAGCTCCGGATGCCTACATTCCTGGCCTCACTGTTTCAACACTTAAAACCACTTCCAGGTGCCCCAAACTGGACAGGTGGACCTTAGGTCTTCCAGATACCCCCAGCTCTTCTAGTTTCAGACTTGTGAGTGGCCGGTGCTTCACAGGAGACTCTGAATTATTAGTACCAGAAGATGACTCTCCCACTTGCTATCCTGTCTACCTGTCTACACAGCAGTATAGTTGACAGACCAGTGTGCAAGTATCCAGGTAACTGTGCTCTCGGAGGTGTACATGATCGAAATGCCTGTAACACTGGTTTTTATGTGCTCCTAGCAAGTGCATGACCTAAAATGCATATTTTTTGGCATTTAAAAGATTCAGCCATCAGTTTTCATCATTGTAACATATCCAGAACAAGCTAGATGTAATGTATCCAGAACAAGTTGGCGTGCTGGTTTCTTCTGGATCCTTTTGCTGTAAAGAAATCCTATTTCTTCCACCTAAAGCAGTACCAGCATGTGCTACTCAGATTCCATCTGATTTATGGGACCTCACAAGATTTATCAAAAGTGGCCCGTGACAGGAAGCACATCTACGAAGCTGGCGAACTTAGGCAAATAATGACCTAAGTTGGAAAAAGAGGAAATTGGGCGCTTTGCCGTGCTGCTCCACAAAGTTATCTTTGTGTCTTTGAATTTAATTCGATGGCCTGGCAATAGTAAAACCAACACTATTTTATTATCTTCAGACAATAGGTACACTTTTATCCCAGCAGGAAATGGAAACTCTGATTCATGCATTTATTTTCATTAGTCAGGAGAGAGTTTATTGCAGCTTTTTATTGGTTCGCTTTCCTGAATGATTCTAAAACTACTCCAGGTGCAAAGCGTGGCAACCCAAGCAAAGTAACAGAAAATGAATCTATAGCTGTGTCCCACGAGACGGGAGGAGAAAACGTTGTCAGCGTGGAATGCTAATGTTTAATCTGTTTTCTTTCCACAAGGTATCATTTTAGTAAACATCTTGATTATTTAAAGAGCTCGTACAACAGACATCCAAGAAATAGTCAAAGAACTTGAACAACTTATGAAATAGAACAAGCTATTAGTATTCAAACACAGAAAAATTATCAGCCTCACCAAGAATCACAAAAATGTAAAGTAAGAGCGAGCCACTGTTTGGCAATCAGATTAGCAAAGATAATGACATGATGCAGGTGGGTGCTTTGCATCAGGATAGCACTGCTCAGGGGACAAAAAAAAAAAAAAAAGAATTTTACTAGGGGTAGCAGGATTAGGAAATCCGGTAAAGCTATATTCAAGTTTTGGGAACGTGTGCATGTATCCTTAGTTCTTATAGGATTTCTAGTGATCCCAAAAAGTCATTTACCTCTGAAATGAAAAAATATCCAAGTATTAATAATGGTGGTGTTTGGATGCTAGGACTATAGTTGACTTTTTCTTTCCAGCGTTCTACAGTTCATTTAATTATCCATTCACCAATTATCTGCTGAACCCCAGCCAAGTACAAGGCACTGCTTTCAGGTGCCAGAGAGACCAATGAACAGGAGTCCTGGCCCTTCAAGAGATTATAGTCTAGTAGGGAGACAGACAACAGCAAATATATAATGTCGTTCTTGAGCAAAGGGCTTTGTACAAATAAATGTGGAAGTATATTAGGCACAGAAGTTAAGGAAGGCCTCTCTGAGGAGGTGATGTGTGATCTAAGAAATGTGAATAAAGTGCACAAAATCAGGGTAGGGGCCATACTAGGCTGAGGCACTGTAAGTGCGAGGTCCTAGGGTTGGAAGGTGCGAACCTGTCAGTTTGGAGTACTTGTGCAAAACAGGGAGGCCCACGTGGCCGAAGAGCAGAGTGGGAGGGGCAAGGAGTAGGGCCCCTGGGGCCTCACGGCTGTGGCCAGCACTGCAGTTGACCTCTACTCCAGAGTGGTAGAAATCTCCTTTCCGCTCACTGCTCAGACCACATGGGAAACCACCAGAGTGTTTCATACATTATGTAAGTTAAAAATTCTGAAGAAATCCAGAGATGGAAAAGTTCTGGGAGTACACACCTCGGGATTAGCATCTCTGGGCTATTGTCTCTCAGCCCTGTGAAGTGTTCCGGGCCATCTTTGAGAAGAAAGGAATAAGTAAGCTTTGGAGTGGAGGGAAGGGGAGCTAGAAACCAGAGCAGCTCCACTTTTAAAAACTTACCAGAGGAGATTCTGGTCCCAAGGAAAACAAAACAAAAACCTATACCTCTAAGTTTTATTTGGGAGGCTGTGCCAAGGGGGTTTTGTTCTTAAAACCAAAAGTAAGTAAAATACACACAACAAATAAAGCTCCAACTCTGGATTTTCCAAAGTTTATCCTTGAATCAAACAGAGTATGTGGTCTTGTTTTGGTCCTCAGACATTCCTGGCTGGTGCTCTGAGATCCGGCCATAGCCCAGTGTTTAGGAAGGTCACAGAAAACTTCCTTCTAAAACTCTTGGTGTTCTCACTGTTGTGAGATTTTTTTGAGGATTGTCACCTAGAGCAATGTCTAGATCATTTATGAGAAATTGAAGGGAGAACTCCCTCTTTGGCATCCATATATATATATATATATAAAAAACTGCATCTCTCCTCAACACCAGGCGAGCCTTTACCTCCTAAACTCTTTGACTCCTGTAACTGAACATATCTTCCTCTTTGCAAGAGCCCCCAAGTCTCAAAGCTAAATGCGCATACACCTCTAGCATAGGGCCTGTGGTATACATTTTTCTCCCTGGCTTTACTATTTCCTCAGCCTTAGTCTCCCTTTACCACAACTTGACTCAATTATTTATATATGCCCTCTCTGGTTGTGTATTTTGTAAGAAGCAAGAATAGGGAATAAATGAATGGAAGCATCAGTTTCCGTTTAAAACTCTATCTCTGTGTGTATATGTACACAGATATGTTAATGGTTAATTACATAATGTTCTGAGAAGTTTAACCTAGCATGCTGGAAATGGTGTTTGCTCATCATCCCAAGGAAACGAGTTCACAGACCTAAGGCCATACCTTTGGTGGACCAAAAAGCATCCCATCATATTGCACTGTCTTTATGGAATATACTCATTAGAGGAGCCAGCTGACCCAAGCAAACGAAGCTCCTCCCCCCCATCTTCCACAGACACTCCCTTAGCCAAGGGATCAAAGCCAACATCACACATACTATGATGAACTGACATCACGTGCCTCTTGATAGGACATGATGAGAAGAACACATCATCACTCGTGATGATATGGCATTCCTGCCAAAAATGTGTAACCGAAATCTAAACCTTGAGGAAACACCAGACAAATCCAAATTAAAAAACAATCTACAAAATAACTGGCCTATACTCTTTAAAGATATCATGATCCAAAAACACAAGGGCCCAGGAATCATTCCAGGTAAAAAGAGATTACATAGACAGGACAACTAAACGCAGTACATGAACCTTAACAGATCCTGGACCAGAAACGAAAATAGCCAGAAAGGACATTGTTGTGGCAAATGAAGAAATTTTCATACACGGATATGGATTAGAAAGCAATATTCTATACCAATGTTAAATTTCCTGATTTGGATCCCTATACTGTGCTTATGTAAGAACATATTCTTTTAGAAAATACAACCTGAAGTATTTAGGGGTAAACGAGCATGAGGTCTCCAACTTAATCTCAAAAGGTTCAGGAAAAAAAGGAAAAAAAAAAATATATATGTATATATATATATACATACAGAGAAAGTAAGATAAGCAAATGTGGCAAAACATAAACAACAAAGGCAAATCTGGGAGTTCCTTGTACTAGAAACTCTTCTGTAAGTTTAAGCTTGTTTCAAAATAAAAGGTGACATATTAAAAAAAAATAATACCAAGAAAGAAAAACTTCTCAATACACACCCAAAACTCCCTGGAGCCTGAAAATTCTCAGTCTGGCAGGGCCCAGAGAAACTGCGTCACATACGCGCCATTGTATTGTAACATTTTTATCTTTGAGGAAACCCCCACTAAACAATGGTTTTGAGAACTGACCAGGGTTTGAAGGGGAAAGAACCCCGGTTGCAATATGTGCTAAGGATTCTGATACCTCATACTCACTGTTCCTCCCACCCTCCCCACCTCCACACCCAACCCCAACTGTTATTTGGAAATAATTCTGGGTGAAGTTTGTCAGAAGGTACTGACTTCCGGTTATAAAATAAATTAGTCATGGGATGTAATATAAAGCACAGTGAAGTGACTATAGTTAGCAATACTGTATTGTATAATTGAATGTTGCTAAGAGTAGATCTTGAACATTCCCATCACAAGAAAGAGAACTTTGTAACTATGTGTGGTGATAGATGTTAACTAGATTTACTGTGGTGATCATTTCCGCAACATATGTACATATGTTACAATATGTACACACTGCAATATGTACATATATCAAATCATTATGTTGTACAACAAACTATTACAATGTTATGTCAAATATATCTCCATTTTTTTAAAAAGGAAGACAATCTCATATTCAAAAAAATAGAGAGCCAGGAAGACAGGAAGGAATTGCCCTATGGGACTGGTTGGAGACAAAGAGACAGAGAATGAATGGGGGAGGGGCAGAGAGAGAGGGAGACACAGATTCCGGAGCAGGCTCCAGGCTCTGAGCCATCAGCCCAGAGCCCGACGCGGGCTCGAACCAATGGACCGTGAGATCATGACCTGAGTTGAAGTCGGACGCTTAACCAACTGAGCCACCCAGGCGCCCCCTGGAGCAGTCTTTTAGAAGAAACAGTTCCGAATAACTGCCTGACAACAAGACACTGGACTAAAGAATTACAAGTTTTCTTAGGCAGAATCTGAGCTCCAAGAGTTAATTGACTGTAAAGCTCAAGGTCCTTCAGTGAAAGGCCCCCTCCTTCCCAAAGTCAGAGCTGAAGAAACTGTTCCACGTTGGCCTTCTTGACAGAAGAAAGAATGGACAAGCTGGAAGGCCAGAGTTGGGTCTGGGGAAAGGCACCAGAGAATGTAAACACATGGAAGTATGTTTCAGGCAGAAACCTGTCAGGCCAAAGCCTTCAATTGTAATATGGTTTGGGCGCTGGGACTCCCTCAAATTACAGGGGAAAAAGTTCTGTATTTAAAACCAGGGCAGAGACAGAGAAGATGATACACAAACAAATGACTGAGATGTGTTGTAGACTGGAGAAGTGGGGTCTCCAACAGAATATCCCTCAATTGCAGGGTCTCAGGCAGTAGCAGTAGAAAAACATCAGTGATGGAGGCCAGGAGGCCAGGAGGCCAGGAGCCTTCCCATTTGCAGCTGCGCGGAGTGCTCATTTTATTAAGATGGGATGATCCAGTTCCACTTGGGGAGAGATTAGAGTTCCATTCTAATTCATTCAGGCATTATAGCAGTTGATAGGGGTGGAAATGGAATATTTTTCTTGATATTTAAAGTGGACGCTTTGAAGTAGCTAAATCAAAGTCTTGTGAGCCAGGACTAAATCACCCACATTAAAAAATATTTTTTACTTTATTTTCTTCCAGCTCTGCAAATATGTAACTCTTGGCAAAATGGAAAACTCACAACTCACTCTTCACTGGTGTCTGAGAAGTAGAATACTGGAAAGGAAAAGAACTAAAATAATATGGAATGAAATGTATGACATGTACTGGGAAGCAAAATAACTTCAAATATAGCTTCCATTTATGGCTTAGTCAAAAACATATGGATATGCAAACTGAAAATCAGAGCTTGTGGGAGGATAAGTGCCTGGTGAAAAATACGCTTTTTGGGTACTGACAACCTTAAATCATTTATTGCACAAGAAAGTAGCGCCCCAATCAAACCCCTCACCGTCTCCTCAACGCACAAGGTGAATCTGCAGCCATTTACTTATTTAGTTTGATAAAAGCAAACCACTTCAACATTGTATTTTTTAAGGAATTCCTATACTTTACTAACAAACATCCCAAAGAAACTGGAAAAAATGAGGAAATTAAAGGGAGGCACAAAAATTTATATACAGGAGTATTTACTGCAACATCATTTATAATGGTAAAAAAAAAAAAAATAGAATCAACCTGTATGTCTCTCAGCAGAAGAACTGGTTAAATATAGCATAGTCATCTTATAGAATATTGTATAGACATTAACATGATGTAATGGTTTATAAACAGAAATATGCCCAGGTCCATTCATATATATATGGTAAAACCTTGGCTTGTGAGTACTTGTTCTGTCAGTGTTCCATAAGATGAGCAAACATTTCTAATGATTTTTAACTTGATAAATGAGCGATGTCTTGCAATACAAGTAGTAATGTGATACCGAATGTCACAGGATCACAACTGAGTCAATGGTTCTTGAAATTCACCTTGATATACCAGTGTTTTGGATTACAAGCATGTTTCTGGAATAAATTATACTCACAAACCAAGGTTTTACTATATATATGAATTAAACAATGAGAATCCAGTTTGTACCTATCAGAATTATAAAGACTAAAAAGTCTGATAATGGACATTATTGGCCAGAATAGAGGGAAAGGAGCATTTTGATACTCTGTTGGTAGGGTGTAAACGGGTGTAACCTTTTTGGAGGGAAGTAGAACATCTATTAAAACTTCAGATGCACATAATTTTTGATTTAGGAAGCCCACCTCTGCAAAATTATCTTATTCATAAACAGCATAATTATAAAGGAATTATGTTAATTATGTTAAGCACTGAAGCACTGTTTAGTAACAGTGAACAATTAGAAAAGAATCTAAATATCCAGCATAGGGGACTGTTTAAATAAATTAGGTACATCAATAGTAGAATATTATATATTCCTGGCAAAGAAGGACTACATCTATACATATGAATTTAGAAAGCTCTCTAGGATACGTTAAGTTTAAAAAAGACATATACACCCAAGCATACATATGTATGTAGAGTATTTGTAGAACACACAGGAGGCTGGTAGCAATGTTTTCGATGAAGAGAGAAGGACTGGGGGTCCTGGTGTGAAGGAGACTTACTTCTCATGAATACTCTTTGGAACTGTTTGAATTTTTCGTGTTACTTTTCTAATTAAAACAGCTAATCAAAAAATACTGTAGAAAAATATTAATTGAAATGGAAAGATGTTCATGATATGTTCAATGAAAACTGGGCTACAAAAAAAGAGTATAAAAGACTTTCCAACCTTTTTTGTGCACACTTATATTGAAAAAAAAAAAAAAAGAATACTACATGAGAAAACATTGTGTGATTTTGAATGGTCAGATTACAATGTTTTTTTATTCTTTCAGTTTTTGCTGATCAGCTGTTCTACAATGGCCAAAGAGTAATTATATAATATGGGGGAAAGAACACTGTTGAATCTTGTTGCCTCAAATATGTTTAGGATCTCATCTTTTCCTGATTTGTTTTTTTTAAACCAGGGAGAGGAGGGTGATCTTCCTCTCTTCAGCACTTAATGAGAAAAGACCATGAAGGACTTTTGTTTTGTTGGCTTCTTACAGTATTTTGCTGACTTCATCACAGAGAATTATTTGGAGTCAAGCATGGTGGAACAGCTGTCCTGACCACCAGCAACTGCAAAACACCCAAGGAATAAATTTAGACTTCCAGAAAGGAAGAAGAAATCAATCTTCCAGTTGATGTGGGGTGGGGGAGGTGATTATCACACACAGGCAGGGACATCACCAGGCACCCCAAAGAGGAGATCAAAGAATGCCCAAATGTCACTCAGCACTTATTAATTTGGAACAAGTGGCCAAAGGACAAACCATCCCGGAATCCCTTCGCCTCAAACTTTAACTGGGTGAAATTCCCCACAACAAGGAAGTTCCTGAGGGCAAAAGACTGGAAGCCAGCCAGCAGATACTACAAAAACTGTCAAAATTATTTTTTAAACTCTCAACAGAGACCCACAGCTTGGTGAAAAAATTAGACTCCATTAAAAATAAGTAAATAATGGAGGTAGTACACACAAAGAAGAGACTTCAAAAAAGTTTTCCCTGGCCTTTACCCCCTTCCTAAGAGGTTCTATGTTCCTTTGGGGTAGGAAGTGCCTGCCTCTCTGGAATTTTTCAGGAGTTTAGCCCTACAGGGGTCTGATTTTCTGGTCAACTCTCAGCAAGCAAAGTTTGAGGGGAGCTTACACACATACTGAGTGAATTTAGACAATACAGTTCAATAAACTGGATCCCAAAGTACAATGTATTCCCTTGTTTTTAAAGTTTACTCGGTGTGATTGGGCTCAAAACTCTCTGGAAGGTGGCTTCAGCATTCCCGTACCGAATGCTCATGTATATACTAACACCAACAAGTGCCAAAATGACAGATGCCAATGCCATAATAAATGTCTATTTTGGACAAAGAACCCAGTCAAAAAGTTGGTGAGCATATTCAGCATTTGTTTCAGATAACTCAAGGTAAAGAATGGATCATTGGAGCGGGTTTCTGCCATTTATTATTATGGCATTCTCCGATCACTATGCTAAAACACACAATTCTCTTGTAGCTCCCCATACCCATACCTGGCTGATGACCAGGGTCATCTGGGCACCTGAAAACAGCACCCATTCCCAGACTCCAATCTACATCATCTGAAACAAGATTTCCCAGAGGTGGGGGTGGGGGGGCAGGCATTATTCCAGCAGCAGCCCATGGCTGCTTTTTAAGGAGCAATCAGATGACTGGATTCTGAAGACTCCTGTTTAACAAATGCCCCCAAGGGATCTTCCTAGTGCTAGATCTGGATCCCCACTGGGAGAAACACTGATCTTAGAGACTAGGGAATTACTCGTTTGTTAATGGCAGACTCCGTCAATTGTAGAACCTTAAGGATTCATGGTTTTGTCTGGATTGCACATGGGTCCTAGAGCCTTCTTCCCAAAACCCCATCCTCCTCTCCCTCTATAAAAAAAGCTCAAGGCATCAAATGGTTCTCTCTTTTTTTGTTGTTTCCTTTAGGCTATTATAAAGGTAATATAAACACATTACAGAGAAAATAAAGGGAATCACCCCCAATCAAAAAGGCTTACTATAATCACTACTAACATTCAAAAATACATAATTGATTTACCTAATACATTAACTCTACAAAGTGGTGCACCTGTGAAGCATAATGCACTTGGCTAGGGGCTAGAAATACACAGATGGAGAGCAAAGTCTGTGGGAAAGGAGAAACTAAACAGTCTTTTTTTAAAAAAACAAAATTATAGTTCACAATAAACAATTTTTTCTGCTTTATAAAATTAGAGTAAGATAATAAAGTTCTCCATGTGCCACAGAATCCTTACAACTATTATTTTAATGGTTACAAATACGTCTATTTTTGTATTGCAGGCAATTACTTGGGGGTGGCGCTATTATAAATAACCTTTCTTTGTGTACACAATTTTCCAAAGTGTTCATCTAAGCATACTACATAGGAATTTTATCTTAGAGAATATTTTCTTGGGAAAAGTGTAGCATCAAACATTTTTCATGGCTCTTGACACTTCTTACCAAAGAGGAGATTTTCTATCTAAATTTCTAAATTTCACATAATAAAATCTACAAGTGTTTATCACCTAATATTTATTCATCCATGAACAGTACGGGTTTGAACTACATAGGTCCACTTACATGCTGATTTTTTACAATAAAGTACTATAAATGTATTTTCTCTCGTGATTTTCCTAACATTTCCTTTTCTCTAGCTTACTTTACTGTAAGAATACAGTATATAATACATATAACATACAAAATATGTGTTAGTTGACTGTTTACATTAGCAGTTAAGGCTTTGGGTCAATAGTAAGCTATTAGTAGTTAAGTTTTGGGGGAACCAAAGTTACATGTGGAATTTGGGTCTCCCACCCCACGTTGTTCAAGGGTCAACTGTACTGATCTAAAAAAGAGATTCATCCATATTAAGATAAATGGAATATACATATGGAAACACATTTACATAAGGAAACACATTTCCTTATACACTATTACATCTCACTTTATTGCATAAAAGGAACTGAATTAGTCAATTTAATAATGTTTTTAAGGGTGCCTGGGTGGCTCAGCTGGTTAAGCATCCAACTTCGGCTCAGGTCATGATCTCGCAGTTTGTGACTTCGAGCCCGCATTGGGCTCTTGCTGACAGCTCAGAGCCTGGAGCCTGCTTTGGATTCTGTGTCCCCTCTCTCTCCCTGCCCCTCCCCCACTCACTCTCTGTCTCCCTCTCTCTCTCTCTGTCTCAAAAATAAACATTTTTTAAAAATTTAAAAAAAAATAGTAATGTTTTAGCCCTCATTTCACATATCTTTAAAAAGCCTAAAAGAAAAAAAAAAAACTGTAATGAATCTCTTTTTGGAAACTCCAAAGAAGAGAAGTCTTCAATAAGGCTGATTAGATAGAGTGAATTTTGACAATTGATGGCTTCCTCCAAATCTAAGACAAAAATAATGATTTCTACGGTATTTAGATATTTAGAAAACCGCTCCTTCTTTTTTCTAATCAAGAAAAAAAGCCTTTTTAACCAGAACCCCTTCCCTTTTTCCCCGTGCCCACCAATCTTCCTTCCCCGCCATACGTGCCCACTTTCTATCACCACATTCCTACCAATGCCTTATCACTCTACCCCCTCCCATAAAGTGTGAAGGTTTTTCAGTTTGTCTTTGGGTTTGTGTGTATGTGCTTGTGCACACTGGGCTAATTTATGCTGCAGAGACCACAAAGTTTAAAAAGTAGAGGGAATATCAGAGCTGGAAAAATCACAGTAGCCAGATGTGTCTGCCACGAACTTACCACATAAATTAGACTAGAAAAAAAGAAAAACAAATTGGAAAAAGAACAAAAGAAAAAAGATAGCCTACATATAAATCTCACTTTGAGCAAACCTTAGGATACCTTTCTATGTGGTTTAAACAACACTAGACTTCAGTGTCCCTTAGCTATTTTATTTGCTGATAAAATGTTTTTAAGTGCTTTTATACACTTCCTAGAGGGAAGAATAAGCCAATTTACCAAACTGAGCACAGACAAGATTTTCCATCTTGTCTTGAAAAGCATGCCCTGCAAAAAAGAAAAACACACACATGTGTTTATAATTTGAAGTACAAATCAAGACAGACCGGGAGGACTTAGACTCTAGCCTGGTGAACAGCACATCTTCAAAGAGAGAGTGAGTGAGTGAGTGAGTGAGTGAGAGAGTGAGTGAGAGAGTGAGTGAGAGAGTGAGTGAGTGTGTGTGTGTGTGTGTGTGTGTGTGTGTGATTTTAAAAATTCCTATAGCATTAAAAATACCCTCTGGCTGCACTTTACCAAAAGTTTCTGAACCGGCTAGGGCTGGCAGTCTGGGGAAGTTGTTATACAGTCTTTATTTTTCCTGTTCTGTCTGGGAGGATACTGGCACCCCAGGTCGGGGCCTCACTCCAACAAAGAGGTCTGTTAATGTGTGACAGGAGCCCAGCGCACCATGGTTTATGATCGCTAGGATTATCACCAAAAGGGCAAAATTCACTTTCTCTTGGCAGTAATATTTTAAAATACGGGGATATTTTAAGTTGCCTCATGATTCAACTATTTGTGTGCTGAGAAACGGGAAAACCTTGATGCTGGCACACTTGTCGAGGGGGAAATGTCCTTCCCACGGAACTTGAGTGTGCCTGCTCTTCACAAACTCCCTGTTAACAATATGATGGAGAAAGAGACAGGTCACGAGCACATACGCCTCCTCATGTTCCCCCAACTGCTGTCTGGGGTCAACAAAATTATATTTGCAACATGTGAGCAAAAGTGCCCAAACGATCCAAGTTGTGGGAATCGTGGTTGGGTTTTCCTGAGGGAGGAACAGGATGGCTTTGTAACAATGCACACCACAGCCTCTTCCTCAGAGTGCACACGGGCCAGAAAAGTGAGGGAAAATCAGGCTACCGGCTACCAATAACAGTTACAACAACATACTTCTTTGGGGCCTTTCTGTACGTTGAGTACTGAGGTACTCAAGATGACTTGGATGAGGTAGGGATCACAGTAGCTAGGGATGTCTGCTCTCATTATCACCACTTCACAGATAAGGAAAACTCAGACTCAGAGAGGCTGATAAACGAAACTAGTAAATGTCCAACCCAAGAGAGACTCAGTTGGGACTCCACGTTCCTCCCACCAACCACTATACAGAAAGGTCTCCTGCCTCCACTCTACCCCTATCACCGCCCTAACACCCTAACCAGATTTCCTTAGCAGGCCCCATTTTCCCCCAAGCCCATTGTCCTATATGTTAGAATAGAAAGGGAGAGTCCTTTTTTTTCCTGTTTCATTTTTCCCCCCCTTCCGAAAAATTTAGTAGGTTTTAATAGTGATTAATGAGAAGAACAACCCATTTAAAAGATGCAAGGTCCTGCCTGGTTTGTGTTATGAAAAAAAAATATAATCAACTTTCATATGTATAATCATTTTCTGCCTTCACTGTTACATAAAAGCTGTGATTCTAAGCAAGTTGTGGGCCCCCAAACGATATGGCTTCCACCCAGAGGTAATCTCTCCTCTTTACTCTTTGAAGTTCTTCAAGGTCTTCCTTTCTTCTTCCATTCAGTAGGCATCTCTGGGGACCGAGATGCAAAGGTCACCAAGGTGCTCAGACAGAATCAAATAGGACAAAACCTGACAGGAAACCTGATTTGGCAGATACAAAAACAAAAATCTGAGTTAAAAACTAGACCAAGCCAGAGATGGTTATTTGAGATAAAATGCAAAAGGAGAAAAAGAAAAAGAAAAAGAAAAAGAAAAAGAAAAAGAAAAAGAAAAAGAAAAAGAAAAAGAAAAAGAAAAAGAAAAAGAAAAAGAAAAAGAAAAAGAAAAAGAAAAAAAAATTGTCTTTTTCATTTCTCTCCTGCAGAGTCAATTTCATTTTACTCAGGCATTTGAAAAGTCAGTGAGTTTAGATACGTAACAAATCTGCCATCCTACATAGATGCTTTTTCACTGGATACTGATGCAGCCTGACAAAAGTTTGCTCCATTTTTACAAAGTCACTCAATGCCTTTAAGTGACAGGTTTCTTCTCTACCAATTAAAATATGATTGGACTTGCAAATTACATTTCAGGAATAGATGTACTAAAAAAATAAGATATCCATGGATAAGCTTGGGGGGGGGGGGGTGCTAAAATATTTCCACCAGAGGGTGCTATCCTCACTGAAAGTAATGAACAGTGTTCCTAATTTAAAGCACTTTATACTCTAACTCGCCCAAAATAAATCTTTTGTTTCTTGTGAGCTTTTATGATGAACAATGAAATGATCTTCAAATTAACATCCTAAAATTGAATAAAGTAGAAAATAAAAGTTCTCCTTCCACAAAGAATAATGTTAGTAATAAGAATAAAATAATTAGAGCTTGTTATGTCCCAGGCACCACATCTAAGCACTTTACACATATAAACTCATATAATCTCTTCATACTGTGATAATAATCCTCATTTTACATATAAGGAAACTGAGGCAAAATTAAGTAATTTCATAGGGTCATGAAGCTAGTAATGGGCAGAGCCATGTATCAAATTCTAACAGTCTGATTCCCCAATCCATATACCTAAACTACAGTAAAACAGAATCCCAATAAAAGGAGATTTATTGGGGCGCCTGGGTGGCTCGGTCGGTTAAGCGTCCGACTTCGGCTCAGGTCATGATCTCACAGTCCGAGGGTTCGAGCCCCGCGTCGGGCTCTGTGCTGACAGCTCGGAGCCTGGAGCCTGTTTCCGATTCTGTGTCTCCCTCTCTCTCTGCCCCTCCCCTGTTCATGCTCTGTCTCTCTCTGTCTCAAAAATAAATAAACGTTTAAAAAAAAAAATTTAAAAAAAAAGGAGATTTATTTCTGAATGTATTAAGCAATATCAAAGATTATATCACAGTTCTAGAAATGCATAAAATTATCTTATAAAAGGTACTAATTTTATCATCTCATAATAATAACTATATTTTGACATTTTCATACATACATAAATACCTCCCTATAAAGAAGACACACCAATTAAGTTCACTTAGCTGTTAGTTACATTATATTGAAAAGACCAAAATTCTAGATTCAAAAAGTAGAAGGATTTACTCTTTATATTTTTTAAACACTGATAATAAAGAGTATGAACTACGGATAGAGCTAGAGCTTGAAATAACATATTCTGAGTAAATCACTTATTATTAAGACCACAGTATGACTCTGTAAATTATCCCCAGTCTTTGGTGCTCACTTGGCATTCCCTGTTATATTTCTTTTTTTTTTTTTACATTTATTTATTTTTGAGAGACAGAGAATGAGCAAGGGAGGGGCAGAGAGAGAGAGAGAGACACAGAATCCGAAGCAGGCTCCAGGCTCCGAGCTGTCAGCACAGAGCCCGACAAGGGGCTCGAACCCACAAGCTGTGAGATCATGACCTGAGCCGAAGTCAGACTCTCAACTGACTGAACCACCCAGGCGCCCCCCTGTTATATTTCTATCCTTAGGACGTGTCTGTGATTCGGTGTGGGCTAGCAACACACTGTGTAATGGACAAATATTTCAATATTATTAGGAAAAAAAACCAGAATGTGTGTCTTGAGAAATTTACTGCTTCGATTTATTAGAAATCTGGAAACTAAGGTATTTTAACTCAGGAATAGGTAAACACATTTCCCACATTCAGATTACAATTTGTTTAGATATACGTTACTAACCAATTGTGCTTCTGTGAGGAAAGGGGTGGCTCAGGTGCACAGGTTGACCCACATGTGCCTTCGTTGTTAAACAGTTTCAAGCATTCAAGTTCCTTTTAATGAGTCCACTTTCTACGTGTTGCACAATTTTTTAAAATGAAGACAAGTACCACATAAACAGGGATATTCATTCCAGTATTGTGCAACACACAATAGTGACAACCACCTAAATATCCATCAGATGGGGGTGCCAGGTGTATCAATATGTGGGACTACTAGGAAATCTTTTATTTTTAAAAAAAAATTTTTTTTTTCAACGTTTATTTACTTTTGGGACAGAGACAGACAGAGCATGAACGGGGGAGGGGCAGAGAGAGAGGGAGACACAGAATCGGAAACAGGCTCCAGGCTCCAGGCTCTGAGCCATCAGCCCAGAGCCTGACGCGGGGCTCGAACTCACGGACCGCGAGATCGTGACCTGAGCTGAAGTCGGCCGCTTAACCGACTGCGCCACCCAGGCGCCCCTAGGAAATCTTTTAAAAGAAGGCAACTCTGTATGTACAGATATAGAAGCAGAAAAGGCAAAGTGAAGAACAGTAGGTATAATACACTAGCATTCGTGTGAAGAAACACATACCCATGACTGGAAGCACTAGAAGACTCCAGGACTAAGGAATGGGGATTCAGGGGGCATCGGAGTGACTCAGTCAGTTAAACATCTGGCTCTGGATTTCGGCTCAGGTCATGATCTCATGGTTCATGAGTTCAAGCCCCGCATCGGGCTTTGTGGTGACAGTGCAGGGTCTGCTTTGGATTCTCTCTCTCCCACCGTCTCTCTGCCCCTCCCCTGCTCACACACATGCACGCTCTCTCAAAATAAATAAACTTAAAAAAAAAAAAAAAAAAAAAGGAATGGGGACCTGAGAAAAGTTTACTTTGTGAACAGTGCTTTGAAAAAGTGTTTGAATTTTTTTTAACCAAGTCCATGAAAGATTTTTTCCAATTATAATACATTACAAAATTAAAGTTAATACTTTAATAATCAGTCTTTAGAATTTTTCGTGAAAGCTAGATGGCTAAAAGAAAGACTGAAACTAGTCTAATGCTACCTAATTTGTGGTTTCTTTACTATACTTGCAACTGCTTTCTATTTGAGCTCTTATATATTGGGGACAAATGACTCACGGGAAGTTTTGGTTTACCACTGTTGGTAGAAGCATTTGTACCATTTTCCTTGATCTGCCCTTTAGATATGGGACACAACAGAAGTTATTCCAAGTCATTTGCTTTTTGGATATATTTTACATCTGCAAGCTTTAAAATGGTAGATCCAGACTTCCTGGCAGAACAGACAATATATTTACTTGAAGCTAACTCGGGTTTACTTGAGTTCATACTCACTTTGGCTAAGTCACAGTATGAAGGAAGGTGTCGGGGAATAATGCTCCCTTTTTTATCCTGTTCATTCCTAAAAAATCCAACAAGAGACTCTTTTCACGCTAAAATTAACTATTCTGTGTACAAAGCAGTATCTGGATATCTGATCTTAAATGGAAAAGTTATCTGAAAATGGCATCATCTTTTATAAGACTTTAAAAGTATCCTCTTATTTTTAGCTTTTGGAAGCAGGGAAAACGCCTACCACAGAAGCTAATTAGTTATGTTGCTGCTGTGTATTCATTCACATCTGATTATCTCTAGTGGGAAGAATTTTAGTTCTAAGGTAAAGGCAATTAGCAGAAAATAATCTTTTCTCAATTCTAAAATCATACTTAAGCATTTTTTTTAAAAGAGAGAGAGACAGAGCTCTCACAGAAGCAGGGAAGGGACAGACAGCGAGAGAAAGAGAGACTTTTTTTTAATGTTTATTTATTTTGAGAGAGAGAGGGAATCTTTTTTTTTTTAATTTTTTTTAAAGTTTATTTTTGAGAGAGAGAGAGAGAGAGAGCAGGGGCAGGGAAAAGAGAGAGGGAGACACAGAATCTGAAGCAGGCTCCAGGCTCCAAGCTATCAGCACAGAGCCTGACGTGGGGCTCGAACCCACAAACCGCGAGATCATGACCTGAGCCAAAGTGGGACGTTCAACTGATCTGAGCCACCCAGGTGCCCGGAGAGAGAAGCTTTTCTAATGCATTATTATTTTGTTTAATGTTTATTTTATTTTTGAGAGGGAGGGGAGGGGCAGGGAAGGGGGACAGTGGATCCAAAGCAGGCTCTGTGCTAGCAGCAGAGAGCCCAATGCAGGGCTCAAACCCACGAACTGTGAGATCATGACTTGGGCTGAAGTCAGATGCTTAACTGAGCCACCCAGGTGCCAAGAGAGACAGACAGAGAGAGAGAAAGAGAGAAAGGGAATGAATCTTAAGCAGGCTCCACGCTCAGCACAGGGCCCAATGCACGACCCTGGGATCAAGACTTGAGCTGAAATCAAAGAGTCAGACACTCAAGTGAGCCACCCAGGCGCCACTACATTTAAGCATTCTAAATGAAGTCAAGGGTGAGCTGCATTGTCCTGGGGCAGGTGTCTTGAGAAGCCACCTGCAAATCACATAAAGGCTAAATGCACTCTAAAGTCAGAGCAGCCTCAGTTGAAACTCCAGACCCTGCCATCCACGAGCTGTATGACCTTGGGAAAGTTTCCTTATCCATAAAATGAGAATGTCACCACTCCTTGTAGGGTTGTTGTGAGTTTAATGTGATAAGGCATGAAAGCACCAAGCCTGGTGTCAACCACACGTTATGCAAAATAATTATAATAAAAGAAGGAAGGAAAGGGATTGGTGGCCAGAATTGTACCTTTGGCAGTCTTCAGGGACCAAATTCACAGAATGGGGGTATGTACCCGACTTGGATGAATGAGAGGAAGCCTAAGTAATTTTTCAAAAAACTCCAGTAAAGACAATTGAAAGAGATGCCGTAACCTTAGCATAAACCTAGGTAGCAAGAGTGCGAGGTGGTAGAAAAGGGGCCAGGAAGGAAAGCAAAGGTGGTGGCAGTGTAATGCATCCAAGAGCTATCTGGGGTGCATGAAGAGGCACTGAGACAACCATAGCTGCTTCTGAGCTCCAGAGCCCCTTGGTTAAACACTTGTTCATTCACCTCCAGGTGAAAGCTTTAGGCTTACCGAGATTTGGCTGAGACACGGCCATGGACCTCTGGGGTGCTGGGGTGGGAGTGGCAGCAGGGTGGAGGTTCATCGGATTCAGGGACTGATTCATCGCCTTCCTAGGGTCTTGCCACGTGGTGATTTTTTCTATGTGACTAAAAGAAGGAAAACAATGATCTTTTTAATTGTCAGCACGATCATCATTATCACCATCACCAACAACAGCACAAGAGTTAAATGACGCCGGCTCTTCTTCCCTTGGGATCTGCTTACAGATGGCTGACACATTATGTTTGTTTTCATCCAAGGTCACGCGTGCCCACATACCCCTCCATCCAAGGGCCCCATTGGGGATCTTGCAGGGAACTCTCTGAATACGAGCCCATGACTTAGCTGTCCTAGCTGCCCCTACATGCAAAAACCCTCATAAAGGCTTTCTGCCTCACCAGTGTATCCTGTCCCAGCCAAGGATCCTTCAGTCCTCAGCTCCTCAGGTGCTTCCCCGCCATTCAATCACGGGGATGCCATGGTGTGAACTCCTCTCCCAAAGCAAGACCGGGCCCTCCCGCCCCGCCAAGCCTCCCACGTTCCCCGGCTCATGTAATTGACATAATGAGGACACCTCTGTCAGTACCAGCCAAAGACAGAACTCTTGAAACCAACCTCGTAAATATGACACTACTGAGCTCTTATTAAGAGCAAGGAAGGCACTGTGAGGTCTAAGCAGGTGATACATAAAACCCCCAAGAAGCTTATATTCTACTAAGCAAGGTTAACAACTGTTTAGCTGGAGGACAGGGTAGCAGGAATTAAGTGTAGGAAGACCAGCAAGTGCCAGATTATGGAGAAGCCCAAATGTCAAAGCATGAAGGTTTCTGAGGGAAAAGACATGATTAGACTTTTGGTCATACACAACTTCCAGTATTTATATTGTGATTTAATCTCAGAGAAACTGGTACAACATAAGCTGCTGCCTAGAGTTTCCATGTTCTTAGAAAGAGGGACAAGACCTCCAGCTTTGTCTGCCTCCTCCCAAACCACAACGTAAGTCATTCTTGGTAACTTATGTGCCCTACCACACACCATCACCATCATCTCTTTTTTTTTTCCCTGAAGTTTATTTATTTTGAGAGAGAGAGAGAGAGAGAGAGAGAGAGAGAGAGAGAGGGCATGCACACATAAGCAGGGGAGGAGGGGAGGGAGAGAGAGAATCCCAAGCAGGCTCCACATTGTCAGTGCAGAGCCTGATGCGGGACTCGAACTCACGGAATTGTAAGAATATAACCTAAGCCAAAATCAAGAGTCAGATGCTGAACCAACTAAGCCACCCTGGTGCCCCCAAAAACTTTTCTGAGATTTCATTATATTTTTCTTTTAAAGATGAGCATATTCATCTCGCGCTGTAACTTTGTTTTACGAATTGTATCAGAGTGCTTTTTATATATTGATCAAAGACCACAAAAGCTGACCGCAAAAACCAAACGTCAGCCTTTTGTTCTATGCCTTGCAACTAGGTTTACCTCTCCCAAACTATTTGTCTAGGCCAACCCCCACACACTAGGGACCTTCCCAGATCCACCTGAAAAGAAGCATGATTGTCCTTTCATTAAACACACCTTAATTTTGAATGACAATGGCCTCCTTTGAATCTTTAGCAACGCAAACCACTATTACTATCATTCAATTTAATCCCAAATCACTGTAATTCTTGGCCCTGGAGTTTTATTTGTCTCTTCTCTGGCGTGTTTCCTCACATCTGAATGCTGCTAAATGAATGCTGCTAAAATTCCTCTTCAGACTTCTTTACCCTAGACAGCAAGTTATTGCCATGGGGAACTCATCCACTGCCTGAGTGAAAGCTTGGATGTTTTCCCAAGAAGGCCTTTAAATGAGTGTGATTTTAAAAAAAATAAATAAAAGTCAGGCTTGATATAAAGGAAGCAAAATTAAATTTAACTGTTGAGTTTCCATACTGTAAAAGCCATCGACAGTTTTCAAAAATATAATAAAAAATGTGGGGCGCCTGGGTGGCTCAGTCGGTTGAGCGTCCGACTTCAGCCCAGGTCATGATCTCGTGGTCCGTGAGTTCGAGCCCTGCGACAGGCTCTGTGCTGACGGCTCAGAGCCTGGAGTCTGTTTCAGATTCTGTGTCTCCCTCTCTCCGACCCTCCCCTGTTCATGCTCTGTCTCTCTCTGTCTCAAAAATAAATAAACATTAAAAAAAATTTTTTTTTTAATGAGCTAGGAGGAATAAAAATTTTAAAACCAAGACTGTCTTGTTAAGAAGAACACAAGTGGGGGGGGGGGGGGGTAGGACCTAAATAAAGAAATGAGAATCACTTACTCCAGCGCAAAGAGACGATAAAGGAAAGAAACAATGGTCTCATTTATACCTTCAGTTTAAGAATTGTAATTCTGTGAAAGCTTTCATAAAATCCTTTTGTCAACTTTTGGTCAAGTGGAAACTCATAACCAGCCTCAGGGGATTTGTCATAGTCGTTTCAGAGTGAGGAACCAATTGATGAGGATGTCAGAGTTGAGTAAACTCCCTTTAGCCAAGTAATTAGAGCGAAGAAACCCTTTGACTAACCATCCCTTCAGGACGCACACTATTAAAACATGTTTTCCAAGGTAGGTATGCCCTGCATACTTTCCACAATGGCACCAGAAGGAAAGGAATTCTTCTCTCTCTCCTGAGCCCTTCTCAGACCCCCTGAGACCATGGGTCCTGGTGCTGTGCCAGAAGCAGCATGAGCACGGCCACGGTGAGACAGAGTGACGCAGTGGAAGACACTTAAGGACGCTGCTGGGGATAGTGGCAGGAATGACACAGGAGCCGGAACGATGCATTCCCAAAGGCTGGTCCCCACTCTCCTTCCCCATCCTGAACCAGTGGGCCGTGGCCCCCAAAACTGGGGAGAGCAGAAAGGCCCACAGCTAAGTGGTAAGAACGAGCCCAGCTTGCCGAAGGACTGCCACCACAACAGGCTGGCCTCCACCGCCTGGGACAGAGTGCTGGGGCTTTCTGGGAGGGCACTCTGGCCCCATCCCAGAGAGGTCTGACGCCAACGAGGCACAACTCAAACGTGGCTTCATGTCCGAGAACTCCCCCAGGGCCGTGGGAGCCTCCTCAGCCCACCCTTCCAACCCCATACCCAGCCAACGCTTTTAAAGGAGTTTTGTTCCCAGCAGATTTGTTAATTAAAAGTGTCACTCACAGTATTCCCCAAAGACTAGAGTACAAGAGGGAGTCTTTCTTAAGTGAGCAGTTCTCATTGCTCAGAAACCACTCTGAGAAGAAAGCCACTCGAATTCCCAGCCTCTGCAGACCCACCAGTCGACCCGACGTCAGCTTTGCTTTAAGGCTCGGCTTCTATGAAGTCCAGGGTGGCTCCCAGTCTGAATGCCAAAAGCAAGAGCATTGCTCACAAGAACTTAATACATTGCTGACGATTTGATTTGAAAGCTAAGTTCTGCTATTGTTCGAAACGTTTAGCTCCTGTCACCCCGTTCCCGA
Organism: Felis catus; assembly: GCF_018350175.1. NCBI lineage: Eukaryota > Metazoa > Chordata > Mammalia > Carnivora > Felidae > Felis > Felis catus. The sequence goes on along the minus strand of NC_058376.1, from coordinate 114,449,124 downwards.
ACGCAGGCTAAGCCACTGGCTCTTTCACACTGCTGTCTCATCTCCGCTCCCTCTGAGTTACTGACTCATTTCCTTTCTCGAATTTCTCAGTGTAACCTTACTGTCTGCCAGGACCCACAGTTTAGGATTAATCCCGACTTCCCTGCTACTCCCACCTCTTTCCTGATTTCATTCCTCCCTTGCTGCCCAGTCCTATTCAACCAAATGTCTCTGCGGTTTTTAAAAGCCCAATTTCTCCTGAAAATTTACATATGTATTCAATCTGCTTATATATGTGTGCCCAATGAATACATATTCTGTACAGTTCTCATATTTTAAAAAATGGAACAAAAAAGGAAAAAAGGTATCAAACTATTTACGGGTATACATACAAGTTATAGGCCCACGGGTGCTTTTTTTCCTTACCAAACTCTCCTGTACTTTCCAGGTTTTTAACAGTGGCCATGCATTGTTTTCGTAAGCAGCAAAAACAAAAATAATCATGAAGGCACAACATGACAAAAAGGAAAATGACGCATGGGCATGCAGGTCACAGGGTACTAAAATGTTATTAAAGATAAACTGTAGATTTGGCTCGTAATTGTTGGGTGGCCAAAGGAAGAATGAGGGAAATGGAATTAATCACCTGGCCCCATGTTGTTTATCAAGAAAAAAAATGCCAGTTCCTAAGGATAAGGAAAACTTTTCCGGACACCATAAGGTCTTTTTCCTGGGCAAAAAAAAAAAAAAAAAAAACAAAACAAAAACCCTGTAATTCACAAAAGACCCTGGCCCCCAGGGGCGGGGCTATAACAAAGATAAGAGGAGTGGCCTTCACTTCCCAGACAGTCTTTCACAGTCGCGGGAAGAACAAACCAACTTCTCACCTCTAACCACATCAGGAGTCTCTCCTTAGAGAAGCATCCAGATCTAAAAAGAGCTTCGGCGTTGGGGACTGCAGCTTGTGTTCAGGGGCAAGAAGGTCAGCGCTTCTCTGAGAAGACGTTTGGCTGGAAACAGTAGTTTATGGAAAGCTATGTTTTGTGAAATAATTTTTCCTTCTTGAATTAATATGTTGCTCAACAGAGATGCAAGTTCAGAAAGCCGTTTTATTTATTACGGAAATTCTGTGTTTGAGGTTGAAATGTCACTGAAATGACCAGAAGAGGCAGCTTCACCTCCCAATGTCCCTCCACTCACCGCCTGGTCCCTCCCATCGGCCTGCAGGGGATCTTTTAACTTAACTCCTATTTCCTCCTTCCAGGCTCCTGCATGACCTTTCACCTTGATGAGCACAAGGGCCTCCAGGCTTCCCTTCCTCCGTCTTTCTGGTTTTCCTCTGCCCTTCATCCCTTCCCCCACCCTCTCAATCAGATAATCCACTCTCCATCCCACCTCTAGACTCCTATCCCCAGGACAGCTGGGATCCAAGTCACTTCTTGGTCTCACTGCCTGTGAAATAAAAGTACTACTCCTGTAGGCATCTTCCAGAAAGAAGACCTACTGGTGCGACACTGTTCTGGAAAGATCAAAGTCTTGGCATCACACATATCTGAGTTTGTTGTTTTTTTTTTTAATATTTATTTTGGGGGGAGACTTGGGGCAGAGGGGGGTGGAGGGGAGGAGGGACAGAGGATCCGAAGGCGGTCTGCCCTGATAGAGGAGAGCCAGATGCGGGACTCGAATCCATAAACCGCAAGATCATGACCTGAGGCGAAGTCGGATGCTCAACCGAATGAACCCCCCAGGCGCCCTTCACATATCTGAGTTTTAAGGCTACTCTGATCTGTGTGACCTAGTTGGACAAGCCACTTCACTCATCCTGGTCTCAGCACCCAGATCCAGGAGACGGGAGTAAAAGAAGTTAACAAACACACCGGTTCCTTGTTGCAGGGTGAAATAGGTCTGTTCAGGGAAACTAATGACAGCCAAAGTCACCTGCAGATTCCACGGCCAGTTCACTGGGCTTTCCAAGCTCACCTCCTTAGCAGTGAATGCACGGAAGGTAGTAGCTCTGGCCTCAAGCCCAAATCTCACAACATAGGTTCAAGTTTACTCAACAAGCTTAGATTGTACACCTATTGTGCACTAACTATGCACTAGGAAGGTATAAAAATAAAAGGCATTTTGTAAATATAAAACCCTGACTAGCAGCAGAACCATTAAAGGCAATGATAAAATCTTATCTGTAAAAATAGAACCCACCGGCTTCTTACAGCCCAGGACAAGGCCTGGTGCTTTTAGATGAATTTATCCTCCAGTCCATGACCTATTACATTAACTTTATGGAAGGAAGCCACACAACAAAGACTTTCTGAAATAGAGAAGGTCTATGTAATACATTTTGTATTGCTGGAAGCATACAAAGATATAAAAATAGAAAGGATCCTGAGTGCTTGATTTTGAAAGAATTTAGAGTTCTTCACAACATAAGCCGCTTGCCTATTTCTACGGGCAAAGTTTTCATCTTTAAATCTAAGTGCTTTGCCGTTTTACTCCCCCTCCTCTCCACCGTCAAGGCTTTAATATGTTAGAGTTTCACATTAGTGTCACACATTACTCAGGGCTCCCTGCAATCAACAGACCTGTTAGGACAGGACTTAGAAGTAGCCTCCAACCTGCCTCTTCTTTTCCACCACAAACTAGCTAGGCAGTTGAAGAGAACCACACCAATGAAATGTGAATTTAAAGGCAGCCTGGGGTCATAAAACCAAGGCTGACTGGTTCAAAACTCAGTTCACACTCGGTGCCACTTGGATCCAGTCCCCTGACAATCCCAGGCTCTCTTCAGCTTCTCTCTTGACTCTCTCTTCTTGGGGGGTGCCAATATTTCTTTTCCAATGGAACATAAGCTCTTTTGATGACAGAAATGACCCTATGGGGCATAGCAAAGTACTCTCTCTGCACATAGTAAGCATCTGCAAGACAATTCCCTTGCTACTCCCATAATATTCACAAGCCCAATTTAGGGCATAAGTAAATTGTCTTATATTTTTAAATCAGACATTATATATATTTTTTTAATTTAAAAGATCAGTTTACCACCCTGTTAACGTTATAGCAAATGTACATACATTGAAGATTAAGTGCTTAAAAAGTGCTAAATGAACTTTGCAACTTGCTTGTTGTGAACCAGTTCAATTAAACCCACCCTTGTTAAAAATGGAAATTGAAACAGATTTGCGTGAGGTTGATAATTTCCCAGACAGAGCCTGCCAAGTAAGTTTGACCCATTGTCAGCAGACAACAAATGCTATGCCAATGCTTAATCCTGTACCAGATGGCAAGACTTGTCCGAGACTCACATTAAAGTTCTGAAATGTTCCCCAGTTAGAATTAAAATACAAATATGCAAAAGCGGTTTACTTTTTTTTGTTGTATTTCAGGGATAAATGCTGCCTGCGTTTCAATTACATTAAACATGCTGGCAGTGTGTTCTTATTTAAATTTCCAGACCTAGGAAATGACACATCATATCTTACTCATATCTTGCATTTCTTTGAGTGGCGCCTTTTGTTTTGTTTTGTTTTTTGCCAGTGGTACTTAGTTCTTCCAACTGACATCAGAGGTGGGTCTTAACCACAAGAACAAAGACAGCTGGCATACACACACCCTAATTCTCCCAGGCCCAGACGTACACTCTCCCCAGTACTTCCTCTGCTGTCCCCTAAAACCAGAACATAGAGGAAACTGATCACAGTATGAACCCCAAAGCTGGGGGGAGCCTCATAGCAGGGGTAGCCCCACAGCAAGGGGAGCTCCCATAGTTGTGCTCACAGCCCACGTCTAAACCGGCAACCCAACCTGATTAATAGCCATTCAGTAAACTGTTCCCATCTGCTTAACCCTATCAGTCCAGCTGGATAATGGAGAGTAGGCTTTTGAACTACAATACATGGACAATCAGAAATAAAGTGTTGGCTCTTTACCTGATTGAATAGATGTTTTACTTTATTTCCAAAGCCATCAACCTCCTTCCCACATTTTCATCCTTCCTATTGTCACCCTAACCGATGATTCTTTGTCCCAAAGCAGCTTTGACAACACTATACTTGGCTACAATTCTTTTTCTGTTCTGCCCGAATCCTAAGCGGTACCCTCTCGCTAGTCTGATGCATTACATTAGAATAAAAGATACAAAGAGGTGAAAGTCAGGCTGCAAAGGTACATGGCTGACACATCCATTGGCAAAGCATTCGTACCATTCACAGATTAAATCCCAAAGCCATGAAAACTGCCTCATGTCATACAATAAAAGTGACTGTTCACATAATAGAAGTGTGCTTAATGAGAAAGCTCATCCTTCTTTGAAACCACAAGGAATTTATACTTGAAAGGTTCTGGTCAGATTTTCACTTAGGCAGCTCATCAAACATAGCTGTATAGTCTATGACATAGGAATGATAATTCATACATAAATGGGGGATTTTTTTAGGATCCTCTAATAAAAGATGATACAAGACCAGCAGCATTATTTTGGTGCCTGTTTCCGGTCTCTACCATTCACTTGCCAAACATTTCGGAGTCCCCTGGAATTCTGAATGAATGGCAGCGATTGTATTTTTAACTACCAGGCTCTAATCCTCGACTTCCATCACAGCCATGCCAAGAAGCCTCCCCTTGTTTAAATTAGCAGCAGTAGTAGCCGCAGCAGCGTGGAAGGTCTCCTGGCACTTCCGCCACAGCCAGCTGTGGTGATCTATCTACTCAAATCCTTTTCCCCGAGCACCACAGACTTTTCCGCAGACTCATTCCCGAACCTGCTCCGTCAGGGCAGAGGCTGAGTCAAGGCCAGCTGCTGCCAGCCCCGAGGCACAGTGTGAGCCCACCCGAGGCTGTAATACCCGTGGTTCCTACAGGGCTCTACTTACCCAGTGTGTTGTTGCTGGGGTGGGAAAGGAGGGGACACTGTGAATGTGGAGAAAACCACTTCGGGAAGCCAGTGACTCACCAACACAACCCCACGGTGTGATTCACTGACCACCTCACTTCAGACGGTGAGCCATTGTGTTACAGGCACCCGACCTCGCCACTGAGGTCCCCAACATCACCCAACATGGGCAGACCTAACTCCTCCCCCTGCAAACTGAGCCAAACTCTTGCTTAGCCTTATTTTCCCTATTCCCTAAAAAAGCAGAAGGAACAGAAGGACTGGGTTTTTGTTTGTTTGTTTTCTGTAGGCCAAGAGCGCTACTAAAGAACTTTTGGCTGTAATGCAATTTTATTATTAACACTTAGCATTTTTTCCTCTTCTCATGCAGGATCAATAGTGCTATTAAGAGATTTATAAATCACATTAAATTTCTTCCGTTGAAACCAAACAACAACGTAAGAGTTTATTTCACTGTTTTATAATTTCCAGATATCAAGTATAAAATATGTACTTGTACATATTTTCCCACTTTCTCCTTCTTCACAAACAAAAACACGGGATGGGAATGAGGAGAAGTGGAGAAAAGATGAGGTTCTTTATGAATGGCGAATTCTAGAATTATCAACAGGCCGCGAGGAATGCATTCACCCATTTATCCGTTTGACGATCATTTACAAAGGGGCTGTATCTTCCATGAGGACTCAGTCCCAAAATCAGTTTTGGGAAATGTGGGGTGTAGTGAAAATTACAACTGCAAATGCTTTAAGGGCCTATAACGTACAGTCTACTAGGCGTTCTGTACGTTAGACTGTCGATCAGTAAGTCCAAGGCAGCCAGTCCCTTCTAGTGTTAAGACAGATTAGTTACTGTTTCTACCGCCAAGCTCCAGATGAAGTGATGCTGTCCCCAAATACTTATGCTGGGATGTGCTAGGTGTGTAGTGTTGAATTCATGCCACCTGAACAGGCATACAGTCCTAAGTACCTGTGTTGTCTTTTGCTCCAAGAAGGACGTATCAGAAGATGACCCAGAGTGAGCCTTCGGAGCTGGCAATCAAAATGGCGGGGAGGTAGCGGCAAAGAAATAATGAATGGCGTGGAGGCTAACAGAGCACAAGTCTTATTTTTGTTGTAATTCTAAATGGTCCAGAGCCCGACACTCTAGCTTGGTAGCTATGTGTTAGGTCTGCTCCCCTTATCAACTGTGTCTGACATCTGGGAAGCAGCTTTTACCCTCACCATCATTTTTTAAAAGAAGTTTGTTTTTAAGCCACGGAACTACTTTAAATTCTAAAATACTTTTGAAAATTGTTTTTCCAGGCTCTCCGTGCCCAACACGTTTCAACGTGTTGTTTTTCCAGTTGTTCTTCCGGTGTGTCTTCTTCATTGACACACAGCTTACCCGCTCTGAACCCTCTCCGAACATAAACCAGCCCAACTAAACTCAGGATATGCCCTCCTTTCTCTGCCTTCCAATGGGGCCAACTGAATTAAATGTCACTTGCCCCAAAGAAGAGGGCAAAGCCTCCCTAAAAACCAAAAATTCTTCTGGATTCTTCTGGCTTCACTTCCATTCATGTGAAGAGATTCCATTCCTTTTCATTGGCTTTGTTTTCCCCAATTATGAGAAGAGGACGAGCCACATGGGGCTCTGGTCACCGGAGCCACTTTCTGCACATGGTTGAAAGACATGACCCAGCTGGCACTAGCAATGAGACTGACAAGAACCCCAATGCTCGTCTGGAGAATGACTGCAGGTGTTTTGCAGAGCCAGCGTCCCATTTTGCAAGAAATGATCTGGACGATCGAAGACAAAAACGGAGGCATTAGGGAGCCTGGGTGGCTCCGTCGGTTGAGCGTCCGACTTCAGCTCAGGTCATGATCTCATGGTTTGTGAGTTCGAGCCCTGTGCCGGGCTCTGTGGTGACAGCTTGGAGCCTGGAACCTGCTTCGGATTCTGTGTCTCCCACTCTCTCTACCCCTCCCCCACTCATGCTCTGTCTCTCTCTGTAAAAAATAAATAAACGTTAAAAAAAAAAACTAAAAAAAAAAAAAAACTGAGGCATTAACAGGGATTGAGTGAAACACTGGAGGCGGGGAGGGGAGAGGACTACTGGGGACCTAGATAATCACCAGGCAACACTGCTTATGTTTCGTGTTTTAAACCCAGCCCACATATCTTTTTACATGTATTTTTTGGCATCTTTGGTTGAAAATATCACCCAAGTGAACAAGGGTGTTCCCCCGGTATGTTTTTGAACTTTGCCTCTGCTATGGACCAGTTAAGAGAACACTGTAACTTCACCTAGCATGTCCAGGCCTCAGTGTCCTCCACTGTAAAATGGGCATAAAAACATCCTTTTCATGAAGTTGTTTTGAGTGTGTCACCAAATAACAAAAGCAAAGCACCTGCACAGTGCCAGACATACATGTGACATTGTGAATATTAATTCCTCCTTTATCCCTGTGTAAATCTATCCCAATGGTTTAAAGGGATCTGAGGAATTCAAATTCAAACCCAGCAAACACATGATGGTACAATGAACCCAAGGAAATGACGGCAGTAATGGTGGGTATCAATCCATTGCAAAAACTGCAGATATACTTGATTTCCCACAGAGTCGGCTTAGTAACAACTAATTTAGAGAAGAAACATTCTCAAACCACAGATGAACTAGGTGACTACCATCAGCCCCTCGGGTGGTTCCTCCACCTCCTTTTGTTTTGCCTTGGGTTTTTTCGTTTGTCTGTCTGTTTTGCATGTAATAATATCAACTCTCAGATCCAGGGTAAGAAAAGGCCGAAGCTGCTTTGTGTTCTTGTCAGGGAGGGGCTTCTGGTGGTGAGGAACACCCCCTGTCAGCATGAGACCTTCTGCCCACGGGGAAAGCAGAAAGGGATTTTAGTTTGAAGACAAGATTGAACACTACAAAAAGAGTATCTAATGGCTTTCCATTTTTCCTAACAGATTTCTGTTAGGAATGCTCAGCAAATTTTAGAATAATTTAGTTTTGCAATCATTTACAAGGTGACAATTGTTCACCCCCACAGTGCAGCCTAAAATGTAGGTACAGACCAGTTACAGAAATGCAGGAAGACCTGAAGCTTCTGAAAGTCCACAAATAGAAAAACAAATTTAGGCTAAAAAGTACTAAAGTTTTATACAAAAAAACATATTTGTACAAACTCCAAATAGAGTTAACTTGGTGCCTACAGATGCAGGTTTAATAATAATTAAAAAAAAAAACACTATTGCTTTAATCTTTACTTAACAAAGGACAGAAATATGTATCTGTTCCCATTTTTTATGATTTATTTCCCCATCCAAACCCCATTCTTTGCTAAAGTAGCCGGCATTAATTCTCACATAAAATAAATATCTATTTATGTGTGTGCAGTCTTTAATTTGGATACGATCTTAAACTTACAGGAAACATGCAAGAATGTGTAAGGTATTTCCACCTACTGATTCACCAACTGTCATTTTTTGTTGAAAGTTCTGACTGGAAAGTAGCACTAGAATAATCAACTGTTTTTATACGATCCCGTAGTGACAGTAATACTTTGGCAGATCATTTTTCAAACTCTGAAGTGAATTTTATTCTGTAACGTATGCAAGATAAATAAAGACAGAAAAAAGGCTAAGATAGCCAATCTGAATAACCAAGTCAAGAAACAAAGTAACACCAGACTTAATAACATCTGAACAAAAGCATTACAAATTTGGCAATGATGGTGACCCTTAATATCCTTTCATTGGAGGAGAAAATAGACCCCATGTGAGAGGAGAAAACCACAGGCAGAGGATTCCTTTATTTTTGGAGCTGCTGATGGCCACACCACAGTATAGTATAGTAGAGATCAAACATTTATGTTTAAACACTGACTTGGGAAGAGCAGCTAGCTTTTCCACTGTGCTTTTTACTTAAATTGGCCAGAAGAGTTTTCAAACCAGGAGAAAGCCAGTTTATTAAGTCAACCGACAAGGAAGTTTTCTTAGAAGTTGAGAAAATACATGTGAAAAACATTTAAATTCTCAGGCAAATGTCCTTCCAATATTTGGAATAGATGTTCTACTTATACAGATAGACGTTTTGAGGAAAAAATCGTAAATGTATCAAAAATCCGCATATCACCCTCTGCAGAATGTGTGATTTAAACAAAAGAAAAAATACAGCTTCAGGAAAATATCTTTTTTTTTTTTTTTTTAGCGTTTATTTTTGAGAGAGAGACAGAGAGAGAGTGAGTGGGGGAGGGGCAGAGAGAGAGGGTATGCAGAATCTGAAGCAGGCTCCAGGCTGTCAGCACAGAGCCCCATGCGGGGCTCGAACTCATGGACTGCGAGATCATGACCTGAGCCAAAGCTGGCTCCTCAATTGATGGAGCCACCCAGGTGCCCCAGGAAAATATCTTTTAAAATACCCATAAAATGTTCACAAAAGAACCACAACCTGACTAAAGGTCACCCGTGCACATCACTGGACTTAAACTGGTACCATCTTTCTGGAAGGCAGTTTGTCAGCACTTAACAAAATCCTGGGAAGAGCTTTGATCCAGCAACTCCACTTCCACAAGGCGCACGCCAAGGAAACAATGTGATAGATGTGGCAGAGATGGCTGGCTGCTTCTGAATACCTGCTTCCCCTTCTTCTTGGTGCTAGGTATGGCCATGAGACTAAGTTCTAGACAATAAACAGAAGTACTATGTGGGATTCTGGGGAAGTTTTTTAAATGGAAGAGATACAGACTTTTCTGCTTTACACCTCGTTCTTTGCTTCAGCCTGGAATGTGAACATGATGGCTAGAGCTGTAGCAGCCCTCTTGAATCATGTGAATGAAAAAGCCACTGAGTAAGAACAAAAAAGTAGAGAAATGATAAATGCATGTGCACCATCAAATCAGCCTGACTTCCTTCAGGTTTCTTTAATGTTAGGGATAAATAAGCAATCTCATTTTGTGTCCCTGTTAATCACAAACATAACTCCAAATCAATACAAAAAGTATGCAAAATGTATGAGTAGAGATGTCCAATTGTAGTTCTGTTTATATCTTAAATGTGTTGAGTGGCTGAATAAATTATGGTTCAGTAAGATAATAGAAGACTGAACAGACATTACAAAATGACATAGATCTATCTGTATTTGTTTAAATGGAAAGATGTTCACATATCTTAGCAATATATTGCTTGAACATAATCCCATTTCAGTTAAAATATATACATATGAACGAGGGGAAAGTAGGCTTTATTCATATCTTTAGATTTCTCGGTATTTTCAAAACGTTTTATACAATAAGCATCCTTTTTTTCAATCAGAAGAAAAGAAAAGAGATTGAGAAAAGCTATCCTCCTCCCCCACCCTGCCCAAATGAACTCACCTCCTACTTAAAAGAGTAATGTTGCATTCCACATTTGAACCTATAACTGCTAATTACAGCTTCAGAGAATAATTCCACAGCTAGAGCACAGGGTAGCAACTCTTGTCAGTCCCTTAACTGTGAGTTGGAAAAGGCGCCATCATAATGCTCCCGTGAGTGCTTAGCCTAAGGGAGCTCTGAACCAGGGACGGGCACAAAAGGCGGGGAAAGCGGTTGAAGAAAAGGATAAAGAGGATCAACGGACATTCTATAATTAAGCAATATTTTAGGGCTGCCTCTGGCAGGTGTTCGAGTGAGGGGGAGAAGTTAAACGAGGTGACAACAGACAGGAGCAGCTCTCTCCATGGGCAGATCAAGCGGGGCCTATCATCCTGAACGCTGTCTACACTTCACAGGACCATCTGAGGCATCTTATATCCAGCACCTGTCAGTTTTGGAGACTCCCGGCTGCGGTGCTGTTATTGCTGTCATCTACCTAATCCAGAGGAGAGAGGCATTTATTGTACCTAGAAAGGTTAGGATGAAACGATCTTTGATTGTTCTTACGAAAGAGAATGCATAACCCATGAAACTGTTTTCTTGTTGCTCCTGAATTTTTTTCTTTTAAAGGAAGAAACCTACCCTTGCAGCTGTATTTTTCATCTTCAAGCCCCATGTTAATTACACACTCGCTCCAAATAATGGTTTAAATTTAGTTTGATGACCAACCACAAGCCTCTTTCTCATCCCATTGCAAGGTACTTCCTGCCTTCAGACCGTTTACGCAATTGCCATTGACTTGGAGAGGAACTCCACAAGGAATGAAGCAGGATACAGATCACAGTATTGTCAGAGGAAATGGAATTTTCTTTACAGGATGCATTTAGATTTTTCCTTTCCATGAGCCTTTTTAAAGTGGTGTTGAAGTTGATGGACACTTTAAATATGCTTTCAACTTCTCAGTAGTTCCCCTTATGGACGAGTGTAGAAGGTCTGACAACACAGCAGGTAGTTCAAAAGCTACTTATGGAATAAATGACTTAAAAAAAGAAAGTAATGAAGGAATATATTTAATGGGTTTCCTTTAGCAAATCGTTTTACTTCTCAGTGTCTGTATCAAATAAATCTTAGGCATATCTTACATATCTTTACCTACAAAATACTCAAAAAGCTCATCCAGGGGGTGCCTGGTTGGCACAGTCAGTTGAGCGTCCTGTCTCTTGATTTCAGCTCAGGTCAGGATCCCAGGGTTGTGGGATCGAGCCCCGTGTCAGGCTCCAAGCTAAGAGAGATTCTCTCTCTTTCTCTCTCTCCCTCTGCCCCTCTTGCCTGCTCACATTCTCTCTCTCTCTCTCTCTCTCTCTCTCTCTCTCTCTCTCTCTCTCTCAAATTAAAAAAAAAAAAAAGCTCACCCAGGATAATTTATTCTTTACTTGCTCCCAGAAGGACAGAGAATGCTGCAACATCTTCTAGAAAAGATGGTCCTAAAGGACCCCACCTCTGGCATACAGAAAACACTCAAAAAATGTGTGTGGAATGAATGAATGAACAAACTGGTATTAATATCCATTAATAATGATAGTCATGATAATAATTCATATTAGTCATACATCCTAATGTTCACAACAATGATGGTAATAATAATGTCTGAGAGTAACAACTGACATTTATATAGCATTTACTATCTTGAAAAATTGTCTTAATTTCATCCTCCCATAACAGATCTATTAATCTCCATTTTTTTTTAATTTTAAGTTTATTTATTTTTGAGACAGAGAGAGACAGAGCATGAACAGGGGAGGGGCAGAGAGAGGGAGACACAGAATCTGAAACAGGCTCCACGCTCTGAGCGGTCAGCACAGAGCCCGACACGGGGCTCGAACTCACGGACCATAAGATCATGACCTGAGCCGAAGTCGGATGCTTAACCGACCGAGCCACCCAGGCGCCCCTTAATCTCCATTTTTAAGATCTAGAAACTGAGTTGGGAGAAGTTAAATGATTTAACAGATTCCTCAAGGTTCTATAAGGCACATCAGAGAGTCCAATCTTATTCTCATAGTTGGGTCTGGGGCTTCTTCCACAACATGCCCTGTGAACCCCAAAAGGCTGACGTGAATAACTCAGACCATTAAGAAACAAGGAAAAGAGAGTAAGGACAGTCAGTGCTGCTGCGAGCCTGACTCTGTCCTGGAACAACATCTCTTGTAGACTCGGTCCTTCAGAGGAAAAGGCCCCACGGATAGATTCATCCCCCTCTTGCTTCAAGAATGCACCACCATCCTCCTCATCCCTCCTGCAGCCCTTAAGTCACGTACTGTCATGTGCAAACTTGCCTGCAAAGTTGACCTTTTAACTGTCTGCTTTTAATCAGGCCCATCCTGTCAAGAAAAGGGACTCTCGTAACAGTAAAACAAATTAGCTTTATGTGATCCTGTAGTTGATGCTAGGGAGAAAGGCGAGGAAGAAGTACAAATACTACTTCATAAATAAGAACCAAACACAAAGCAGAAGCCAAACTCTCTGCTAGGACTTACAAGGAAAAGGTAAATGGACTCTGAAGATGAACTTGGAGATGCAAAGGTAACAACTGAATGCACCTGCCATGAGCAATGTTGGAAAGCTGAGCCAGAGCTGGGGGTCTGATTTTAAAGGTCCTGCCTCCTGGAAAGTCTGTCCCTTCAGAAACCAGCCTCTGACAATAACAGCTTCAGCCTGACTTGGCCTTAATTTTTATTAACGTTGATTACTATGAAAAATATTTGAGTAGGGCTGATGTTCCATAAAATAACTGTGTTCATTCTCTAATGTTATGTCACTAGCCTTTACAATTGACTATAACTAGAATTCAACACGTACAGTAATCTTATAGGAATTTTTCAGACTAAAGCTCAATTGCCTGGCTTATCTTAGCCTCCTTTTGTAGAAAAGTTGGGGAAAAAAAAAAACTAATGTTGAAAAAAAAGTAACGTTCAAAGAACATTCTGGAGCAAACTAAGAAAATACAGTTAGTTCATTTAAAAAGTCATTTCAAATGAATGTAAATCCTAACTCCAAATGAAATGTTTCTTTTAATATGAATTCTGATAATACGAACATAATATAACAATTACTTTGACTAAAAGATGAAAGTGTGTGCTAAATTGGGGACATGGCAGGGGGTAGTTGATACTAAGTCACTATGAGGTAATTAGGGGGAGACCCTCCTTAATCTGCCAGTATCATCACTACATGGAAGGACCTCATCTGGAATTTCTACCTAAAATCTACTTCTCAGGGAGCAAAAGCTTTCAGGCTCAGTAACACTGGCTGCGAGGAAATAGGGTTATGGGCAGGGTACCCTCAAGTGTGTTCTACAGGAGTTTAGTCCTAGAAGATCTTCGTTCCTCATACCCACACTCAAAAGAGTTTTGTTATCAAATCAGTTTGGGAAACATTGAATGTTATATTTCCCTCTTAAAATTCATAAAATATATACGTAGCATTACAAAAGTCCCTGGATTTAAATCAGCTTAACCCAATATTTCTCTAATTTATTTCTAGCTGCAATCTTTTTTTTTTTTTTTTCACTTTATTAATATGCTGTAGAATCCGTTTTAGGATTTGGAATATACCATCTGTGGTATCTATGGCAGGCATAGCTTCAGATTTAGTTCAGCAGCACAGTCTGAACATACAATATGCTTCAGACATTACAGCAATATTTTTATACCCAACTGGACAAAAGTGAGAAACTACAGGCAGTTCCTAAAGAGAGTCACTGGGCAAATGTTAGTACGTTGGTTGCTATGAAGCCCTGATTCCAAAGCATCCTAATGACAGAGTTTATCCATATCTGAGTTACAGAGATTAGAGATAGAGGCATTTATTGGCATGTATACAGACTGTGTGTGTGTGTGTGTGTGTGTGTGTGTGTGTGTGTGCGCGCTGAACACAAGTTTGATTCCAAGCTTTTCATATATGGAAATATATACATATATACACGTATATATGCATTCCCATACGTGAAAGCTTAAAACTAAATTTGTTTTTAAAAAGTGAACTCAGCTGTTTGCACCCAGAAGCTTTTAACCTTCCTCCTTACTTTAAAATCGGGAGCCTGTGGGTGTCTATTCTTAGTGTGCTTTCAAAATGCAGCTTCCCTTGGTTCAGGGTCACAGCTGCAGCAAAGCCCTCAGGGTGGCTCCACCAATCCCCTTGAAACAACTGGTGGGAACCCAGCGCTGGGCCATCAACCCAGCTGTTCAATTTCACTTTCTAACTTTAGCAAGTCACTTCCCCACTCATGTCACTAGGGCATGCCACACTGAAAATCACACCAGTGAAGGTACATTCCCACCCCCCCCCCTAAAAAACTCCAGGCACACAGAGCAAAGTCACACTCAGATGCTTACAGCAGTATCTCGCCCAGATGCAGAATGCAGGACCCACACGACCTGATTTACATGGGGCAGGCCAGTGATCTAAGAAAACATCACTAGACACCACAAACCAGCAGACCTCCGTCTCCCCCCAGTTCCAACCCACTGGAAAGTTACCTATTAGCGGCTGCAGGGCCCAACAGCCTAGAGTCTGGAAGACCATGAAAACCAACCTCCGGTCAGGAGACTGGCACACACACTGTACCATCTGTTGGCTTTCTTACTAGAATGCAGGATGCATACTTTTCCACCCTGTTAATGTAGCATAAAATTGTCATGAAGCCCTCATAATGTAATTACTTGCATTTAATTGATTATACATGCCCTCATTCTAGTTTTCTTTCTTTTTTTTTTTAACTGCGTGCTCATTGTAATTACTTATCCCAAAGCCAGATTTCAGAATTATCTGACTGTTTATTATCCTTTGAGAGTTACTAATTAAAATAATTTCCTTCAGTGAAGAGAGTTGCTCTTTTCCTGAATTTGCCTTGACGCTGCTCACCACGGAGGAGAACTCTAAGAATGCCTTGCTAAGCTCCCCTGTAATTGACTGCCTCCATTGTTAACATATGCGTGGACTTAAAAAACATTAAACCACTTATACAAATGGAAACAAAATGCCCTTTGAGTTCTATTGATAACTTAACCTTTAGGGTTTTGGATGAAATCCCATTTCTCGGGGAGCAGAGGGAGCCACTGAATGAAACCATTATGTAAAACATTGTTGTGGGAATTATTTTGTGTGAAAATATATACAGTATTATCATTTAAAATGTCTTTGATGGCAGGTGGGCTTTCACAATTCCTAACTAAAATATACTATCTTTTATGGCTTCTCTAACTCATGCTCCATTTTTCAGGGAAATAGCGGTGATTTTCAACAGGCAAACAAAGACAAACCATGACACTGGGCATCAGGACAGTGGCACCTTTGGAGGTGGCACAAGGGTCTGCAAGAGAACAAGGGTCTGGAAATGTCCTGCTTCTTGAAAGCAGCTGGTGCGTGTTCAATTTGTGAAAATTCATCAAGCAGTACATTTACGATTTGTATACTTTTCTACAAAAATTACACTTCATTTTTAGAAGTAACTAAGAGAAATTACTTGTTTTTAAAAGTAACTTCTATTTAAAAAAAAGGGGGGGGATATAGTTGCCACCTAGCAGAAGCATTAAGAGTTAACTGAAGGTGTTTATAAGGCATAGAATTAAGAGCGTAGCTCCATTTTTTACTTTGTTTTTTAAGTAGTACACCGAGGGCACCTGAGTGGCTCAGTTGGTTAAGCGTCTGACTCTGGATTTCAGCTCAGGTCACGATCTCACGGTTGGTGAGCTTGAGCCTTGCACGGAGCCTGCTTGGGATTCTCTCTCTTTCTGCCCCTCCCATGTTCTCTGTCTCCCTCGAAATAAATTTTAAAAACTTAAAAAAATAAAAATAGTGCACAATATTTGGTTTGAACAAACCAATGTTTAAAAAAAAAACACACCTGGGAAAATTGAAAAAGTTTGAGTATGCACTGGGTATTAGATGATATGAAGAAATTACTATATGTATCTTGATGTGATCCAATAAGAAATTCACAAAATTGTTTATGTTATAGTACTGTCAAAATTTTTAACCTAATTTAATCATAAGGAACCCATGTGGGTTATTGGTCTAGTCTTTTCTGTGTGTGTGTGTGCGCGCGCGCGTTACTGGTCTAAAGTCTTAAAATAAAAAGTTAATGCTGTTCAAAAAAGAAACAAAATGGTAAGGGGGAGAGGGGCAGTGTTCTAAATCAAAAGAGGGATATAACAGGGCACCTGGGTGGCTCAGTTGGTTGAGCATCCGACTTCGGCTCAGGTCATGATCTTGCAATTTGTGGGTTCAAGCCCCACACTGGGTCCTCTGTTTTTGGTGCAAAGCCCACTTCAGATCCTCTGTCTCCCTCTCTCTCTCTGCCCCTCCTGGCTTGCACACTCTCTCTCAAAAATAAAGAAACATTAAAAAAAGAGGATGGGGCACCTGGGTGGCTCAGTCAGTTAAGCATCCGACTTTGGCTCAGGTCATAATCTCACAGTTCATGAGTTCAAACCCCATGTCAGGCTCTGTGCTAAGAGCTAAGAGCCTGGAGCCTGCTTCAGATTCTGTGTCTCCCTTTCTGCCTTTCCCCCACTCACACTCTGTCTCTCTGCATCTCTCAAAAATAAACATTAAAAAAAAATTTTTTAAAAAGAGGGATATAACAACGAAAAGCAGTATGTGAACCCTGAATGGATCCTGGACTGGGCCCCAGCATGTGCACATGCAAGTAGAATTTGAATAAGGGCTGCATATTAGGCTATAATATTTAACTAAGGTTAATTTTCTTGAGTGTAAACATGCTATTTGTTATTGTCTAAAAGGATGTCCTTATTCTTAGGAGATGAATGCTGAATCACTTAGGGTGAAATCTCATGTTACCTATAACCTGCTTTTAAATGGATCCAAAGGAAGGAAGGAAGGAAGGAAGGAAGGAAGGAAGGAAGGAAGGAAGGAAGGAAGGAAGGAAGGAAGAATTACTGAATCTAGATGAAGGAAGAATTACCTTTTAAACATTAGTTCAGGTTTAAAAATGATCAAAATGAAAAGAAAGGAAAAAAGCATGGTTAACTTTGTTAGGTATAAAATGGTAATTCTGTTATGTAGGAAAATGTCTTTATATTTTAGAGATACTTATTGAAGTATCCAAGATTAAAACATATCTGTTATTTGCTTGAAAATACTTTCACTAAAAATATATGAAACAAATATGGCAAATGTTAATCATTCTTAATTCTAGATAAGGGGTATATATATATATATATATATATATATATATATATGAGTCTTTAATACTGTTTTTTCTGCTTGCATGTTTGAAATTTTGTATACTCAAACATCAAAAATAGCAAGTTTTGTGATATTTCTTCTCTCTTTAAAAATAATTAAATCCTTTTGGTCTCAAGTTATCATAATAAATTTCAATAGACTTCTTCCCCAATTAATTTTCAAAGGTTTCCATAAATTGGTAGAGACTGGGGAAACACCATTAGTTCAGTGGACCTAGAATTCTCATTCTTTGTAAACAAAGTCAAATAGCACACTTCCCTCTCAACTCCAGTTATGGCAGTTAATTAGGGGAAGTGATGGTTAGTGTCCTAAAGGAAATAGTCACGTCTGTTCTGAACCTGAAAGTTCTTTGGACGTTTTCCAAAGACAAGCCATCACATTCCCTGCTGTCTCAGATGCCGCCATTCATAACACAGCAGTCTTCAGGAATTCATTTTTTCCTTCCGGATCATTCTCCATTGGGGAATTCTCTCCAGTACTTCTAATGCCCTTGCTGAAACCCCCAGAAACTAGCACCACAGAACTCCCAGGAAAATCACTCTGTCACCTGCTGTCAGGACAGCGCACAGATTACCTTCGAAAGGAGAGCCTACATCTCTGTGACTCTCCAACCCCAGAACCAAGCAATTACAGATTTTCATACGCAAGGCAGGGGCATCCGGGTGGCTCAGTTGGTTAAGCTTCTGACTTCGGCTAGGGTCATGATCTCACGGTTTGTGGATTCGAGCCCCACATGGGGCTCTGTTCTGACAGCTCAGAGCCTGGAGCCCGCTTCGGATTCTGTGTCTCCCTCTTCTCTCTACCCCTCCCCCACTCTCTCTCCCTCTCCCTCTCTCTCTCAAAACTACATAAACATTAAAAAAAAAAACTTAATACATAAGGCAACAACTAGTGCAAATAGGCTGTCTAGGGGACTTGTCCCTCTTATGCATTGTCTCTGCAGTTAGGACAACAGAGGGCAAAAAGCCCTCAGGGCAGTACTTACTCCCATAGCCTTAGACTCTGGGCTCTACTGCGTAGCAGGCAACAGCGTGGGCAACGGGCCAGACAGAACCTGGTTTCAAGGCCAGCTCTGCCACTTACTAGCTGGCCATGGTCAAGTTACTCAGCCTCTATTTCTTGGTCTCTTTATCTTAAAATGGAGATACCCAATACTGGCTAATAGGTTTGGAAGGGGATTGGGGAAATGGGTGAAGGTGGTCAAAAAATATAAATTTTTTGGTTGTAAATTAAATAAGTCACGGGGATGTAATATGCAGCATGGTGACTATAGTTAACACTACTGTATTGTGTATTTGAAAGCTGCTAAGAGAGTAGACGTTAGAAGTTCTCAGAACAAGAAATGTGTAACTAAGTGAGGTGACAGATGTTAACCAAGCTTAGTGTGGGAATCATTTTGCTATACATATATCAAATCATTATGCTGCACTCCTTAAACTTCTACAGTGGTATATGTCAATTATAGCTTGATAAAACTGGAAACATTTTTTCCCCCTAAGAGAGTGCGAGCAGGGGAGAGGGGCAGAGTGAGAGGGAAGGAGGGAAAAGGGAGAGAGGGAAAGAGGGAGAGGGATAGAGGGAGATGGAGAGAGACAGAGAGGGAGGCAGGGAGGGAGAGAGAGAGAGAGAGAAGAGAGAATGAATCCTAAGTGTGGAGCCTGACACAGGGTTCCATCCCAAAAACCTGGGATCACAAACTGAGCCGGAATCAAAAGTCAGACACTCAACCGAGCCACCCAGGTGCCCCGGAAACAATTTTTAATCAAAAAATTTTAATGTTAGAAATAAAAAGAGGTCTGGAGCCAGACTGCACTCTAGTCCTAGCTCCTATACTTAATACTTGTGGCTCAGTTTCCCACCTATACCCATGACATACAAAGACCTTAAAGCCTGGCAGGGAGAAAGCATCAGTAAGCATTAGCTACCATCATCATTATGAGGACAAGAGCATCTGCCCCACAGTTATCTTGAAATTAAAGTTATTAAGGCAGGTAAGGCTCTTAGCATAGTGCCTGCACATCGTAATGGTTTATAAATATTTGCTATTATAATTAGGTTTCCCAATAACTCCATTAGGTCAGCAATGCCAATGTTCGTATTTTACTGATGGGGAAATAGGATCGAAAAAAGACTCAATGACTTTCCTTCTGTTGCATGCTGACAGCAATGACTACTACTCCATTCTGCATCCTAAAATTCCCCATGCCCCAAGGGTCCACCATGAAGGACAGAGAAAAACTAAAATAGCATTTGCAGATGTACTCATGAACGACAGCCTAACTATCCTGAAGCTAAGCTGAAATTATAAAATAGTAAGTGCTGGGAGTAACTGTAGCCCTGCCCTGAGAAAGATGCTTGGAAGACGTGGACACAGGTGCACTTTACTCTGTGTATATGCACTTTATGCTGAGGGGTGCCTGCGTGGCTCAGTCCGTTGAGCGTCCGACTTTGGCTCAAGTCATGATCTCACCGTTCGTGGATTCAAGCCCCAGGTTGGGCTCTGTGCTGACAGCTCAGAGCCTGGAGCCTGTTTCTGTGTCTCCCTCTCTATCTCTGCCCCTCCCCTGCTGGTGCTCTGTCCCTCTGTCTCTCAGAAAATAAAATGTGAAAAAATGTTTAAAAAAATTAGAAAGTTTATGCTGAAATCGTTTTTCACTTGATTTGTTTTCATCCCATTTTAAATGCACCAGAGAGCACTCTCTGAAAAACAAGCTTGTCGCAAATCTTTTTGGAGAGTGATTATTTTCCCTAAAGAAATAAGCACCCCCCCCCCTTATCAATATTATTGTAGATACAGATTTTTCTGTACCTGTGTAACTGAAAAGAATCAGCATTTGTATTCAAGAGAGCAGAGGTCTTCGGGTGAGTGCTGTTGGTCCATCTCGGGTAGAACGATGGTCCCAGAACACGTGACAGTGCCTAACACAGGTGGTGCTGGTACCTGATCTACAGGGGACCAGAAAAGCCATTACAGCAAATTCTCCCCACAGATGCTTCCTATCATCCCTGTTTCTCAGTAGCATGTCAGATGAGGAGCTAACAGTGCAAAAATCACAGCACAATGCCAAAGTCAAAAATACAACCCAAGAGCACCTTCTTGAAGTTAGTACCAGCTACCACCCAGCTGTTGGTCTCCTATAGAATCTCAAGAATTTTACTGGCACCATTATCTCATTTAATACAATAATCCTGCAAAGAGAAATTATTATCCCCACTTTATGAATGAGGACACTGAGGTTCAAAGAGTTGACGAGAGACTTGCCTGAAGCCCCAGAGCTCATAAATAGGGTAGGAATTTAGACCCAGGTCTGCCTGGCACCAAAGCCAAGCACTCCTGAAATTTTCTTTAATCTTCTTGTTAGTGTCCCTTGGAAGAAAAAAGAAGATACTCAGAATCTTAAGAATCTGAATCCAAAATTAAAAGAAAATAAATATTTTAAAGAATTAAGCCCAGGAGAGCCCAAGAATTCCCCCATGGGCTCTGTACAGGGCAAGACATCACTTTCTAAACAAATGCAGGCGGCTGGGTTCCGGCCCTTGTGCTCGGCTGACTGTGCATGTGGCCTCCTGGTCGGTTTGCAGCAGTCATCCACAGTGGTGACCACGGGCTCTGGTCTCCTACGGGCTGTCCTGGGCCGACTCATTACTCGGAGATTAACACTCCTGAAGCCACTAGTACCTGGGAGGTTGACGAGGTGTTAAAAGAAAGGCAGAGAAAGACACAGAGGGAGAGAGGGAGGGAGGCGAAACAGAAAGGCGGGAAGCACTCGCTCTCACTAAGGAATGTGATTCTAATGCTGAGCAGGGACGGGGAGAAAAGCAGTCGACAGCCATCACAGCATCTCAGGTTGGGCTTCAGTTCAAGAAGGGTAACCCAAACTTTTAGCTACTGCCTTTGCCACAAAGCTGAATTTCTAAAGCTTGCATTTAGATAAATGTATGTTTTCCACACCTTTGTTCTCTTTTACCTCCCAATTGGCAGGCTTTCTTCCCAGACCTCTCCAAGATGAAAACTCAACTGAATGAGGAAAGCTGCTGGGAGCAAAATGATTCAGAATTTTTTTTTCTAGCAAAATAAAATATAGATGGTGTTTTTAATCATTGAGACCTGCAGTGGTGGGTCCGCCCTCTCAGTGAGGGGGTGAGAGGGGTAAGGCTTCAAGACACTTTTGCCTGTACTGTCCCCATAGTTTCATATATACAAGAATTTGGCTTTTTTAACTAAAGTACACAAAAATGAAGAAAACGTTGATAAATTCTCCACATTTTAGTGACACTTATGAGTATCAAAGCCAGGCAGGACTCTTAGCACTTTTACATTTAACTTTTGAGCCCTTGGGGAAAAAAATACATTTAAATAGACTTTCCTATACGTAAGGACAGTTATACTTTCAAATGCAGACCACAGTATTATCATTTTCAAAAAGTCTTGCAGAGATGTTCCAAACACAGATCAGGCTGCCCCATTCCCATCCAGCTTTGTGTAACTTGAATAAATATATTGATAATTAAAATACTGGGATTCTTTAACATTCACTCAAAATACATCCCAGGTATCTCCAGCAACTGTCTTGTCACTGACTAGAACAACCACCATAAATCATGGAGTGCCTACTACAATCTATAAGTAACTTTTTCCCAATAGAACTCCCTTGTTCCTCGAGCAGCCTGTGTTACCCAAAGCCCTCTGGGAGCCTACAGAGCAGACCAGATTTGCAGGTATCTTTGGGGCAGGCTCACTCCATACATAAATGGTTTTATCATTAGTATCCAGCAATATGCATCCAGCAATTCATCACTTATCAGAAAGGCTGTGCTTCTCAAAAGCTACTTTCAAATACAACTTTTAATTAATTAACTAATTAATTAATTAATTAATTAATTTTTTTTTGAGAGAGACAGAGAGAAAGAATCTTAACCAGGCTCCATGCCCAGCGCAGTGCCTGACACGGAGCAGAGCCTGACTCAGGGCTCAATCTCACAACAGTAAGATCATGCCCTGAACTGAACTAAGAGTCGGATACTTAACTAACTGAGCCATCCAGGTGCCCCTCAAATACCACTTTTAAAATCAAAGTACCTTGTTTCCTTTCATTTGCATTATGATCAAAGAACTTAATCCTAGGAGATAAAGATGTATGCATCATTCCATGCACATCTAGGATGTTAAGAAATGGAAAAACCTGGGGCGCCTGGGTGGCACAGTTGGTTAAGCGGCTGACTCTTGATTTCGGCTCAGATCGTGATCTCGCGGTTTATGAGTTCAAGCCCTGCATTGGGCTCTGTGCTCACAATGCAGAGCCTGCTTGGGATTCTCTCTTCTCCTCTCTCTCTGCCCCTCCCCTGCTCTCTCTCTCTCTCTCTCTCTCTCTCTCAAAAATAAATGAAATTTTTTTAAAAAAAAATTTTAAATAAAACTTTAGAAAAAGAAATGGAAAAACCTGGGGCACCTGGGTGGCAGTCAGTTAAACGTCAGACTCAATCTCAGCTCAGGTCATGATCTCACAGTTCGTGAGTTAGAGCCCTTCATCAGGCTCTGCTCTGATGGTGTGGGGCCTACTTAGGATTCTGTCTCTCCTCTGTGCTCCTCCCCTGCTTGTGCTTTCTCTCTCTCAAGATGAATAAATAAACATAAAAAAAAAATTAAAGAGAAAAAAGAAATGGGAAAACCTTAGAAACCATCTAATCTAACCTCCTTGTTAATCTGCCATCTGCTTTATTGTGCCACATTCCCAAGAGACAGCAAGAAGCACCAGAATCACATTCATCTAACAGACCATCTCAAACCACCCCACCGAAGAAAGAGAATGTGACTTAGGCATGAGTAGCTTTGCTTTCTGGGTGCCAGACCAGTGGATCTCTCCAGTTTTCCACTGTCAGAGGGCTCTGCTCCCCTTTTTTGAGGACTGGCAGTATTAACAGTCGACCAGTGGCAGAAAACGAGTTTTATTTTTTGCTTATTTTCATAGGGTGAAAAAAATGATCACCCTATTATTGAGGATAACTCATTACATATAGACTTTTGAATTATTATTTGTGTATAAGAGCATTTTAATGATATT
Organism: Felis catus; assembly: GCF_018350175.1. Taxonomy (NCBI): domain Eukaryota; kingdom Metazoa; phylum Chordata; class Mammalia; order Carnivora; family Felidae; genus Felis; species Felis catus. The sequence continues at coordinate 114,425,587 of NC_058376.1, read as the reverse complement.
TGCACTATAAAATTATCTTTAGCTGACCAAACAATTTTCAATCATACTCCACTCATGTTCTGTTCCTGTCATGTTTGCTTTATGTCGTTCTATAAGGTAACGATTCCAAAACTGTAATGACTGAGGTCTACCATAGGAATCTTGTTCAGAAATTAACATCACTCTGCACAGCATGGACTTGTAGATTAAAAGCTGGATATTGGAAGGAAGATTTCATTCAACAAAGTTCATAGGGTGGGAAAAACAATGGTCCTAATTAGCAAATGGATTTTTCTTAGACCTTTTGCTAGTTTCAAAAGGATAAGCTTATTGGTTCCCATGGCAGAAAATACAGAACAAATAACCAGGTTAATCACTGAAGTTGGAAAAAAAGTTGGCCGGTAATGGTCGTCAAGGCTCTGTGTCCAGGAAATCCCGCCAGACAGGCACTGTTTGCAAATGGCTGGGAAATATGGTCCATTGCCATCAAAAACAGATGAAAAGCAGGATTTGGTTAAAAGAGTGAGTCTTTGCCTGAGCAAAACCTTTCCAAAATAAAGAACAGTGTATGCTGGCTGCCAGCTGACCTTGGCTGAAAAGAGGGGACAGTCCCGTACTGGTGCTCATTATACTCAATCTCAATACTATTAAATGGTGTTGAGTGGAAATAAGACTTAATCAAGGGAAGACCCTGTCAACTCTGACATGTTGGTAATGTCCCAAACTAAAATACTCGGATTCTCATCAAATCAGATTTTTTTAACTTAAAAAGTAAAATACACCAAGATAATATCTATTCTGGGGTTAAGAGAAACTATAATAACACAAGCAAGGATTTAGGTATGTGCTCCAAAACATCAAAATTCCAAGAATTTCCCAAGTATCTTTAGAATATCTTTAAATAGCAATAAGGTATATATTATACAGAGTAATAAAAAAGGAAAGGGGATTATTCATAATTGTATCTTCCAGAAGCCATGTCATTCTTAAGAATCAGCAGCAGTACTCCAATTAAGATTCAACCTGCCACATAGTCTCCTATGGGAATATAATTGAGTTAATATATATAAAATGTCTGGTACATGGGAAGCACTGTGTATTAGCTAAGCTAATAAGGTCATAGGGCTAAAAGGGAAAAGAGAAGCCAGCCTGCCAACTTCCTTACCTCAATCCAAATACAAGTGTGCCCTCTTCCTCGTCTAAGAAGCTCAAGCTGGAACCCAATCCTCTGTCCCTGGCCCTCTACTCACCTATAAGAAGCATTAACTATACCTCATGGACTTGACTCCTTCCTTTATTCCTTGGTAGGAATCAGGCCACCTTCCTCAAGGCAGGAGCCACCCTGGAGGACTCATTCAATATACATTAAATGAAGTTCAAATAAAGAATTTCCGTAAGTCATGAAACTGCCCATTTAAAATTTACATTATAAACTGTGTGACCAATAGAATATGGTGCCAGCTGCCAGCCTTACGTGCTAAGAAACTCACAGCTTTCACCTTCTGTCTTTTATAATGCTCATTCTCAGAACCCTGCCGCCATGCCATAAGGAAGCTCAGGCAGTCAACACAGAACCAAAAGGAAAGAAACTGACATACCCAGCTGATAGCCAACACTAGCCATGAGTGAGTTGCCTTGCAAATGACTCCCCTAGTCCCCAGTCAGCTCACTGAGCAGAGATGAGCTGTTTCTGCTAAGCTGCGTCCAAACTGCTGAGAGCAAAATAAATAATTAATGTTTTAAGCAAAAAAAAAAAAAAAAAAAAAAAATCACATTATCTCAGTAAAATACAGAGCCATGCTCTGGTTCTCCTTTTCTTGAAACTGCAAAGTCAATCCTTCCTTGAGAACTTTCCCATAATTAATACCTAATACTTCTCTAGTTAACCAGCTCAAATACCCCCAAACCAATACAGCCCCTGATTCTTCATTCTATAATGTCACCGTAAACAAAGCAGCGTGACCTAGGATATGCAAAAAAAAAAAAAATTCTGTAAGCTTATTTCTTACAAGATCTTGCTCCTTGTGTACCTTTTAAAGGATCCTCTAGACTACTTGAGAAATAAGATGTGCATGTTTACAATACCCAGCAAACAGTCCTAAAGTTAGGATGGCAAGTAAGCAGCCATGTAAACATACGGAACGGCGTGGATGCCTCAGTACAGGGGTCACTCAGTGTCTGCAAAATGTGAGAGATGGGGTGCATTACACTTACACTTACATTATCCACAGAGATTTACACCAGTGGTTGTGGCAGGTTTTATTTCTGTCAGATTTTAAACGCCTTTTGAGCCTGGACCACATCTCATCTTCACATTCACTGCTAACAACCATAAACCAGGCTCCACTAGAAACACGATCAATATGCATTTCGTAGGCACTGAAATAGTTCTGGGGGGAGAAAGGAGGGGATGAGGGAAAAAATTTACAGTTTTCCCACGGGAGAAAAATCTATGTAAGGTTCAGAAGGAATGTTAGGAAAACTCAGGGCAGAGTCCAGTTAGAATTTTTCATTTCCAAAGTCACAGCATAAAAGGATATATCTTTTATATTCTTTTCTTAAATGTTTTATTTATTTTTGAGAGAGAGAGAGAGAGTAAGAGAGAGGGGGAGGGAGGGGCTGAGAGATGGGGACAGAGGATCTGAAGCGAGCTCTGCACTGAGAGCAATGAGCCCTATGTGGGGCTCGAACTCACAAACTGTGAGATCATGACCTGAGCCTAAGTCAGATGCTCAACCATCTGAGCCACCCAGGCCCCCGTCTTTTATATCCTTGAAAGAGCATTTGTTCTTACGCTTTTGCTAACAGCTATTTTGGAATGAGCTGAGGATTTGGTTTAAAGAATAAGCAAAGGATATGAATTGAGGCAACCGGAGGTGGGAAGATGCTTTCGGTAGCAACAACCTTCCTTCCCTCATTTCACTCTGAGCCCCGAGCAACTTTGAAAGCCCCGAAGTCACAGTGTCCTGAATGCATGGAGACATCCGGACTCAATCTCACAGACTTCAAAGGTAGAAAGCCCAAGATCTCAGCAGGAACTTAAACCCCAGCAGTTGATCTTTATTTACCACGACACAACTTTTCAATGATAACTAAACTCTTTAAATAGGAGTTTCAGGGGTGCCTGGGTGGCTCAGTTGGTTGAGCATCCGACTTCAGCTCAGGTCACAATCTCACAGCTCGTGAGTTCAAGCCCCACGTCAGGCTCTGTGCTGACAGCTCAGAGCCTGGAGCCTGCTTCAAATTCTGTGCCTCCCTCTCCCTCTGCCCCAGCCCACTCACATTCTGTCTCTGTCTCTCTCACAAAATAAACATTAAAAAAAATTTAAATAGGAGTTTCATATTTTTATTATTGCTTAAATTGACCATGCTGATCAATTAGAAAATTAGAAAAGCCTAATTTTAAATAATAATAACAGCCAAGCTTCATCCAACTCCAGACTTCAGCTGTTGAGATCTATTCTCAAACTGCAAAAAACTATTAACTTTGGGCAAGCATTTTTAAAATCCGACAAGCGACTCTGAGTTAATAATTTGGTTTTTCTTACTTTGAGGAGCCAGTGTCCCAGTAGGTCCCCACCCACCCTGGGCTCACACACTGTCCTCATCACTACCACTGGCTGGCTTCCCACCAAGTCCTCAAGAATGATTTACTAAGTTCAGTCAAGTAACTAGATTCTATGAAATAATAAAAGGAAAATGGAGTTCATGACTGAAATCAAGCTGGGTGGAGACATAGAGGGTCTTTTGTTAACAACTGTACAAGGGAATGCAAATGAAGACAGGCTTCACAAGGAATTCTGACATCTTAATGAAGATTTATGAAGAATTTTTGGCATGGAAACCACTAACGCAATGAAAAACGGTCACATAAAAATACTGTTTTATGATTTCCTTAGCTTAAAAACAATTCAAAAGACAGCTCCTTCATAATAATCCTAATAATTGAGTGGTGAAGGGTTTTTCTTTCTAGAAGTTCTCTCCTCTAATTACACTCCCCGCCCCCCATTATGCTCCGCGCCCGCCTTTTCGTCTTTCTTTGGTTAACTCTGAAGTGGTATAGCTCATCAGCTTGCCCTAAAGCTGTGAACTGCCCCACTGATGAAATCATGAGAGTGATTCGATTTCTCTATTCCACATAGAAAGTTTTGTGTTACACAGTTTTCTTTGTTCATGCTCTTAGCAATGCAGAAAATCAACTGACATTTTCCCCTAATAATGATTGGATTATGAGATAATGTCAATGAAAAAAAAAAATGCCGTCACGGTGAAATGCTTCACTGGTGCTACGTAAATGTCATACAAAAAAACAGCATGTGAAGCAGTGCAGATCTCAGTAAGGAACACATTTCCCACATCCAAGGTCAGTGATAGTATTTTGCCACAGTCATGGGTTTTATGTTGCATCCATAACATACTGGGGTAATTAGAGAGGCTGTAGTTCATGTAATATATTCAGGGGCAGATTTTTTTCAAGCTTTATAAGCAGTAATAATAACATTACTAGTAGTAACAATACTATAAATAACACATACAAGGTGTTTTCACATTTCATAACATGCAAAGCATTTTTGCTTTTGATTCTCCTAATATTTATTTCATGCTCTAACCCGGAAGAAGTATTATCATCCCCATCTTAGAGGTGAAGAAACTGGATTGGACGTTACATAATTTTCCTAAAATCATGCTGCTGCTAGTCATCGGCTGCTCCCTGGGACAGGCCCCTCGACTCGGTTCCCAGTGTGCAAATTTCAGGGCAGTCCTGGAAGGGGTTTGCCACAGGGCTTTGCAAAGGCCCCAGAGTGGACGAGGCTCTCTGCTCATCATCCAGGGAGCTCCTGCACTAAAAAGAGAAGCTGACCTCAGGAAATCAACGCTAGAGGCCTAGTTTACTCCTAGGGATCCAACTCCTCATCTCTTCACTGGAATTCAGAAAATGTAGGAAGTGAAGGAAGGAGGTCAAAGCAAGGGCCCTGGGACTTCCAGGAGGGCCAGGTGCTCCCCCTGTCACAGTTGCTGCTACAAGGACTGCCTTAATCCCCAGTCCCTAGCCCAGCCCCATTCCTTCCAGCCCACATGCTGACCAGCTGCTCAGTGCTTCTGTGTAGGGAGTGTTGGGGGGCAGATGTCAGGCAAGCCGAAGGCCCTGGGTCTCCACGTGCTGCCCTTCCTGCTGAAGGGTTGCTGACCCACCCTCACACCCATCCCCCACCCACCACCACCACCACCACGCCCCCCCCCCCCCCCCCGCCCCGGTTTCCTAGATCAGACACACTGGCAGGCCAGAAGGCAGGTGTGAGGACAGGTGCCAGGAGAAACCAGGCACAGGGAAAGGCCCACACAGAAGCTGAGGTCATAAATTCTGCATTCTCACCCACCAAGCACAGATGAGGAAATGTCAAAGAAGGCTTGAGATGCTGAGGCTCACGGTCACCTTATTCACTAGATTTCAGGGTATTCAGGTTCACAGAAAGGCTTTCAGACCTATGCAATGGAGGAGGAAAGGATCACTGACTAAAGACATGAACAGCACTGCAAAGATCCAGAGACTGGACAGAATATAGTAAGAAGAATTGTAAGAAGTTCAATATGGCTAGGAGGTCGGAGCTAGGTCACGAGGGCCTTGTCAGCTTACTTACGGCATTTGACTTCATCCTAAAGCCAAATGAGGACCTTAAAAAAATTTTTTTAATGTTTATTTGTGAGAGAGAGACAGAGCACAAGTGGTGGTTTGCCGGGGGGGGGGGGGGGGAGCAAAGAGAGACGGAGACACAGAATTCGAAGCAGGCTTCAGGCTCCATGCTGTCAGCACAGGGCCCGACGCGGGGCTCAAACCCACAAATCGTGAGATCATGACCTAAGCCAAAGTCAGACACGTAACCGACTCAGCCACCCAGGTGCCCCTAAAGCCAAATGAGGACTTTAAAACAGATGGCATGATACTGACATTTATCTTTTAAGAAAATGACTCTGACCATCACATGGCAATAAATCAGAGACTAAGTCCATCCACAAGGAGGGAGATCAGTTAGAAAAGTATCGCAGAAGCCTGAGCAAGAGACATTGGTGCCCTGGACAAGGGAATATGAGCAGGAAAGTTCATGCAGTGGGAATAAGAGGCTTAGAGAAGGGCTGCATGTGATGGGGGAGGAAGAAATGCTGGGTGAGGTTTCAGCTTGAGCAACATTTATGAGCTCCAAAACAATGGGAGAGAAGCATGTTTGGGAGTATTCACTCTGGACATGCTGCCTTTGAGGTCACTGTGGCACACACACCAGTGGATATGTCTAATGGACAAATGGATAGAAGGGCCTGAGGCTCAAAAGAGAGACATAAGCTGGGGTTTAGACTGGGGACTTGTCTGCATACAGCTACTAAACCTTCTCTCAACTGACATGTGGCCATGCCTTAATTAGAGACCCTATTAAGCCTCAGCCACTCCATAAAGCTGCTTTCTTATTACCAGTTCCTATTGTGGACTCCTTTCTTGAACTCAATAGACTGTACTCCCTGAGGTACCGGTGGGGGAAAGATCAGACAAGTGTATAGACAGAAGGACACTGTCATTGGTCATATACTAATTATTTCATGCATACGTATTTTCCTGTGTCACCAAACCTTTGTTTAAAAGCAAAGAGGGGGGCGCCTGGGTGGCTCAGTCAGTTAAGCGGCCGACTTCAGCTCAGGTCATGATCTCGAGGTCCGTGAGTTCGAGCCCCGCGTCGGGCTCTGTGTTGACAGCTCAGAGCCTGGAGCCTGTTTCAGATTCTGTGTCTCCCTCTCTCTGACCCTCCCCCACTCATGCTCTGTCTCTCTCGGTCTCAAAAATAAATAAATGTTAAAAAAAAAAAAATTAAAAGCAAAGAGGTATCCGATATATATCCTGGTTTTTCCAAGGCATCTCCTCAAACGGTAATTGAATAAATCTACTCAGCAAACACTGTAATTTAACATATATCATAAAAGATTGAGACCCACAAAAAAACATAGAGAACCACAGGATGAGAAAATACCAAGATTTCTCACTAAATCACATGACTAGTAGCTAAAACTGATAATTCTCTAACTGAAGTACCCAGGAAAGATGGGAGGGCGGGGAGGGGTAGTGGTTTCATACAAACCTGGGTTGGCATTCCAGCTCCAACATGGATAGAGATGAACCTTGGGCAAGTTACTTAACCTTTCTGTGTCTCAAAAGCCCCCTATGAGAGGGGACGATGGATATACATAACTAAGTCCATTTATAACAAGTACTGGGTACTGAGCGACAGGCAGTAAGACTCCACCTTCATACACCTTACTGTCAGATAATAGCAAATGATTGATTTCAGTTGCTCTGAAGAAGTGAAGGATAAAGGGCATAAAAACAAGAGAAGTCTTCTATCTCCAAGAAGGTCAGGGAATGTTTCAGTAGAAAGGATCTTTTAGGATGAGACTAACTAAATGGAATTAAGTAAATGGTAGGGTTAGAGTGAGAATCCTGACGAGTGGCCAATAAATGTGTGAAAGGTCTGAGGCCAGATTTAACTTTATTTTATTAGAAAAATTAAGGGGCTCTTGGATGGCTCAGTCGGTTGAGTGTCTGACTTCGGCTCAGGTCATGATCTCACAAGGTTTGTGGGTTCAAGCCCCACGTCGGGCTCTGTGCTGACAGCTCAGAGCCTTGAACCTGCTTCAGATTCTGTGTCCCCTCTCTCTCTGTCCCTCCCCCGCTCGCACTCTGTCTCTCTCAAAAATAAAAATAGGTAGGGAAATTGTAAGAATTATCATCAGAAAAAATAACTGAAGTACAAATGTTATCATTTGGATCTAAAATGTTAAGATTTACGTGAAGGCTTTTAAGTCATCTGGTCCAACCTTATCATATACCAGATGGGCATCAGGCCCAGAATGCCCCATGACTTTATATTAGTAGAACAAGGACAAGAACAGACTCCTAAAAAGTCATCCATATTCCAATAGGGATTTTCTTCACAAGTTTGTGTTAACTAAACATAATCAGATTATCTCCTGAGAGGTATGACTATGCAATGGATTCTCTACTATACCCTCCTAGCCCCTTCCAGAAATTATTATGCAAATTCACCAGCAAAAGGGTCAGCAAATCGTGACCTGTAGCCCAATCCCACCCACATCTGTTTCTGTACAGTCAGCAAGCTAAGAATGGTTTTTACATTGTTAAATAATTTAAAGAAACTAAAGTATAATACTATTTAGTGACACATAAAAACGCCAATAGCTGTGTCCACAAATAAAGTCTTATTAGCACACAGCCACACTCATTTGTGTATCGTCTATGACTGCTCTGGTGCTACAACAGCAGAACTGGTTAGTTGTGATAGAGACTATATGGCTCGCAGAGAATAATACATTTATTATCTGGCCCTGTACAGAAAATGTCTGCAGACCCTTCCATTAGAAGATAGTTCATGTGACTTTGGTCAATTTCACCTTCCAAATGAGCCCGCCAACCAGCTGCAGTCACTCACATGCTATTTCCTCTTCTTTGATTACTGAAACTCCACAGCAAACTATTGTTTTTACCAGTTACTCAGAAAACAAAGATAAAAGTTTCCACAGAGGAAATAATAACCTTCCTTTTCCAAGGTCCTCATCTGCCTCACTTCCACTGAAGTTAAAAGCAATACTTCAGTCATAAGTGTGTCTGCATCATTTTTCTCAACTGAATTTGACTCCAGTGGTTCACTTTTTATAAGGAAGGGCTCGGGCAGAAAAAAACAAAAACAAACAAACAAACAAACAAAACAACAACTAGCTAGGTTAGCAAAAATCAATTTATACTAAGGGAAAAAAAAAATGTTTACCACTTGGAACTGAAAACGTTTTTCTCTTCCTTTGAGATGCTATTCTTCTAATATTAAAATGTGAAAACTGCCCTCATATACTACACATCTCCTAAAAAGTCAAAATTACAATATGCACACTAAAATTTTCAACTTACCAGTTTTCTGGATGAAAACAAAGTACCAAATTCATACCTGTTCAGTGTTGCGAATTGTATTTAAGATGTAATGAATTTTTTGTTCAATTTTGTTTCACATTACTTTCCTCCACCAATATACAAAACACGGCCTTGTAATGCATAAACTAGGAAAATCCCATCCCAGGGCCTTTGGAAATAACTTTAAGGGTGTCTATGTTCTCTTACATCATGACCCCAGCTGTTATGCTCCTAAAGTTACAAACGGCTACTCTTCGTTTTAACAGTACATTTAAAGAAACCTAATGTTAGTTCAACACGGGTAAACAGTCTCCAACACTGTATAAATAAAGAATTCTTTGAGTTGTAAATAGAAGTTGCTCAAAGTAATGGAAGGCTGGCTGAGAAAGACAGAGACAAGGGATGGACACAACTCTTGAAGGGCCTCTCTTCGCCCTTTCCGGCAGGGCAGGGAGAGGACGCCAGAAGTCTGGAAGAGCTCAGCCATCCAGAAGGAAACTAAAGTGGCAACGCCGGAAATCAGCAGCCATTCGGTCACTGTTCACTCATTTGCCAAAACAACTGAACACTATCCTACCTATACAACATCCAGGGGGTTACAAAAAGTAAAAAGGCCTGAACTTTGCCCGTAAGAAGACTACTAACGCAGGTTAAGGTAAAATACGTGTAGGACCAATAAAGGCTATGAAATGGACAATGACATGTGCCAGGGGTGGCTAACTACAGCCTACAGGCCAAATCCAGCTGGCAGCTTGTTTTTGTAAATTAACTTTTAGCGGAATATGGCCACATCCACTCACTTACGTTTTGTCCGGAAATGCTTCCGAGCTACAATGGTAGAGTCGAGTAGATGCAAAGAGACCACGTAATGTGCAAAGCTGAAACCTGTTATCACCTGCTAGTATATACTATCTGAAATATTGGAGGGCTGGCCATATAATCTACATTCGAGACTAGAAATTCAATAACCAAACACCAAATAATCAAAGAGAAATGCTTTTCTGGGATCCATCCTTGCCAAAGCTGAACTGGGACCTGATTAGAAGCTTGGTGCTACTCAAAATCTAGATCAAAGACCAAGAGTTTGAAGTAAACTCATTCTGTGTTTCAATGAGCTCTGGTCAATACCCATTATTTTGTTACAACAGTCACTAGGCAAATGTTCACATGGATTAACTTGAATCCATTACAGACAAAGATAAAACACCTACCAATATATACCTTGGCAGTGGGATCACTGAATCTTGCACTGGAAACCTTAGTTAAGAGAAAAGCAGTGTTAATAATTATTTCCCCCGTCACTCTGTACAGGCAAGTACACAATAAACAGGGTTTGAATAAGTCCCTTAGAAACCCTAGTTGCCTGCCAATTGAGCAATATCTTCTTTTCAGGGAAGTGTCATAAAAGAGATTCTAATACCTCAGGTCGCTAAGTATTTCCTATGGAAGAGGATATGGGGCTGTAGCACTGAATTTCTCCACCAGCAGGATATTCAGTGTGATGAGTAAATTAGCATGAAAAACAGGAGTTGCTCTCATTTGTCATTCCAGAGGTCATAGTTCCACAATCACAGAGTTTGTATACATAAATGGCTCCTCTTGACCCTTTCCTCATGTCTCTCCACTCACATCCCACCTCTGCTGACCTCTAGGACATTTCTTCCTGGGCAATTTTTAATGTTTTATTTATTTATTTATTTATTTATTTATTTATTTATTTATTAATGTTTTATTTTTTATTTTTGAGAGAGAGAGACAGAGTGCAATGCAAGCAGGGCAGGGGCAGAGAAAGCGGGAGACACAGAATCTGAAGCAGGCTCCAGGCTCTGAGCTGTCAGCACAGAGCCCGATGTGGGGCTTGAACTCACGAACTGTGAGATCATGACCTGAGCCGAAGTCAGATGCTTAACTGACTGAAACCACCCAGGCACCTCCATAATGTTTTATTTTTTTAACTGCTTGTCTTACATAAGCCTGTTCTAGGGTCCTCTATAATTTAATTATTTTTCTCTTCTGGTTAACTTCAGAATAGATAAGCATAAAGAAAATCATTTTGGGGGCACCTGCTGGCTCAGTTGGTTAAGCATCTGACTCTTGACTTTGGCTCAGGTCATGATCTCATGGTTCATTAGTTTAAGCCGCACATCGGGCTCTGCACTGACAGTGCAGAGCCTGCTTGGGATTCTCTCTCTCCCTCTCTCTCTGCCCCTCCCTGCCCCCCCCAAAATAAATAAGCTTTAAAAAAGATATCATTCTGAAAATTTTAATAATTCTGTCACAGTCGAGGTGGGTAGGCTGGCGGCAGAGCAGAGATGCATTTTTATGCTTTCAGAATAAGATAAAGAACATACCTGATGAGATCCCTATCCCAGTCATTCTGCTAAATGTCCTGTCTCCCAGCATCCACTGTCTCCTAGCCTTTCCCAATGCCCTCTGAGGCCAGCCTCAGAAGGCAAATCAGGAAACATAAGGCCAGAGGACAGAACAGAATCAAGTAGGAAACCTAAACACAGTTTAGGGGACTGGCCTGGGAAGCATGGTTAACTGTCCTCCCACCTGGCCTAATCAGATGATGTCATGAAGGCCCGCATCCCTCCCCACCATCAGTAACAAGGAAACAGGCAAGAGCCAGGAACCAAGTACAGGCAGTAAGGCTAAGGGTAAAAACTTAGTAGTTAAGAAAAGTATCTGGCTTCGCCCAACATATTCACCTCAATACAGCTAATCTCTATTCTTTGTACGCCTCCTTTCATTTTGGTTAACTTACACGCTTGTCTTACCTTTTTAGCAATCAAGTAATCTAGGCTCATGGTGAAAAAAATTGTACAATACAGATAAACAGAAATGAGAAAGATGAATGGGTGGAAAGAAGAAAAAAAGAATAAGAAAATCCACCAAAAGAACCTACTGCTAACGTTTCAGTATTGTCTTCCAAACTTGTTCTTGCTTACATGTCTTTTGAGGGAGGTCTTTCTTGAACTGCTTTCAAACATCAGATTTTACTTTCATTCCATCTGGAAAAAATCAATTCTTCTGAGAGCTATCACTGACATATTTCTCAAAGGCAACGCACTGATGACTAAGAATTTCTTTCCAACTGGTATAACTGTTTGATTCTATACCTTTTTTCAAATTAATAAGGTCATTTTGACCTAGAAGTCTTTTACAAACAACATGAATATCTTTCAAAAAGAGACATCGGAGTGACAGCTTAGGTGATGGACACGGAGGGGTTCATTATACTACTCTAATAGTAGTGCATTATGTTTGAAATCTTCCATTATAAAAAATGCTTTGCACATGCACTTAAATGCTGTTTTATGTGTACACCAAAATGTGAAATATACTAAATGAAATACATATAACTTTTCACTTTCAAAATGCAACTCTTGAGTAAAATATCTGCCAGCAACCGAAGTATCTATTAATACATGAATGGATAAAGATGCGGTATGTATATACAGTGGAATATTACTCAGCCACAAAAAAGAGTGAGATCTTGCCATTCATGGCAACATGGATGGACCTAGAAGGTATTGTGTTAAATGAAATAAGTCAGACAGAGAAAGACAAATACCATATGATTTCACTTACACAAAGGATCTAAAAACAACAACAAAAAAGAAGCACACTCATAAAAAAAGAGAACAAACTGGTGGTTGTCAAAGGGGAGGAGGCGTGACGGGGGCAGGGGGCAGTGGCAAAATGGGTAAAAGTGAATCAAGAAAAACAACTGTTGCCATTTCTATTTATATACTCTAGGAATCCTACCATTACCAGCACACCCTACAGAACCATTCAACATATAAACAACAAACAAACAAACAACAAACAAACTCACCAAGATTCACCTGCCCCCAAGATATGAAATTTATGACCATTCAGGTTTTCTGCTATGACTGATTTCCTCTGTCTATGCTTGTTTTCTTCTCAGAATAATTAGCCACCTAAACCCTCAGTAACAAAGACGTCATAAAGTCTTGGCTTGTTTCTAGACTTCTAGGTTAATCATTTCTTTTGCTATTAGAATACATTAAAAAATGAATGGAAGGCAAGAATATATTTTCTTTTTATTTAATGTTTATTTTTGAGAGAGAGAGAGAGAGAACGTGGCAGAGAAGGGGCAGAGGGAGAGGGAGACACAGAATCCAAAGCAGGCTCCAGGCTCTGAGCTGTTAGCACAGAGCCCGACATGGGGCTCGAACTCACAAACCATGAGATGATGACCTGAGCCGAAGTCGGACACTTAACTGACTGAGCCACCCAGGCACCTGAAAAATATATTTCCTAAAAAAATTGCAAACATCTTTTGATTTAATGCAGAAACACTTAAAACTCAGCTGTGCACATTGGGCTCAAAATACTGGTGTCTGCCATTTTTAAAAAGAGTTTCTTCTTCGGCCCACTGATTTCTCAGACTCCTAAAAATTATGCACAAAATTATAACCTATTTGGAAATCGCTTTAAAATAATTTAGCTGGCAATTAATCATTAAAAACCTTAAGACATTTATAAGAGAGAAAGCAGGGGCACCTGGGCGGCTCAGTCCATCAAGCATCTGACTCGATTCTGGCTCAGGTCATGATCTCACGGTCGTGGGACTGAGCCCCGCTGACAGTGTGGGGCCTGCTTGGAATATTCTCTCTCTCTCTCTCTCTCTCAAAATAAGTAAATAAATAAACATTTTAAAAAGAGAGAGAGAAAGCAGATCTACGAACAAGAATAGCAGAGTGCCGATTACTGCTCAAGCAGGGTGATGACAGTATGCGGGAAGTGATGTACATCTGAACATTTCCAGAACACGAAGTTTGTGTTAGATCACTGTAAAAATATTGCTCCTATCATGAATACATCTTTTATACCTGGTATAAAAATTATTAAGCTTTACTGGAGTGGCCCCTATGTACCCAACACTGTTCCTAGCACTGTACACTCCTGGTTTTGTGTCTTAAGAAACGGAGACCCAGTGAAACAAGCAACTTGGCCAAGGACTCAAGGCAACTGAGATGGAGGAGGGAGATGAGCCACACCGTGGAGGTATCTGCCACACATATTGTTTGCTCCCTTTATAAATATTATTGTACGTGAGCATGTCTGTTTCATTGTCACTTGCAGTATTTTAGTGCATCCTGTTTTTCTAGAAAAATGAATCAGCCTCTCTCTGTTTATCCAAGATAACAAAACAAAACAAAAAAGGCCCGAGAACAATATTGGTCTGATGGAGGCCATCCTGACTGTAAAAGGAAACGTCCCTGAGTCAATATCCTCAGTGAGAGACATCCCTTCATAAAACAAACCAGGAATATTCCAACGGGGTTCAAATAAGCATAAACATCCACACCGTTCAGTGGAAGCTACTCTGCCCTCACCAGCTGGAAGTTTGACTGCTTTTTCCATCTCATCTCAGATTCATTCCATGAACTCTAGTCCTTCAAATGGCTCTTTAAAGCTGCTACACAATGTCTCTTACTTTTCCTTCAATGGAAATGCCCTCCCCCCACCTCTCTCTTCTGCTTATCAAAACTATCCTATCCTTAAAAACCAAGCTGGGGAGGGGGATACTGGGTGGCTCAGTCGGTTGAGCGTCTGACTTCGGCTCAGGTCATGATCTGGCAGTTTGTGGGTCTGAGCCCCACGTGGAGCTGCTTGCCGACAGTGTGGTGCCTGCTTGGGATTCTCTCTCTCAAAAATAAATTAATAAACTTAAAAAAAAAAAGAAACAGCTCAAGAAGCACCCTCCACTGTGGCCCCATGTAACTTCATGGCTGGAACTAAGTGTTTCCTCCTCTGTACTTTCCTAGTAAAATGGCTGTTGTCTCCTTTAATAAATTTCCTTCAATTGCCAAGTATCATGATAAGCCATTTTCATATTTCTCTCCAAAATTCAATGTCAGTTATTTAGGGCAAAAGCCATGTATTGATTTGTTATTACATTCCATAGTCCCAGCATATAGCAGCAGCTCAGTGTGCAAAGAGAAGAAAAAGGAGGGAGGAAATGTTGCTTTATATACACAGGCCAGAAATGAGTCAAAGAAGGGGGTTAAGCTCTCAAGTCGCCAAGCAAAACTGATGTAGAAAAACTACTTTTGAAAATCTAACTCAAGATTTAGGTTTGCTGTGCCATTTTTAAACATTCTATCTCTGAATAAAACCAGCATACCCAGTTTTCCCTCCAGCTTTAGGACAGACATCGGGGAAGATAGCTGGCTTGCACTTAGGTACCATATGCGGTCACACTCTGAGGGTCTCCTTGGAACCAAGACGAGAAGGAAAAGCAGACTCACATCTCCTTTCACACTCACTCCAGGGCACACACTCCTAGAGCCGGAGTGGAGCTCCACGCAAGCCATCTTCACTGTCTCCTGGTGCCCGTCTCTCCCTGGCTCACGTGGTTGCACACGGGTACATCCAATGCACACGCGATACAACTCCGCTGTGCTTCCTCCAGTTCGCAACTCTTAGAGGCGAATGGGTTTCCATGGGTTAGGTGCTTCGTATTTCCAGCTGGCCTCCATCTAACAAAGGATTTTTCTGAAGCCCATTAAAATTCCATAAATCATATCAATATCATTCACGAACTCTAAAAACCTCTCCTATGGATATGAAAATATATGTAGAATATTCCACCATTGGATAAAAGAAAATAACTAGTATGACAATACATGTACATAGAAACACCTGTAAGGAGTGTGGGGCCCCTGGGTAGCTCAGTTGGTTAAGCATCTGACACTTGATTTCAGCTCAGGTCATGATCCCAGGGTCGTGAGATCGAACCCCTTGTGACTCTCTCTCTCCCTTTCCCTCTGCCCCTCCCCTGCTCACGTGCACATGTGTGCACTCTCTTTTTTTCGCTCTCTCAAAATAAATAAATTTAAAAACAGAAAGAAAGAAAGAAAGAAAGAAAGAAAGAAAGAAAGAAAGAAAGAAAGAAAGAAAGAAAGAAAGGAAGGAAGGAAGGAAGGAAGGAAGGAAGGAAGGAAGGAAGGAAGGAAGGAAGGAAGGAAGAAAGAAAGAAAGGAAAACCTATAAGGATATATGCCACAGTGGGCAATGGATATTCAAATGGTGGACTATGGGAGATTTTTGCCTCTTATTTAATAAGGAACTATAAAATTATTTTTTTAATGTTTATTTATTTTGGGGGGGGGAGAGAGAGAGAGACACAGAATGAGTGGGGGAGGGGCAGAGAGAGAGGGAGACACAGAATCCAAAGCAGGCTCCCGGCTCTGATCTGTCAGCACAGAGCCCAATGCCAGGCTTGAACTCATGAACTGTGAAATCATGACCTGAGCCAAAGTCAGATGCTTAACTGACTGAGCCACCCTGGTGCCCCTTAAAAAACGATAAAATTATTTTTTTAATAATTTTTAAGAGTTACTTTTTAAAGGCTACTGTCAAGTTCTTAGGGATGGACTGAAACAAGAGATTTGAAAGATGAAGTCTGTGTCCTTTGTAGACACGTTCTTTCAGGCACTGAAGAATGGCATGAGGGGCTCCTCGAGCCAGGAGGCTGCGTGCCCAAGTTGGCCACGAGCCTGGGGCTACAATGTCATGCAGCCGACAGATACGTCCGGGCGTGCCGGTGGGTCAGCAGACACTCAGGCGCTAGAACCAAGCTGAGAGTGGGTGGGCCAACATCTCTGAGCATCCATCTGTGCCAGTGTTGGTGCCAGAGGCCCCATACATGTTTATCTCTAATCCTCACCCAAGGCAGGCAAGAAGCTAGATAACTTACCCAAGGTCACATAGCCAGAAAATGGCAGAGTCAGGGCTCGAAGCCAGGTAACTCAGGCTCCAGAAAGTGCTCGGAGCCAATGGAATACAAAGATGTGGTCCCCACACATCTGAAGCTCACAGACCAATGGCCAAAAAAAAAAAAAAAGCGAAGGGTATTTCATGTCAGATGTGAGGAATATCAGTGAAGGGTAAGGACAGGAGGATTCAGGAATGTAGAGCAGAGAAACCTTATAAAGGGCAGAGGTGAGACGTGAAACCAGTTCTGTCTGGACCTAAAGTCTTTGCGCTTTGCACTGCATTAGGCTGTCTCTCCAAGCAGCAGGAGCCTACAAAGGCAGAGGAAGTGCCAAGTGAGAAGACAGTGACCTGAGGAGTACAAACCTTTCCCCTTTCCACCTCCCCCTCCCCTGAGTACCCACCGGGCTCCAGAAAGGGGCAATGGAGGAGCCAACATGGCCCCCAAGCCACTGATATCGGTGTGATACCCACTGATATTAAACCCAGGGGTGTTTAGGCTGCTGGCCAAACAAGGAAATCCAAGATAAACCTGCCATTCTGTCATGACCTCATCCTGCTGAGAGACAGACAGAAACAATGACAAAAGGAATAGCCCTGCTATGTTTTCACGGCACCTTTCAGGAAGAGATGAAATTCACTGTCAGTCACACCTCTCTGAGGTTGTGCTCTGTGGTATAGAGCAGGGACTCTCCTGTAGGCAATCCTATGGGCCCCCTGCAATTTCTCAAAGAATGAAAAATAAAAGCACTGCTTCCCCTCAAACTCTTCACACCAATTGACAGGAATTCCTATAAGGCAGTGTTTTCAGCAGTATTATTAAAATAGAAATTAGGTATAGAGCGCTGGTAGATATTCCCTCAATTCCCACTCTATTGCAGCACTCAAAGGTACTTTCGTTCAAGCTTATTACTTTAGGCTTGAACTGACTGCCAAAGGGAATCCCACATTTTCCTTTATTGCCCGAAGATGAGATGGCCTAGCAATAAGGCCTGCTTGGGTTGCTGGTTAACCCTAAAAATAGGCTAAACCCAGGGATCATGTTACACCAATAGTCTGGTTCAATATCTCAGGGATTCAATTTCTAATTTTTGTTTTCCCAATTGGTGGTCCTTTGGAAGCATCTAGGATTGTATCACTGCAACTCCCTTTAGGCGTCCATTTAGGGTCTTGGCTCCATTTAACATCTACACTTTGACTTTTTTTTTTTAAATTATTTTTAATATTTATTTATTTTTGAGAGAGAGAGAGAGAGTGTGTGAGCAGGGGAGGGGCAGAGAGAGGCAGAGACACAGAATCCGAAGTAGGCTCCAGGCTCTGAGCTGTCAGCACAGAGCCCGTCTCGGGGCTCAAACTCACGAGCCGTGAGATCATAACCTGAGCTGAAGTCAGACGCTTAACCAACTGAGCCTCCCAGGCACCCCTACACTTTGATTTTTTTTTTTTTTTAATTTATTTTGGTCTCGGGCTCCATCATATGGCACTCTTGAGCACTGACCTAGTACTTTACATAGACTGTTTTTCTCAGTCCTGGAATCAGCCTTGTTGGGTACGTGCTTTTGTTACCATCTCTGTTTGGAGATGAAGAAACTGAGACACAGAGAAATTAAGCGATGTGCTCAGGGTCACACTGTTCCTAACACAGAGTCAAGAACTGAACCCAAACATTCTGACTCTAGAACGTGTATTGTCAACCACTACACTAGACCAACTCCTCTAAAGGCAGTTGAGGGTGACTCGGTTTCTCTATGTTTTAAGTAAGGTACTCACAAGTGGCAGCACAACATGTGGCATATAAATAAAGGCACAAGGTCATGTGTGGACATCCTAACCTCAGGGGTATGAAACCCAAGGATGTAAGTGGATTTTCTTTGAACCTGTTTGGTCAGCCCTCACATTGAAGCAACAGAATTCACCTTCCGAGATGACAGTCTAATGCAGAGCTTAGCTAGATTGACAAGTCTGGATGAAAGAGAGTATTCAGGGATCAAGTGCCTTCAAATTCAGTTCCAAGTGCCTTATGGAAGACCCTCTGGGGGAGCTGAGTCTCACGAAACTGCTTATCATGGTCTCCTGCACCACACCGACACCTCCAACACAGAATAGCTTATGTACTCAACACAACAGAGGTGGTTTCTATAGGAGCTGAAATGAATGTCTAGATCATGTTTATCTACAGCCTATCTATCCACACCTCACGATCCAGTCCAAATCCCATCTAATTCCACTAGCAGCACTTCCCTTGCAAAAAGTTATTATCCAGGAATAAACCAAAGTTCCAGGTTGCAGAGGCCACACACATCACCCCTTACATAAAGATCTCAAGCTTTTGACTGCGGTGCCTTCGGTCTACTCTATTCGCTTGGAATGACAAAGTAGAGAGGGTCCAAAGTACCAGAAATTTGGAGCCTCATAAAAGAATCCAAGTCACCCCCGGAACTGGGATGAATTTTTGCTGAATGAACCACAGATCCCTGAAAACAAATGTGCTGCCATTCTAACTTTATGATCCTGAAAATGTCAGAGAATGACATGCTTTTCTACCTTGTCTTTCGCCTTGCTTGAACTATTTTCAGGTATACTAAATATGGCATTTTTAATAAGGACAAAAAACACTAACAGCTCCTAGGCCTCTCCTACGAAGAAGCGGTCCTTGTTTTTTAAACTTCTCAAGCTTAAGTTTGCTTCTTCACTGTCTACTCTTTAAAATTCCAGACAGTAGTTCTAATCACAGAAGTCTTTGTGAAACTATATTTCTGTGATTTTTTTTTTTAACTCAAGTAATGTTATTGGAAGGAAGCAGAAAACCGCAGTACCCAAACAGAAGTGACTAATGCTGGTAGCAAGTGCTGTAAGACATAAGGCCCCACAGAGAAAGAGGCAGCCGGACCACAGTAGCCTGTTGTATGCTACCATGGCCAGGACTATTTGGAGATCACGTTTCCCAGCTCTCTGGATGTGGTGACCAAAGTAACCAGGTGCAACTCCTTTCACTGGCAATCTTTTGCCAAAGATGATAGAAAGAGAAAACACAAGAAGAAGAAAAAAAACTAAAGAGAGGAAGACATTCCAATAAAACCCTCAATTCAATAGAAGGCAGAGGTCACACTGTATGACCTATGCTCAATTATATTGCAGACCTATTTTTAAAGGATGACTTTTGTCCTCTTGTCTGATGGTACGCATTGCAGGTGTTCTCTAAAAGTTTTACACGGAAGACAGACCAGTGACCTAACGTTCAACTCTTTGAATGCCTCTACTATCATTTCGACACGTTGTTGGCACCGTTTCCAAATTGGTATGTGATTCTTCTTTGGAGCTTTAAGGATGTTTGTTCTGGATCCCAAAGAGTCAGAATACCATCATCATTTAACTTTCTTTATTTTTATTCTGTCAACTCTCACTCACTCACCTTTATCTAAAAAAAACATTTTGGGAGAAATCATGAACCCATATCCCACACCCTCTGCCTGTAAAAATAATTGCTCTATCTGCCACTACTCAGTGCCCCCTCCATCTTAGGACATGATTAGAAACAACTACTTGTTCATGAATATAAACTTGTTCATCTTAAAAACAGCAAGGGGCTTATTTTAGCCCAGTCTTATGTTTCCCTGACAATGAACTATTATTAGTTACAGTTGGGTTGATGAAAGCAAATTTGGGATGATGTTATTGTTAATGTTTCCCCCAAGTTGCTAGTATCTTTTCTATCAAGGTGGATATTTTTCAAAAAC
The DNA here is from genome assembly GCF_018350175.1 of Felis catus. Lineage (NCBI taxonomy): Eukaryota > Metazoa > Chordata > Mammalia > Carnivora > Felidae > Felis > Felis catus. The sequence continues at coordinate 114,405,157 of NC_058376.1, read as the reverse complement.
CATGAAAATACAACCAATTGTCAAAGTTATTAGGGATATTAAATAATGAGTGTATACCAATAATGTAATATAAAATATGAATAATAAGGGAAGTAATGATAACAATCTTTCGGTATTTACTTCCATATTCCATTTTCCCACAAAACAAAAGCAAATAAAGAATTAATGCACTTGAGGGGCTCCTGGGTTGCTCAGTGGGTTGATTTAGGCTCAAGTCATGATCTCGAGATCATGGGGTTAAGATTCTCTCCCTCTCTCTCTGCCCCTTTCCCTGCTCATGCACGTGCACTCTCTCTCTCAAATTAAAAAAAAAGAATTAATGCACTGGATTCAATAACCAACTAAAATGATTCTTAGTTGATCATCATTCTTTCCCCAATATCCCCTTAAAATCCATAGCAATAGCAGCTTTGGACCCAATAATTGCATTTCTAAGAATTAATTCTAACGGTGAAATCATAGATGCATCTTAAAAATCTATAAGTTTTCACATGGCTATTGAAAGTATGAAAACAGGAAACAATCTGAATAATCAGCAATGGAAGCTGGGTGAATAAATTAGGGTAAAACCATAAAATGGAATGTTGGACAGCCACTAAAAGTCATGCTGTGACAACATTAGTTGTGAAATGCATCTCAAATGCATTTATGTTTGCAAAATGTTGTCTTCCTTTTTCATGAATTAAAGCTTATACCCACTGAATAACATCACTTTCATGAACTTGCATTCTGACACCCTACTTGAACAGGAGAGAATGATTCCTACAGGTAGACGTAGTTCTGTATAAACAGAAATGATATCATTGCTTTCTGGACTAATCATCTTCTAAGAGTCCACAGAGAAGACGTAAAAACCCTGATGGCCTGGAGGGCTACTACTTAAGGCAGACAGAAGTGGGATACAATGCTAAAATTTCAGCCTTCTCTGAATCACCTCAGTTCATGCAGATCACACTTAACTCTGCATCTCTTCATTACCTTTATGTAATTTGGGCAACACCATGCTCTCGTCCACGTATGCTTGTTATCTCCCCAGTTAGCCTACATGCTTAAAGCTAGGGTCCTTATCTCAGGAGCACTGTAGTGAATGTAAATAGTTACTGTCTGCCTGGTGTCTTCCCCTCTTCTGGACTTAGAACCTCCCACCCCACCACCACAACCACCATGACCACCTCCACTGAGAAGATGCTCTTCTTCCATTCCAACTATGTGTTTCTCAGTGACCAGTCCAGTGCCCCAATTCACTGGGTTTGGGGGATGGCAAATTAGCAGATACTGGCATACTGAAGTGAGGGTAGAAGTCAGCCTTCTCTTCCCTTTGAGTTGCCCAGCTGGGATATGAGAAGCTTAGATCTCCCTGAGACCACACTCCTGACCTCGGGAGAAGAGGTGTGGTCAGGGGGAAGAGAGATGCTAAGGAAACAGCTGGGAGTCCAAATGATACTCCCTGGATCTGGAGTCAACCGTGGTCTCACTTGATAAGCACACAAGCTAGTATGAGATGCCTACTTGTCACTTTCAGCGGGGACAATCCTGACTGGTCCACACGCACTCCTACTAGCCACAGACAGGGCTCTACATTCTGTGCTGTGTTCATGGCCACAAGGTCCAGTCAGTGCCTGCCAAGCCCTCCAGGTAACTGGGTTATCACCTTGGAAATGTGGGTCACACAAGATCCAGTTTGCTGCATCCTTCTAAAATACCAGCACCAGTGCCAGGAGAAGGCACTGGCTCATTCTGTTTCTTAAGAAAATTAGTAAAATAAACCATAATAGCTCAAATTTTCATAGGAAGTCTCTTCTCAGGAAAAATTGTTGTTGGTGAAACAGACAACCCTGCTCTTTTTTATCCCTGCCTTCTGTGACAGAGTTATGGTGACTTGGTTTGTTTATTTATTTATTTTTAATGTTTATTTTTGAGAGAGAGAGACAGAGAGACAGAGTGTGAGTGGGGGAGGAGCAGAGAAAGGGAAACACTGAATTCAAAGTGGGCTCCAGGCTCTGAGCTGTCAGCACAGAGCCCGACGCAGGGCTGGAACCCACACCACGAGATCATGACTGGAGCTGAAGTCAGACGCTTAACTGACTGAGCCATCCAGGTGCCCCTGTTTATGTTTTTAATGAAGCAGAAATTAGGACCACATGCAAATGAGTGTTTTCTCATAAGGAAGACACACATTGTTCTAAGCACGGCACTAAAAGCCCTGACTCAAACCAAATGTCACCTCCTTAATCACTAATACACCTCCATATATACAGCACCCTAGTTTCCCATTGAAATACCTACCAAGTCCCTCCCTAGATGTCTGACACCCAGTTGAGCTCATGGATTAAGGTGACACTCATAAACCATTCTTAGCAATAAATGTGCTGCAACCACATAATGATGACTGTAAAGTAATTGTTACTCATGACAAATGAGTTTTCCTGTAGGGCCCAAGAAATAAAAACATCACAGATGGCTTTGAGTCAAACCAAGGTATAAAGGACAGGACTTAAATTGGAGAAATTATTGTATGTGAGGTTTTCAAGGCAAACAATTGTAAATAAATTAATCCCATCCTGTCAATCCTCCACATACATTACTAGAACCTGCTAACTAATAACAGAGCTTCCAAAAAGGGTGCCAAAAAACCCCACAGACAGTCAGCAGTGCAACATCCAGGGGCAGACCATCTCAGATGAGCATTCTTTATGAGTCATGATCATACTTTGTATGGGTTTTTTTCTCCCCTAAAATCCCTCCAGTTGAAATCAGTCACTATTCAAGAAACAAAGCTAATAACTTTTCTTGGTTGAGCCAGAGTTTAAAGAGAATGTTTGTATACAATAATATACATTTTTGCATGGTGTGTAAAGACAAAAAAACAATGACTAGAACCAGTGTGATGTTTAGCATACAAATAAAAATAATTTTTATTTTACTTAAATAACTCACATTAAAAACCCCAAAGCAGGGGTTCCTGGGTGGCTCAGTCAGTTGAGCATGTGACTCTTGATTTTTGGCTCAGGTCAGAATCCCAGGGTTGTGGGATCGAGCCCATGAAGCTCAGCGTAGAGCCTGCTTAAGATTTTCTCTTTCTCCCTCTGACCCTCTCCCCAGCTTGTGCTTTCTCTCTAAAGAAAAATAAAAAATAGGGGCACCTGGGTGGCTCAGTCGGTTGAGCGTCCGACTTCGGCTCAGGTCATGATCTCACAGCTCATGAGTTCAAGCCCTGCGTCAGGCTCTGTGCTGACAGCTCAGAGCCTGGAGCCTGCCTCAGATTCTGTGTCTCCCTCTCTCTCTGCCCCTAACCCACTCGCATTCTGTCTCTGTCTCTCTCAAAAATAAATAAACATTTAAAACATATTTTTTTTAAAAAATCAATTAAAATACAATAAAATTTAAAAAATAAAAAAATAATAACCCAAAAGTAGACTCAGTATTATTGGTTAGAGATAAAATTCTACTACTTTTTTTCCAAATTCCAAGAAAAGATACTGAAGGTATTTGCCCATTAAGAGCATCAGTTGGAAAATTGCCCAAACTAAATGGGTGTTCCGATGCGGTGATGAAATACATAGAACACATGGGTGCATCCAAGAATAGTATCAAAAACAAGGTGTTGCCCAACCTTGTCCTATAGTGAACAGGTAGTTGAACACCTACTCTGTCCTGAGGCCACCAAGCAGCTGCTTGGCCAATACTTTATTTATGCCCTACCCTGACCTCTCTTAGTTCACACTAGTGTAATATCCTGCCTGCTTGCCACTCCCCGTACCTCTTCAAAGCAAATCTAGGCCAGATAAGCTAAAGGCTATCAAAAAACATGACATGACACAAGAGACTTAGGATCTCTTAGGGTTGCCAGATTTGGCAAATAAAAATGCAAAATGCCCAATTAAATCTGAAATTCAGACAAACAACAAATAATTTGTTTAGTATAATATGTTTCATGCAATATTTAGGACATACTTATACTAAAAACTTATCCATTGTTTATCTGAAATTCAACTTTAACTGCACATCCGTATTTCATCTGACAATCCTACTTAGGGGAGACATCTGTTGTTGACTACCCATTATCTATTCCCATTTCATTTCCAAATATAATCCAAATTTCCTGGAAAACACCTTCCTTCATTTTCAGCCTTGTAGGGTGTCAGGTGGGGTAGTCAGCCCTGAATTTATGCTGAGCAATGAAATGCAATGAGCAAAGAAATGCCAAGTTTTGGAGGGAAAAACTATTCTTTATTCTCCTAGGGATGAGGAAGCTTGAAACAAAGGAAAGCATGACAGCTGCCTTAAACCAAGTCCTTCCCTACCCCCACTTTGAAATGCCAGAGAAGCGAGGAAGGAGGGAGAGGTGGTGACAGGGGTAGCGGAAGAGAGTACGCTATGGTTACAGCAGGGACCCCAAAATCAAACCGGTCAAAATTTGCACAAAATGAACCAGAGACATCCATGCTATGTGGCCCATACACAGAGTTTGTTATCCATTTATAAGATTTACAAAGCTCTTGGGGCACTTGGGTGGCCCAGTTGGTTGAGTGTCCAACTTCAGTTCAGGTCATGATCTCACAGTTCATGGGTTCGAGCCCCAGGAGCCCCAGGTCAGGCTTTGCACTGACAGCGCAGAGCCTGGGTAGGATTCTGTCTCCCTCTGTCCCTGCCCCTCCCCCACTCACACTCACTCTCTCTCTCTCTTTCTCTCTCGGTACTTTTGAGAGAGAGAGAGAGTGAGTGTGAGTGGGGGAGGGGCAGGGACAGAGGGAGACACAGAATCTGAAGAAGGCTCCAGACTCTGAGCTGTCAGCACAGAGCCCAGCGTGGGGCTCAAACCCATGAACCAGGATATCGGATCCGAGCCAAAGTCAGACACTTAACTGACTGAGCCACCCAGGCACCCCTAAATAAATATTTTTTTTAAAAAAAGATTTACAAAACTCTCTGAGATGGGTCTTTCCCCTTTCTTCCTACAGTGCAAGCCATGAGGATTTTTTTTTATTTTTTAAAGAACGTATTACTTTGAAAAAAAATCCTAAAGGCACAAAAACTTCCCACTATTAAGCTAATTTGGACACTCTGCTTTGTAACAGGGAAGCTAAAATGAAGAAACACTATTTTAACAAATAGCACCCACTTTATTCAAATTTTGATTACTGGTATTGCCCATTGCTTTGTATGATAGGCTAATTCTCCCCGCACCGTGCCCCCCACCAGGGAGTCTCTTTTCCATATGATGCAGTGTATGTGTCCCTACCAACAGGAAATACACATGAGCTTTTGGAAGATGGGGAAAATGATTACCGAGACCAATTAGCACAAGGAAAACTGTTAATCTGATGATACAGATCATTCTTATAGCAGTAATATCCACCAAATATTTTAAGGAAAGATTAAAAGAAAAACATTCTCCCTTAATTGTGCAGAAGGTTTTTAAAAAAAAAAAAAAAAAAGCCTTCCAATTACCATAGCATTTTCAAGTCTGAAATCTTAGGAAGGCCTTTGCCTCTCTATTTAAATAACTCATGCTGTTTATAAGAAACAATTTCACTCCTCTCAACCAAACTAAAATATTTGTCCTTGATCGTACAGCAGAGTTCCTCCGGCTCACAAAAGTACTTATTTGTACTTCACACCTATGTATTTAGGACATTTACATCCTTACAGACAGAGAAGGACCTCAAAGATCATCTAAAATCAAGTTTAATATTTCTTAGATTAGGAACCTGCTAAAACCAAGCTAACCCCCACCAAGACTCGACTATGGCCTCGAAAGCCTCTTCCCAATGCACCCTGAGGTTTCCCCAACATCACTTCTGTGCTTGGTCATTGCTGAATCTGAAGAAAATAGGGTCTCTCTACTGTTTTCCAAATCAGTAACTTGTTGTCCAGCCTGTTGGTGAGGTCTGAAACAAAGCTAGAAGATATCTTTCCCTGCACAAAAATCTTGGAGAGGTACCTTTTGTTTTAGACAAAAGACTGATCTTAAATAATACATTAAAAGTCCCTATAAGTTTTAAATAGGGCAACAACACATATCAGAATAATTTAAAAAATAAACTTTTCAAGTCAGCTAACTCATCTACCCTGCAATACTTGGTTATGAGAATATATAAAAACACAAAAAGTATATACACAAGCACATAGGAAAATACAAGAAGTTAGAGTGATGAGATTATCCACAAGTTTTTCTTTCTTGTTTAAAAAAATTACCAGGGCACCTGGGTGGCTTAGTCAGTTGAGCATCCAACTCTTTATTTTGGCTAAGGTCATGATCTCACAGTTCATGAGATCGAGCCCCGAGTTAGGCTCTGCACTGAGTGTAGAACCTGTTTTGAGATTCTCTTTCTCTCTCCCCCTCTGCCCCTCTCCCCAACTCGTGCACCCTCTCTCTCTCAAAAATAAGAAAATTAAAAAATTAAAATGTCCAGTTATCATTATCTTTTGGCAAAAGTAATTATTCTAACACTTAAGTGAGCCATACTCATAAGAGGTAGTCCCAAAATACCTTGTGTAAAATGCAAGTCTTTAATTTTGCTTCTGCCTCAGTTCTAGCAATGAACAGAAAGAGAGAACAGGTTTTCTATACAGGGCAAAAGAAAATCAGCAACTTTTCTCAGACCCATAGCCTAATCACAACCTAACACAAATATCTAAAATTTTCAGAGGTCATTTACTGTCTCCACACTCACTTCTGGCCATCTCACAGACAGGATTAGGGACAGGTGATGAGAATTTCTTCGTGCACCTCCTCCTCTAGAGCAGCTCAAGCCAGCTCAACTCACTGTATTGTCCAGGCAGCCATGAGCCAGAAATGCAGGGCCAAGACTTGTGGCTTCCTGTGAGGTCCCAGTCATGTGCCCAAGCTCCTCACCCTGGTAAACAGCAGGAATCTGCATGTAAGTCAGGGCATCGCAGCCCTAAGATGGACAGGGAACAGTCATGATGCTTCAGGTAATGAAAAGAGCTAGTAACCCGGATGTTTCCTTTTCCAAGGTCCACAGGCCCTGAAGTCACCCAGGAATAATGTCCCTTTTTCTCTCTCTCTCTTTTTTTTTTTTATAACACAGTTTGTATCTTTTTGCTCTAAATTTTCTTTACTCATTCCTTCCTTGTTTCTAAGCTCTACTCAACTCCGAAAAACAGTCACAATCTAATGATGGAAAGGTCAGACTTAATGGAAAAAAGGGGCGTCAGTCCCCCAGCAACAAGTATTCTTTTGTCAAAATCTCCCACACAAAACGGGGTCATCGTGTCAGCCTGGAAATGCCAACCTGTTCACAGTTGCTGCGCACAGTTCAGACTAGTGCAGAGGATGCCAGGCAAGACCTGTCCCCACGCACCTGGGGACAGAACAGAAGTGGGGAGTGAAGATTCAGATATCCCTACAGTCAGTTTTCTCTACATCCCACCAAACTCACAGGGGCAGAAGCTGAGTTTGCACGAGGAAAACGACTTACTTTCCAAATTCCCTCAAGAGACGTGCTGTTGTAAATGTAAGAATTGTATATTTCTAGGGGCGCCTGGGTGGCTCAGTCGGTTAAGTGTCTGACTTCAGCTCAGGTTATGATCTCAGTTTGTGAGTTCGAGCCCCGCATAAGGCTCTGTGCTGACAGCTCAGATTCTGGAGCGTGCTTCAGGTTCTTTGTCTCCCTCTCTTTCTGCCCCTCCCCCACTCGTGCGCGCGCGCGCTCGCTCTCTCTCTCTCTTAAAAATAAAAACATTTTAAAAAAATTTTTAAGAACTGTGTATTTCTAAAACCTATTTATTTATTTTTTTTTCAACTTTTTCTTTTTTTTTTTTGGGACAGAGAGAGACAGAGCATGAATGGGGGAGGGGCAGAGAGAGAGGGAGACACAGAATCGGAAACAGGCTCCAGGCTCCGAGCCATCAGCCCAGAGCCCGACGCGGGGCTCGAACTCACGGACCACGAGATCGTGACCTGGCTGAAGTCAGACGCTTAACCGACTGCGCCACCCAGGCGCCCCAAAGATAGGGATTTTTTTTTATGTGAAGAAATCAGGAAGATGGATAAGTAGAAAATACAAAAGTGTCAAGATGCTGAGAAGAACAGGATCAAGAAACATAAGGGATGCCTCTTCTACTGGAATAGGAGAGAAGGAGGAGTATCAGTGCAGAAAACAGTGAGGGTTTTAAAAGTTTGTTGGTCAGAAGTGGAACCTATTTATTTAAAACAATAAAAAATATATTTGTGATTCTGGGTGTGGTGGCAGGCCTTGCCTAATATCCAGAATTATAGGACTCCCTGATTCTTAATAACCACAACTAGCCCAATCGGTGATATTATTATGAACACCACCCTCCAAGTAAAGTCTGGATCATACCAACATTTTATCCCTTCTTCACCCAGTTACCAAAAAAGGCGTTTTCAGTCTTCACGTACAAACTCCAAATATATGAGCCAATAGATGTTTAAAAACCATAAACACAGCTACATCCTGAGACAACAACCTTCAGGTAAAGCCTATGAAGGAAGCACTCCATCTTCTTTACCTAACCCCACAAGAGTGAAATTCACTCCCTCTGTTTCTTCTTCTCAAAGAAGGTCTCACCCCCTAGTTACTCTTCTCAAATGACCTGATGAAATAGTGAGCAGAGCACACATCTAGACCCAGGAGCAAAAAAGCTCATTAACACATGCAAGGGGAGACCCTTAATTGCTCCAACCAGATTAAGCAGGTCCATCCTGGCCACTGCAACTGGGGTGATGGCCCTGGGCTCTGTGCTTGGCAGGGAGGCCGCGAGGCACTGCACCTTACTGAAACTGGCAACTTTAAGCACTTACTTTTTATAGCTTTTATTTTTACCTATTTACTTATTTATTTTTATAGTCATAATGATGTCTCTCTGTACTGGTTGAGTTGCCCTAGGCTCCACACCCTTTCTAGCGTGACCTTGACTCTAAGGAAGCAGGCAAGATAGTTTCCATTTTACACACGAGGAAACTGGAGCTGGCTGAAATTATGCAAGCTCATTAAGTGGCAGAGCAGTGATTCAAGCCAGAACGTCTGACTACAAAGCTCACGAGTACTCCCTATGACAGCTCCCTGCCACTGATGACCAAGTATCTACCCACCTGTCCGTCCATACTGCGCAAACACAGCCATCAGACCCAGATTTCTACTTTTAAAGCAGAAGGGGAAGGCTGCAGTTGGCAGCTGTAGAAACCACTACAGGGAAGGCCATTTTCCCCCTGAAAAATAAGTGTAACCAGCCAAAGAGTGGAAACAACCGAAATGTTCATTAACTGATGAACAGATAAACAAAATGCAGTATACACATACAATGAACTATTAGCCTTAAAAAGGAATGGAGTACAGATAGATGCTACAACATGGATAAACCTTGAAAACACTATGTCAGGTAAAAGAAATTAGTCACAAATGACCACATAATATATGATCCCATTTATATGAAATATCAAGGAGACAAACCTATAAAGACATAAACTAGATCAACGGCTGCTTAAGGCTGGGGAGGATAAGGGCACACATGTGTACATGCGTGTGTGTGTGTGTATGTGTGTGGGGGGGTGTTAGCTAATAGCTATCTCGCTAATAAAGGGATTCTCTTTGTGGTGATGAGCATGTTCTAAAACTGACTGTGGTTATGATTGCACAAACCCATGGATATTCTAAAAACCACTGACTTGTATATTCTAAACGGATGAAATGTATAGTATGTAACATATCTCAACAAAGCTATGAAAAGTGAGAGTAACTGGTTAAGCAAATTAAGAGAGTCTTTAGCTATTATCTCCTTCAAGTTCCTCTTTTACAAGGAAACCTAGCAGTGAGCACAATATTAGGGTCTAAATCAGTGTCCCAATGTGCTCTGCTTCCCAGTCCCATTATTCACTGTTCCCCAGGTGCTGGGTTCAGTACTAGGCCAGGGATGTTGGGAGACCTTCATCCCCGCCCCCTAAGAGCTCTAATGTGGTTGGGCCTTTTCAAGCCTGAAACAACGAAGTTATAGCCAACAGCTTATCGGCAGCACTGCGTTCAGAAGAGATGAAGACCACAGACGCTGAGTAGTCAGGCAGGAGGTGAGGCCTGAGATGAGCCTTCAGGGTGGAATGAACTGGATGGAGGGCTGGAGAAGAGATGTGAAGGCACTCCAAGAAAGTGAGACGGGAGCGGCCAAGCAAGCATTCAGCTTATACCAAGTCTCTTAGACGAGGTTTGAGTAACATTACAGTCTCACTAGTAAGAAAATGGATACATAAGCAGGAGATCAGCCTCGCCAGGACAGGACGGCAGGGAGCGTTCTGAAGTGATAGGATGAACACCGTCTTTACAGAAGACAAGCCCGGCCACGGTGTGCAAGGGACTGAGGTCAGAGGGCCAGTGTGTTGTAATCTGCAAATGAGGCATCAAGACACACACTAGGGTAAGGGTAATAGCAACGGAGAGGAAGGAAGGGAGACAAAAAGGTGAAAAACAACAAACCCCAACCATGTCAAGACCTGTGGAAGAGAAAAGAGGGTCAGCCAGGATGCTGACTCTCGGCCCAGACTGCCTGCATTTATCCTCTCTAGCTGTGCCCGGTCAAGTTACTTAAGTGCTCTGTGCCTCAGTTTCCTGCGTAAAGTGGGAATAAAATAGTTTACTTCTGTCAAACAATTGTTAGGAGAATTAAATGTGGACAGGTACTTAGAGCAATGCCTGGGACCGAGTAAGTGCTATGTCTGGGTTTATTAAAGACATGTAAATGCATGTGAATAAAGACCTGTAAATGCATTCTATAACCCAGCTTCTGAAGACAACAGCAACGAGGAAAAACCTCATTCATTATCTCCCATTAAACTTCCATTTTCACTCACTTTCCCCCATTTATTCATCGCTAGGTTCTAAGATCTAGGAAGAATAAAACATGCTCCTTGCCCCTGAGGGTGGGCCTCCAGGGAGAAACAGGCCAGAAAACAGAACAATGACTATCCTCTGCCAAAATGCATGCCTAATAAATGGTTGAACAAACATACTTGGTGGGCAGCCAAAAAAGCAAGCGAAAGACCCCGGACCAGGCAGGCTAGTGTTCAGCAAGCAGGCCAGCGATTCTGCTGTTAAAAAGCAGCCGGTGCCCTGAGGTAATGTTCGGCTGCCATTCACCCTTCACCCGAGGCTGCCTCAGACTGGTGAACCACCCAGGAGGCTCTTCCCCGCCCTGTGGACCACGGTGAGCGCCTGGCCCCAGTATCTCCTCACCATGTTTGTCTCCTCACAATTTCAATGAAAGACTCTAAGGCCATAGCTGGAATTGACAATGCTGGCCAGAAAGCTCTGGGCAGAGTGTAAAGACTGTAGTTCGTGCCTTCTCTACATGGGAGGGAGAAACACATTTTGTGATCTTGACTAAAGAGGTGCTCAGATTCAGAACAGGGCTCCGCAACACCCTCAACGGCAGGTGGTTGTGATAATGTGGGCGTGTCTCCCCAATCCAACCCCCTCTCGTGCACACTCACAAGCTGGGGATATGTTGCCTATATCTGAAAGATGTTTAAACTATCATACAAATGCGATGTGTTTTTAGTAACTGGACCTGAGTCTCCTATCTTTAGAGAATTACTAAAAAAAAAATTTCCCTTCACAAATGATAAAAAATTCAAATGAAGTAAGAATTCAGTTTATACTAGATCTTTTAGATTGGGTGTAAACAACATCAGAGTCCCCTTATCAGAATGGGTAAATAAACTAAAGTATACACATATGATGGGATAGATCTGTGGCCACTGTTATAGAAAAACATTTTAAGTAGGAAAAAAAAATGAATGTTAAAGTGCAACATGTAAAAAAAATATGTGCACTGCAGGTTCATATATGCACAGGTATGTATGTCTGAAGGACAGACCATGAACTGAGAAAGGGACTCACACTTGGGGGGGGCGGGGATCAAGCAGGACAGCAAGTAGAGAGTAAGACACACTGTCACTTTGGCTGAATTTCTCAAAACAAGAATGTGTTTATGTATAATTTGGATGATTTTTTAAAAGAAGAAATGGGAAAAAAAACCCACAGACACTCTTGCAGGTAAATATACAATCATCTGTGAATACAGTAAACCTGGTTTATAATTTTATATTCTTCTTCCCTTTATTATGGTCAGAAGGGGGCTCTTTTTCCACTCTTCAGAGATCTGAAAAGACAATACTATTAAATCCTGGTTCTGTGTAACCTTAAGGAGCATGTAAAGAATAAGAGATCCTAAGCTGAAACTTAAAGATATTTATAATGGATCTATGAGTTAGAATGTGACGTTCCCAAGAGAATCATTTCTTCTGCGTTTATCTGGCTAAACTTCCTTTCAAGTTTGTTTGTGGATGATGGCGATACCACTGGGAATGAACTTGAGGCTGTGTTTAAATAATTGCAACTAACTAGCTCCTCTGACATGTCTGCATTCACTATTGACACAGTTAATCTGCTTAATTACAGTTTTGTTGATATCTCAGATTCCCCTATTTACTTTGCATCCTGAAAAGTCCTTTGAAACCTAAACAATCTACTACCTCTCCAGCTCAGTTTGGAAAGGTTACAATCTTACCATTATTTAAGGGGGCGGGGTGTACTTCCAGCATTGAGTGGAATGTGGAAATAATCTGGGAATAGATAAATATACTGAATTATTCTCAGCAACTTTTGCTCTCTTGGATCATCATTGTTCAGTCTGAGGAAGTGATTTCTTAGAACTTAGAGTAAGAATGACAATTAAATACAGAGAATAAAATACATCCCAAAGTGTAATATACTTTATGTGTACTCACTATGGTGAGCACAGTATGTTCTCGATAAATATTAACTGGTTTATTGCATTGGAAAGAAGTGCTAGATGATTTAAATAATAGAGAAATAAAAAGCATTCTTTTCTTTCAACAAATATTATCTGAACTCATATTATGTGTGCCATGCATTGGCCTGGGTATTGGAGAGTTACAGGCCAGGTAAGATTTGGTTTTTGTCCTTAAGAGTTTATAGTATAAAGAACGAAAATAAAGCGTAAGCACTTTCCATTGGGGCATAAGATCAAGAGTTGTCTATTACTGCTAACACTCAAATTCAAATCAAACTTGTCCTATTAAATCTAATCCAAAAGTATCCATTTCTGTTTCTGACCACCCAGTAACATTCTGATTATTTCAAGAGCACGTTCAACATCAGCACTGATCTCAACAAACATTCCCTGGTACCAACATGTGCTGGGCATGAAGGAGAATACAACACCAGGTCCATGTTGTAAGAGCTGACATGTTAGGGAAATCAAATAAATCCATGTATTCAACAACAAGCCTTACCCAACATGTTAATGGACAGTAGAAAAGATCAATTGCCAAATTACCCATACAGATCAAATTACTCTGGGGGTCTGGAGTAGGAGGTGATCCCTTCTAGCTCCTTGGTCCAATGGGTGTTGGAGAGGAGATGGGGTTGGCTGACTGTTAACAGAGCAAGAGAGGGAAGGCATTCTAGGACGGTGAGAAAAATGACACACTACTCTTCATCAGCAGGTCCAAAGACAAGCCACTCTGTATGAAATGTGCAGAGGCCATGAACATAAAATAGAAAACTGGAGAGAGAAGCTCCCTTCAGGCCCGTCTATTAACATATTCCAAAAAAATCACTGCACAATGACAGACACATATGCCTGAGATGAAGGTGACCACCTGGAAAGGGATACAAGCCACAAGTAGAGTGCAGTCTAATTCCTTGACATTTGTATTTTTAAAGAGTTCAGATGAAGGGCAATGGCATTAGCATAATACTGGCTGTGGACTTTGGCTTTTTAACAAACGTCAAAAATGAGTTGCTCTTTTCTCTGTGTGTGTTTCCCTCACTCTCTTGGCTCATTTCTCTTTTCTCTTCCTTTATTTTTCTCTCTCCACCCTTTTCTGTGTAAATTAAAAAAAAAAGAAAAGAAAAAAGAAAAAATCAATGCCACAAGTCTGTACGTTTAAATTCAGCCCACATGACATTTCCTTCGAGTTTAATTGCTTCCATACAATTTATATCCACTAGTCACGCTAGACCCCAGAGTATTAAACATGCTCTTGTACAAAGAAGCTCTTGTCCTATAATAACCCCATAATCAAAGTGCGGGAATTATGGGTAAGGCCCAGCCGGATGATGGGCGAAACAAACAGGTTTTTAAATTCACCCAAAGCAGGCTTCGGGCAGGAAACCAATCAAAGCTAGCCACTCCAGCATCAGGCTTGAGAGCAGAAACCCCAGAGCACTGGCTCAAACAAAGATCTGGGCATCTCTTGCACGTTCACAGTATCTAAATGAAGTCAGATACTTTATCTTTGGGCCGCTATCAAGAGCCACCACACAATGCCACCCAAGGACACCTGGTTACATTCTCTCTGCTTTCAAGTCAGCCCATCCCAAAAAGTTCCATTGGCAGTCTCCAAAGGCTGCTCTTTCAAATATCTTTAAAATGAACAAATCATTATTCTTTGTTATTCCGAGTAGACTAAAATGACCTCTTCCATCTCCCTATAAACGAGTCAGGCAGTATAGCAAAGGACACCTACAAACATCTCATAGTCTCTTATAAACCCTTATCTTTCCGGACACTTGTTCAACCTACCCCATTATCTTCCCCTCCTTAAACAAAACATTTCCCCAAAGTTCACCTTTGAAAGTTTACCACTGTACAGAGGCACTAACAGGACTCCTTGGATCTTACTCACCTAACCCACTTTGCACAGGAATTGTGCCTACTTTTCTTACAAAATCCCTTTAAGCAACATTGTTGGTCCTCCTACTTGTATTCAGATAAGTGCCTCTCCACCAGGATCAGAAGTTTTTAAAAAACAACAATTTTTAATTCCATGCAATCTCTCCTCATGTTCAAAATCCATTCAGAGCAAGAGCAAAACAATCTGAATTACTTATGAGATCCACACACTCACATATCAAAGGATTTATTAAACGTTTCTATAGTTTACCCCTTCGCCTATGTTTCCTTGTTGATTTTCTTTATTTTTAAATTGTTTTTAACGTTTATTTTTGAGAAAGAAACAAGAGCAAGTGAGGGAGGGGCAGAGAGAGAGGGAGACAGAATCTAAAGCAGGCTCCAGGCTCCGAGCTATCAGCACAGAGCCCGACGCGGGACTCGAACTCACAGACCGTGAGATCATGACCTGAGCCAAAAATCACTCAACTGAGCCACCCAGGTGCTCCCTCCTTGTTGATTTTCACAGACCAATGATTTTATCTATGAATAAAGGTTAGAACCAATACAGTTTGGGTGGGATATGTTATTCTAGCCTTAGAAACCGACAGATGAAAACATTTTGCTTATTGCCAATGAACTAGTTTTGACCTATTATAATAAAAAAAAAATCGATTCTATCACTAAAACACAATGCCATTCGACGTTTATCTTTTGCACGCTACACATGTGTATTATTTATTGTAGTAGTCTGGTTCTGGACATATTCAGACCCATAATCTCTTTATGTATCAAGTCACTATACAAATCACAGAAAAATCAGATTTTTAAAACATTCATTTAGAAGCGCATACTTACATTTTGGAAAGGAAACCTTATATTTTAATGGTATGAGATATTTATTATGCAATGTCCTTTTATCTTGTTCCACAATATGACTTTTTTGTTCTACACTTGGCAGACTTCACTCTCACTGTACAAAACAGACATTGTCTTAAAAACCCATTTGTAATACGTGTCAGTACGTATGATCTTTCACTTCAGCTGAAGCAACCCCGTGGCATCAGTTTACACCTCCATGCTCACTTGGAAGTTTATAATACTCTTTTTCAACAGCTCTGGAAACTAGACTCCAAAGAGATACATACCAATCAACCAGGATGTTTACCAGGGCCCGGAAGGACCTTGCAGAACGCTTATTAAAAACTTGTTACTGATGCTTTGCTTTAAGGGCAGTATATAAGGACAAAACACTTTCGTTAGCCACACCAGGGGCCCCCTTATCCACACACAAGGTGAGCTGGACATTCCAAGGCATGTGCAACTGGGAAATGCGTGTCCTGTAATGGTTTTCAAATAATTAACTAGGGCTGGCCAACTATTAGGTTAAATGAAAAAAGCACTGTGGCAAAACATGACTCACTTCACCACGGCTAATAATTTAAAAAGGCTGTGCTGGACCATCCCCTGAGCTGCTCACCTGACAAAGTTTCAGGCAAACGTTTCAGCAATTCTGGATCTAACCTTTAAAATCGTTTCTTGAATGTTGACACTCCAAATTATCCATAATTATTGACCCTACCATCTAATCTGATCCTACTGTTAAATATCTGTTAATGATCACTGACTGCTCAATAGTTATTAAAATGTAAGCAACAGACAAATACAGAGAACAATGGATCCACTGTCTACCATATGGGTTAGGGCCTGTGGACCTTCACCGAGAACTCCGCTTTCCAAAGCCCAAAGCACAGCCCTTGCTATCTTAACACTTACAGAAATGCTGCATCAATAAACTCAAGTTTAACTTTTTCATACTACAGATACCTAAACTTTTTTAAAAGCCAAAGTAAAAAAGCAATTATATGTGTAAAACACACTAGGGTGCAGCTTAACCTTTAAGTAGCTCATCCTTTCTCCGTTCCTGCGTTTCCTTCCTTCAAGTTTTTCCACAATATCTATTTATAGTTGGATTTTATGTTGAAATGCACAAAAAGACAAGTACATGTTGAATGACATAATTACTTAAGAATTCGTATTTGCCAAGAGTTCTATTTGCATAGGCTAATATTTCACACAGTACATAAAGACCCATAAAAGTAGAAACAGTTGCACTAGAGAATGTGTCCTCAGAAAACAGAAGTACTTTTATAAGCAACACTGAAGTTCACTGCTTCTTTTATGATTCTTAATCCCACCTACTAACTTTACGTGTTTATACAAATCCCAAACCAGTAACAAGGCTACCAGGTGCTCCCAAATTAGCAAAATGCAGCAGAATATAACCAAACCCAAACTGCAACTCAAACCCGTCTGATATAATCAAACATGTTCCATTTACCTTATATTGTGACAGGCCTCGGACATTTACCTGCATCAGATTTGGAATCCCCTTTGCCACGTATCAGATTCAATTCCCGCAAGTGGAGAAATAAAGATAGGAAAGATAAACGTTTATCTGAAACAACAGTTACATAATATTCTGAACCATAAATTTTTAACTGATACTCACCAAACATAATCTGCTATTTTTATGGCTGCAATTAAGTATGACACATCCCAGCAATAACAGTCCTATGCACTACAAACTGTGACAAAGGCTTTACCACAGTCAGGATCGAAGACTAATTTTCCTTGTGGCAAGTGATTATCATATCAATTAGAGTCATATTTTTACCCAAGTCTTTGAACTTATCTCGGTTAGTTATGTAACACTGATTTCTAACCTTGTTTTAACAGGCTGTTTGAATAAGCAAACGTGTGGTCTTCCCATATAGCACGGGATCTGTACAGTGAGAGAAACATGCTCCTTAGCAGGGACACTGTTAAGAGTCCTGTAGAGTTTATGGGAATTTGTGGGATGCCCCTTACCTAATTGAGATGCTTGTTTTCTTCATTTTTCCCTCTTCAAAAACTAGACTATAGAGTTAGTACCCCAGGCCCCATCCCTTGCCCTACCCTGGGGAAAAAAAGAAGCCTCGGTGGAAAAACCATTCACTGAACATCTTTCAGTTCTCGTCTTCCTAGATGTCTAAGAAACATGACACAGAATTAACCGTTCCTTTTTCTTGAAAGATAATTTCTTCCCTGGATTTTCTGCACTATTTTCTGCATTTCTGCCAACCTCTCTGGCTGGCTGTCTTTGTACCGAGTCAACCTGGACTTTTCTTCTCACCTGTTCAATCTGTAACCTCTCTCGGAGGGATCTCATCCACACCTAGATTAGAATAATTATATAAAAACTGTAAGTATATAATACATAATATAATTAGAGAGAGAGAGAGAGAGAGAGGTCTGAAAATACACATGTATCTCCCTTGGATATCTTAAATTCACCTCAAACTCAAGATTTTAACATTTTCCTCAGCCTCTTCCGAACTTACGGACTGCTTGTTACAATAAGGGCACCTCCGTTCATGCCATGGACAGCCAGCAACCTGCAAATCTTCCTTCTTGCCTCTTTTCCTCACTACCCTTATTTAATCCAACACCAAAGCCTGTCAAATTACCTCCTTAATATCCCTTACACGATTTCACTATCGCTCAAATGAGGCCACTTCTTCCCTTTGCTAGAACCACCAGAGCAACTTCCCAGTGACTAAATCACTTGTATGAGTACCTTCATTCTAGAGTGGAAGACTATTCAAGTCACTGCTCCTGAACTCTCAAACTGCAGTCAGAATGTCTACCCCCATTTCATCCCAGTAGGGCCCACAATAGAAAGCGTTTGAAAACCTGATCGGTTTTGGAGCACCAAGGACACCGACTTCCAGAACCACACAAAGCTAAATCCCAGGTTCTGAACCACAGCAACCCCAAGCCTTTCACCCTGAGGCCTCTCCATCAGGCATTACATCTAGTTCTCCATAATTTAATCCATATCTACACTCAATCCCAAGGTTACGTAAGGGTCGACAAGGAACAAGAAGCACCTAAGCTGTGCTTCCCCAAAACAACCAAGCGCTGCCATTGTAAATGAAGTTGTGTCATGCATAATAAAATCCCCGGAAGACGCACACGCAATTGTGAATAGTGGTCACAGGTGAAGAGTAAAACCAGTGGGTGTACTTTTACTTTTCACTTTATAGCCTTCGGTTCTGCTTAATACTATTGCTTTGGGAAAAAGCCAGCTTTTAAAAATAAACCTAAAAGAAAAATCAAGTCAGTAAGAATTATGTCTGTTCATTTTAATTACGTTTATCGTTTGCTCGCATTTTCTTTTTGATGGGTTATATCAATTGCTTCTTCAAACCCTGAACTCTAGGCCACAAAATGCTTTTCATGGACAAACTGTTGAGAAAGACAAATATTCAGTATCTTACTGTTTGCAGAAAAGCCACCACAAAGCAATACATATTCTTACTAAATAATCCAGCACATGTATTCCTCTCATCACCACGTTTTGTACTGGGTCCGTAGCTGACAACGCTTGCAGGTAGAGTAGTCACAAGAAAGAGCAGGATTTGGGTTTACCTACAGTGTTCAGAACTGAAGTATATACCAAAGCGTATTTTTAAAACAATGAGCATAGGGGCCACAAAGACATAAAATATATTATGTACTAGAAAATAGATGGTATACATCCTTTCTGCCACAGAATTTGTCTTCATATTAAGACTCAATATTCAGGGGCACCTGGGTGGCTCAGTCCATTGAGTGTCTGACTTTGGATCGGGTCATAATGTCATGGTTCACAGGTTCGAGCCCCATGTCGGGCTCTGTGCTGACAGCTCAGAGCCTGGAGCCTGCTTCAGATTCTGTGTCTCCGTCTCTCTCTGCTCTCGTTCGTGCTGTCTCTCTCTCTCAAAAATAAACATTAAAAAAAAAAATGTTTTTTTTAAAAAGGCTCGATATTCAATCTTAGATTGATTATTTTTGTTAAATTAACGAGAGGTATAATGAATTGACTATTTGGTTGATACATAAAAGGTAGTTCGTTTTAAGGATGGATGGAAAAATAAAATGATAAGTACATAAATGGATGGATGGATGAAGACAAAAAGGAAAAAATTAAAAGATGCGGATCAGCACCTTTCAAACGATCTGTGGAAAAAGATCAGTGTTTTTCTATTTTTAATCTGTCAAGACTAACTAGTATGTGGTCCTATTGTGAGCGCCTTGTGTATAGCTTGGGCCACATGTGACTCATCACACAAACTTGGCACACCCAAACTACTGCTGTTCCATTAGACAATCCCACTGATCACGTGCTCAGATATCACAGCAGTATCATTTTGTTATACAAGTTTCTAAACACTCTGGACTTCTGTATCTAGCCTGTCCTGGGCCAGTTACATACATCTGCACACAAGTGTCAGTTCCCCAACCACCCTTTGAGGAACACAGATACTTGATCAGCCACTTCAGGCTGCCACGCCATTCATTCTGATTGGTTGGGCATCCATCTAACTGGCCAATGCATCTGCCAGACCATGTATGCTCCTTGTATAAGAAGGGTGGGTGTAATGATTAATAGTTAGGATAGTGGATGATAGATCAATTAGATAACAGACAAGCTAAGTAGGTCATAAATTAGACAGGAGCCAGACTGCCGCTCTTTGCATAAAGAGTATCTCTGGATGAAGTGTAAATAAACAATGGTTCTCTCTAAACCAGGGATCCGGGGAAGATCGGAAGAATTTATTTTTCCATTTTCATTCCTCCAGTAGTGTTTGGGCCTATATTATTTTTAAAATTAAAAAGAGAGGGGCGCCTGGGTGGCTCAGTGGGTTGAGCATCCCATTTCAGCTCAGCTCATGATCTCACAGCTTGTGGGTTCAAGCCCCACGTCGGGCTCTGTGCTGACAGCTCGGAGCCTGGAGCCTGCTTCAGATTCTGTGTCTCCCTCTCTCTCTGCCTCTACCCCTCTCACGCTCTGTCTCTGTCTCTCTCTCTCTCTCTCAAAGATAAATAAATGTCAAAAAAATTAAAAATAAAATTAAATTAAATTAAATTAAATTAAAAAGAGAAAATCAGAAACAATCTAAATGTCCATCAATAAGGTATCAGTTAAAACAAATTGTACTACATCCGTACAATGGAATACTATGTGGTCCTTAAAGAAATAAAATAGAGTAACCATTTATGTACCGAAGAATAAATACCAAGATCTACCAAGTGAAAAAAGGTGCAGGTGAGCATGTACAGTACATTACTATTTGCACCATACTGAAAATAGTCTAAGTGGACATATATATATACACACATGCTTATACCCACATAGAGTTTCTCTGGAAAGACAAAAGAAACCGGTGCTCTGGAGAAGGGACCAGAGGACTGGGGGAGGGTGAGACTTCTCACAGTATATGTTTTGGTACTGAATGCCTTTTTTTTTTTTTTTTTTTTTTTGGTACTGAATTCTTTATCATTTACATGTATCTATTACCTATTTCAAAACTTTTGTTTTAAAGAAGTCATCTGAAAACATTTACACATGATTCAGTGTAGTGACTCAGCATGAAAAGGCTCTCAGTAGGCTTTACTAAGAGTTTTTAGGAAGGATGTGCCTGAGAGGAAGGCCCCCAGCTGCTCCATCCGGGCATCCTCAGGGGACCAGGGCCTAGCTGGGCTTCGGTGGGATAACTGTGCTACAAGAATCTCAATTTTCCTGTGCCCACTTGATCAGCCTCAGAGAAAGTGAGAAACTATCCAAAACCACAAGAGAGTATTCCAGGAGCAGCCAGACCCACAAGCTATTCAATTATAAGCAGAAATGGCAGATTCAGTGGGGGTGGGCCTGAGTCAAGGGTAGCCTCATAGCCTACTAACTTGGAAAGCAAAGATCACACACCACTGTGGCACAGCACAAACTAAATTGAGTAGATGGCTGATGGATACGTCTATGGATGGTCAGATGAATGGATGAACTGTAATGAAAGGCTCTACTGACTCTTTTAAATCAGTATAAAATCCTTAGTTCCTCAAACAACTGGGAAGATCTCAACATAGGAGATAATGGTGGGGTCTTATGCTACATTTAGATAAAGCTAGGATTTGAGTATCTCAAAATTAGGGGATGAGAAAATTGACATTTACTAGCAAAAAGTCAATGTGCTCAATCTAGCTGAGTGAGGTTCCAAAGTCTCAATGGGATGTACAGTCATCCACCAACCATCACTTACCTTTTAATCCAAGTCAGGCCAGACTTTTCTTGGTCTAAAAACACACACTTGGCATTTCTGCCCCTGAACTTCTCTTCCTACCTCCTCTTTCCTAGAAGTCCTCTTGGCTCACTTACCCACTTTCTTCCCATTTTTCAAGGCCCACTTATGTCCAACCACCTTTACAGCCTTCTCTGAACACGCTCTCTTCATTCATCTTCCTCTCCGCTGCATCATAGTATGAGGAACTATGATTCTAAACTTTCGGTCCAAGGGGCACGGACAAGATGAAATTACACTCCTGAGCATGGTAGATTCCCATGAGGAATGCTAGTGTACAAGCTTGCAATGCAAATGGTCAGAAGAAAGCATTAAAGGATCCCCTCCTTATCAAGCACCCACCTATTTGATGGGCACTGTGCTCAAGTTATACAATGACAGGCAAGACAAATATCAATCCTGCCCTCACAGAGGTTATAGTGTAGTGAGAAAGAGAAACAATTAAATAGAAACATGGCAGTAGGCTATGGGAGACACGGCTAGGGAGACACAGGGCTATGGGAGAACAATAGCCAGAGCATCTAAACTAGTGTGTTGGGGAGGGCAGGCAGGGACACCTGGGTGGCTCAGTCAGTTAAGCCTTGGACTTCGGCTCAGGTCATGATCTCACGGTTCATGAGTTCAAGCCCTGCAGTGGGCTCTCTGCTGTCAGCACAGAGCCCACTTTGGAACCTCTATCTCCCTCTCTCTGCCCCACCCCCATACACGTGTGTGTGTGTGTGTGTGTGTGTGTGTGTGTGTGTGTGTGTGTTCTCTCTCTCTCTCTCTCTCTCTCTCTCTCTCTCAAAAAGAAATAAACATTTAAACAAACAAACTAGCGTGAAAGGCTGTGAGTCCGGGAAAAACCTCCTGCAGGAGTAGCATCGCAATTGATGCCTGAAGGTAGCATAGGAGTCAACCAGGCAAAAAGCAGGAAAATAATGTTCCAGGCACAGGTAAGAGATGATGCCAAGTTCCTACGGCCAAAGGGAGGACAGCCAATGGGAGAACTAGGAGACGTTGAGCACGGCTGCAAGTTTCAGACCTGTAACCATAATAGAAACGATTGCCCTATTATGACACACCTCCCAAGAGCTTCCACCACACGGAGAGCAGCTGCTCAAGGCTCTATCCCCACATAGGTCAGGAGGCAGCTCTTTAGCCTGGTTTCGTCTGTGTTCTCCTTGTCTCCCCAGCTAGACTGTCAGCTGCCTGAGGTCGGAAAACGTGCCACATATTTCTCCCCTTACAGCATACCGCAAGGAGCTAACACACAACAGAAGTTCAGTGATTTTTCATCGTCGATGCTGAAAAACAGCCAAAGATCCTTTCAGTGGCATGAAGGAAATGTCTTTGGAGATGGCACCCCCACCGCCCTCTCTACTGGGAACAATAACAGTCATAAACTTTCAGCCGTGCTTACTATGCCAGCCACAGCATGAAGCACTTTACATATATTTCCCAACTGCACTTCATCCAATACTGCCAAGAAGTGAATATCATTTCTTCCTTTCGTATTTATCATCTGCTGTGCCAGGATGGAACATTAAATAAAAGCTAGAAGTTCAGGAAGGAGTGCATGCAAATAAAGAATAAGCTGAAGGAAATTTCGTGTGACCTAAGGATCTGCCATAATCCTACTTCTTATCCTGAGGCGATATGGAGAATTCTCAGTGAAGATTTTAGGAATTACTGTGTCAGTTCATCTCTAAAGAAAATAACCCAGGGGCGCCTGGCCAGCTCAGTGGGTGAAGCGGCCAACTTCAGCTCAGGTCATTATCTCACAGTCTGTGGGTTCGAGCCCCGCATTGGGTTCTGTGCTGATAGCTCAGAGCCTGGAGCCTGCTTTGGATTCTGTGTCTCCCTGTCTCTCTGCCCCTCCCTCGGCTCACGCTCTGTCTCCCCCCCCCCCCTCTCTCTCTCTCTCTCTCTCTCTCTCAAAAATGAATAAACATTAAAAAAAAATTTTTTTTAACAAAAAGAAAGAATATAACCCAAAACAAGAAAAACAAGCAGTTCTGAAGGACTTCAGTTACTGAGCCATGGCTAAGAGATTTCCCCACACCCTACCACACCTACCCAAATCTACGACTCCATCTTTTTTTTTTTTTCTTTAAAGATTTTATTTTTGGGGTGCCTGGCTCAGTCGGTTAAGCGGCCGACTTCAGCTCAGGTCATGATCTCACGGTCTGTGAGTTCGAGCCCCGCGTCAGGCTCTGTGCTGACAGCTCAGAGCCTGGAGCCCATTTCAGATTCTGTGTCTCCCTCTCTCTCTGACCCTCCCCTGCTCATGCTCTGTCTCTCTCGGTCTCAAAAATAAATAAACGTTAAAAAAAAAAATTTAAAGATTTTATTTTTAAGTAATCTCTACATCCAACTTGAGGCTCAAACTCACAACCCTGAGATCAAGAGCTGCATGCTCCACTAAGCTAGCCAGGCACCTGGCTTCACACACTTCTCTGCTTTCATTCTCCTCCACCATTTTTATAACTCCCCCTCCCCAATTTAAAAAGAAATATGTAGGCCCTTTAGAACATACAGAAAGGTAGAAAGTAAACAAGAAAAATCATCCATCATTCCAGAAAGGACCACTGGAAAATAAACATTTTGGTATCTATTCTCCTAGCGGACACACACACACACATACCTTTGAAAGTAAAATCAGGATTATATTATCACAATGTACTGTACTTGTTGGTTTTCTTGTGTTATATCCCACTTGTCTGATATTTAGGACTTATTTCCAAGCATTAATAATTAACCATTAAATCAAGACATAAAAATGAAAATATAAGACATGTCCACAAAGCACACTGGAAAACAAAACACTGTAACTTGATTCAAATATGAAACTCTCAACTATGAAAATAATGAAAGTCACAAAAAAGGTTTCCCAGAGTATAGTCTGTAAAACATTCCTGAGCGGATGGCAGTAGATGATACTTGGAATAAAAATGTTCAAATCACATGACTTTGTGAAATACTGGCTTAAACAAAAACAAACTGGTTTTTCTGATAAGTGACTTTGGAGTCCTTAATGTACACTGTCAAATTCCAAGAGAGGGATAGAGCATGCGACATATCCCAAACTTATTGGTCCAGGAAATCCCATGTTCACAAAGCATCTGAATGGACTAGGGTTCCAAAGAACACACTTTGGAAAACACTCCTCTACTGATATTTCAATGCACTAAAACATGCACAGTCCCCCTCAGACCAGTGGAAGGGCCATCCTCTCAGAATCTGCCCTTCTTTAGTAAGCCAATTACTTCAGTCCTCAGCCTTCCAAACCACCTTTCAAAAAAAAAAAAAAAATACATCCCTTGGCTTGGTTGATTCTTTTACTTCTATCACCCTTTCCTGTGGTTAGATACATCATTGAAGGAGGAAATGATATATAAGGCTGTAATTCCTACAAGTCTTTTTTTTTTTAATGTTTACTTATTTTTGAGAGAGAGAGAGTGTGGGAGGGAGGTTGTGGCGGGGGGGGGGGGGGGGGGTGGGGGGATGAAGAGAGGAATCTGAAGCAGGCTCCAGGCTCTGAGCTGTCAGCACAGAGCCTGACAGGGGGCTTGAACTCAGCAACCATGAGATCACGACCTGAACAGATGTTGGCCGCTTAACCGACTGAGCCACCCAGGTGCCCCTATAATTCCTACAAGTCTTAAGTCAACAGGTCAACAAACAAAAACTAAGACTCAGTACTGCCTCAAACCTCTACAGCAATTTCTCTCTCATCAATCTCTGCAATTATAAAGGCAATGAGAAGCAACCTGGGTTTTTTTTTTCCTTGCAACTACTGTACTAACATTATTTAATGAACCCTTTTAACAAGCCCTTCAAGTGTACCTGGATCCAGACATCAATTAGGTCACCTGCCCTCCCTGTCACATCTCTGTTCCCTGTAAAGTGATATGCATTTAATAATGGCGGAAAACTTGTTAAGAATAAAATATAAGTAGGCACTATAGTTATATTATCCGTTGCTGGTTTGTTTTTCTCAACACCTCTCTCTCCAGCACCAAGAACTCCAAATTTGACCACCCAGACTGAGTTCAGAAACAAACTCTAATGCTCCATCCACCACTCTAGTTATCTGGTCACCAAGGACACCTAATTAGAGGGTCTAATTACGGGCACCTAATTGGCATGAGGCATCATGGTGCAGGGGCATACAGGTTTTAGAATCACACAATTCTAATCCCATCCCTGCCACTCACCTGATATGTGACCCTGGGCCATTTACTCAACTTCACTGAGCCTCAGTTTCCTCAAAAACAAAATGAGGTAGTAATATGTACCTATTCACAGGGTCACTGTGAGGGTTAACAAAAAGTATATATGTGAAAGCACCTAGGATTATGAGAAAAAAGTTTCTACACACACGTTGTGAGTGTGCTCCACAGGGGATTCTGATGTTGTGTCTCTGGAAAGCACGGACTCAGCTCCCTGCCTTGTCTGGCACAGAGCAGGCCATCAAATGTCACTTACCTCCCCTCCTCTTCCCTCTCCACTTCTTGATCCCTCCCCTACTCACATCTCCCACCTTACACACAAAATGGCCCAAATGGTAGCCATGAGCCAGATTCCAAAAAAAATGAAAAGTAGACCCTCCTCAGAAGGGACTGGGTATCCTCCACCCAAGATGCTAAAGTAAAAGGGTACCCACGGTGGACATTCCCATTTAGGTTTCTTAACAGGAAAACTGACTCCGTCTGATTTTAAATTTACAAACTTGACTTGCAATTCCAGATCTAGGTTGTCGTCCACAGCCGTAACTCTAACCAAGAGTCACAACCAGCTTAACCTATTGCCAAAGTTTCTGCATCTGATTTTGACCAGGTAGAGAGTGCATGTGTGTGGAGAGAGAGGAAATGGGAGGCAGGAACAAACTTGTCCTGAAAGCCTGCTAGATGCCAGACACTTCAAATATGTAATCTTATCTAGTCTTTCAAAATACCCCGAAATAGGTATTACTATTACTAATAGGTATTTAACGCACAAGGTAACTGAGGCAGCTGGCAATATTTTTTTAAGGACAAAAGGCCCTTCATGAAAACTACATTATATTGCCATCCAAAGGTAAACAGAAAAAAAACAAGCCAGAGTCAGTTCTTTTTTTTTTTCTATAATGTTTTTTTTAACATTTATTCAATTTTTGAGAGACAGAGAGAGACAGCACGAGGGGCAGAGAGAGAGGGAGACAAACTGTGAGATCATGACCTGAGCCAAAGTCGGACACTTAACCGACTGAGACACCCAGGTGCCCCAGAGTCAGTTCTTCTTTAAAAAAATAAATTTAGGGGCACACACACAGTTGGTGAGTTTGAGTCCCACATCAGGCTCTGTGGTGACAGCTCAGAGCCTGGAGCCTGCTTTAGACTCTGTGTCTCCCGCTCTTTCTGTCCCTCCCTGCTCATGCTCTGTCTCTTTCAAAAATAAAATTAAATTAAATTTTAAAAGAAAGAAAGAAAGAAAGAAAGAAAGAAAGAAAGAAAGAAAGAAAGAAAAATTTAAAACAAGTTTTTTTTTTAAGTTTGCTTATTCATGTTGGGGGACAGGGTGAGACAGAGAATAACAAACACGGATCACAGTGTAAGCGCAGAGCCTGACACGGGACTGGATCTCACGAAATGTGAGATGGTCACCTGAGCCAAAATCAAGAGTCGGGTGCTTAACTGACTAAGCAACCCGGGCACCCCTAAAACAAATTTTTAAATAAATATTTTTGATTAAAAAGGATTTGAGGGGCGCCTGGGTCTCAGTCGATTGACCCTCTGACTTCAGCTCAGGTCATGATCTCACAGCTCGTGAGTTCGAGCCCCGCATCACACTCTGTGCTGATGGCTCAGAGCCTGGAGCCTGCTTCAGATTCTGTGTCTCCCTCTCTCTCTGCCCCTAACCCGCTCACAGTCTGTCTCTGTCTCTCTCAAAAATAAATAAACATTTAAAAAAAAAAAAAGGATTTGAAAATGTTACCTCCCACAAATATATATTTTTTTAATGTTTACTTAATTTTTTGAGAGAGAGACACACAGAGTGTGAGCAGAAGAGGGTCAGAAAGAGAGCGAGACACAGAATCCGAAGCAGGCTCCAAGCTCTGAGCTGTTAGCGCAGTGCCTGATGCGGGGCTCGAATTCAGGAATGGTGAGATCAGACCTGAGCCCAAGTTGGACGCTTAACCGACTGAGCCACCCAGGCACCCCTAGTAAGTTACTCAAGCATGTACTCCAGCAAAATGAGGGCATAAACCAACAAAGAGGAGGACATGAGAAAAGGAAATACTACTTTCAGCCACAGAGAGAAGAAAAGAGAAGTCCCAAGATGACAGCTCTGTTGTAAGTCTAGAGAACAATCAGAATCCAGAATGGCACCGAAAGGTAAAAGAATCTGGGCATAAAAGCTTAGGGAAACAAGACTTGATAGAACTGATGGGATTTAGAACCTAAAAAATTTTGAGAGGCAAATAATATATAAGTATATAAAAAGGCAATTAGAACTACTTGAAAAAATGTTTAAGAAAGTCAAGGTCCAATTATGAACAAACTAAAAGGTGATACAAATTTAAACAAGTGATGAAGAGTTTGATGAAAAGAAAGAATCCATTTGACCTTGGTGCTTCACATGTTCTCCTGTTCCTGGCCAGGAATCCTGACACCAGACCCAATGTAACAAGTCTAACATTTAAGCTTAATATAAAAGGCATTTTAATTATATTTACAGAAATGTACTAATGTAAATGTCTCTAGATTTTCAACTTTAATAATAATTTATGAATAAAAAGGTCAATTTAAGAGCAAAGCACAAAACTTTTATTGATTATGGGTTCAGGGTTTTGGGCTATTGAGGTGTGATCACAAAAAGAGAATGGTAGAACAGGTATCCTTCTTGACTTACATAATGGGGAGTCAAGAAACACTGTCAAGGGGCGCCTGGGTGGCGCAGTCGGTTAAGCGTCCGACTTCAGCCAGGTCACGATCTTGTGGTCTTGTGGTCCGTGAGTTCGAGCCCCGTGTCAGGCTCTGGGCTGATGGCTTAGAGCCTGTAGCCTGTTTCCGATTCTGCATCTCCCTCTCTCTCTGCCCTTCCCTGTTCATGCTCTGTCTCTCTCTGTCCCAAAAATAAACGTTGAAAAAAAAATTAAAAAAAAAAAAAGAAACACTGTCAAAAATTGACAAAAAATAACAAAGGTGATCTAACAAACTAAAAACAATATAAATATCAAATTTAGGAGAGGAAAAATATAGTTTAAGAAGCTAAATTCTCATTTTCAATCCGAAGTTAAAAGCTGATGATAAATCAAAAAAATTGTGGTAAAAGCACATCAGGGTTAAAGAGGTAACAATCTAAGAATTAAGTACAGAAACAGTTAAAAAAAAAAAAACTAAAAGGCTCCTTCTGTGAGCCTTGAGGTGAAGGAAACCATTGTTTTTCAACAAAAGTCCTTCTGTACTATTGGATTTGTTACCAAGTGCATAGATCACTTTGACAAAAATAATTTTCTATGACACGTTTCAGAAAAGGCAAAACACTAAAATTATTACTAAAAATTGGGAGTGGCAGGCAAATGTTATAATTGAAATTGTATTTAAGAGTAAGGGTAAAATATTTTTTCCTATAGAATGTTATTCAAATAAAATTTTTCTGTAAAAAGGTAAGGTTCAACTGAAGCCAAATTTTTTTCTTCTTTGTAATCCTCTACTTTCCGGTTTACGTGTAATAAACATGTATCCCATTTATAACCAGAACTTTTTTTAATTTTTAATGTGATCAGTGGTCAAAGTCATTGTGCCTGGTGGCTAAGAGCCCAACACCTACACCCCCCAGGCCTGACTTATGAGCTTTAGAGGACAGTGGGAACAGTGCAGCAATTTTCAGAGGCTGTGTGTTTTAACATCAACATCTCAACTTTTACATGTGGCCCTAAAGAAACAACACAGGAAAGGTGTGACGGCTCAGGGAAGGTCCCCTTTAAGAGATAACAGAAAGTCATTACATCATATACCTAGGAACAATCTTACCTAAGTAAATGACAAAAAGCTTTTTAAAGCTTCTTAAAGTCCAGGCTTTGTTTCCCATAAAGCTCATTGTTCAGCAGGGGAAGTGACATGGGGGATAAAGGGGGGAGTGAGGAAAATGGAAAACTGCTCTGTAAGTAGAGGTCAACAGATCCAGTCCAGAGTCTGCCATTAAATAACCACGTGACTTTTCCAAAGTCATATGGTCACTTTCTAGCCAAAAAACAAAACAAAACAAAACAAAAAAACGTGGCCCTTATTATATCTAAATACTTTAATTTCTCATTTATAAAGGCGCTCTCTCTCTCAACTGATGTAATCAATAATAGGATGTTATTGGTAGCCCCATCTCATAGATGATGGAGCAAAACAGACTTTATGAAAATTCAGGGTCAGTTGTCACCATTTTTCAAGCTTCTATTTAATCCGTCAAAATACGTTGCCTTTGGAGGCTACATAACAAAGTATGACATACAACATTTTAATGCACTCCATTGTTAAACACAGCCCCCCCCCCCAAATTCAGAGAACTCCTGGCAGATTTCTTATCTTGAAAGACAATAGTCATGATGACTTAATTTCTTAAATTCCCTTAGCTACCTGGCCAAATAGTTTCCAGGGGCCATATCAAATCAAGCTAACCTATTCCCTCCACATTTTTTCAGCTGTGGTCTTCACTGACTATCCAAAGTGAAATGGAGATATGTTCTGCTTTGGGCTGTGAAGTGGCTGTAGTTGTGGGGGATGGACAAATGAATCAGAGGCAACTTTCTCTAAACCCAAAAAGCTAACTTCCATTTTTGCCCTAGTTTCAATCATTCAAAACATGTGCATAAATTTTTTTGCTCTTTGGGGGGCTCTTTTTTACCTGGCTTTCCTCAGATATTAGGCAAGCCTAGCTCTTACTTCATATATTTAATAACCACAGTTATACTGATCATGTATTATATATTTGTGGTGTGCATATTTATAAACACAGCTTAAAAGTCATTTGAGACCAAAAAAGATCCCCCTAAATTACTGTAAATTATCGCACCTTTTTCTATTTGTATTTATTACTAAATCCATGTCTATAAAAGTCACAATAAATATGCAAAACTGCATTTACCTAAGTAAACTTAATATAATATTATTTTAGAGCTTTATGTACCATAGAAATTAAGGTCATCCTTTAGAACAATACCATCACATTTAGAAAAATGTCACGTTATTACATCACATACTTGAATTCCACCAGCCATTCAGAAGCCAAAGCATTGAGTACATGTCCACACTAACACTCAAAGACTGGGAGGAGGCCGGATGTGGAATAAAATGCCCATCAAGTCTGTTTCAGGACAAGTGCTTCTCAGTATCACACCAACCCCAGAAACAAAATTAAGAACTCCTCCTTGCACAAGATGTCAACAGGTTTGGGATGGGGAAGAATTGGTCACCAGGATGAGTCAAAGACTCGGCTATACTAAACCGCATCCACTACTGTATATTTGTTATCAGTGCCAACTGACAGCAATCAAAGTATCAAATGTGAACACCAAAGAAAGGCTTGATTATATATTTTTTAAATAGCACATAATGTCTTAGCATAACTTTTAAACTGAGGCTTCTCCATCAAATATGGGCTTTAAAATAAACTCTAAGGGGGTGCCTAGGTGCCTCAGTTGGTTAAGCGTCTAACTTTGGCTCAGGTCATGATCTCACGGTTTGTGGGTTCGAGACCCCGCGTCGAGCTCTGTGCCAACAGCTCAGAGCCTGGAGCCTGCTTTGGAGTCTGTGTCTCCCTCGCGGTCTCTGTCCCTCCTCTGCCTGAGCTCTCTCTCTCTCTCAAAAATGAATAAACGTTAAAAAAATTAATAATAAAATAATAAAATAAAATAAAATAAAATAAAATAAAATAAAATAAAATAAAATAAAATAAATAAAAGCTAAGGCAAGTTCTAAGACGAGGAGTTTCCCTCCACAGCAGAGAACTGCCAACCAGTGCAAGGCAATCATGAATCAAGTGGACCAGCTGGCACAACCTCCATCTAGACCATCAATAGCCTGACCCGCCCCCCACCCTTGACCTCACTGGTTACATTTCAAGTTCCAACTTGATTTCTCTTCTGTAATAGAATTATCTTAGGGTACCACAATTGAAACAATCTTCTTCATGTCTGTGAATGTATTTTCCTGTACAGTCTAATTTGAATCTAATGTAAAAGTCATTACATCAAAAAGCCCTAACAATGTGGAAGGAAAGAAGAATGACAAAACAGGCTCCTGATTCGATGGTATTTTAGGTTACTAAGTGCGACACAATAAAACTCCTGACCCAATTTCCACACAATTGATTTTCCAGCCCACAGCTACTTCACCACCGAGTTGCTCATTACATCACTGTGCTGTGTGGTCATTACATCACTCAGCTGGGAGCAATAAGGCCTATCAGGCAGTGTTCGCTTCTCTAGCTTGCTTTTCCCAAGATGGGAGAGACTGCAGACCACCTACACTCCCAAGAGTCCCCCTCTTTCCCAAGCCTCAGAAATTTTCTCGAATTTATTTCCGTGTCACATCCCAATGGACCAGGCTTGGGAGCATCTGACTTGGAGTGGACAGGTAAGGGTGTAAGGGTTTGTGCCCAGAAGTCTATATCAATATTCCAGATTCAGGGAAACCTATGTGTTTCAGGAGAATCACTCCAAAACTTTTTTTTCTCCTCTTACCTCTATGAGTTTCCAGGTCGGCAATCTCTTGGGACTTCCAGGACCCTGGAAGAACCTTTCCAGACTCTCTACTTCTGATCCTTTACCATTCCAACACCCAGAGACTCACTCCCTATTTCCAGTTTCCCTTATCTTTCGGAAAGAAACGTGTAAGGGCACACAGAACACAAACACACACACACACACACACACACACACACGCAACGCACACCAACAAGCATGCGCACCCTGGGCACCGAGACTCTGTGCCCCCCTGGCTTCAAGCTGACTTACTTGAGGAAGTACCTCTGGCCAGTGGCCGTGAAGGTCATCTCCCAGCCCGGGGGCAGCGGCAGCTCGTCGGTCACATCGTAGGACTGCTGGCGGAGGTGCGCATGTTGCTGCGCTGGACTGCCTGCAGCCCCCGCGCCGGTGCCCAGCTGCAGGGACGCGGGCGACGAGTGCGAGCGGACGTGCTGGGCGCCGCTGGCTAGCCGGGGCCCAGGGTGGCCGCCGGACGAGTCGGTGCTCGATTGGCGCGAATGCGAGCCAGAGTCAGGCTCCTTGAAGAACGACTCGGGCAGGATCTTCTTCCGCCACGAGCTGGGCTTGGGGTTCATGACCGAGTTGAAGAGAGCTTCGAGGTCCGTGTCTAGGTCCTGCGTGACGTGGATCACTTGCTGCCCGGGTGGCGGGAGCGGAGGGGGCACCGAGGCCGGATTCATCTTCTGCAAGGAGAAAGGAGGGCAGATCAGCCTTTCATTTAAAGTCGGAGGAAGGGGTTTGGGGGCAGAATAGAAACAAAAGAAAAAATGGAAACAGATAGGTGTCCGCCTCAAAATCCCAGACACTCAGCGGTAAGGCCAGCCGGATGGGGGAGGGGTCCCTCCAAGGCTGGAGAATTATGCAACTTTCTTGAAGCAAATAAGTTGCCGGGAGGAGAAGAAGGAAAGGCGGGGGAGGGGGAGTTACTGCACTCAGGAGGTTGCTGCACTGCTGGTGGCAAAGGACAGGTCGCAACTTTCCCCGGCAGGCAGCCCCCCCAAAGTTTAAACCCAAACCAGCTCCACGATGTCTCGACGCCAGAAGCCCAAGGAGCCCAGGCACCCCGGGGTGGAGCGGGGTGAGCGGGCGCGCTCCAGCGGGCTCTACCTGGGCGCGCAGCGAAGCCGAGTCTGGGCGTGCGGCAGCCGCCGTCCCGCCCGAACTCGCCGTCGGGCCTCAGTCGCTCGGGTGCGTCCCGAGCTCGCAGGGATGTAGCTGGGGCCCGGCTGGCAAATCCCGACTCGGAGCCTGTTAGCCGAGGAGCTTCGGCTCTCACATCCCCCGAACTGGCCTCAGGCGTTCGCGCCCCGCGAGAAGGAGGCGGAGGAGAAGCAGACAGCGCGGCCGCCGCGGCTCCCGGACTGTCCCATAAACAAAGTTTGGAGCGAACTCCCACTCCCAGAAAAGAGGCGGGCCCGAAAGTTGAGCTGTTGAATTATGCATGACCTTCAAGTCCTGAGCCTGCCTGCCTCCTCTCGTCCCTCCCCTTCCTTCTCCTCCACCGTCTCCTCCCCCACCCGGCTCCAGAAACCCCTGGGCGTGTTAGGTACTTTGCTGGGTAAGAGGAGACCGGTGCCCCCCACCCACTCCTCCCGGGCGCGCGGACCTCTCCCGCGGAGCCCTGGACCTGCATTCCTTTGAGTTTACTACGGACTTAGGGCGGGATCAAAGGGAAAGTGGCCTGCGCCTGTTTAATCAAGGACTTGTGGACCGAAACTAAGGCTGGGGGCGGCGGAGGGCACGCAAGTGAGCGGCCCAGGCCGAGGAAGGGCCGGTCCTGGGTGCCGCGCCCTCCCTTCCTGCGCCGCGGAGAGGCCTGGAGCGCGCAGAGCGCCGCACAGATCTGAGATTCTGCCTGAGGGCGGGCTCGGGTGCGCCCTGGCGCGGGGAGACAAGGCCAGCCTTTCCACGGGAGTCTGCTTAGCGCTTGTGACCATATTTGGTCTGGCGAGGAGGCATCTTGGCTGTTTGGCTTGCAGTTGTCTGCTAAAGCGCAGACGGTGCCCAGAAAGTGCCTCTGTCACTAGAGATGCGGATTCGTCAATGGGTGCGTTGTAAACAAACAACGTTCAATCCATTCATCCATCCTAAGTCTCCTCTACGGGTTACTCAGGTCACTAGAAATTGAAGAAGAAACCTGGTCAAAGCTGGGTGCTGGAAAGGGAGAGCAATCGCGCCCCCCTCCCCCGCGACATCCGCGCGGTTGTGGGAGGATTGGAATGTCCCTGACGCCCTCCAGAGAGCCTGGAGCCGGGATGGAACCCGAGCAGGTGGCTGGGAGTAGAGAGGGTGCGCCAGTGACCCGGAAAAAACCACCCACCCTCCTACCGACTGGATCTAGGAGAGGGGTGGAGACCCCCAACCCCTAGATCTAGCCTGGCGAGACAACTGCGGGAAGTAGGAGGCGGCCTTGGCCTTCGTAGCAGCTCAATTCCTTCGTTCCCTAGTCCCCTCTCCGGGGTGGGGAAAGGGGGAGGGGGAAGCGGCTGCGAGGTAAGTCACGTTTGACAAAGCCCCTACCCCACCCCATTTGATTCAAACAGAAGTTTATGAAATAAATCAAATGAGGCAATATACATACAACCGGGACTTCGCAGTGGTTGGACTTAAGATTTCTTGCCTTTAGGATGGTGCAAAAAGGATATACCTTCAAACTTTACCTCGAATATTGAATTTTGATCTTTCCCCACCCAGGCTAGCGATACGCAGTACCAACCTTTCCTGATGCTGGGCAGCAACAGCCACAGCACCCGCTCCGCTCTGCCCTCAGAAGGGTAAACAGCTTACATCTGCAGCTATTCCGTAACCCTGTGACAATTGTCATTCGCTTTCACACAGTAGTCAATAAGTTACTGGAGACATTCCACACTTTATTATACAATGGGCTTTGCGTCAGATGATTTTGCCCCGCTGCAGGCTAAGGTTAAGTGTTCTGAGCACATTTAAGATAGGTGAGGCTAAGTTATGATGTTTCCCTATTAAATGCATTTTCAATTTACAATGGATTTATCAGGACCTCAGCCTACCTTAATCAAAGAAGATATGTAAAACACTTTAAAGAGCACCTAGCCATCTGTAGACCTGCTTGTTAAATAAAATAGAATTGTATTAAGTGCAAGTATTGTACCTCGACATTTTTATAAGGGTGAAATAAACTCAAAATCTGGAGTTGCCTTGAAGGAGAAAGTTTACAGGAAAGACAAGACCACCCCATAGTTTTGCCTTGGAGACAGGGGAATACTATTTTGGGGGGGGGGGGCATTCCCTGAATGGCTACTCCCTGTCACTGCCCACAGTAGAGCAGAGCCACCAAAATGAGGCACCCCTTACCCCATCATCTGCACTTGAAGGTATGTTCCGATTCCAGACTCCCCACAGAGTGGGAAAAATCAGGGCTGCCTTAGAGAAAGATAGCCATGTGAGTCACCTTCAAAGATAAGCAGACAGAACATAGCTCCTTTCAAGAGACTCGGGAACCCCAGATTTCCTGTGTGGCTAAGTTCTCTGCCCATAGGACCAGCAGAAGGAAGGGGGAAGCTACCACAGGTCACTCTATGGGAAACAGTATCTTTGCAAGCCATCATCAGAAGCCACCACAGTTATAACAATCGGGGCAATGAATTATGGAACTAGAGGAAGTGACTAGGACCAAATGGTTACTAATCAGAAGCCACAAGGCTGACTTAATGATTTAAGGATGGAAACTGAGTCCAGCCTTACTCCAGGAAGGTTCTCACCCAAGAAGGAAGGGCCTGCTTTGTAAAGGGTACCTGGCAGCTACCGGAGAAGAAGAAAATGCTAAGGGAGCCATGAGAATCAGCCAGTGAGAATCAGAGTTGAGATTGGATGGGTCTCCATTCCTTGCCAAGCTTTAAGAAATAGTGGAAGACAGAGAAGTAGATGCCTGAAATGGAAATTGCCCAGGCCAGAGGATAAGTCAAAGAGAAAACCCCCAGTTTTCAAACACCCTATATCATGTATAGTGGACAGTTGAAGACATTTGCTTCAGTCCTTCAAACCACAGCTTCAGATGACATAACATTTACAAGTGCCTCGTATGTGTCAGGTACTACCATATGAGGGGGCATGGTATAGTGGCTACGTGTATAATCTCTGGAGCAAAATACCTGAGTTGCCTTGAACAAAATACTTGAGCTTTCTATTCCTGGGTTTCCTCCTTTGTAAATTAAGTAGAACCCACTTCACAGGGTTCTAGGTTAAAACACTACCAATTTTATCCATTGACCCATGATGGAACACAAGTTTTGAAGTGCCTGGCTCTACTGTCAATATTGGGCAAGTAATTTAGCTTTCCTAGGTCATAG
This sequence comes from Felis catus, assembly GCF_018350175.1. Lineage (NCBI taxonomy): Eukaryota > Metazoa > Chordata > Mammalia > Carnivora > Felidae > Felis > Felis catus. The sequence continues at coordinate 114,368,270 of NC_058376.1, read as the reverse complement.
ATTATTCATATACAAGTTGGAGATAATAATATGGCAGTCCATGACATTGCTGCTTTTCAGTGGACCACCTTCCTGTTAGTCACACCCTTATGGAGTCCCTTCCAGCTTAAATCTGGACTAGGCCAGTGACTTGCCTTAACCAAAAGAATACAGCACTAAATCTGTGCTAGTTCCCCCACTGCACCCCACTCCATCCCCTGCCTTAACCCCTAAGAAGGTATCGAAGTTTCCATTTTTGTACTTTTGGGACACCTAAGTCATTAGGTAAGAAATCCAACTATCCCACTGGAGGGACCACATGGAGAGGCAAAGACCGTGAGATACGTGGAAAGAGGAAGAAGTCTGAGCTAAGCCCAGCCCCTCACAGGCCCACCGGCTGACTACAAACACCTTAGTGACCACCATCAGAATGAGTAAAAGAACCACAGAGCCCAGACAGGCCCAGACTGCAGATCTGTGAGTCAATAAAATGGATATTTGGTTTAAGCCATTAAATTTTGTATTTTTTTTTAATGCAGAATGAACATTCAAAGGATTAAATAAGAAAATGCAAAATGAAATTTTTAACACAAACTCTGTTACACACTAAAGCACTCAACAAATACTGGCTGTGATTTAAGTCTCATGGAGATCTGGAGAATAGATAACATGTTTTATATCCCTATTTTACAGATAGGGAATCTGGCCCAGTGAATTTTAAAGTACGTTGTCCAAGTACATGCAGTGAACTCATGAAAAATCGCTCATATTCAGCCCAGTACTTATTCCAGATCAGAATCCTTTTTCTACTCTCCCATTCTGTGTGAGCCAGGAGTTGCTCCCTGGTATTGTCATTTTAAATCAGTGTACTTCTTCCCACCTACTTATCTCATAGAGAAACTCCACAGTTTTATAAGATAATCAATCAATTGAGAGTAGGGGAATTTTTCTCTCCACTTGTAAAGACTCTCCCCTAGAAGTTGATTCCTGCTTCCTAATTTTCCCCTCAACACTTTTACTACAGAAAGCTTCCCCATCAATCCCTGCTCCCTGTCTACATTCAACCAATAGCAAGTGATTCTTTATCCTGGTGTCCCTCAAAACCGTCCTTCCTTTCCTACTCCCACAACAGGACCTTATCTCAAAATGCTTGGTAGCCTCCTACCTATTTCTCTGCCTCCAGTTTCTCCTTTTTGGCCTCCTGTTGTCATGATGTCATTCCCTGGCCTACCAGCTTTTAACAACTGCCCACAAGAATAAAGGTCAGAGCTGTCAATCTAGCACCCAAGGACTCACAACAAACTGCCATCTTCATTTCTTTCTGACCTTGATTCTTACACAAATGTATCTTCATCCAGTCCAGCCAGGCTCTCACCCAAGTATATTTAGCCTGTTCCTTCACTACACATATCACTCTGAACCCTGCTCAAAACCACCCTCCATGCTCCACTGTCAAGCCTCCATTAGTCTCTCTCCCCTAAGTTCGCATTATTGTTTTTTTGTTTCCTTGTCTGTTTCTTTCACACATAATCATATATAACACTGCCTCATATTCTAATTTTTACCCCAGTTATCTCTTGCCTCCTCAACTATAGCTGCTGGGGCTAGAAGAATCTTACATTTCTTTGCGGAATTGCTCCTCTGAAGCCCATAATTCTTTAATGAGGGCCTAAGAATCCTAATATGATTTTGCCCATTCCTCTTTTAGCACCCGCTGGTGAACTCTAAACAGTTCATAAGGTAGACTCTTACCATTCATTACAGTTTGGGCACTTAATATGAACTCAGCTCCTGCAGAGAACTGTTTGAAAACTTGTTTGAAAACAAGTTTAAGAGGGCTTCATTTTCTTTTTGTTTTGTTTTTGTTTTTGTTTTTGTTTTTTTTCAACGTTTATTTATTTTTGGGACAGAGAGAGACAGAGCATGAACGGGGGAGGGGCAGAGAGAAAGGGAGACACAGAATCGGAAACAGGCTCCAGGCTCTGAGCCATCAGCCCAGAGCCCGACGCGGGGCTCGAACCCACGGACCGTGAGATCGTGACCTGGCTGAAGTCGGACGCTTAACCGACTGCGCCACCCAGGCGCCCCCTTTTTGTTTTAACCCATGCCTGACAAGGTATTCTCCACACAGCAGTGTTCTGTACAGGTGGTCACCTAGCCCAGTGGTTGTCCTGACTTTGTCATCTGCCATATTTGCCTCAGGAAAGCCACAAACTGCTTTTTGCAGCCCTACCCCTCTCAATTGCTGACTTGGTGTGAGTGACTGACTCCAGTTAAGGTGAATGGTCAGAAACTTGGTGGGGTGGGTAAGTTGTTAGAGGACTCCAGCCCAGAAGCCCTTGAGGCAGAACCTGCCTGGGCTTGCTGAACCAGTACATAGAAAATTCCCAGAGCAGGATCACCATTAGCAACTGAAAAGGAACAAACAGACAAGGACCTTGAATAGATAAGGACTTGAATAATCAAGAGTCCAGAAAACTGTTGCTTAAGATTAATCTTTATTTCAATAGGAGAATAAGTAAGAGTTGACCAATTCCTTGACAAATCAGATATGACACTTGTGTATTCATAATTCATTGCATCCCAATGTCAAGCACAGTGTCCAGCATACAGCAAGTTTACAAGTACTTAGATCAAAATGAGTTAGCCCTGCTACACATTTTTGCACTTACCCTTTATAGGTACAGGTCTCATTGTCAGGCTTCACTTTGGTGTTCCTAATAAATGCATCACTGGCATGATCGTAAGGAAGATAATTTTGATAATGATGATGATGGATGGGACTCTGTTCTGCCTAATGTTATCTATTGCTTCAGCAATGCAGTTAGACCAGAGGAAGGGAATTTCTGAGATTTAGTCTTTACTTGGGTACTGTGTGCAGGTGGTTTATCATCCAGTATTTTCACTATTCTATTTTTACAGGGGAAGATATTTTTAAGTGGAAAAAATAAATTAATAAATGTTTTCTTCGAGGGGCGCCTGGGTGGCTCAGTCGGTTAAGCATCCCACTTCAGCTCAGGTCATGATCTCATGGTTCATGGGTTCAAGCCCTGCATTGGGCTCTCTGCTGTCAGCACAGAACCTGCTTTGGATCCTCTGACCCCATCTTCTCTGCCCCTCCCCCACTCTCTCTGTCTCTCTCTCTCTAAATAAATAAATAAATAAAAAACATTGACCAATCAATCAATATTCTAAGAGAAGAAAAATAGAGATCAACTATCAAGATATATTGCAAAGCAGGGTGCCTGGGTGGCTTAATCAATTAAATGTCTGACTTTGGCTCAGGTCATGATTTCACAGTTCATGGGTTCAAGCCCTGTGGGGCATGCTGACACTCAGAGCCTGGAGCCTGCTTCAGATTCTGTGTCTCCCTCTCTCTCAGCCTCTCCCTCACTTGCACTCTGTCTCTCTCTCTCAAAAATAAGTAAACATTTAAAACAAATATATTGCAAAGCTATATTACCAATTGCAGCATCATCTAAATTAGAAGTTTCCTAAATATTTAACAAGAGATTGGCTAAGTATATGTGAAAGCTTAATATCTAATGAAATTTTTGGTAGCTATCTGAAATAGTACTTCTGAAGACAACATACCAATGTGAAAAAGATGGGTTTTTTTATTATTTTCAAAGAAATAAATCAGAACCCAGTATCTATGTTAAAAAATACCTAAATGCTAAAAAATAAGATGTTAAAATAAAAAAGATAAATGTTTCTGTCTATATACTTAGATCATCACTCTCAGAAACCCAAACCATATTATTAATACCATTGTGGGTATGATGAAAGAACTAATTAGCAGTGTTTGGGGATAAATTTCAATGCTCTTAGCATTATCCATACATTCAAGAAATATATATATTGTTTGAGTGCCTACTGCGTGCAACACCAGAAGTGGTCTTTCAAGCTAAACTTGGAAGAGACTGCCACCTGATAGGAAAGTCATTGGTTGACCATGTCATTGAACTCCTCCCTCTACCCAAAGAAGTCCCAGATCTGGTTACACCAGCTGTTCAAGCCACTGCTCCTCTCCTGTCTTATTTGTCATGTTGACAGGAGCCCAGGATATACAAGCTCTACTCTTATCCCTCTGTCTCAGTATGGTCCAGACTCAAGTGAGGCCACCTTTCATGCCTGGTCATAAAAGATCCATCCGTTTTGGAGCCAAGAAGAGGAGAGAAGCAGTCAAACCAACATGGAATGGAGAGAGGGCCCAGGACTCAAATTCTGCTCCATGAGAGAGCTGACCCGATGAACATGAGTTCAAATCATACTTAAAAATGACAGAAGTTTTCTTTAAAAATATATATTTGCAGATAATCTTAAAGAGTGAATTTATCCTCATGTAGTGTCTGCCCTAATTTGACTATTTGATCATAGACGCTTCTACCTGGCCATAATAATTAAAAGTCGCTAGTATTTCAATTGTCACAGTAACAGTAAATAATATTTATATATTTTACAGGCTACAAAACAATTTCACTTGTGCAATCACACATGAACTTCACAGTAACTCTGAGAATTGGCAGAGAAGCCTCACTAGACCTCCTATTATACAGAAGAAAACAAAGGTTCAGAAAATGTTGTGCCTTCCCAGAGGTCATCAACTTATCACGAGAGCCAAAACTCAAACCCTGTAGTGCCTCTAGGCTTTCATATTATATTTCTCTCACAACTTCTTACCTAAGTCAGAGTCTTAATTGCTTCCTCCTTTGTGAGAATACAGAATCCTATCTATTCCTCAAAGCGAGAGAGAGAGGGGATATTTTTAGTTACTTTTCCTCCACTGACCTACAGTATCACTTCACAAATGCTTTGTCATCTAATGGCCATTCAGTGTATAGAGGCTCCTAAAATTTAAATTGAAGTTTAATTGTCTCCTCCCTCTCATTAAATACATGAGAACTCAAATGTGTTAGAGGATACTTAAAATGCAATCAAACCTTGATTAATGGAGTGCTTGCGTGTATTAGAAAACCTTGTGTCATGTGAATCCTCACTACTAATTAATATGAACAGGCAGTCCCTACTTGTTTTAAAGGGTTTTATTTCTAGAGTTATTTTATAAATTGGTCATTTGAAATTCAGAATGTGTTTTGTTATAGAAAAAAAATACATCGCAAATGATGGCTAGGCACCACAGCCATCCTTGGGAGTCCTAAACCTCACTGTGTCCTGAAAGTGTGTGTGAAAGGCTGAGTCTTTCTAGACACTTAGAGGACTGATATGGGAGACGGAGAGCACAGAAAGAAGGGCAGATTCCTTATAAAGTAGCAGCAAGAGAAGGTTCTTGCAGGCTCAAAGTGTTTCCTGTGACTTCAGGACTACCTGGTTGGGCAAATTCACATTTTCTATATCATACATTCTCAAGAAGTGAGAAGAAAAGTAGCTAAGACTCCTCTTGGCTGCAGGTGAAAAGTTACGTTCATTTAAGCAAAAGGAAGCAGTTATAAGGATACTGCATGGAACCCAGGGAAGTCCATACCTCTCTCACTCTCCCTTCTTTCCCCTCTCCCTCTCTGTATCTTTCCTCTGCTTCTCTTTATATATCTACTTCATTGTTTCTGGACAGACTAGCTTTTTCTGCTCTTCAATCTACATGGCACATGGTTGTCTATGCCTCACGATTTCACATATTACAAGCAGTTCCTCTTAAAAGAGAAATGGATTTTTGCCTCGGTTCCAAATTCCCAGGGAAAGTTCTCTGATTGGTTTATTTTGAATCAGGTGTCCATCTCTGGGCCACTTTTAAAGGGGGGGTGGGGGGGAAGAGCAAGATCAAGAATAAGTGCAATGAGTATAACTCTCCTCCCTCATGGGAAGACAGGAAGCTCCCAGAGAAAGAGGTGTAGGCAGAGACCCCCAGAGATGGGATAACTGCCTGAGTTCATATTCTTGGTATTTCGTAGCATGAACACAAGTCTTTTAGCTGTTTGCCTTTTAGAAATAAATCACGACAAAATGCTTGGAGGAACTGCATGATGCTCTTGACAGCTAAACAATTTCAAGGTTACCTGGCTACTAACGTAGAGGCTGCACATTGTAATTCTACTAAATCATCATCTCCCATTTTTTAAGCAAAGATTTCAGGCAAGAGACACTCATTCTACTTATTTCCTCCCACCTGTCACCATTTTGGGTCTCACAGAAGAGAAAATAATCTGAAGATAATTTGAGAAGAGACTTAAAACACCTTGATAAAATGACAAAGAAAAGCTGAATGAGAAGACCCCTGAGATTTAGCCACCATTTTACTAAAAAAAATCCGTAACTACTGTCTATGAAAATGTCAATCAAGGCTCTTCCCTCATACAGACTGCACAGCCAGGAGTACAACATTAGAGACCATAATAATTTAGAGTCTGACTAGTTGGCACTGCATCTGTAAAGATAAAGCTGGTTGGGGCGCCTGGGTGGCTCAGTTATGTAAGCATCCGACTCTCGATTTCAGCTTGGGTCATAATCTCATGGCTCATGAGATCGAGCCCCACTTCAGGCTGTGTGCTGACAGCACAGAGTCTGCTTGGGATTCTCTCTCTCCCTCTCCCCGGCTCATGCTCGCTCGCTCTCTCCCTCTCTCTCTCTAAATAAACATTAAAAAAAAATAATAAAGCTGGTTAATAGCTTTCAAGGAAAAAAGCCTCTAGAATTTTAGTCTTCTGCTTCTCTTGTAATTGTTAAAAGACTGCCTTACCTACTTAAATGTGGTAACTCATACTTTTCGATGAGGAAGGACAAAGTTCTGATGTTGATTTAAACATATTCTCAAGGGAGAAATCTCTCTCTTCTCTCTGTCCCTGACAGGTATATTAAGGTCTCTCTATACCTGACAGGTATATTAAGGTGTCCAAGAACTGGTGCTTCATTATGTCACATCACAGGACAAGGTCTTAGGTTAGAAGTGGTGGGTTCCATTCTTGGAACAAAACTAGTCTCCAAAACTGAGGAACCCTTTTGATAAATTCTCTGACAGCTCAGGAGCAACAGCTCTATTCATTCCTCCACATAAACTCCCTTAGACACTCTACTCACCAAAAACATCACATGGCTTTCAAAACTTTTTGTGTTAGCATTTCAACATCCCCCAGACAGACTACCAAGAAACAAGTTTCAGTCCATTTGGCTGAAAAGACAGACACGATCTGGTAGTAAATTTCATTCTTACTAATGAATCCTGCCTTTGACTTTCTGGACGGCTTGGCCAAATAGATTTGGAGGCCAAACTTTACAGCCTCCAAAGCAAGCTGTCGGTATGAAAGAGACCATCCTATTTTACCTAAAATCACCACAAAGGCCTCTGTGCCAAGTCCAGATTTTTACCCTTAGTCAATCTTTTCTATTTCACCACTGCCAAGGGGTTTGGTTTTCTGGGAGAGGAAAGAAAAAAACCCACATACAGGCATTTTCCCACTCAGACTTATTTGCTCACAAAGGAAACTTATTGGTGGCCACAAAATCATACCAAAGAAAATCCCATCCAAGTTTATTCCTGTGCCAGTTCCATTAATCCACAGCTTAGAGTGGCAGTGACTAACTGGCCTGGGAACAAGACTGCTCTTTCTTTCGTTTATCACAAATCCATCTGAAGTCAAAAGGACCTCACTTAAATCAGGAATTTCTATTCTTCTCAAAATGTCATGTCATTTGAATTTGTAGTTCTATGGAATTACAAATATCTTCTAAAGGAGACAAACAAGGTCCCTATCACTGGAGTCGAATGGGTGAGGAGAAAGGAGGGAGCCATGAAAGTAATCCAGGAAAACACTAACAGTGAACCTGCCCTTCAGCAAACAGACAAAAATGGACTTCTAAGTTCTAGAAGACACTAACACGTTCTGTAACTCCCCTGCAGAGTAAAATTAGAGCAAATTGGCCAAAAGAAATACCTGTATTTATAAGATAAGTGTCTGTTTAATCTTCAGTACTCAAACTGTTCATCAAGAAAAAAACTGAGGGGCACCTGGGTGGCTCAGTTGATTAAGCATCCAACTTCGGCTCAGGTCACAGTCTCACAGCTTGTGGATTTAAGCCCTGCATTGGGCTCTGTGCTGACAGCTCAGAACCTGGAGCCTGCTTCGGATTCTGTGTCTCTCTCTCACTCTCTGCTCCTCCCCTGCTATCTCTCTCTCTCTCTCTCTCTCTCTCTCTCTCTCTCAAAAATAAACATTAAATTTAAAAATTTTCTTTTTAATGTTTATTTATTTTGAGACAGAGACAGAGCATGAACAGGGGAGGGGCAGAGAGAGAGGGAGACACAGAATCTGAAGCAGGATCCAGGCTCTGAGCTTTCAGCACAGAGCCCAACGCGGGGCTCGAACCCACGAACCGAACCGTGAGATCATGACCTGAGCTGAAGTCAGACGCTTAACCGACTGAGCCACCCAGGCGCCCCAACATTACATTTTTTTAAAATTGAGATGGTTACTTGGAAAAAAACTAGTGAACATGATTTGTGGGTCAATTCAGATCCACCAAGAAGCAGACACCAAGATGGAATTAGATGAGTAAGAGATGTATTGGGGGATATACCGTGAAGCATAAAGGAGAGAAAGAAGGGTAGGCCAGGAAAGGCTTTGGATTGCAGTGCAGGTCTGACAGCTGTGAAAGGGGGAAAGAAGGAAGGCGGATTGGGTACAAGTGCCTCAGAGTGCAGTGCAACTTGAAGAAAGTCCTAGCCAGGCTGAGGGGAAACTCTAAGTCAATGATTGACCTTTAGTGGTGTCCCAGAATGCACGGGAATGACTCAGCTTTAGCACACTGCTGGGCTCAATCACTGACAGACTGAGGACAGCACAGCCTTCCCTATGTGAAGTGCGCAGTAATTCCACAGGTGTGACCCTTGGTGCTGTCAGCTGACTGCTCTCCTCACAGATTCCCTGCTGAAGGGAGCCCTAAGCAGTGAACCCACATGACTTTCACTACAGATGTATCAAAAAGACTGACTCCCCCATCCATTTCAGGAAGCAGTTCTCCTGCAATTCTCGTGGACCTCTCTCCTGAGGGGAAACTTAGGTGATTAACGAGACAAATCACAGCCCCTGTTGTGGTAGCTGGTCTTGAGGCCAGAACTGGTATTTATCTTCTCTCTCTCCTCCATTACCCACTCGAAAGTCTCCACAGCCTATGCTGTCTCCTCTACAGGTGCTGATGGCTTGCTTACCTGGTGGTGCAACTCAAACTTTCATCTTTAGGGGACCCAAGCCCTTGGAATCATACCCTTCTCACACTGGGGCTGCTGAGTATGCCCATGCATGGTTATAATTGGGAAAAATATCGTCCAGATGTACCAAGTGGATCACCTAGTTGTGCACATTTCCTCCCTATCTAACGCTTTGTGTAACACCAGCCTTTATTCCTCCCGCTGCTCATGGTCATTGATCCCAGACAGAACGATGGTGACTCTTCTTGCTGTTGTCTCCTGGATACAGGAGTCTAAAGTGTATACATGGTACTCACAGATTATAGTTAAATGGTACTATTGTCATGCCCCCTACAAGAGTGTGCTCCCTTTGGGGACCTGGACTTCTAGCCCTATAGATTCCATAGTTGTGAAGATGGGAAGCACCAAGTTCCCCAATGGACCACTGGGAGTGTTGTTAAAATGGGCCCACTTTTTTCTTCCACCACTTTGTTTTTAGACACATGCATTCTTCCTCTAAGTGATATAATATATAAGGGACTTTGATATGGTGTAAACACTGCATTCTGAAGGATGGCACCTCACCCCTGCAGAGTATTGCCTACAAGCTGGCACTTCAGCTGTGCCTTGGCTATCAGTGCAGCTCATTCTAAATATTGCAATAATACACTCAGTGGATCCTATAGCCAAGGGGTAATTTCTGCCCCTTTGAATTCCCTGATCAAATGCTATGTTGTGTGGAATTTTATGTCTATGGATCAGGCATTCTGTAAGTTTCCAGATAGTAGTGCTAATTGAGGCACTGTGAGCAGGAAGGGTAAATCCATGCCCAGAATAGGTCTCTATTCCTGTGCAGACAAACTGAATGGAGTGAGCCTACTATAGTCAGCTTGCCAATTGGCTGATTGGACTCTTCCAGGAATAGTACCATATTGGGGGCTCAGTCTTTGTTGTTGGTACATTGAACATTTAGAAGCAGCAGGAGCTAGATTAACTTTGGTAAGTGGGAGCTCATGCTGTTGGACACATGCATAGCTTCTGTCTCTGTTACTTTGCATTTGTCTATCGTGTCAATTCTGGGGTGGTTGATGGCAAAGACTGGCTAACATCAACTGGCCAAATCCATTTTTTCCATCTGGTTTTTTAGTGCCTCTTCAGTGATGAATACTTTTGATGAGCATTAATCTATAACACAAAATCTTCATACTTCATGCCCACTCCCATATATCCATCTACATGCCTCTGCTTCTGACCTCTTGGTCTTCAGTGTTCCAGTCCTTTCCCTTTCAGGGTCACTGCACAGGAAAGTGTTTATATTTGCATCTCAAGCAATTACCTCTCCTTTAACACGAAGTAAATAACCTTGAAATCCTTGAAGCTCTACCCACTGGAAAGTTCCTGAGCCACTGTCCATTTTTGTCTTGCACCCACATACTGAACCAAATGACCCATAAATCAAGCTTGGACTTTTTCCTCCCCCTGGTTGGGACCCTACAGGGAATGAGGGCAGCTGGTACATCAATGGTGAATGACATGAGATCTGGGATACCTGCTCATTCAGTTTACTTATGCCCTCTAATCCTGTTCAGGCTCAATCCCAGATGTACCAATACTCTTAGACCTGTTCAATTGTATGACTTGATGGATCCAATAGAGCCCAGCTTAGTATAGGCAATTGGATATGCCTTCTCACTTAGTGCCCCATGTCCAAGTCCTCTGTCATCAGGTCCTGGTAACATACCAGGAGCTGTTTCTCAAAAGATGTATAATGCTCTGCTACAGATGACGTGGCCTTGCTCTAGAAGTTCCAGGACCTATGTTGTTACTCTCCCACTGGGGCTTACTATAAATCCCACACTGTATCTTTTCCTACCTCCAACACTGTCGGCTCTGCCAGGTAATATGGTAAAGTAACAGAGTTGTTTGCACCACAACCTGTACTGCTGTAGAGTCTTGTTCTGGGTCTCTTCCAAAGACAGAGCCTTCCATGAATCCTAGCATTTGGGCCACAATAACATTCCTAGGTATGGAATATGTTGCCTCTAGTACATCAGGAGACCCACCAGGCATTTTGCTTCCTTTTTTATAGTAGGAGATGCAAGATAGAGTGCTCTGTATTTTACTTTAGAGAGGGTGTCCCAAATTACCCCTGACTACTGTACTGAATCCTTATAAACTTTACTGAAGTGGCAGATTTGTGAATCTTTATCAGGTTTATCTCCCATCCTCTGGTGTGAATGTCTCCTACCAAGGCTTCTAGCATACTAGCCACGTCTTGCTCATTCTACCTGATCAGCACAGTGTCACTGATGCAATGCATCAGACTGATATTCTTTGGGATGTTCAGATGGTCCAGATCTATATATGAACTATATATAACAGAGGGTAGGAGAGTTAGCCTATCCCTGGGGCAAAATTATAAAAATAAATGTTGTCCCTTCCACATGAATGCTATTTCTGACCCTCTTTTCTAATTGGAATAGAAAGCAACTCATTTGCCAAATCAACCACCTCATAGTAAGTACCTGAGACTTTACCAGTTTGCTCTAGCAAGGAGAACGTGGCTACTTGGTTGAGCTTGCAGTAGTCTAGTCATTTCCTGTCATTCAGATTGGTAAATTAAACAGATAAGATAGCGATCACCCATTCCCCTGCACACTTTAGTGGCGGCACTAATCTCTACCACTTTCCTCCCCCGCCCCCAGAATGCAGTATTGGTTTTGATTTGCTATCTTGCTGGGAGTGAGCAGTTTGGCAGGGTGCCATTTCAGAGGCTTCTACTTGGTCTTGCCCCCCCCCCCCACAATAGTTCTCACTCCACAGGCCAAGGGTCCAATATGGGGATTAGTCCAAATGCCAAGTTTGTCAATCCCAATTATATACTCAGAGAGATGGATCTGCGTACCCAGGGAATCTGCTCTGAGTCAGACTTCAGCCAGAATTCCATTTACTTATCTGGTCCCCATATCTCCACATCTAACTATAGGCAAAGGGACATGACAATGCTTCAGAGCTCCAAATGTCAGTATCAACTGAGAACCTCTATCCAGTAATCCTTGAAATGTGAGTATCTCCTTGTCTCCAGTATACAGTCAATATAGCCATAGAGTCCTTCAGAAATGACTGAGAATCCTTAAAGCATTACTTGCAATGGTGTTCCAGGGTCCCTACTCCTGAGGACCTGGCCCACCTCTTTGGTCAGTTGGACTCCTGACTGACAATTGGCTCCAATCCAGGAACTGAGCAATGTTTTGTGATGTTTTATTGGGGTGACCAGTCTTAACTTTCTGCTCCTTTATTCTTGCCTTATTCTGAGTATAGATGTAAAACAGTGCCCTTCAGGTTATGGACAATATCTAGAATGTGAAGAAAGGTAAGTAATATTTTAAATGCTATCATTAAATGTCAAAGATGGCTCATTTAAAAAAGCAATCTTAATAGTCCAAAATATTTCAAGCCATGAACTTTCACCTCTAGGTACAAACCAAACAGAAAATTTTACATATGTTCACCCAAAGGTATGTATTAGAATATTTATAGTTCATAGCACTGAAAACTCCAAATTTGAAATATCCAAATACTCTTCAAGAATATGTTGAATACATAAATAATGAGGCACCATGTAGCAGTAGAATGTAGCATGAACAAACCACAACTACAAACATCATATGATCTAGGCTCTGAAATCACCCAGAGTCACTTCACTACATTCTGTTGGCAGAAGGATCACAAAAGTCCACCCGGGTTTTAATGGGCGGGCTATAGATGCCACCTCTTGATCAGAAAGGAACAAGGTCACATGATAAGATGAGCAGGTAGGATGAGAAATATTGGTACAGCCATCTTTGGAAAATGTTACCTGACACAGTAAGTGTCTTTCAGTAATGTTGAACAGATGCTGAGTGAATACAAGGTTCTTTGTTATCTGACTATTAATTATCAGGAGCTCCACTGAAACACTGTGGTATAGGATAGCAAATGTCACCATAATAAAAATATTCATTAATATACACTCAAGCATCTCATTTCTCTCCATTTAACACTGAGAGAGTCTCTGGTTATTGGAAGTGGTATATATCCACCCACACAATGCAAAATGAAAAGGTAAATCTTGCAAAAAATAAAAGATTTCATTAAATCAATTATTTTTAGATTATACAGTAGTCCCCCGCTTGTTCCAAGACCCCCTTTGATGCCTGAAACCACAGATATTACTAAATCCTATATATACTATGCCTTTCCTATACATACCTACCTAGGATAAAATTTAATTTATAAATTAGGTACAGTAGGAGATTACCAACAACACTAATAATAGAAGAACGGTTGTAACAATATACTTTAATAAAAGTTAAATGAATATGGTCTCCTTCTCTCTCAAAATACATTATTATACTATACTTACCCTTCTTTTATGACAAAAAAGTACCTAGTGATGGGATCAAGTGAGATGAATGATGTAGGTATAGTATGTAGCAATAGACTACTATTGACCTTCTGATGATACATCAGAAGAAGGATCATTTCCTTCTGGTCTGCAGTTGACCATGGGTAAGGGAAACCTCAGAAAGCACTACAGCAAATAAGGAGGGACTACTGGATTTGTAATCTTGTGTAATGGGTAGATCAGTTAACAACTGGGGGAAAAAATCAACAATGATGATTATATGTTAGCAGAATTATCTGAAAATCCAAAGGTTAAGAAAGACATCAGGGAAAATTAATGAAACCTTTTGATGATTTCTACATGTTAAAGTGAAGGGTATTATGTGTGTTCTTAATTTTTTGTGAAAAACGTTTATTTTTGAGAGAGAGAGAGAGAGAGAGAGAGAGAGAGAGAGAGAGAGAGAGAGCATGCGCGTGCGCGCAAGTGGGGGAGGGGCAGCAAGAGAGGAGGACAAAGGATCTGAAGCTGTGCTGACAGCAGCCAGCCCAATGCGGGGCTTGAACTCACAAACCACAAAATCATGACCTGAGCCAAAGTCGGATGCTCAACCAACTGAGCTACCTAGGTACTCCAGTGTATTATTAACTTTAGTTAGAAAAATTATGTGCCCTCATAAAAAAAAAAAAAAAAAATGCAATACTTGGTCTAGTTTTTCAAGGGCTAGCCCATAGTTTCTACAATAATGTAAATTTGGTTATAAGATAAATTATTTTTACAATTTTTAGTTCTAATAACCAGATACAGTCCAAGTCAGACTTCTTTCTGTGAAATTTTTATCCCTCCTGAGTAGATTTACTTCAGTGGCCTGTTTTCTATTATTAAGAAATAGCGCTCCTATAATCTGCACAAGGTTTCATCCTTCTCTGGAGAGTTAGTACAAGCAACATCAATTAAAAGCACTCCAGCGATAGTATTTTCATAGCTTTCTTAGAAAGCCTATTATATTCAGTGATATTAAACCTGAGATCTTTACAAGAGTATTCGTTTTTGCCTCAGATATTGGGGCAAGATGAATCTGTAGTTATCTGACAGACACTCTTTCATCAAATTTTTATTGAGTACCTGCTTTGTGCAGACAGTGTGCTGAAGTGCTACAGGAATTATAAAGATGAACTGACTCCATGATGAAGGCATTAATATATGTATTTTCATGCAAGGTCACTATGAAGTTTACACCACTGTCTCTACCACTAGCCCCCTTCACCCCCACTACCACCACCACCACGACCCCCACCTCATCACCTCCACTGCCACCCTCACCACCACCACCATCACCAGGATCACCTCCACCACTACCACGACCACCCTCACCACCACCACCATCACCAGGATCACCTCCACCACTACCACGACCACCCTCACCACCACCACCACCACCACCACCACCACCACCACCATCACCACCACCACGACCACCCTTGTCACTTTCACCACCACCACCATCACCTCTCCCATCATCATCACCTCTACCCCCACCACTACCATTACCACCCTCATCATCACCTCTACCACCACCAGCAACAGCCACACAGATCGAACAGCACAAAACGCATTTATTATGAAAACTGGAATTAAATAAAGAACTTTATCCTAAAGTTATTTGGACAATAATATCTCTCATTCGTATTAATTCAGTTGTACTTCTCTTGGTATATATTGCATGTTGCCAATTGATACATACCAATATGCTGAAACTTTCAGTGTTTTTCAGCATGTTGACATGCTAAGAGGAAATTGTAAGTGTGAAGGACTCATAGATAAGGAAAGAGGAAGTGACTTATCCAGGGTCACGTGAGTGGACAAGAACAGATCAAAAGAAGAACTGACTTCTTGAGTTACTCCCTGTCCAGGGTCTTCCTCTCTTACACATTCCTGGAGTAGGAGGACCAAGTAAAGACTATCAGTTCCGCCTGAGGACAAAGTTATCACACACCTCTTAGATGGACAAACTCTCTGAAGAAAAGGAGAAAGTGCAAATCCTCTCCCAGGAGACCTTTGTTAGCTCAATCTGTGGCCAGTTATGTAAATGAAGAGGCCTTGCAAGACGATGGGGTCAAGAATTTCTTGGGGGATCAGCATGGTAATGCTGTATGGCCTGGAAAGAAAATGGTACTTTGCACTTGCATAATACTTTTTATCCCTCCAACAATAACAAATGCGACTTTGTAGTTTCAGCCAAATACTGCAAAGTACTCTACAAATGTTTAACTCAGGAATCCTCAGAACAACCAAGAAAGGAAGACTTTTGAAAGGAAGGAAGCAAACAGCTCTCATCCTCATGATTCAGTGAGGAATCTAAGGTCAGAAGACATGAGTCTACACCTAGCTGAACGGCACCACTGGCAGGGCTCCTGACATGCAGAGACATTTCTCTGAACACTTTCTAAGGTGACCTGGACAAAGGTTTTCAAAAAGGGCAGAGGTGGACCAAAAAAGCCCCTGCCCATTCTTCCAGCCCGTGAATCTATGAAGCTTTCAAAAGAGGTTTGGTTCTGAGTCTTTAAAGTTAGTGCTTGAAATTCTCTTCAAAGATTTTTGGCATGTCTCCTAAAAGAATTTTTTAAAACCATGAATCCCTTCACAAAATTTTTAGTTGACATCTAAAATATTTCATATGTTTAAATAATTGCAAAGTCTGTAATTTCCAGCATATTATTAATAGAGGTATTTTAAAAGAAACCATAGTAATACTCTTTTTAAAATCTCCAATTGAATCTAAAATCCAAGCAATTTTATGCCCATCATCATCCATTTAAAAAAAAAATATATATATATATAAACAGGTTCTTTAACAGTCAGAAATTTTACATCATTCCCTTTTGTCCTTAAGCTTATATTCTTTTTTATTTTTATTTTTTTTAATGTTTATTTATTTTTTAAGGAGAGAGAGACAGAGCGTGGGGGGAGGGGGGAGGGGCAGAAAGAGAGGGAGACACAGAATCCGAAACAGGCTCCAGGCTCTGAGCTGTCAGCACAGAGCCAGCTTATATTCTTATACCACTTCTCCTATGTACTTTTATCTATATTATTGTGTCCAAAGGTCTTCCTATTCATTATTACACTTTAAAGCAATAAAAACGTTTGTAAATTAAGTTTTTAAATTTTCTGTATTTTTGTTAGCCTAGGCTATAGCAACAAGTAGACTGAAGCATGTAATGGCTCAACACAAAGTTTATTTCTTTCTTACATACTAGTCCTGGTGAGATGCCCAAATAAACAAGGTGCTCTCCTCCACACAGTGATTAAGGGACCCAATCTCCTTCTATCACATGGTTCTGCCATTCCCCTGAACAAGGATCTAGCTTGCTGGCCTATTTTTTGTGCTTGGTGAGCTAAGAATAGATTTACATTTTTAAAGGGCTGTTTAATGAAAAAAAAAAAAAAAAAGAATATGAGACAGAGGCCTTATATGGCCTTGCAAAGCCTAAAATAGCTATTGTCTGGCCTTTTATCAAAGTTTGCCAATCCCTTTCCTAGAGCCTCATTCTTGGCTGTATCTAGCTGGTAGAAGGAGCAAAGAGTGCAAGAAAGAGATTTTACGGGGACGGTCCTGCAAGTGACCCACACCACCTCCACTCGTATTCTGTTGCCAGACAATTACATGGCCACACTCTCCAGCAAGGAAGATGGGGAAATGTAGGCTAGCTGTGCCCCCAAAGAAGGGGAAAACAAATTTTAGGAAGCAGCTAATAGAATCTACCATTGTCAGGCTCTAAAATATCAAAAAGAATGTTAGCATTACACTTACCAGTAGTGTACAACTTATCAAAACAACCCACATATATAACAAGAGAAACATTAAACACAAAAAGTAAAATTTTATTAAAGGTGCAGTTCTTAATTAGATGGATGGGACTGTTTTCAATTCGTTCATGTGTCCCAAGCTAGAGCATCAATTTTATTTCTATTTTTCATTTTTATAAATGTTACTGCCAAGAAAATTGCACTGAAATAAGAAAATAGGAATGGAAGCTTTTTTTAAAGGCAGTTTTAACTAAATTACTTGAACTTATTTGAATCATCAGCAAACAACTCAACTAAGGACTCCTTTTAATTTTATGGGAACTTTTTTGTTAGAAACAACTTGACTTGCAGTCAAGTGATTTGGTCAGACCAAAATGATTTACTACCCAGTTACAAAAGCCTGCAATTTCCAGGGGGGCTGCTAAAAATTTCTACTAAGATTTATCGAACAACTACCTCTTTTCTCTTTCAATTAAAGGTGTCTTGCTTACTCTGAAAATAAAAATATTCATTTTAATATACTTTCAACAATACATTATTTATTTAGTGCTTTTGTATAAATCAGCTAAATCAGATTTATATTCTGCTGGAAAAAAAAATCTGCATTCATTTATCAATTCAAATAAGTAAGTTAAAACGCAATTTGAGGAATAGTATGAAACCCCTGAGAACTGATGGAACACAGCTTCTAAGATAAATTACTATAAGCCATACATCAGGATATAGAGCTAATGTAATTAATGTAGCCATTTAAAAATGTATAAAACAATTTAGGGGCACCTGGTCGGCTCAGTAGAGTAGACTCTTTATGTCAGGGTCATGAGTTCAAGCCCCACCTTGGGCATGGAGCCTACTTAATTTAAAAAAATTAAAACAAAAATTAAAAATGTATAAAACAGTTTAAAATATTATTTTTCATTACTTAATTGTAATAATTACAATAAAATGTAGCTCAAATCTTAAGGAAGCAAGAATGTTAAAATTCTGGGGCACCTGGGTGGCTCAGTTAGTTGAGCGTCCGATTTCAGCTCAGGTCATGATCTCACGGTCTGTGAGTTCAAGCCCTGCGTCAGGCTCTGTGCTGACAGCTCAGAGCCTGGAGCCTGCTTCGGATTCTGTGTCTCCCTCTCTCTCTCTGCCCCTCCCCCGCTCATGCTCGCGCGTGCGCGCCCTCTCTCTCTCTCTCTCTCTCTCAAAAATAAATAAACATTAAAAAAAAAAAAAGAATGTTAAACATCTTGGTATAGTCCTTTGGCAAATGTGCATGGTCTGCAGGTAATGGACCTGGGCATGGAGGGGGGCACAGAAGCGGGGTGGATTAAATACCAATCACACACAAAAAATCAGAAAATAATCCACTAAGGTTTTAAAACTTATTACTTTCCTATTTGTTTAATGAAAGGGAAAAAGTATGAACTGCTAAGAAGTAGTCTGGCAGTCAGCATACTATGTTATTTTGTGTTAATAAGAGTGAGAAAATACACTGGCTTTTTAAAGTTTTTTTTAAAATGTTTATTTTTTGAGACAGAGACAGAGACAGAGAGACAGAGCGCAAACAGGGGAGGGGCAGGGAGAGAGGGAGAAACAGAATTCAAAGCAGGCTCCAGGCCCTGAGCTGTCAGCACAGAACCTGACACAGGGCTCGAACTCAGGAACCGCGAGATCATGACCTGAGCCAAAGGCACATGCAAAACCAACTGAGCCACCCAGACACCCCAAAAATACACTGTTTTAAAAGAATAAATGAGAGGGGCACCTAGGTGGCTGAGTCAGTTAAGGGTCCGACTTCAGTTCGGGTCATGATCTTGCAGTCTGCGAGTTCGAGCCCCGCGTCCCTGCTTTGGTCTCTGTGCTGACAGCTCATAGTCTGGCGCCTGCACATAGGCGCGCGCTCTCTCTCTCTCTCTCTCTCTCTCTCTCTCTCTCTCAAAATAAATAATTAAAAATAAATAAATAAAAGAATAAATGATAATTGACTATCACTGGAAAGACATTCCACGATGTCATTTTATATATGTAAGTTTTAATTACTCTATTCAAGTGATGTCCATATAATATAAAGAAAGCACAAGAAATTTTTATCTAGGGTAGTAGAGAATGTAGTCGTCTCAGAAAACATTTCAATTAAATTTTTAAAAATTGCATATCACCCCCCAAGTTGCACCGGTTTAGAGAGCACACACACTGTATTCTGGTAAAAGCGAGGGACACTTAGGAACACTATGAAAATCCGATGTGTGCCCCATTTAGCTGTGTCACTCAGCCCTGCATAAGCATCAGAAACCTGCACAGCTTCTCCTATGCATAGACAGATTTTTTCCAACTAATGGTCCCGTCTAGGGCTGAATTTTGAGAATAACTGAGAATAGACACCATTTTCAGCGCTTGAAGTGGTCTTTGCCATCATGTGTCTCTTTGAAGAGCTATACGTTCTCTAACAATAATCAGGGAACAAGAGATATGGAGTCACTCCACCTCTACACTCTTACAACATATCTGAATCCAGAGCCTCCCAACACAGGCCCAAATGCTCCACGTCTAAAGCCACAACTCATCCTTAACGGAAAGATCTACCTGGTGATTTCCCTAATCATCAAAGAAGGCTTTCCCAAAATCAATACTTCAAATCACCCCTTTGTTTTCCTTTTCCCCCATTTCCCAGAGATTCTCAAGACCCTAGAGGTAGTATTCCAAGGTAAGATCCAGGATGAATAAGGAGAAGGGAGGTTTTTTGAAATGCAAACTGAAAATGAAGAATTACCTGTTTTCAGAAAGAACAAGTTGAAAATCTGGAAACTAATTCTCATAAAAAAAAATAATAAATCCACGTGCATACACCTTGGAAAGTTGCTTAACTCAGTTTGAAAATTGCTCTTTTAGGGAGATTTCTGTAGATCGAGCCTTTGGTTAGACAAAAATAAATGTATAGGTGAGACCACACACATCTGTTTTTCTAGTCCAGTTTAAGCCAATATTCCTGGGGTGCCTGGGTGGCTCAGTCAGTTAAACATCTGACTCCTGATTTCTGCTCAGGTCATGGTCTCACAGTTCATGAGATCAAGCCCCCATTCCAGCTATGCGCTGACAGCACGGAGACTGCTTGGGATTCTCTCTCTCTCTGCTCTTCCCCTGCGTGCTCTCCATCTCTCTCAAAATCAATAAACATTAAAAAACAATAATAAAGCCAATATTCCTGGTGCCAGCCTTTGACATTCCAATCTCCCTGGGTCTTCCAACTCTTATGTTCTATGTCTTCAAAACTCTACGGTAAGATTGAATGTTTCTCTAAAGGTCAGAGAAAACTGATGACATTTTTTTCAACAAAAGGGCTTTGTGGCAAAGCAGTGTTTTTGGAAGATTAATTTGACAGTATTGTGTAAGGTGGGCTGTGAGGGAAAGAATGTTGGGAGACTAGTTAGGAAGCTATGACACTTGTCCCTGAGGGAGCTCACAAGGGCTTGAACTAAGATGGTAGGAGGAAACCAGAATGACGTTATCTTCCTCTTTTTATTCTTTCCTCCTTTCTTTTTAGTAGAACTTTCATTTGTGTATCCACACCTCAGGGAAGATGATCCTATCCCTGGCTCAGAGGTACATTCTCATTAGCCTAAGCCAACCATTAGAACCCTACACTCCTTGCCAGTGATTTAGAAATGAGCATGTGGCCCAGTTTTGGTCAATGAGATGTGAGAGGTCTGCTAATGATTTCTAGGACAGATTTCTTCATTCTTACTAGGCATACAGGAGATGATGCTCTCTCTTCATCTGCACATTGCGTGTCTGGTGGTGATGCCTACATCTCTAGCTTCTGTCTTGTAACCAGAAGGCCTGAAAATGAGTGAACCAAAAGACAGGAACATTTGAGGTCCCTGGTCATGTTGTTCAGCCACCCAGTCTCCCAATTTCTGAGCTTGTATTATCAGGAAAATAAAGGCACTGACAAGAGAAATGAGGAAGGTCAGAGCTAAGGAAGGATTTGGAGGAAGACGATGATACTCTGTGTTGTAAATGTTGGGGGCACCTGGGTGGCTCAGTCAGGTAAGCATGTGGCTCTTGATTTCAGCTCAGGTCATGATCTCGAGCCCCGTGTTGGGCTCTGCACTGATAGCATGAAGCCTGCTTGTGATTCTCTCTCTCTCTCTCTCTCTCTCTCTGCCCCTCACTGCTTGTTCTTTCTCTCTAAAAATAAATAAATACATTTTTTAAAAAATTGGACATGAGGAGAGGTGGTGTTTCTAGATGGAAATGACCAGCATCTAACCAGAGGCATGAAAATAGAGCTCAGGGGTGAATCAGAGCCCCAAATGTCAATGTGGAGTTATTTGCAGAAACTGGTATCTGTAAAGGGAAGAGAGGCAAGGAGGAGCATTGGCCCTAATATCCCACACCTAATTCTTCTGAGGGGAATCTAACAACAGAGGAAAAATAATAAATTACCATCTGCTTAAAGAAAAAGGAGAGAGATACCCCTACCAACCTATACTTTTTTTTTAATGTTTTATTTTTTTAAGAGAGACAAAGCATGAGCGGGGGAGGGGCAGAGAAAGAGGGAGACACAATCCAAAGCAGACTCCAGGATCTGAGCTGTCAGCACAGAACCTGAAATGGGGCTTGAACTCATGAACTGTGAAATCATGACCTGAGCCAAAGTCAGACACTTAACCAACTGAGCCATCCCTGTGTCTCCCTTCCCAACCTATCCTTCATATTCTAGAACAGGAATCCTCTTTCTCCATAGAGAAAAGAAAGAAAGAAAAAACATTTCCAGCATTGCTTGTTCATCAGCAAAATTTAATGGGACTGTTTCTAGATAGTTTAAGGACTTTAGCAACTCTGGTTGTTCTTTTAAAAATTTTTTTTAATATTTATTTTTGAGAAAGAGAGGCAGACTGCAAGTGGGGGATGGCAGACATAGAGGGAGAGACGGAATCGGAAGCAGGTTCCAGGCTCTGAACTGTCAGCACAGAGCCCAATGTGGGGCTTGAACCCACAAACTGTGAGATCATGACCTGAGCTGAAGTCGGACACTTAACTGATGAGCCACCCAGGCACCCCATAGCACCTCTGGCTTTAAAGCGGAGTCCCAATCATCTATCATCACTTTAGCAATATGAAAATTCGGTCTCATTCATATCGAATCAGAGCATATTCTTTAATTAGACTCTTTGTGATTTTCACAGAAAAGAGAAACAAGAAAAACAAAAGTCCATTAGAGTAGATGCCCTATTTGATGATAACTGCCCCAACTTTAGTATGTCAGGTTTTGTGTAGGATGCCTTTACATATTGTTTCCAGTCCAGCTCTGCCAGGGATATATCGTTAGTCAGATTGACAGATGAGGAAAACACAAAAGCAGACAGATTAACTTGTCCGAGCCACAGTCAGCTAGAATTCTAAACCAAGTCTGCCTGCTGCCAAGGACATGCCCATTTTGCCACACACCACTGACTTTTTTAAGGCAGAGCATATAGAGCATGAGGGCAATGGGCCTTGGAGTATGCACATTTTTTAATGGAAGAAGTCTATGAAAAAGTCAGAAAAGGAGCAGCCCAAAAGAGCGTCAAACCCTGACGTATCTCACCACCATCCAGTCTCCAAATACCTGGATGATTCTGAGACTCTAAAATGTAGAGGGCGCAGTCTCAAGGCAATGGGATACTCCACTTCAGGAGCCACTTTATATTTGCTAAAAAAGTCTTTCCCCCCAAATACCATTGACGAAAGAGACCACTGTAATGCAAACAGCCCTAGGACTGGAGAGATTAGTGGTCCAAGTTCTGGCCCTGCCCTCTTGTCTTCTCACTACATGGTGTCTTCTCAAACTCATCCATGTTCATGGCTTTTACTACCTTTCCTATGCTGACAAGTCCTATAGTACACTTTCCAGCTCTAGACACCACATCTCCTCATGGTGCTCCCACAGGCACCTCAGGCTCTATGTGGCTAAAGTAGAGCTAACCATCTCACTCTCACCCCTCAGTCTGTTTTTCACCCCACATTCCTTCACTTGGGAAGTGCCATCACAGCCAACTGGTGGTTGAAAACTGAAATCTGTGCATCCTCCTCCCAGTTACCGTCCCTCTGTTCCAGTGCAATGCCGCTGTCTAAACATCTCTCTAGTCTTAAGCTTCCAAACCTTCTTTTGTGTCATGGCACACAAGTTAAATTTGTGAAATTTGGGCCTGCTCTGACTGAAATAATTTATTTTTAGTTTAGTTTTTTAAAACCAGGGAATGAACACATAGGTTCATGGTTAATTCATAAAAGCAAGAGCAATGACGCATTTAGGCCTCGGTAACTCTCTGGATCTGGGGTCTGAAGTGCTGGAGGGAACCCTAAAGCCCCTTTCTTTCTCATCTTTCTTCCTTTGTGTTTTATTATCCTCTTGAAGGCCAGCTCTGTCAGTTTTCCTATTCACTTGGCAGAAGGTGATCCCATCCCTTGAATGAACTAGAAGTTTCTTAAGATCAATTCCAAGGTCATAGATGAAAGGTCTCATTGGTACAGCTTGGATCAAGAACTAATTCCTTGTCCAAGCGACTGAACATTTTTTTCAGCTTTACTGAGGTATAATTAACAAATAAAATTATAATATATTTAAAGTGTACAATGTGAGGATTTGTTATCTGTATATATTACAAAAGGATTCTACCATCAAGTTCATATCCATCACCTCCCATGTGTACTTTGTGGTGGTAGTTATTGAGAACATTTCAGTTCTACTCTCTTAGCAAATTTTAATTATACAAAATAGTATTATTAACTATAGTCATCATGATATACTTTAGACCCTCAGATCTCGTTCATCTTAGGAATGAAATTTTGTACCATTTTACTACCCTGTCCCTATTTCCCTCACCCTCTAGCTCTTGGCAGCCACCATTCTACTCTCTAGGAATTAAAACTTTTCATTTTGTTTTTCAGATTCCACATATAAGTGATACCATGCAGTATTTACCTTTCTCTGGCTTATTATCATAATGCCCTCCAGCTTCATCCGGGTTGTTGCAAATGACAGGACAAACTGACTGTTGCTAAAAAGTCTTAACTATATAAACAAGGTTGCTTTGACTGTCACTACATGGATGCAGGGAGAGGTGGACTTATCAGACAAGGCAGAATTACAATCAACCATGGAAATAATCCATTAAAAATTAAGCCAGGACTAGAACACAGGACTCCAAGTCTTTGCAATTTCTCTACTAGGCAGGGGTAACTCTAGACAAAATGGCAGCTCCGGCAAGTGGCACCCTCAGCTGACCCTTTTGTGTCCTGTGTTTATCATCTGTGTACCTGTATTGGAAGGTGATTTGCTAGGCTGATGATCTCTGTCATGTAATTGTGTATACTTGGATTATAAAATGGACAAATTTATCTTTGATTTTGTTATATATCAGCAATAATAAACACATTTCCTCTTGGCACATCTGAAAAGTGCCCTACCTTCAAAAATGAGCATTGCACAAACAATATAAAACTCCTACATGCATCGTCTGTCTGAGCCTGGCGGCTTGCTCAATACAAAGAACCTGGGCTTTTGAGAAAAATTCTAAAAGTCTTCCTTTTATATGCTCTTCAATTTTCAATAACGTTGTGATCTTAGGTAAGTTACTCAACTTTTCAGAGACTCATATTTTTTCATATGCAAAATAGATGTAATAATAACACTGCAAAATTGTTTGGGAAGATTAAATGAGACCACGTATATAAAGTACCCACCAAATAGCAGGTACGAAGTAATAACAATTACTATGATTCCTTGATTTTCAAAGGCAGCTTTTTCTTGACTTTGCTCTTATAAACCGAAAAAACAAAACAAAACAAAACTACTAGACACATTCTGATTGACTAATGAAATAATAAGCAAGATCAGTCTTCCTTTGACTGTGGAGGCCAAAAACCAGTTTAAAGGGCTTCAGTTTTGACTCTTACTCACCAGGCTGGCCATCGCCTCTCTGAGACTGCAGGGGCTGTTCACTCTGTTTTACTGCCTGACTTGCCCCTTACCCCTGAAATCAGCTGTGGCAGGACAGTATCAATTGTAGGAACTCTTACTTCAGCAAATAAAATCAAGGTTTAAAACGTGGAAGGTGTTCACGTTTACCAGGGACCTAAATCCTCGCTCATCTTGCTACTCATGTGGTGACTCCCCACCCTTCAGGCCTTAAGTCCAAATCTACCCACACCTCACTCTGTCGAAAGAAGGTGGAATATAAAGTTTCCCACCAAAGCGGATATTGAAATGTAGGCGTTTTCTCATTATAGAGATTTTAGTCATCCCAGATTTCTCCCTTGAGAGTTGCCAGGACACAAGCTGAAATGAGTAGATTTAGGGACTTGTGTTTGGAAGCCTCGGGTGTTGTTAAGGAGTGTGTCACAAAGTGGGAGCCTGGATTTCAGAGCCCATCTGGGGCACACATGTTGTTTACATCTATAACCACATAAAAGGTGATGAACAACCCAAGAAGGTTTTGCCAACAAAGAGAAACATTTACCACACAGCCCTTATAATGGCCAAAATACTAAAAACTGGTTAGAAATTAATAAATACATTTACAAAACTATTCACATAGATTGGTTGAGCTCATCAAAATTCTTTGATTTGGGATTCTGGCAAAGAAAATCTAATTTTTCAAATAAATCATTAGACTAAGAATATCTTCTATGAAAAATAGTGATTAAATATGGATGATTGAACAAATGTCTTTACTCTCTCCTCCCAAATACCCCTTAAAATAGAAATAAAGGGATTTGGGGGTTGCCTGGGTGGCTCAGTCCTGATTTTGAAATTTTTTTTTTTTTAACATTTACTTATTTTTGAGACAGAGAGAGACAGAGCATGAACCGGGGAGGGTCAGAGAGGGGGAGACACAGAATCTGAAACAGGCTCCAGGCTCTGACCTGTCAGCACAGAGCCCGACGCGGGGCTCGAACTCACAGACCGCGAGATCATGACCTGAGCCGAAGTCGGACGCTTAACCGACTGAGCCACCCAGGCGCCCCCAACTCCTGATTTTGGCTCAGGTCGTGATCCCGCAGTTGGTGACATCGAGCCCTGTGTCAGGCTCGGTGCTGACAGCTAGGAGCCTGCTTGGGATTCTCTCTCTTCCCCTCTCTCTACCCCTCCCCCACTCATGTACTTGCTCTCTCTCTCAAAATAAATAAATAAACATTGTTTAAAAAAGGGACTTTTCTTTTTAAATTAAAAGGAGGAAGAAATAATGATAGCAACATGATTTTAGAAACTGAAAAGTAGGGCAGTTGTTATCTGATTCAGCGAATTGAGAAAGCTAAGTCCTAAACCAGCAGAGAAGAAAACCAGGAAGCAACCCAATTCCCAGGATAGGCCACGCCAAAAATCCCCCTCTCAAATGTAGCTTAGTTGACTGCCTCTCCCCAGTCCCACGAGAAGATGAGGTTTTCTTCTGTGGAGGGTATAATAAAGATCTCAAAGCCAGAATTAGGGGCACTAGGCATGATTAAGACTGGGAATACTATACTGAAAGCAGAGAGATGTGAATAAAAGTTTATATAATGAAATGTTGTAATCCTCAGTCCACTTCCAGAACACTGGCAGCTTGGTATAACTGCCCCCTGCAGACAGAAAATAAACATTTCTTCCCTGGAAAACTTAAACAGACCAAGAAAAAAGACCTAAAGATAATGACATTCTCCCGCCACCCCACCGCATATAAATTGCCCAAGCAGATCACCCTAAACTTAACAAGTTTTGTCCATGGCACAGAACTTCTCACCAGATTTAAAATATTGATAAAAGGTAAGGATTACTAGACATGTGAAGAAAGCCTCCACCAGGAAATATAGAGACAAAAAAAACAAAGAAGACAAAACTAGAGAAGAAACAGAGGCTATGCAGCAAAATAAAATCTTCAAAAAAAAAAAAAGTTAACATTAATATCTTCAGAGAAGTAGAATAGAGATTATAAGAATAAAATACTACAGGAGTGCCTGGGTGGCTCAATTGGTTAAGCTTCTGATTTCGACTCAGGTCATGATCTCACGGTTCGTGGGTTCAAGCCCTGCGTTGGGCTCTGTGCTGACAGCTCAGAGCCTGGAGCCTGCTTTGAATTCTGTGTCTCCCTATCTCTTTGCCCCTCCCCTGCTTGTGCTCTCTTTCTCTCAAAAATAAATAAATAAACTTAAAAAAAAAAAAGAGAGAGAGAGATACTAGAATACTATAGAAAGAGAAAAAAGAACTCTTGGAAATTTAAAATATTGTAAAAGAATTTAAAACTTAACAGAAGGTTTAAGGTGATAAAGTTGAGGACCTCTCAGAAAAAAAACCAAAAGACAAAAAAAAAAGGGGGGGTGGGGGATAATAGGAAAGAATTAGTCTACAAGGCCCAATATTCTAATAAATAGGAGTTCCAGAAAGACAGAATAAGAATAATACTGCGGAGGAACTCATAATAAATAACAATTCAAGAAATTTTTCAAAACCAAGAGACACAAACTGCCAGATTGACAGGGCCCAACGAGTACCTGCGACAATGGATTAAAACAGACAACAACAAAGCACGTCACTGTAAAATTTCAGAACCCAGGAGATAGAAGAAAATCCACACGCTTTCAAAGGGAAAAAGCAGTTGTCATACAAAGAATAAGGAGTCTGAATATTGGAAGGCAATATGGGATGGTAATCACTAATTCGTATGAGAAATAGAATACCACTTTAGCTTCTGCAGAATAAAGTAAAACAGTAGGTATAACTCTAGGGACATTTGGGGGAGAAATTAGGATTTGTTTTCAAATTAGGATTTGAAAATGTACGTTTGTAAGCCAGAAAACTGAAAGCAAATGCTCAATGTTTGGAGTTGGATTGAGAAATAGATTATAGCTAGGATTTCTTCTTAATCCTTGGATATCAGCAAAATCACAATTTTAATAGCTAACCTGGGCCAGGTATCTCACTAAGCACTTTTTTTTTTAATTATTTTTTTGAAAAATATTATTTATTGTCAAGTTAGCTAATATACAGTGTGTGTATACAGTGCGCTCTTGGCTTTGGGAATAGATTCCCATGATTCATCGTCACTAAGCACTTATAACACACATTAGCCTACATACTCCTTATGACAATCTAAATAGGCAGAATAATTACAACGATTTTACAGATTAAGCTATGCTAATTAAGTAACTTACCCTAGGTCACACATAGTTGGTTAAGAGGAGGAGCTAGAATCCAAACTCTAAAACTCAATCTTTCAATCGCTATGCCATGTAGCCTTGGGGAATAATGTTCATATTTAAATATTTCAGGGGTGTCTGGGTGGCTCAGTTGGTTTCAGCGTCGGATTTTGTCTCAGGCTATGATCTCATGGTTTGTGAGTTCGAGCCTCGAGTTGGGCTCTGTGCTGACAGCTAAGAGTCTGGAGCCTGCTTCAGATTCTGTTTCCTTCTCTCTCTGCCCCACCCCTGCTCTCACTCACACTCTCTCTCTCTCTCTCAAAAATAAACATTAAAAAAAAATTTTTTTAATAAATATTTCAATCACAATTTTTATAAATTTATTTCTGCCAACATTGACTTCTTAGAGATAGTGAAAATATGTGTACCAGAACTGTATTTTAAATCTTTATATTTTGAGAGAGAACAAAGAGGAAAGAGGGAGATTAGCTTAAAATTATTATGAAATAAAACGCTAGTTTATGATTCTTCACAAAGGAGTATCTTGGTTAGCTGGCAGGACTTCTAGGAAACCTTTTTTTTTTTTTACGTTTATTTATTTTTGAGAGACAGAGGGAGAAGGAGCACAAGTCAGGGAGGGGCAGAGAGAGAAGGAGACACAGAAGCTGAAGCAGGCCCCAGGCTCTGAGCCATCAGCAAAGAGCCTGAAGCGGGGCTTGAACTCACAAACCTTGAGATCATGACCTGAGCTGAAGTCGGACACTTAACTGACTGAGCCACCCAGGTGCCCCTCTAGGAAACCTTTTAAGAAAAGGCAAGTGTTGGGGCTCCTAGGTGGCTCAGTTGGTTAAGCATCGAACTCTTGATTTCAGCTCAGGTCATGCTCTCATGTGAGATCGAGCCCCTGCACAGACAGCACAGATCTGTTTGGGATTCTGTCTTTCCCTCTCTCTCTACCCCTCCCCCACTCATGTTTTTTCTCTCTTTCTCTTTCAAATTAAATAAATAAACATTAAAAAAAAAAAAAAAGAAAAGAAAAAGGACAGGAAAGCCTCAAAGATAAGGGTTCAAAAGAGAGTAGCAATATTTCAGTTTTAGTTGGCCTACCACTCAATTGCTTAGTGGTATTAATGCCCAAACTACAAAAGCATTTTGCATAAGGCTTTTATAAGTTGGCCTGGCAGCCATTTTTATGTACACAAGCCCCCCCATACTGAATTTTCCACATTAATGTGCTTCCATTGTTCTCTGTTGGGCCTGCAGTAACTTTAGCCCTCTTCCAGATGTTTCCTGACATCAGCATCCAAGATGTGCTGGCCAGCTGTCTTTAAAATTGCAGGAACTCTGTGTTGTGTGCATTAGTTATGCAAATGGAAAAGCAAGGACAAGAAGCCAATGTAGAGGATAAAAAAGAACCATGGGAGGTTTGGACCAGGGCTTTACTGGCACATGTAATGTAGGTAGAAAGCCAAGACAGCAAGCTGCCTTTGATCAAAACCCCCAGCAGCTTTCACCCACTACTGCCCACGCACAAAGGTCAATGTCCTCAGTTCCCAGGTCAGGCCTGGATTTTCTGGAAGTTTCCTCACTCTGCTTTGGTGACTTAATAGAGATACACTAAATACCCACAGATCTATCAACCCTCTAACCAGTTTCTCCTTTGCTCTACTTTGTCAAGAGAAAAATATCTGCATAGATCAGAGAACAATTCCCCAATGTGTAGTCCTCAGTAAATTAATAGATGTCTCATGAAAAAAAAAAGGGGGAGGGCAAACAAGTTTAGAAAAAAAGGGGGAGTCAAATGAGTTTAGAAAAGACTAGATTAAACAAAGTTAAGCAATTCTCTTTCCTAAAGCACTGTCGGGGTCTCCAATATGCTCATGGGCACCGGGAATATGAGAGGGAACCATTTTTTCAGAGAACTGAGTCCACCTGAGAAAATGGTGGACAAGAAGCAATATGGCTTCTCAGCCCCAATTACCTTCTCAGATGCCAAACTAACTGCCAACTGAATAGCTTTGCATATCCTGATCTTAACATACCCGTTACTGAGCTCACAATCGCCTCTTCCAGCTGCTCAGGTTCCAGCTTCCCCTTCCTGGGTTGTGCCAGTACCATCGCCATCCTCCTAAACTAGAATTATGGCAATCATCCTCCATGTCTCCTTTGTCCTCATCTTCACCCTCCCCCCGTCTAATCCACCCTGCAGTAAAGAGCTACTGCTTTATCTCCCTAGCACCTCCATTAGTACAGATCACCAACCTCAGACCTGCATCCTTACCTGATGATGGATGACATTTCTATTTGGTTCACTCGGGAACACTGTACCCGAGCTTGTCAATGATAGAGTTCATATCTTCCTTATCCAACAGGCGGGCAGCCTTTTAAATTCTCTGTCACTCTGAATGACAGAGAATCATTGTGTTCTCAGCCCTCCTATGGTGGGTTTTTTTCCCCCTAATCTGTTTTCATTTTTTTGTTTTATTGGTTGGTTCATTTTTATTTGTTTGTTTTGGTTTTAATTGTGGTAAAATGCACGTAACAAAATTTACCATCTTAGCCATTGTTAAGTGTATAATTCAGTGGTATTAAGTATATTTCATATTGTTGTACAACCAATCTCCAAAACTCTTTTCACGTTGCAAAACTGAAACTCTGTACTCATTAAACTCCCCGTTTTGCTCTCCCTCCAGCCCCTACTATTTCCTCCAATCACCATTCTGCTTTCTCTATGAATTTGACTGCTCAGAATACCTCATATAGTATTATGTACCTCATTCAGTATTTGTCTTTTTGTGACTAGCTTATTTTACATAGCATAATGTCTTCAAGGTTCATCTATGTCATAGCATGTGTCAGATTTCCTTCCTTTTTAAGGTGAAATAATACTCTATTATATATATATACACCTCCTTACGTTTATACATCTATCTTCGATGGACACTTGGGTTGCTTCTACCTTTGGCTACTATGAATAATGCTACTATGAATATGGGTGTACAAGTATCTCTTTGAGATCCCGCTTTCAATTCTTATGGATATATACCCAGAAGTGGAATTGCCGGATTACATGGCAAATCTATTTTTAATAGATTGGAACCTAGGATTGGTTATGTAACATCTGTTTTGTTTTCCTCATCTGTAAAATAGATTTAATTATAGCACCTAATTTGTAGGGTTTTTGTTAAGATTAGATGCACTAATACCTGAATTGTATTAATACCTGCATTGTAATTATCCCGTTTTAACAAAGGAAGAATTTGAGGCATAAAGAAGTTAAGAAACTCGCCCAAGTTCTCATATCTTGTAAGGAGCAGAGCCAGGATATTAACCCAGGTCCCAGCCCAAGTCTGTTCTCTTAACCACTGTGCCAAAGTCATTTCACTCCCCAGTTCTAGGATACTTTTACTGATGAACTCCACCCAAGTTGCTTATGTATTAATTCACCCATATGGGTACAGTTTGGGAGGAAAATAAGGGAGCATAGAGGAGGGAGCCCTACACACAAGAAAAAAAAAAAAAAAGAACAACCAAAATGTTGAAATACTGCCAAAAGTGTATGAGATCAGTAGTAAAATCATAACATAATTCTATTATCATTAGCATGACTTGTTAGAAGTGATATGAACCAAGTAGATTCCCTCCTGCTTATTTTTGAGATGCCAAGTATCAGCAACTTCTAGACTGTGTGCTGGTGAGTACGTAGGAGTGAGGGTATGAGTGTGTATGTGTGCTGGGAAGTGGGGGGACACTATTGTGTCCAAACTCCACTCATCTCACTAGCTATTTGACATTCACTATGAAGTTATTTCTCTTTCCCGTCTCTTCTTAGGGGTTTATATGAAGACCATTTTCATAAGAAATAAAATACCTAAAATGAAGGGACAATGATGTGTAATAATAATATTTTACAACTAAATCACAGCTTTAAGCTCTGTACTTATGTTTCTTTGTAGCAATGCTTCTAAAAGCCATAGACGTAGCTAATAAGTTTTCTGGAAACCCAGCTTATTGCATGGAGAAATTACACAAAATGATTAAGTGACTTGTTCAGAGAGACTTAGCAATAAACTCTAGGCTTTCATGAAGATGAGCTCATGGATAAATTTGGTGGTGTGGTCATTCTGAATGGAAGTGGTTCAGCTCAGCCAGATGTTTCACTGAGTGCCACAAAAGGCTGTGCAGTTACACCCAAAAGAGCTACAAGATGCATTTTTTTTTTTTTTTTTTTTTTTTTTCGTGAGAGAGGGCACTGGAACTTGTTATTTTATCTTATACAGAAAATCTACCTCAGATCCTGGGCAGACACAACCTGACCACTAGTTCTGTCCTTCGTAGACGTTCCCCCTCAACCTTCACCAGCTGGCCTTGCATCCAGATCATTCCACTGACTCTGTTTTTGCCCAGGTCACCAAAACCATCTCTAACAGTCACTTCTGGCTTTCATCTCACCTATCATCTCTGCAGCACTGGCTGACCTGTCTCTTTCTCTTGAAACATTTTCGTCTCTTGGCTTCTAGGGTACCACATTTTCCTGGTTTTATAACTACTGCTTAGGCTGCTGTTTCTCAGTTTTCTTTGACTGTTTCCCTTTCATCCATCTGACCTCTTAAAGAGGATGGGCCCCGGGGCCCACAAGGATTTCATCCAGGACTTAGCTCACAGCCCTCCGGGCCCTCTTACCATTTACATACCAAGTATGTGTTCATCCTAGGGAGTTTGTACTGGCTCTGCCTGGGTGTCCAGGCAGGTGTCCTCACTAATAACTCCTCACCTTGTCAATGAGGCCTCCTGTCTTCCCTATTTAAAATCATAAACCAGCTCTACTCTCACAATCCTAATCCTCCACAACTTTTTCTTTTTTATAACCCTTGTCATCTTCTAAGGTAATTATATAACTTACTGCTCTAGTGATTATATAATATGTCCACTAATACATAATAGGTACTCAGTATATATGTTTTTTTAAATAAATGACTCAGTCTTCACCCTAACAACTGTCACATTATATCTCCAAGTCTACTCTCTCTCATGAGTGTCAGAAGTATATGTGTTTTTTGTTTTTAGAGAGGAGAGGGCACAGGTGAGTGAGGTGCAGAGAGAGAAGGAGAGAATCCTAGGAAGGAGACAGAGAAGTGTAGAGAGAGAGGTGAGGGGAGAGAGAAGTGGGGCTCACCCAAAGCAGGGCTTGTGCTCATCTGCATTTGGGTATTAGAAGGAATCTCAAAATTAACATGGCTAAAAACAAACTCTTGGGATACATCCTTAACCCAAATTTACTCTTCAACAGCTCAGTAATGGCACTGCCATGCTCCAAGTTGCTCTGGTCCCAAACTTAGGAGTCATGGTTGAGTGCTTAACCTAACTGGTGTCCTTGCTTCTAATCATTACCACCAGCAGTACAGAGCAATTCTTTAAGACATTAAGCAGATCATTTAGACAGATTCCTTGTTTAAAAAGCTCCAGAATAAAATCTAACATCTAACCACCACGGTCTATACAGTCTTTCACAAAATGTCCCTCCCCTCGGCCTACCTCTCGGACCTCCTCTCCTACCATTCTTCCCATCACTCCTCCAGTTCTGTTCCTTAAAACAAACTAAGTTCATTCCCACCACAAAGCCTCAACCTTTGCTATCTTTGAAACCTGTAAAGCTCTTCTCTCAGATTTTCAAATGGCTCAGGATGCATTAGCCAGGTCTCAGTTCAAGGTCATTCCACAGAGAGGCCTTCTCTGACCACCCAATCTAAAGAGGCTCCCCAGTTACTCTGTTATATTTGTTTGTTTTATTTTCCACATAACATTTAGCACTCTTTCAAATCATCATATTATTTATGTTTGCTTATTTATTTATTTATTTATTTATTTATTTATTGTTGTTGTTTACTTATTGTCTGCCTTTCTAACCAATATGAGTTTCATAAGATCAGAGACTATGGCTGTTTTGTTCCTCATTACATTCTCAGTGCTTGGCACAGTGTCTGTTATTAGGTGCTCAGTTTATATGTCTCAGTATGAATAAATGCTCAGTGAGGCTGAAGTAATGGAAAGAAAGGAAAGGGAAGGCAAGGCAAAGCAAGAAAAGGGAAGGGGAGGAAGGCAGAATTTTATTTTATACTTTTAAATTTTAAATTATTGAGAACCTTGATAGGGGAAAGAGAAGAAGCGAGCAAAACCACAAACAATTATCAATTCTCCAAGTCAGAGTTTTTTCCTAGCCATGGCTTTCTTCATGTTCAATCCTCAAACTGCCATTTAATCAACATTCCCTTGTTCCTGAATTCACAACAATTCCTGTTATGATATGATATGACCCCACTTCTTGACTATTCAGGGTGTTTTAGTTGCTGATAAAAGCTTGTATCAGGAGGAAAAGCAAGGGCGCCTGGCTGGCTCATTTGGTAGAGTATGTGACCCTTGATCTCAGGGTTGTGAGTTTGAGCCCCACATTGAGTGTAGAGATTACTTAAATTTTTTTAAATCTTTAAAAATAAAAAAAAAGGAAAGTAACTGTCCCTTACACAATTAGGATTGTGTACCCCACCTTTATATTCTTGAAACATGACAAATAAATTTTTAAAAATTAAACATTAATGTGAGGTCAATCCAAAGCTAATTCCTATGACATAATAACAGCCCAGCCGTAGGTTTCCTGAGTGTACTCACTACTCTAAACCATAACTAAAATGGCAAAATAATTTTCTGATAGTAACAACTAGCAATAACTAGAATTTACTAGTAAAGAGGATGGGAAGTATTTTAGAACCAATTACACTCCAGGACGACACAAATGATGTTTCATTAACTAAGAGGTATGTATTATCACCGTGTCATTGCTGAGGTGGAAACTGAGGCTAATCAAACCACAACATTTGCTCAAGGTCACGCTATAAATAAGTAGGGAGGGGAGGTGCCTGATGCCCAGGGCTACATTTTTCCCTCCACCCACACTGCCTCCCAAGTAAACATCCAGATTTGACATATCCTGTGAATGTGAATGACTACCCGGTGAGCAGGTTATGTGGGTGGAGAGGAAAGGTAATACAATAGTCCCCCCTTTATTCGCAGGGGATCTGTTCCAATAACCGTAATGGATGCCTGAAACCACAGACTTTGTTGGACCCTACCTATACTATGCCTTTTCCTCCACACACATACCTATGATAAAGTGTAACTTCTAACGTAGGCACAGTAAGAGATTAAGGACAACAACTAGTAATAAAACGGAACACTTATGACAATATGCTGTAATAAGAGTTATATGAACATGGTATCTCTTCTCTCTCAAAACATCTTATTGTGTTGTAGTACTCACCCTTCTTGTGATGGTGTGAGATGACCAAATGCCTAGGATAAGCTGAGGAGAGGTGAATGAGTTAGGTTGCTACTGACATTCTGACGATTCCTCTGAAGGAGGATCCTCTGGTTCTGGATGGTGGCTGACTGCAGGTAACTGAAACCACAGAAAACAAAACTGGTGGGGGTAAGGGGTGGCACCGCTATTGTCCTGCAGCATGAGAAGGGGTCTGAAGCTCACAATCTGGGGTCAGGTTAGGGTTGAGAGAATTGAAGTTCAGCATATATTTTCCCAGGTACTCAGTATTTCAAGTTCAAATATTTGACTTAAAAAAAAAGCTTATCACACTTAACCCATTAGAAATACAGGATTATGGTCTATTCTAAAAAAATAGAAAACAAAAAACCAATTTTCCTGTAACGATGTTATATCTTGAATTTTTAAATTTTTTTTTTTTTTAAGTAGTCTTCCCACCCAACATGGGAGAACTCCAAGATCAAGAGTTACATTCGCTACTGACTGAAACAGCCAGGCGCCTCTGTATCTTGAACATTTTTTAAATGTTTATTCGTATATTTTGAGAGAGAGCAAGAGAGAGCACTGTGTGTGTGTGTGGGGGGGGGGTGGGGGGCAAGGCAGAGAAAGAGGGAGACAGAGAATCCCAAGCAGGCTCCACGTATCAGCACAGAGCCCGACAGGGGGGCTCCAACTCATGAACTATGTATGAAATCATGACCTGAGCTAAAATCAAGAGCCAGAGGCTTAACCAACTGAGCCGCCCAAGCGCCCCTGTACTTTAAATTTTTAGGGGCGCCTGGGTGGCTCGGTCGGTTAAGCGTCCGACTTCGGCCAGGTCACGATCTCGCAGTCTGTGAGTTCAAGCCCCGCGTCGGGCTCTGGGCTGATGGCTCAGAGCCTGGAGCCTGTTTCTGATTCTGTGTCTCCCTCTCTCTCTGCCCCTCCCCCGTTCATGCTCTGTCTCTCTCTGTTCCAAAAATAAATAAACGTTGAAAACCAAAAATTTTAAAAATAAAATAAAATAAAATAAGTGGCCGACTTCGGCTCAGGTCATGATCTCGCAGTCCGTGAGTTCGAGCCCCGCGTCGGGCTCTGTGCTGACAGCTCAGAGCCTGGAGCCTGTTTCAGATTCTTTGTCTCCCTCTCTCTGACCCTTCCTCGTTCATGCTCTGTCTCTCTCTGTCTCAAAAATAAATAAACGTTAAAAAAAAATAAAATAAATAAATGCTTTAAATTTTTAAATCTATCAACCTATTTAAGTTCTCTAAGGCAGTTGTTCACTCCATAAGGTGGAGATGTCTTTCACATGAGAGTTGGGAGCCGGGTAAACGCGAATATGTATGACTAAAGGGCTGTACAAATACAAATTTCTCTTCCCAGTAATCACAAAAACAGTTAAAGTAACAATAACAAAGAGTGGCGATCCCAGAGGGGACTGCAACATATTTAACCAGAAATGTTCTATTTTGTTTTGGGTGGAGGTGAGGCAGGGAGCTTCACCAACATTTATAACATTGTCTTCCTACGAATAATGGTCCCAAGTTTGCTTACAAAGAAAATGGCTGAAAAAACTTTGAGCAAAAAATCTTGTTATCCAGCCAGGGTTATTTGTGTTGAATTCAGATACTGCTATTGTGGTGCTCTGAAGTCTTTGATCCCTTCAGATAAATCTGATCATAGTTGTTAGAGGAACAAAAAGACAGATTAAAAACAACCCTAAGAAATTTGAAACTACTCTCCGGGCGCCTGGATGGCTCAGTAGGTTAAGCGTCCAGCTTCGGCTCAGTTCCTGAACTCACGGTTCTCGGGTTTGAGCCCCACGTCGGGCTCTGTGCTTACAGCTCAGAGCCTGGAGCCTGCTTTAGATTCTGTCTTCATCTCTCTCTCTGTCCCTCCCCTGCTTGTGCACTCTGTCTCTCTCCCAAATATAAGTAAACATTAAAAAAATTAAATGTGATTGAGGGAAGGCCCAAAGGAAAATAAAAATATTCTTATTTGGCATTAGGGGAAAAAAAAGATATTTTACATATTTGTACTTTTACATTTTCTCTTGGAACTATTTGCTTATTGATGGCTGAGACCTGGTTTCTCACAGTAAACAAACAGAAAGTCCTACTTTATTTTTTAAATTCAATTTCTAGATTTCTTAATATCCACAATATTCTGTAGGTGAGCAAATGGCTATTTGCGTGGTTCTGAATGTGAAGTTTAGGATACGTCCACAAGAGTTAACAGGTTTGGAAAATGAAAATTTTTAAAAAAGGAAGCACAACAACACAATCATAAGAAAAAACAAACTATAAGATCTGTACTTACGAGGACCAAAAGTTAACTTTACTGTTTTGAAAATGTATCCCTGGCAATCATTGTTGCCCATTTATTGATTACTTATTAGGCAAGTGTCCTCGTCTAGTTAACATATCTCCTAAAGGTAACTGCACTTTGCAATTTTATGGTGCCTCTTTCCCCTTCGAAAGCGGTTTCACTTCCATTATCTTACTTCATAATCTTTGAAGCCTAGAGTAATGAATAGAATTTTAGATTGTCTTTAGCCTAGAAACAATTAAAAGTTAACAGGAATAACAACAACGAAAAAGATTATGAACTGATTGTTCACAAGGACTATTTACAAGGACAATTCTTTTGATTGCGCAGATTGACAAAGGGTGGTGGGGCTGCCTCCTGAGTAATCAATCCTTACTTTCGGTCTCTGCTGGGTGTGTTGAACCAAGGAGCCATGGGAAAGACGTTAATTATCCGGAAGAGCTTGAAACTGAATGGTTCCTTTAAGCTTCTTCAAGGCGCTGGAGCAAATCCAGAGAAAACTTTGCTGTGGAGCGAAAAAGGATGTGTCCCAGGTAAGTGAAATTTAAGATGTCTGCCCCCTGGTGCCCAAGAGGTGAAGGACAGAGTGACAGTTTTCACATAACCAATATGTAAAGGGGAAACTAGTTGAAAGACTTTATTTAATTCCCTGATTAGGTGTGGGGAAGAGGTAGTGGAAGAAAATATTCACAATTGAAAATAAAGACATAAAAATTCATACATTTGGAGGGTCTGATTTAAGTAGAGGTTTAGAAAAAGACTACAGTAACTTATGAGTATTCAGATATCTTCTAAGCATTTATGTTCCTGTCAAAAATTTTATATCACTGTTAATAAAACAAGTAACATTTTTACCCTCATTGTGGAAAGAACAGAAATTGTCATATTATGAAGGCTGGATTTATACTAAAAAGTAAGTGAACAACAGGGAGAATTACACAAAATTCTATCCCTAAAATGCTTATTCAGAAAAAATATCATAAAATTGTTTACTCTTTTACTCAATACCCCTGTATCAATGTGACTAAGTTACCAGACCCCAGAGCTTTTTTTTTTAAGTCTATGTGATTATCAGAAAATTAAAGGGCTTTCCCTTTAGGGAAAGAGGGTGACATGGGCCACTAACCTCTGCTCTCACGACAAGTTCAATGGCTCTCAAGGACTTTTTCTCAGGGTCTTCTTGCTATCTCATCTGGGACTCTTTATTTAAATTTTTCTTCTGATTTATTTTATTGTGATAAAATAAATATAACAAAATGTATTATCTTAACCATTTCTTTAAATATTTTTTAACATTTTTACTTATTTTTGAGAGACAGAGACAGAGTGCAAACTACGGAGGAGCAGAGAGAGGGAGACACAGAATATGAAGCAGGCTCCAGGCTCTGAGCTGTCAGCACAGAGCCCAATGTGGGGCTTGAACCCATCAACTGTGAGTTCATGACCTGAGCG
Source organism: Felis catus (assembly GCF_018350175.1). Lineage (NCBI taxonomy): Eukaryota > Metazoa > Chordata > Mammalia > Carnivora > Felidae > Felis > Felis catus. The sequence continues at coordinate 114,328,721 of NC_058376.1, read as the reverse complement.
GAATCAGACACTTAACCGACTGACCCACCCAGGAGCCCCTATCTTAACCATTTTTGATTGGTATTAAGTGCATTCATATTGTTGTGCAACCATCATCACCGCCCATTCTCCTGAACTCTTTTTTTTTATTTATTTATTTTGAGAGGGTGACGGGCAGAGAAAGAGGGAGAATCTCAAGCAGGCTCTATATTATCAGCACAGAGACCATGTGGGGCTCAAACTCCCGAAACCATGAGATCATGACCTGAGCCGAAATCAAGAGTTGGAAGCTTAACTGACTGAGTCACCCAGGCGCCCCCTCCTGAACTCTTTTCATGTTGTAAAACCAAAATTCTGTACCCCTTAAAAATCAGCTCCCCATTCTTCCCTGCCCCTATCCCATGGCAACCACCATTCTACTTTCCATTGTTTTTTTATTCTGTTTTATTTCTGCTCTAATCTTTATTATTTCCTTCCTTCTCCCAGCTTTGGGTTTAGTTTGTTCTTCTTTTTCTAGTTCCTTAAGTTGTAAAGTTAGGTTGTTGACTTGAGACATTTCCTGTGTGTGTATGTCTTTTTTTTTTTGAAGGAGAGAGAGACAGAGTGTGAGCAGGGGAGTGCAGAGGAGAGAGGGAGATACAGGCTCTGAAGCAGGCTCCAGGCTCTGAGCTGTTAGCACAGAGCCCAACGCGGGGCTCAAATTCGTGAACCCACAAGACCCTGACCTGAGCCGAAGTCGGATGCTTAGCTGACTGTGCCACCCAGGCGCCCTGAGATATTTCTTGTTTTTTAATGTAAGCACTTACAGCTCTAAAATTTCCCCCTCAGCACTGTTTTCACTGTGTCCCATACGTTTTGGTATGTTGTGCTTTTGTTTTCATTCATCCCCTGGTGTTTTCTAATTTCTTGTGTGACTTCTTCTTTAGTTTCCACAAATGTGTGAATTTTCCAAAATTCTTACAGAGTTTCAGCCGTTATTTCTTCAAATACTCTCTCTGCCCCCTTTTCTCTTCTGTTTCTGGGACTTCTACAACATGTACTTTGCTCCATTGATGGTGTCCCACAGGTTTTGTTTCTATATTTTTTCTTTTTGTTCTTCAGAAGCTATAATTTCAATTGTCTTCACTTCAAGTTCACTGACTCTTCTACCTGTGCAAATCTGCCTTTGAATCCATCTAGTGAATTTTCAATTTCAGGTACTGTACTTTTCAGCTACACATTTTTTTTTCTTTTAAAGTGTCTATCTCTTTATTTGTATTTCCATTTTGTTCGTGTATCATTTTCTTGATTTTCTCCACATCTTCTTTTAGTTTGAGCATCTTTAAATTTTTTTTTCAACGTTTTTACTTATTTTTGGGACAGAGAGAGACAGAGCATGAACGGGGGAGGGGCAGAGAGAGAGGGAGACACAGAATCAGAAACAGGCTCCAGGCTCCGAGCCATCAGCCCAGAGCCTGACGCGGGGCTCGAACTCACAGACCGTGAGATCATGACCTGGCTGAAGTCGGACGCTTAACCGACTGTGCCACCCAGGCGCCCCGTAGTTTGAGCATCTTTAGACAGTTGTTTCAAAGTCTTTGTCTAGTAAATTCACCATCGGGGACAGTTACTGCTTTCTTTTCTTTTCTTTTCTTTTCTTTTCTTTTCTTTTCTTTTTTTTCTTTTCCTTTGAATGGGCCATACTTTCTTGCTTCTTTATATGCCTTGTGGTTGTGGTTGTTGAAAACTGGACATTTGAATCTGATAATATGCTACCTCTGAAAATCAGATTCTCCTCTATCTCCAAGATTTGCTATTTTGTGTTTTGTTTGTTTGTTTTTTATTTTGTTGTTGTTGTTGTTGTGTAGGCTGTCTCTGCCAAGGGTCACCTGAGGTATAAGCTTAAGGACTTCTCAGGTCTTTTATGAGCCTGTGCCTTCCCCTGAGCATGTGCCATGACTTTCTAATTTCCCTTATGTGCAGTTGCTTTTGAATGTCCTAGCTTTCCATGTCTGGCTCCCAAAAGGAAGAAAAGAAAAAACTGAAGGGTAGGGGAAAGGTGCTAGCCCTCTATATCCCCTGAAAGTCCCTTCAGCCAGAGAGGTAGGGGCTTGTGACAACGGGGGTCGGTACAACAATAGCTGCCTGCCTCTTTGTCTACACCTCTGTGATCAGAAACAGCACTCTACAGTCAGAGCACAGATCCTGATAGTGGGAGGACAGGGTCCTTTATTCTCACCCCAGCTTCTAGAGACTGTGTGCAGATGCTCCAGAAACACAAGCTGGGCAGCCTGCCAAAGGCCTGAGGGGTAGAAGGTGAGTAGCTGCTACTCTCCTTAGAGCTGAAATTGACCAAAATTAACCTCAATGTACCATCCAACCCTTCTCCTGGAATTTGCAAGCCTTCCATAGACTTGAGAGTTCTAAAGTACTTACCTCAGACAGATTCTGTTAGTGCAGTTGTTGTCTAGATAGGAAGATAGATTTCTGGTGCTTCCTACTCTGGCATCTTCCCAGAATACTCTCTGGGGAGCTTTTTTTTTTTTTTTTTTAATGTTTTATTGTGGAAAATGTCAAACCTAATCTAAAGAGAATGATACATGAATCCCTATGTACGTACCCTCATGCAGTTTTAACCATTGCTATCTACCTGTTCTCTGACCTTGAATTTCCATCTATGGTTTCCTATCCACGTCTCTGTCTTTCTCCCCATGACAGGCTTCAAACAATGTGATTACCAGCATTCTGCTCCAGCTTCATGAACCAATGGGACCCCTCCAGATAGCTGACTAAATCAATAAGTCCTCTTTTCTATCCTAACTTGAATAGCATTTATACCATCCGTCCCTGCGCCCCAGATTCTTTTTAAAATAAACAAACAAATCAATAAATTGGAAAAAGAAAGCAGTATTTAATCCTTTCCAATGGTTTGAGAATCTGATAAAAGTCATGGGCCATTACTTCAGAAACAAAGGGCACATACATAATTTTGTATGTAATTTCAGGAGGTTCATGGATACCTTGAAGCTCTCCGAAGATGGCAGGTTAAGAATCCCAGCTTAGTTTACTCTCTAAGGTATATCCTCCTTCCTAGGCCTTACCTGCCCCTTCTTTCACGCTTCTCTTTCACAGACACACAGAACTATAAGGCTGGGAAACATTCAGTTCCACCTCTTTTTGAATGTGCTATTGAGGCAACTAGATATACGGAACTAATATATTGGCTCCAAATCCTGGAGAGTGAGCAACCAAACTAGAGGCTCCACCAACATTTTTCACACTAACCTTATGCTACCTCTGTTTGAATATTTTTCTGCCCCCTTTGAAGTGAATAACAACTCCAAAATAGTCCTAAAGTCCACTCTAAAACTATCTTCTTTAGCACAGTGTTATTCTCTCTTCTCCTTTCTCTTTATTCACCTATATTGCGTTTTCATGAAATACAAGGAAAAAAACTACTAACAGATTCAAAAGCCAGAACAGATTAATTGAAAAATTAATTCAAAATAACTTTTTAACAAATATATTTTAATTACAAGGGTGTCCATGCTTCTTTGTTAAGGTTCAATTTATGTTTGGCTCTGCTATTTTCTCATCTGTGGGGAATCTTCAGGATGGACCAGTCAACTACTGCCTAGTCACATTGCCTAGAAGTTTGGGTTGAGTCCCCTGGGTGTATTCCCTGTAACATTCTCCCCAGTTCTAATGCAGGACTTCAACCGTAGCCGTACATCAGAATCACCTGTAGAATTTTGAAAATTAAGAAAAGAGGTGGGCTCACATGAGCTTACTCCAGGTTTACTCAACTTGGGGCCAGGCTGTATGTGTGTATTCAGAGATGAGAACCCTGATCTAAGGCTATGGCAAGGGATTAACATCATTTCTAATGTAAGCCTGAAGGGATGCTATAATTGTTCCACAGCTTGTAGTTCAATAAGAGATATATTTTGCTTCTTCCTTAAAAAAAAAGGGACAAAATCTCAGAAGGAAAATTTAGAAGGAACCTGGCAAATGTAAACTATTCTGGGGTAATATTTAAAATATGCTATTTTCCTCCATTATTTAATTCCTAATGTAGCATACATTTCTTGGCTCAGCTGGGGAATGTTTTTAGGTTACATAGATGTGTATTTAAAAAACATTTTTTTTAATGTTTATTTATTTTGAGAGAGAGAGAGAGAGAGAGAGAGAGAGAGAGAGAGAGAAACAGAGTGAGAGCAGGGGAGGGGCAGAGAGAGGGGGAGACACAGAATCCGAAGCAGGCTCCAGGCTCTGAGCTGTCAGCACAGAGCCCCACAAAGCCTGATGCGGGGCTCAAACCCATGAACCAAACCGTGAGATCCTGACCTGAGCCGAAGTCGGACACCCAACTCACTGAGCCGCCCAGGCGTCCCTATATATGTATATTTTTAAAGTTTATTTATTTTGAGAGAAAGCAAGAGCAGGGGAGGGGCAGAAAGAGGAGAGAATCTTAAGCAGGCCCTGCACTGTCAGAGCAGAGCCTGATGTGGGGCTCGAACCCATGATCTGTGAGATCATGACTATAGCCAAAGCCAAGAGTTGGACACTTAACTGATGAGCCACCCAGACGCCCCTAGGTAATATATATTTTTAAACATACCTTTCTATCTTATTTTAGTTAATTTATATTATAAAAGTAATAAATATATTTTGTAAACTTTTTTTTTAGTGTATAGAAGAATACAAAGTGAAATCCCAAAGGAAATCCTGTTAACACTTTCTTAATGTAACCTACAAATTTACATATTTGATATCCACATCAATCATGTATGACATATGTTAATATTTCTTTATCTCTGGTAGGCTCAGGACTCACAGGTCATGTTTTCTGTACCTCCATCCTACCCATGGGGTAATAGGAAGCCCAGTCTTCACCAGGTTCCCCTTCCAAATAACCCTAAGAATCCTTAGGAATATTCTGCTGTCCCATAGGACCATCATGGTCATTGCATTTGGCTTTCAGGGGTAGAGGGGGGTAGACCTCTGTGCAAATGCCCTCCTGCAAAGTCAGGACTGGTCTCTCATGGCAGCTTGCTTCTACTGTTGTCTCTTGTACTGATTTGTCTTGTGTGTACCCAACCTCTTTACTTAAGTTCACACCAGATTGGTGAAGCCAGAAGACAACTTTTAATATGACTCTGTTGAAGGTTCAGAGATAATAGAAGGAAAATACAACACAGGAAGACAACCTATACTTTTTACCAGATGTGGCCTCAATCAGAATGTTTAGCGCCAGGTCCTAGACTTTCTCTACCTAAAAAGGCAAAAGCCAAGTCTGCGGCCCCTTATAGGTGGCCCTCTAGCCTGTTTCTCTAACTGGAATCCAAGCCCTCAAGTTCCCTCAGCCCATGAGAGAAAGCCATGTGCATTAACTTCAAAGCCCACTGTGGCTGTCCACCTCCAAGTGACCATGGGAATGTATACTCCTTCAGAGAATGCCTTTACTTTTCACTCAGGAAAGTGTGATTTAGACCCAAAAGGTAGTCAGAACTCAAGACATTTTCCCCAGAGTCTGGAATCTTCAGTGTTAGAACAATACCATGTGTGGCAGCAGGAATCTCCCGTGGCCCACTATGGTCATGCTGAGCCAAACCCAGACCAGTTCTCTAAGACTCAGGGTGAGGATCTGGCCTCCACACCTTTCCTACAGTCCTCAGACTTGCTCCCGATTTCCTGTGGACGACCCCTTAAATTACAGCACATCTGGTACAAGTGAAATCTCACTGGGATAATGCAGCCTAATCTCATACTTAGCAAGGATATGTTACCAATAAGGGAATCATAATCTGAAGAAATGAAAGTCTTCCAGCTGTGGTGACCATGTTCACACTGTCATCCAAAACAAGTTAGCTCTTCAACTAAAAACCTCAATCTCAGTCTGAGATTTGATTCAAAATCACATGGGAGTGGGGGTGGGTGACACAGAGCAAAGTGGGTGGGGTTTTGATGAAACAAAATTGGCCAGGAGTTCATTGCCACTAAGTGATAGGTATATGCAGGTTCATTATACTATTCCATCTACTTTTGTGTATGTATGAAATCTTCTATAGTTAAAAACAATAACTGCATCTCTGCAGAGGGTTTGCCCATGATGCTTCATCACGGGCAAACCCTCGTTGGGTTTTAAAGAATAGCACAACTTGAAGCCGTGCAGATGAATTTGGTCTCTATCTCTTGCAAATAAGCTTCTTCGCTCCCTGCAAAGGTGATGATTCCAAAGATTTTATGGCCAATATTTACTCAATGCTCACATTCTAGCTACCGACTTCTTCCCCATAAGCTCTCTTCAAGGGAATTTCTAGACTCATGATGATTCTGAGGGTCTTGTTCTTTCACTGTATCTAGGAATGTGCATTATCTTGCTAGGTATATGGACAGAATGCAGGCACTGAATTTCTAAATGGTAAAAGAAACTCTACTTGTGCTGTTTTATGCCTCTCTTTTAAAAGGATTTTACTGGTACAATTCGGATAGAAAGGTGTCTGGTGAGGGTGGCTTGAACAATGACTGTCTGGCTACCAGGACAGGATAACATCTCTGCTCCTGGTAACGTTTTTGGCACAGGCTTCGTTCTGGAATTGTGGTCCTCAGTTTTATAAACTCAGAAACTGAAATGTTAGCACACGTAGACACAGTGGGACTCTAAGGCTTGCTGAGCACCAGTGAATTAACTTGCAATGGGAAACATAACTATAAGCAGACCCCAAATCCATGTTTGCTGGTTAGCACATTTTCTGTCTATGGGAAACGTTTTATGCAAAGCCACATTATAATTAGAAGGATATTTGGTGAGAGTACTTTAGAACAGTGAGTTTCCAACTAGGGAGAGTTAGCATACCCTGGGGGATAGGCAGAGGGAGGGGGGCTTTTAGGGGAGTTTGTGTGTGTGTGGTGTTATTTTCCTTTTTCACATATGTCATTAGGAATGGCAAGCCCAATATTATAATTCAATAATATATTTTGGGGAGAAATTTAAACCCTAATGCTTTCATAGTGAAAATTATAAAAAGCAAAGCTCAACAGAGCCTTTTTGGCTGGTAACACTCAGCTTAGAGGGTGGGAATCCACAAATCAGACACTCTGGAGGGTCTAAGATTGTTTTTGTTTTTAAAAATGAGACGAAAAGACATTGTTCACTGAGGCATTAAGCAAAAACCATACATGAGGCAACTTATATTTGCTAGATCCAAATCAAATTTTCTGTCCTTAAGTTCTTTCTCACTAAATGGTTTTGTATTGAATATAATCATATTTGGTTTATTAATAGTCACTAGCTGTGGAAATGTATCTATGTTACTTATATACTTTATAGTATACAGTATAATACTATTAAATACAACTACAATTTTGTGACCAAATTCTGCTGCTAGGCCAAACCACTGTGTAGTTAGGCATTTATTTGGTGGTCTCAGCATTGATTTTTCTCTGTCCTCCTTCCCAAAAGACCTTGTTTTCATTTGGGGGATTGTTATGATTCCTGGGAAGAAAACTCCGCTCTTGTTCTAGCACATTCCAACCCAGTGAACACAGCAATTGGTTTGTAACCTAATCCAATCAGAGTGAACCTAAAACCTTTTTCCAATAATGATGCCGGGTCAAAATGGGCTTACTTTCCAGGTAAGCAGCCACCTTTAGCCACGAGGAGGGACTAAGTTAGGAGAAAGCCAACACCAAGACAGGGTAAGAAAAACAGAAAGACATGGGGGTCCCTGGGGCCATCACTGGGCCACTGGATCAAGTTTGCCTGAAACCAACACTTTCTCTGCACTTGACAGTTACTCGTCCCAACAAATTATTTTGACTGTTTCAGTCATTTTTAATTGCAGTTGAGGGCACTAGTGGGTGGATCAGGGCACTGCTGAATCTGGATAGTTTGAATTTCTTTTTTTCCAGCGAGCTCCAATGTCAGTCAGTGAAGCATGTCACAAAGAAAAAAAGTCTAGTACCTGTCATGTCATGATCTTAACTCCTGTTGTAGATCAGAATCATGTGGAGAGTTTTTACAAATCTCAGACTAATTAAATGATAATCTATGAGGCTGGAACTCAGGGAGCAGAATTTTTAAACTCCCCAAGTGATTCCAAAGGGCAGCCTAGGCTGAAAACCACTGGTCTAAGTAAAAACCTGGTTTTGTCCATTCAATAGAATCTGCCAACTAAATGTTCTAAATATGTCTTCCCACTAAAGGAAAAAAAGAAAGGCTGATATATAACTTGTATTGTGAGGTTAATGCAAACCATATTTGTGTGACAGAAAAGCAAAATTTGTTTGGAGCCTGTTGTACCTTTAAAATGTATGTAGATTTTGGTCTGTACTCCCTTTTACATTTCTTTCCCTCTCCTTCCTCTCTCTCTCTCTCTCTCTGTCTTTCCCTCCCTCCCTCCCTCTCTCCCTTCAACATTTAATAGGAGCTTACCATGTATGAGTCATAGTGGCAGACACCAGGGATATAGAGAAAAACAAGAAAAACACAGTTCTTACAATCCAGAAAAAAAGGGGTAATTACCTAGTAATTACACTAAAATTTGTTAAATCTGTGATAAGGGCAGCACAGGGTAGTGTGTAAACAGAACAGCTCTCCTAACGTCTTGGAGGAAATGATGTTAAGCTAAAACCAGAGGAATGCGTATGAGTTACCTTGGTAGATGACAGAAGAGGATCCAGACAGTGAACGTGAAGGAAATGAAAGAACATAGCATGGGAAGAGAAGAATGTGAGAGAAATGAGACTGGAATAAAGGCAGGAGCCAAGGCTTTATCCCAAAGGCAATGCAAACCAACTGAAGGGGTTTAAACAATCAAAGGTTGTGATTTCCATTTTGGAAGATAATTCTGCCTGCTGTCTAGGGAATGCGTGGGAATGAGAATGGGGAGCTTAATAAGAGGGAGTCAGGGAGTTAACGGAAGGCAGATATCACAGCCTAGGCAAGAACAGGGAGGCCATGGGGATGGAGAGAAGTAGACTAATCTGAGTGATATTACGAAGGTGGAATTGGTAGTATTTGGTAAGGGACCATTTGTGGTGAGTGAAAGGGAGAGGAAAAAAAAGCCAAGAGTGACACACATGTCTCCAATTTGAGCAACTGGGTGGAGAGCAATGTTATTTCTTGAATAAAGAACACTGGAAGAAGAGCAAGTTTGTGAAAGTTCAATTTTGTTCATCTTGAGTTTGAAGTACCTGTTAGATGTCTAAGCGCACACAGATGGTAGTAGTTACATGTGTCTCAAATTCAGGAGGGCAATAAGAGCTGGAGATCCAAAATGGACAGCCATCAGCAAACTGATGGTAATTAAAGCCAAAGAAATGAGCCAAATTACCTGGCATATGTCTGTAGAGAGGAATGGCTAAGGACAAAGCTCTGGGGAAAATGTACAACTAAGAGAACAGTCTTGCAAAGATTGAGGACACATTGTTAGAGATGTAGAGGGCCAAATAGAAGAGTGTTTGATACCCCTCCTCTCAAAAAAGGGATATTTAAAAAATTTTTTTCTTAATGTTTATTTTTGAGAGAGACAGACAAAGTGCAAGCAGGGGCACGGCAGAGAAAGAGACACAGAATCCGAAGCAGGCTCCAGGCTCTGAGCTGCCAGCACAGAGCCCGATGTGGGGATCGAACCCATGAACTGTGAGATCGTGACCGGAGCTGAAGTTGGACACTCAACCACTGAGCCACCCAGGCATCCCCCAAAAAGTATATTTTTTGGAAAGAGAGAGTAACTGACCATGTCAAATGCTGCTGTAACATCTAGTAAGATGAGGATTGGAAAATGTCCGTTGGGTTTAGCAACATGGAGGGTCCTGGAAATGTTACCAAGGGTGGCTTGGGAGGGGACGGTGAACTTTTTCAGAAGTACTGAAATGGAGAAGAGAGTGTGTGGTAACTGGAGAGGGATGTGGGTCAAGGGATATTAAGATAGGGATTTTTTTTTTAATTTTTTTTTCAACGTTTATTTATTTTTGGGACAGAGAGAGACAGAGCATGAACGGGGGAGGGGCAGAGAGAGAGGGAGACACAGAATCGGAAACAGGCTCCAGGCTCTGAGCCATCAGCCCAGAGCCCGACACGGGGCTTGAACTCACGGACCGCGAGATCGTGACCTGGCTGAAGTCAGACGCTTAACCGACTGCGCCACCCAGGCGCCCCAAAGATAGGGATTTTTTTTTTATGTGAAGAAATCAGGAAGATGGATAAGTAGAAAATACAAAAGTGTCAAGATGCTGAGAAGAACAGGATCAAGAAACATAAGGGATGCCTCTTCTACTGGAATAGGAGAGAAGGAGGAGTATCAGTGCAGAAAACAGTGAGGGTTTTAAAAGTTTGTTGGTCAGAAGTAGAGAAAATTCCTATCTGATCATTTCTATTTGTTCTGTGAAGAAGGAGGCAGTTATTGATGGAGAATGAGAAGCAGTGGTGAGTGGATCAGAGGCTTAAGGGGAGCAGAGAAAGTTTGAAATGGTTGTTGAAAACGAGAGAGAGCTGACTAGGGAAACTGTGGGCTAGTCAGGCAGTGTTAAAGACTTGAGAGTCATGACCATTAATATAAAAGCTCGATCATCTGAGTGGTTTCTGCATATTTTCTCCTGTAGGTCTCAGCAGCCCTTGAACTGGCAAGAAAAAAGAGGGACAGTTGGATTCATATATGGTAGACAAGACAGGTGCAGTGCAAAGTACGACAGAGAGGATTTAGAATATTGGCAGTGATGGGTTGGGTGAAGTGATGGGTTGTGAATCCGACCTGGATACGGAGGGAAATATAGAAAGGCAGAGGCTTTTTAAAAAAATATTTATATTTTGGGAGAGCGCAGCAGGGGAGGGGCAGAGAGAGGGGGACAGCGGATCTGAAGCAGGCTCTGCATGGATAGGCTGACAGGAGCGAACCCGATGTGGGGCTCGAACTCACGAACTGTGAGATCATGACCTGAGCCAAAGTCAGACGTTCAACCAACTGAACCACCGAGGTGGCCCAAGCAGAGGGGTTTAACCAGTGAGAAGGCAGGGCAAGAGAACTGAAGAACTTGGATGTTGGAAGTTATTGCCCAATGAGTGGGATCAATTCTAGAGGACAGAATGTCCGAAACTGTGATTTCAGAAACAGAACAGTTCAGGTAGGGACGAGGTCTGGAGTGTAGAGGATGAGGTCCAGAGTGGAGCAGGGGAAGCCAAGTGGCTGAAAGAAACAGGGGAGGCCTTGGGAAATGAGATCAAAGAAAGGAGAAGCCGAGATATTGGATGGATCATCCACACACCCAGTTTGATGGAAGGACTTGGGGGAGGAGAAAACTTGGGAGCTAAAGGCCCCATGTGTTGCTGCTGCTGCCCACTCCTCTGGTCACTTCTGTCCTCACTTACCTCCAGCCATGACAACCTCTGTGCACTCCCTTAAGCATACTAACATCATACTCACCCTGGGGTGTTTACATATACTTTACCTGCTGCCTCGAATGCTCTTCTTCCAAACCTTCCATTGCTCGCTTCTTCACTTCATTCAGGTTTCTGCTCCAATGTGACCTCTTCAGAGCTTTTTCCGACCAGTCTCCCTAAAATAGCAGTTCTCAACTCCTCGCTCTGACCCTTAATCTGCTTTTTTATTTTTATTTTTTTAAGGCTTATTTTGAGAGAGGCAGTACAAATGGGAGAGGGGCAGAGAGAGAGAGGGAGAGAGAGAGAGAATCCCAAGCAGGCTCTGCACTGCCAGCACACAGCCCAATATGGAGCTCCAACCCATGAAGCTGTGATATTATGACCTGGGCAAAACCAAGAGTCAGACACTTAACCGACTGAGCCACTCAGGTGCTCCTATTTTTATTTTTTTTAGAGCAATTAGCACAACCTGAAATTATGGTTCACATTTTTTTTTTTAATCAATCATCCTACTAGGATGTAAGCTCAATGAGAACAGTCATACTCCCTTGTCCCCACTGTATTCCAAGCACCTAAAACAGACCAGGAACATAGTGGGTGCTCAATAAATACTTGTTAGATGGATGGACAGATGGATGAATGGGTAGAAAAGAGGAAGAATCCAGGAAATGCATGAAAGGCAGCTATTAATGGTAAAGGGAACAGAGCTGAACAGCATAAATGCTAATGAGCTAGGGCTTTGAAACAAGGAGGAATGGGGAAGGTTTTAAAGACACAGTGAATTGGGGCACCCGGGTGGCTCAGTTGGTTGGGTGTCTGACTTTGGCTCAGGTCATAATCTCTTGGTTTGTGAGTTCAAGCCCTGTGTCAGGCTCTGTGCTGACAGCTCAGAGCCTGGAGCCTGCTTCGGATTCTGTGTCTCCCTGTCTCTCGGCCCCTCCCATGCTCATGCTCTGTCTCTCTCTCTCTCTCTCAATAATAAATAAACATTAAAAAAAATTAAAACAAAATAATAAAGACACAGTGAATAAGTGACAGACACTCCTCCCATTTCCTAAAATATCCAAGGCTCCAGAGAATACCAACCTCCACTAGAAAAAGCAAAAGAGATTACGTCTGGGTGGCTAGTCAGGTAAGCATCTGATTTCAGCTCAGGTCATGATCTCACTGTTTGTGAGTTCGAGTTCTACTTTGGGTGTGCTTGAGCCCCACTTCGGGTAAACACGAGCCCCACTTCTCTCTCTCCCTCTCTGCCCTTCGTGAGTTTCTCTTTTTTTTAAAAAAAGATTCTTTTTTAGTGTTTGTTTATTTTTGAGAGAGAGAAAGAGCATGAGCAGGGGAGGGGCAGAGAGAGAGAGAGAGGGAGACACAGAATCTGAAGCAGGCTCCAGGCTCTGTCAGCAAGGAGCCTGACGCAGGGCTCGAACTCACACACCGTTTGATCATGACCTGAGCCAAAGTCAGACACTTAACTGACTGAGCCACCCAGGTGCCCCTCCTCATGGGTTTCTCTTTCTCTCTCACCCTCTCTCTCTGTCCCTCGTGGGATTCTCTCTCTCTCTCCCTGCCCCTCACTCACTTGCGCCCTCTCCCTCTTTCTCAAAACAAAACAAAAACACGCTGAAAGGGAAATGGGATGGTGAGGGGAGGACCTGATCTAAGGTTGCAGTGACAGTTCATCCTGCACAGGGGCCCACAAAAGCAGCAGCCACCACGCACACCACAGCTCCAGCTTACAAAAGTGCAGCTGCTGGTTTTCCACTTGCGTGCCTTTGTTCTTGTTCATCGGCAGAGAATGCTCACCTTGCTCGTCTATCTGCTCAACTTCTGCCCTTCTCTCAACTCAGAAACACTTCTCTGACCACTCCAAGCTGAAGTGCTTTTTCTCTACGCTGAAGTTCCACAGGGTATACTGTATATACGGTTCACTCATCACCTTATTTACTCATTGATTTGCTCATTAATTTCTTTATTATGTGCCAGGAGCTAGTCTAGGCATTGTTCCATTTGATAATTACTATTTTATGTTTTCATCTTATTTATACAAGCAAACTGTGATATACTAACTAAAAGATTACAGTGAAACCACCGGATTTTCTAAATTCTAAGGAAACAGGTTATAGACACAATAAAGAAGATACAGAAAGCAAATAAAAGGAATAACAGAACATTAAAAGGAAAACGCTAGTAAAGACTCTTTTGAATCTGGTCTCACTAATCAGACTGTGAGATCCTAACTATGAGTTTGTTAGTCAACCTATATCCTACAATATTGTCTAACTTTCAGATGCATGACAATTTGTAAAGCTATTTTACAAAACTTCCACTTTATGAAATAAAGTAGCCAATTTTACAAAATTCATCTAATTGTATCATTGTCGTCTGTAGCACTTAGGGTTCTTTAGACCCTAACCTAAACAGAGAACAAATGTATTGTACACATTAGGTACGCTACTGAATAAAAGGGTAGCTCTGACACCAGGCCCTTAAACGACAGGAACATTTTTGTGAGGCCATGGAACAGGTCTCAAGCATCCTGCAAGGCTGCCACTAAAATGAATTTGTGTCAACCTCTCTCTAATTCCTCAGGTTTCAGAGTCCCAGGAGAGAGACTTACAGGTTCTGCATGAATAGCAAAAGGTGTCGTCTCTTTTCTGACAGTCCCAGCAAACAATATTCAATTAGGAAGAGATTATTCCCCAAATGTAACTTGGGGTGCAATGACCAAAAGTGCGAAAATGATCAAGGGCAAAAGAGCACCTACCTGATGCCCCTAGTGAGAACTACTCACTCCCTCTCTTACGTATGCAGAGCTCCTTATTTGTTGTATCTCTTCCTCTGCCTAGTCACACTCTGAGTTAATGTTTACGTACCTTTCCATTCCATCTACTAGCTTATCAGCCCCAGAAGGTAAGTGGCTTCAGCAGCTGCATTATCCAGAGAATGGTGTCCTAAAGATCCCCATAATTAGTTTACAAATATTCTGAGGAGTAAACTTAAGCAAAAGTAAATGCCTTTTTCTCTGTTCTATTACAGTCAATTTTTATAAATTTTTAAGTTTTACCTAATATGAAAATACACAAAATGAATATGGGAGGACATAAATCCTCCTTAGTTGCTTTCCTATCTTCTCTAAATATGTAAAATGCTCACAGAACATTCCTCATTTTAGTTGGAAATCTTTTATTTTATTATTGTTATTGTTGTTGTTATTTTGGAGACAGAGAAAGAGAGAGCAGGAGAGAGGGGCAGAGGCAGACAGAACAAGAGAGAGAGAAAGAATCTTATTCAGGCTCCATGCTCAGTGCAGAGCCCAAAGCAGGACTTGATCCTATAACCCTGGGATCATGACCTGAGCCAAAATCAAGAGTTGGGATGCTCAACTGAGTCACCCAGGAGCTCTGGAAATCTTTGAAATAAAAATAAAGATACAATGTTAATCTAATTGCTTCTGGAGCTGATTTCTGCTAAAAGTCTCTTTAACAGGTTAATGAATTCTCCATCTGGTATAACTTTGAATAAGACTAAAACTAAAACCTCTGTTCACTGGAGAATAACTCTACTAATAACTGGCTGGGAAGAAACTGTTCCCTGACTTTTCTAACTTGTATCTGAGAAGAAAATGATAGGAAACCATCATGGTAGAAAATACATGACTAAATCTATCAGAGTTTCTCCTACAAACACTATAAAATAAAATGCAACAGATTAATTCCATAGTAAGACCAACAATAAGACTCAAATACTGTAAAAACCAAGAAAATATCTACACAGTGGAATATTATTCACCCATTAAAAGGATGAAGTCCTGATGCATGCTATGACATGAACCTTGAAAACATAATGCTAGGAAGCCAGACATAGAAAGACACATATGATATAATTCTACTTATATAAAAAGTCCAGAAGAGGCAAATCCATAGAACATAAATTAGCAGTTGCCAGGGGCTGGACGGAGGGGGAATGGAAAGTGACAGCTGATGGATATGTGTATCTTTTTGGAGTGATGAAAAAGTGCTGTAATCAGATAGTAGGGATGGTTGTACAATTCTGTGGACATACTAAAAACCACCAGATTGTACACTTTGAAAGGGTGAACTTTATGTGAATTATTTCTACAAAAAAATTTTTTTTTTTTTTTTTTTTTTAAGGAACAGAGGAGGCTTCATGAGATTTAGCGTGAAAAGAAATGGTTTGTAAGAGCCTAAGAAAGGCATGTAACTTGGTATTTATATCTGGGCAAAGACAAAGAGTAGAAGAAAAAAAGCATAAAAAAGAATACCCAGTAATTACATCCTTAAGAGTCTAAATATTAAAGATTTTAATTACACTGCTCATATCATTTCCCCCTTTTAGGAAAGTATATGGTGCCTTGTTCTTTTTTTGGGAGGGCGGGTACTAAAAATATTGCCAGCAGTCTTTCTTAGTTCTTTTGCTCTATGAATTGTGCAACAGTCTTAGCTGCAAATCAAGCAACTTTATGATGTTGTAGCATTTAAACTCACTTGAGCTTTGTAAGACCTTCTTATTTATTTGCAATAAAAGCATATGGTTTGTAGACCATGCCAGGAAATCATATCCCACCCATCTATACTTGCCCCAATGAAACTCAAAAGACCTCCCTGGATTTTCTTTTCCTCATTCTTTGAATTTTAATCCGTGTGTTTTTAGTCTTTGAGTTAACTAAGAAGCCTTTTCGTTCTGTGAACTAAGCACATTCCTTCCAAACCACAGGCATCCACTTCTCATTGGATTTATGACAATCACAACATTGGCATGCAGGTAAAACAAGAATTCAATTTGCTTTTCCCATCGCACCTCTGGTTACCTCAAGGAACCCCAATTTAATGGGAAGGAAGTAAGGATAATTTCTGCCATCTTAACCAGGTCCAAGTATTCCACAATATTCCATAGTGATCTATCCTTTCCTCTGCACACTTCTACAGCTCTAGCTATCGAATCACATTAGAGTTTTACCTTTCAGAAAATGGTGGAATTTCAAGGAAAAGGGATTGTAACAGACAGAAGCCCATAGGAACTTCCCTTCTTAAGAACAGCCTCTTTAGGAAATTCCTTTCTGAATCTATAAGTCTATGGATTAAACTACTTCAAGGATGGAATGGCCTGAGAGCATTCTAAACTGAGATTAGGATTTTATCCTTTGTTTGACACACAACATGGGTCACTCAAAGCACTTAATAAATATTTAACAAAACTGAATCGGTAACATTGTAAGAATGAGCTAGAAAAGGTTTTAAAATTTGCTTTGTTTTCTCTATCAACACAATGACATATATAAATGACTGGATTAGAGCTGAATATAAGAATAAAGAGTAAGAAAAATTAAGAATAAAACAGGTAAAATGCCTCAGATGGTTTGTGAGAAAGGGCAGACATCCCTTTTGTGTTGCCTCTTTTTAGCTGGTTGTTGGGCAGATTGTTCTGCAAGAGAAAATGTGATAACTTTGGCGCGCCTGGGTGGCTCAGTCGGTTAAGTGTCCAGCTTTGGCTCAGGTCATGATCTCACGGTTTGTGAGTTCAAGCCCTGCATCGGGCTCTGTGCTGACAGTTCAGAGCCTGGAGCCTGTTTCAGATTCTGTGTCCCCTCTCTCTGCTCCTCCCATGCTCATGCTCTGTCTCTCAATAACAAATGAACATAAAAAAAAAAAATTAAAAAAAAGAGAAAATATGGTAACTGTAAGACAGGAAAATGAAAATCGTGGTCTTTCCAAATAAAAAGTGTCAATTTAGTCTCAAGAACAAGAAAAGAGCATGGCCTCCCACTCTGACGGCTACATAATTAGTAATTTTTCCTATGATAACAAACATAGTTTACGCTATAATTATAAAAAAAAATTCATCTTACAAAAAGTGGCTTCAGTTTAAAATGACAATGACTTAAGTAGTAGCCAAATTTCAGAGGACTCTGATGTAGCTATTTGTATTCCTGATGCTCCCTTTTACTTAAAGCCTACTAAGAAGATAAAATTACTTTCCCTATATTTCCCCATATGGTAAGTAGAATCTTACAGATTCGTGCCTGTCAACCGTAATTAAGTCATTTCAGTTCCTGGGCAGAGAGGGGTGGAGCTATGCAAACATGGGAAAAAGAGCCATTGCTATTCATTGATCGAACCATTAAATTTGTATTTTAATGCCATAAGGTAGATCATTGTTTTCTTATATCCATCGTATACATTTTTTGCAAAGTAGAGAAATAATGGGCTTATTCTGCTTTTATAATTAAAACATCACTTTCAAAGTTTGTAAAACTCACTGAACTAACCACAGTAATGGTGGAGTTGGGCTTGCTTGTTTTGTTTTTAAGAGAAATATTTAAGTTTGAATACAACAGTCATGGTAGTTTTATTTATTTATTTTTAATTTTATTAAGTAGGCTTAATGCCCAGTGTGGAGCCCAATGCAGGGTTTGCACTCACAACCCTGAGATCAGGACCTGAGCTGAGATCAAGAGTCGGAACCTTGGTGATTTTAAAAGTAAATATATTTAAATTAGAAGCAATGTAGTATGATACTCTTTTCATGAAAATATTTTCTATCATTTATAAAAGAAAGGTAAAGAGAGGACAGTAGCCTATGATTATGTAAACTGTGAAAGGATAAGTTAAGGAGGGACTTAATACATATATTTAAATATATATGTATTTAACAAATAGCCTGGGTGGCTCAGTTGGTTAAGCGTCTGACTTCAGCTCAGGCCATGATCTCACAGTTGGTGGGTTTGAGCCCCACGTCTGGATCTATGCTGACAGCTCAGAGCCTGGAATCTGCTTTGGATTCTGTGTCTCCCTTTCTACCCTCCCCCCTCCCCCGCACTCTCTGTTCTTCAAAAATAAATGTTAAAAAATAAAATTAAATACAGAGAAGAGTGATATAGTAGAGCAGGAACACTTTAATACAGCAGTTGGCAGAACTTCTTGACCATAAGGGCTGCGAAACACTACAAAGTATTATTTGTTTTCCTTTGGAGATTAAAAACTATACAGATAATTTTCCATTTAGATGTAATATTATGTAGAAAAAGAGGAACACAGGTAATTCTTCATTTAGATGTAATATTATGTAGAAAAAGAATTGGCTTAAATAATGTTTTGAGAGTCTCATTTTTTTTCCCGCTAGTATGAAGGAAAAAAAGAAAAAAGGGAGTCAGGACCAACCCTATATGTACAACTCTCAGCCTGAGTCCTTTGGGGGCTGAGTAGTTTTGAATAGCTCAGTTTTTTTGGAGAGCTATGTGTATATCATTCCAAGAATTAAAATTTTGAATGAAAATATTACTAAAATTGTATTTAAATTCCATGATCTTTATTCCTCCCTTCAGATTCCAAAGTTGTTTTTTTTTAATGAGTCATTCAAACTTACAGAAATTAAGAAGGAAAAGAAACAGCTATAATCTTACCACCCAGAAACCACTAGGAAGTGTACAGAACATAATTCAAGGCTATAAAATAATGAGATCCTCAGTCTACACGACTATTTTCTAAACCCTGTTACTATGCTGTATCTTATTATGCTAAATTTATACCCTTTTTGTCCAGTTCTAAAGACTAACCTCTTAACTTTCTCCAAAGATTATACCCTAAAAGGCCTCACAGTGTTACAAATTTTAAGGACTCATACATCCTTCCACACATACATCCTTCACACACTCTTAATGATTTTTCATACTTTCCTTAGCAACAGATTCTCAGTTTTCAAAGGTATATTTTGTTTTTATGGTATCCCCACCACCTTTCCAATTTGCTGCTTTGAATTTGCTTAAGCTTGGTAACATCAATAACAAAAA